>NC_137467.1:139754626-140404908 GCF_964235325.1 Thermobia domestica | reverse complement strand
ATTCCGGAATTCGGAAAAATTCCGACATTCGGAAAAAATCCGGAATTTAGAAAAATTCCGGAATTCGGAAAAATTCCGGATTTCGGAAAAATTCCGGAACTCAGAAAAAATCTGGAATTTTTCCGAGATCCGGAATTTTTCCGATTTTACTTTCCGGATTCCGGAAAGTAAAAATTCTGGAATTGGCCATCCTTAGCTAGTAGTTGTTAAAAGAGAAACACAATAATGAATAGGCTATATATACTGTATTAATTTCTTGTAGTTGGATATGTCTTTATCATTTACGTAGACAATTGCTACTGTAGTTATTTACTACTTTATGAGAAAGATCTTATTTTCACACACAAAAAAGTCGCCGGTATGTCTCAAACATTATCGCGTTCCCACCTGCAGCTGCTCCAAAGGACTGTAAACTACTTTTTAACCAGGCGAAAGGCAGTGAAGGAAAATAAATCTCAACAAATATTCTAATAACATTCGCTTATTGTCAACATACCTACAGTGAGCGCATAAAGTGTTCCTACACCGTGCCTACTTTATATTGAAAACAGCTAGCATGAGAACGGGAGGTGGAAAATATATATATAACCAGAATTAAGACTACACATTCATACATTTTATTTCTATATACAAGAGAAAGGCCAAACAAACACAATCACTATTTTGTTCAGAAGAAAAGAGAGAATTCCTTTTTTGTAAACAAAAAGTCACCGTACACTTATGCTTGAATTAATGCTTATAAAGTATATTACGTTATTTAATATTTTGTGGGATTACCCTGTGCGTTAATGATTGTCTGTAGTCTTCGTGGCATTGATTTCACCTGTAGTAGTTCGTAGTTCTGTAGCTTCGGGACTGATTATGTCCCATTCTTCTTGAATAGCTTTTCTTAGGCCTTCTTTAGTAGACAAGCTGTGCGTTCTGATTCTTGTCTCCAGAACAGATCATAGATGTTCTATGGGGTTCATGTCTGGGGATTGGGGAGGTGTGCGAAGCTGTTTCAAGGTATTATAGAGTCAGGGGCGGGTCCAGAGGGGGGCGATCGCCCCCCCCCACAAGAGGAAACTCTTATTTTATATATAAATAAACCCATCCATAACAAGTTTGGAGCTCTTAAAAATAGCAGTATTACCGCCGACCGCCCCCCCAGAAGTCCGTCCTGGATCCGCCCCTGGCAAACCTTGCAGACAGGCCTTGTTCAACAGTACAAACAATAATTGCGATGTATAATGTTTTTATCACTGTGCGAAACCATAAAAAAAAAAAATAATAATAATAATAATAATAAAAAAAAAAGAACTGGAAGACCAAGAGTGTTGAGTGAACAAGTTAAACGTTACATTATTAGGGAAAGAAAAAAGGTTCCAAAAAGTAGTGCTGTGCAATTGGCAACGGATCTGGAAACACGCGGTGTTAAAGTATCAGCCAGTACAGTGCGGAATATTTGCAGGGTATCATGGTCGGATAGCCAGGAAAATGTTCTGGGTGAACAAGACAAATCGTATAAAGAGACTAAAGTTTGAAAAAGAGTATAAAGATAAGGGATCAGGCTTCTTTCTGGAATAGGGTCATATTTTCGGACGAAAATAAATTTAATTTTATCGAGTCCAATGGGAGGCGTATGGTATGGCGCAAGGTGAATACAGAGATGAATCCTCAAAATATCGTCTCTAAAGTAAGACACGGAGGAGGGTCCGTGCTCGTCTGGGGTTGTATGAGTGCCTCAGGAGTGGGTCGTCTCCACCTTATCGATGGAGTGATGATCCACAAAGTGTATATTAACATATTAAAGGAATATCTCCATACTAGTGCGCAGAAGATGGTTCTTGAAAACAATTTATTGTTCAGCAAGACAACGACTCCAAACATACAGCGGAAAATACTCGATTGTGGCTACTCTATACAGGGGCGGATCCAGGACGGACTTCTGGGGAAGGGGCGGTCGGCAGTAATACTGCTATTTTTAAGAGCTCCAAACTTGTTATGGATGGGTTTATTTATATATAAAATAAGAAAGTTTCCTCATGTGGGGGGGGGGCGATGGCCCCGATCGCCCCCCTCTGGATCTGCCCCTGAGGTTTGCTATCTTTCTCAAAGACTTACCCTTCTTATGCACTTTAATAATTACTTTTCTTGTCTCCTCATTTGTTTCTGTTCGGTTGCTTCCCATTTCGACAGCCCACCGTGCAGTTTTTTCACTCCTATTCACAACTAAACTCATTCTGTTACTCGTCATGCTATACAGAGGTGTATACTCAGGTGAATACTAGTGAACCCCAGTTGTGGTATCTTTGTTTCGTATTCGTACGTCAGGTGTACGATCACTTTTTGCGTCTACTCTATATATTTTCTACGGAATTTATTTACTTTCTGACCATTAAACTTGTCTTTGTGGTTCTTTATTGATATATTCATAAAGCTTAGTTTTCATTATTCATATTGTGTGTGTTATTACACTTCTTAAATTTTCTGTTTCTTTTTCGCAGGCATTCTCGTTTCAATAGCATAGGTGTACGAACACTTTCTGCGCTCACTGTATGTACAGTAAATACAAATTTATAATTTTTGACTTTACGAAGTATACAATGTAATTGTTCAATAATTAACATAAGCAGGCATTCATTAATTTATATTAATATAATAGTTAACAAAACTAATAAGCGGGTGATTGATGACTCAGTGGTAGAGTTTTCATCTATGGTATTCTAACCCAGGACATGTGGGTTTTCGATGGCTAATTTTGTGTTCGAAAATTTTCCCGGTGGTACTCTTGGTTCCCTTTCTTATATTTGTTCCATCATCACTCATTAACGAATTTAGTTTATCAAAACTCTATAGCCATATATTCATTCTGTCCGTCAGTGAAACAAACAGTCTCAAGAACTATCTGATGGATTACCAATCAATTTTGGCCATGATGTACAGAGTCAATAGTTAAGAATCGAGTTCCCTGATGAATGTAATATTCAAACTGGAAGCGGTACAAATCAACCATTTCCGGTTTTAACGTTAATCATTATATAGTAAATATGGTAATAGATAGCGAGAAGCGGTTTCCAGTAATCGACATATATAACATTCATGTAGATAGAATGTTACCCAGTTTGTGCATCTGCTGAAAATAATGAGCTTAGGTATTTAGAGAGCATTTTCCGGTTTAGAAAATGTGTGCTTGGTAAAGAATGTAGAGAATTAGCTGAGTCAGGCACGTAGCTAGAATATGGTAATAGGAAGGGGGGGGATCTGTCACGAAATACTGTGGTTATTTACCAGGGGCTCAATCATTCTAAACTATTTTATTGGCAACATATATTGGTTCGTTTAGCCAAGATTTCTAATGGGGGCATGATATGAAATACTGTGGTTACACACCAGAGGCTCGATCAATCTAAATATTTTACTGACAACATACCCATATTGATTGGTTAGGACAATAAAATGAGGATATATTAGTAAGTATTTTAATAAGAAGCTATGAAGAAATCTCGAGTAAAAGAATATAAAAAAAGTATTGAAAAAGATATCGTCTTCCGAGGTCATTCGAACGGTGTCGAGAATTTTGCGTCTGGGAAATTTGCGCCCTACCTCAAGAACAGGGAAAATTGCGCCTGCGATGTACCTCCACCGGGAAGTTTGAGCCCTGCGAAATAAAAGAACCTATTGGAGCTTACGCATTTCCTCGGAGGGGCTGACATTACAGCATAAACAATCCTCCCCCCACAACCATGCCATTTGTGATTTATTTTCATTGTGGCTATATAAGGGGAGAATAAACTTCAATATAAGCCAAAAGAACACAACGGATCAACGCAATCACTGCTTCTTCTAGAGATGATTTTGGGGGAACACTGGCCTCCCCAGAGCTCTCAGAGTGCCCCCTCGGAGGAGACCAAAATAATACGTCTATAATATAATAATAAATAGAATAGTACCAGCAGTGACCCCCCTCCGGAATACTAAATGTGCCCCCCGGAACATTTTTCCTGAAAGAACGACTGAACGCAATTGTGTGTTTGAAGTGTAATTCCAGCAAGTAAACACACTGTACATAGTTTTCTTGATAATATTACTGAACTGATTTTACATTCACTTTACATTTTCTTTTCTATATTTTGTGTCCTGAAAAGCAAAACAACTCTCAAGGATTGTGAACAGAGATATCTGGGTAGAGCCAAACAGCCTTTTGTAGATTAAATTATACTCTTTGATTATATTAATAAATAATTATATATCAGTCATTTATACGTTTATTGTAAATTTTGTAGTATAATGAAAAATTGTATTTGTATGGATTGCCCTTTAGTGAACTAAAATTGTATTTTTTTCATTTGTTCGGAATATTATAACGGATGGAGTAACTCACTGAGACGATGAGAGGCAAGCGTAGTTCAAGTGCGAGTGGAAGTTACTTTACACAATACAATAATAAGTTGAATTGTAGGGCGCTAACATCCCAGTGCAAATATATAGCCGGCGCATTTTCCCCTCTTTTTGGGGTAGGGCGCAAACATTCCAGTGCAAATATATTGCGAGCGCATTTTTTCCTATTTTTGTGGTAGGGCGCAAAATTCTCGCATTCAAGGAAAATATAATGTCCGTGAAGTTGACAAGCCACTTATGTCAGACTCTAATTTCGACTTTAAACGTCGCTAGTGCTACGTTAGCGTTCGATAGTGACGCAAATGGTTAGTACTCCAACTGCATGCCAACACGCCCACTTGTAAGAATCATCTCAAAAATGAGGTTAACCGTTAGAGCAAGTAAGTGCTCATTGGTGCCATTAACATTAACGTTAAAGCCTCCATCGTACGGCCCTTTGAGTAATAATAACACCACGTTTTTTGCTAGTCTCAATGCGTCCCTATATTCTCGCGAATATTCTGACGTGCCCAAGTTAGTTACTTTTTTTTGGGGGGGACTATTGTTTATGTTATTGTTTATTGTTTATTGCTAGTCTGCAGAGTAGTCCTTACATTTATATGCCATTGTCCTTGATAATCATTGCGTATTTACAAGCAATTTGTTATTACTGTTAGAAGATATCAAAAAACAGCAGATAAAATCTACTACTTAACGGTTCATATTTTTCTTTTACAGTACATAAAAGATTATTATTATTATTATTATTATTATTATTATTAATAATAATAATAATAATAATAATAATAATAATAATAATAATAATAAGACTATTCCAGCATAAAAGTTATCAATTGCATCACACTGGCAACAAGCGACGCATATTTTAACTTCATAAAAAATCGTTTCTCACGATTTTCTGGAAAACTACGTATGATAACATCTTCATTATGTCAAGTTGTTTATCTCAGTGTGATATGTCTTACATCTGAACAATATCACAGTAAAACGAAAATTAAATATTAGGAGTACATCGTACTTTTGGACTACATCTCATTAACCATGGGAAGATTGAGTACTGTATACTTTAGGATGTAAGTTTCAGATTAACTTGCATCATACTTTCTTAGGATTACAAAAAGGAAATTTGTTCGTTTGCATTTGAACAAAATTCTTAGGATTACAAAAAGAAAAAATAATTTTTCCGAATTCCGGAATTTTTCCGAAATACGGATTTTTTCCGAATTCCGGAATTTTTCCGAATTCCGGATTTTTTCCGAAATCCGGAATTTTCCCGAATTCCGGAATTTTTCCGAATTCCGGATTTTTTCTGAATTCCGGATTTTTTCCGAAATCCGGAATTTTTCCGAATTCCGGAATTTTTCTGAATTCCGGATTTTTTCCGAAATCCGGATTTTTTCCGAATTCCGGAATTTTTCCGAAATCCGGAATTTTTCCGAATTCCGGAATTTTCCGATTTTACTTTCCGGATTCCGGAAAGTAAAAATTCCGGAATTGGCCATCCCTAATATATATATATATATATATATATATATATATATATATATATATTGCACAGGGTATTCCCTGCACGGTCTAATTCTTAGATATGCTGTCAATATTGTTTTCAGATATACTCTTATTTCATGGAGGGTTCAAAGTAGGCAGGAGATAAGCCTAGACAACAGTGAACACCCAATGCTTCGAAGGAAAGTCGGAAGTGTTAGAAACCTGCAGCTGCATTTTTTTGTTTGTTTGTTTGTTCAGAATAACGTGTGATCCGATTATTTCGTCACGGTATATTTCACGTTTTATTCACTTATAAACGTGAAAGAAAATATTGTAGCGTGCGTTTTCCTGAATACTAGAGACGGTGCTGCTGACGATTCTTAACACTTCTGACATCGCCCCAAAGGATTCCGTGTTCACTGTTATCAAGACTTATCATTTGCTTACTTTGGACCAATCATAAAATCAGAGGATATCTCAAAATTCGGTTGATGGTATGTCTGGGAATTTCACCTGCAGGGAATACTCTGTACACCCATTGAACATTAATGAAAAGTGCATTTTTGGACTGCGTATGCATGACTTCCTTTACGCTGATAAGGACTACCACCCACAGTTTCTCGAATTTGAAATAGGGCCTCTTGAAATTTGTCTTTTTCGCGATTTTGGACAGCCCTAGCTCTGAAACTATGCACTTTTCGCCATAGGTCTATTTGAACTTATTTTGATGTGAGGAATCACCTCTTACAGTTTGTCGGTATAGTTCATTAACACCCTGTACATATACTCTCTCTCTCTCTCTCTCTCTCTCTCTCTCTCTCTCTCTCTATATATATATATATATATATATATATATATATATATATATATATATATATATATATATATATATATATATATAAAGAGAGAGAGAGAGATGATCTTAGTGAGCTATTCTATTTTCGGTTCTTTTGAAGTTTATGGAATTCGTCATCTTGTCAGGCTAATAGGTAAGATTTTTTTTTCTAAAATATAGAATATAGAATTTAATATAACCCATTCGAATAGTTTTGTGCGTTAAAGCTATCTTCAGTTTGAATGGAGCATAGTGTGATAAATGTAGAGAGTAAAGAATATTTTTTTCTAAATTTAGTTTTATTAGGTATCATTAGATTTTCCATTTTGTTTCTGTCTCTTCATGCCGTACACCCCATCTGCAGTCTTCTCGCCAGTGCTTCTAAATCAACATTAAATGGGCTCTGATCACGATATTCAGTCGGTTTCACAGATAAAATAGAAGCTAACTCGATTTCGTAATGGCAGAGTGACAGGCAACAGTATCAACCATTAAACCAGTTGACTTTCAGTGAAATGTCAATAATATTTTATTTGTGTATTTACGTTAAGTGATTTAAGGCATCACCCTGTTCTTCAGCTGTTTAGAACTGGAATGAGATATTAAAATTTGTACAGAAAATCACATTTCCCCCAAGTTACCAACCCTCTCATGATGTTTCATAGAGTAGTCGGGCCGAAGATGTTCTGATGGATAGAAGTATTCTCACAGATCATTAAAATGCCATCGAAATCGCGGAAGTAGCAGAAAGTTGACAGAAAACTATTTTTGAATTTTCTGAAAAACACCTTCAAATGAGGAATTTGATGAAAATCTATGTCAGAAGCAATGATATACTGATTGATGAAACAAATGTTTACGCTACTTCTTTCAATGTCATAGTGAAAAGCACATCATGTAAAGAGAAAGCATAAACTAAAATTCGCTTTCAGGGTTTTTGTAAGTTGAGCGGCGAATGGAGCTTTGCGATATATCGATCGATTTTTAAATTTCTGACTGATATTTCGTTATCTTTAATATATGGATATTTTTCGATACTTCAATATTTCGATATTTTCCACCTAATACATATATATATATATATATATATATATATATATATATATAGAAATGAAAGTGATTTTTGTAGGGTCATTATCACCGGCTAAACTGTTTGAAATGAACTTTGAAATATAAGTATCACGTATTCAGAACTGGTTTCTTTTTATCATGTTGCTCTATTAAAATGTGTATCTTCAGAGGGATATAGGGGGGTTCAAAATTTATGCGAAAAATAGAGTATCTCATGAGCCCCTCAAGATAGGACAATGAAATTCAGTATATGAACTAGTTATTAAAAATATGCAGGTACGTGTCCCAAGGTTTTTGAATATTCTCGTTTTAAGGGACAAGGAAGGAGGGCATCTTCCTTTTTTTTCGCCACATTGAAAGCTACGTTGTATTTTTTTTTTTTTTATCGCATCACGGGAAAATAGGCTTATCAGTTGAAGAGAATTTTGTAACAAAGTAGGCTACCTACCTCAAACTAGATTTAAAAAACAAAAATGGTCGATGCCCTCATTAGCTCTCCTAGGGGTGGATGGAAAGAAGCTGATTTCGGAAAAATCTATCTAGTTTTTTAAACGACATCGGAATTTCTTACCAAAATCTGAGTTTTTCCGAATTCCGG
Organism: Thermobia domestica; assembly: GCF_964235325.1. Classification (NCBI taxonomy): domain Eukaryota; kingdom Metazoa; phylum Arthropoda; class Insecta; order Zygentoma; family Lepismatidae; genus Thermobia; species Thermobia domestica. Next base: position 140,396,536 of record NC_137467.1, on the reverse strand, counting down.
AATCTGGTAAGTGAAATTTCCGATTTCGGAAAATGTTGGACATCCCTAACTTAACATGTATATTTCTTTCTCTACCCAAAAGAGAGAACCACTTTTTATTTCGATATTATTATTGTTTCATATTTAGACTTCTCAAAAGACGACCTTGGTTTTTCATCTTTATTTTCAATACCATAATATTTTGATTTTTTCGATATATCAATTGAATTTTGATATTTTGCCGATACCGGTTTTCAATATCCAAATCCGGATATCGCACAGTTCTAGCGGTGATTCGTTCTCCTGAAAGTGCATCTGTGCTGGAGTTGTTAGCGACTATCAGTAAATATTGTTTTGTACTTCATTTTCAAATTGAATCGAGTTATAAGCATTTACAAAACATTTGTGTTTTAAGTTTACAATATCACGTGATTTGTGTTGCGAAATGCAGTTTATATAAACATATTTTTCTTTGATATAGAGCTATTTAAAATATCAATTTGTGCTACGAGATAATAGATTTATGCCCTTCGACCATCGTCTTTTTTATGACAAGAGCGAAATAGTTAATATAACATTCATTAATAGTAACACATTACATACTGGAATGCAAACTGAGCTACTGAGGGAGTTTCTCTATTATCTACTGGTAATTTGTGAATATAATCCAGCAACGATGGACTTTTCTGTTGAAGAAGATTTGGTCTGGCGAAGATGATTTCTGTATTTCCCCTCCCAGAGTCGCTTCCAAATGTGTTTCTTGAAAGTGCCGACCTACCAAGCTATGCTTCTCGCTCCCGAAAATGGGAAGTCTAAAGGATTGAAGTTGTTAAATGAAATGAGAGAATTTACCAAACATCTAACTCTTAAAGTTTCTATTGTTATGGAACGCAATAGTAGCAACGTATGTTTGCATAGTTGCTTATAAGTGGCAGTGCAGACCTTGTGTTAAAGAAACGAAGACGTTTCAGGGCTATTAATTAGAGATTATTAAATCATAAATTTAGAAATGATTAAATAAGCGCTCACGTTCGTTAGTTGTAATGATGCTGCTACGGTTATGATTGTAAGAACTTGAAATCAATTTATCAACATACGTTCAGTAAGACGTCATAATATATATACACATACATAAAAATAGGCTGTTAAATGATCAAAATACTTCAGATTGTAAATGTAACGAACACATACATTCTGCAGAATATTTTAAAAACAAACACAAACACCGTAACGGAAATCGTGGAGTAACATTGGCAGTTGGAAATAGTAATTAAAAAAAAAATTAAAAACCCTTGGAAGCATATTTAACAGTTTCTGTTAGGTACTCTTTTAAATACTTTCAAGGTGTGACTTCCACTAGGTATGCTTTCTTTCCAGCGTTTTGTTTCTTCCGTACACACTACATACATTCGGACAAACGTATATGTAAAAATTTATGCGTCTATTTTTGGCGTATAATTTCAGAAGACGAAGCTGTTTCATTGCTTCCACTTTTTATAGCCCATTACAAAGCGTCTCGTAAATTTAGTTTTACTTGGCAGCCTGCATTTAACTCAGAGCTAGATTCTGAAATGTGGTGTTATAGGATATTACACTGGCAGTTGTGTGTGGCTTATTTAAGAAGTGAATTTGAATCACCGCTGAATTCTCTTTATACCTCTATATTTTGTAAGATAAACACGTGAAGAATAAAGGATCCTATATCAACGCAGGTTGACATTGTTACTTTCGAGCGTCAGTAGGAGAGAAGAAAGAATTGTAATCGTGAAATAAAAAAATCGAATAGTAGATTTCAACAGATTCACACGTTCATCGCCCCCTTACACCGAAAAAGTGATTTTTGAATGTCTTCTCGTCTTGTTCTTGTTTTCGTTCGTTCCCAAGGCCAGATTTACCACTAGCCCCAAGCCTAGGGTCGCATAATAATTAATACACATAATTAGTGAGAATAAACACCCTCCAAGTAATAATCCTTGAGTGAGTCTATTGGCTTCAATCATTAGTGGTTGGTTGTACTTGAAGTAGATGGTTGCGTAGGGCTCGTAACTCTGTTGTGCTGGTTCGCGGGGCACTCCGGATCAGGCCTCACGCGCACGTGCCTTTTGCAACACCCTATCACCATTCGAAAAATTAAAATTTATACAAAAGTTTGAAAGGAAGGTATTCATAAACTAAGTTTATTTTTTTAAAAAAATTCTAAAGCCTTTCTATTTCAACTGTGCCTTCGGAAAATATGTGAACCCTACTCTGGCCCAACCCCCATCGCGCTCTCACGCAGGAATATTTCACTTTGCTTTGGGGAAATAACCCTATCTGTATCCAACTATTGAAGGATCTCGGGCGCAGCAACTTGTCCGTCCCCTTTCGGAGGAGGTACGGGGAAACATACATCGACAGTAGCACCAGCAGGGGCACACTTGAAATAGAAAGTCTCTACTTTGTTAATATTTTGTACGTTGGGGTGAGGAGCGGCAAAAAAAAAAAAAAAAAAAGAAGGAAATTCGTCTCTGTTCGTTCCAACGTATATACACTCGCCTAAATGGTATACCGCTTGTGTATCCGAGCCAAATTTAACTTAAGGTTACCGTAATATGCTGTATTTTTTTTCTTTCGAATTTTCTTCCTAACCCCCAAGATAAGGGTAGCTTACAGGAGAGTGAAAATAAGAAATACATTTTACGAAAACGGTTGTAACGATTTTGTTTATCTATATTATAAAAATGAAAGTGACTATGTTTCTGACTCTTAAACTTTTGAACCACGCCACCAATCTCGATCAAATTTTTAGCACAGATGAGGGTCGGGCCTGGGATGTTTCTTTTTTTTATTACCGGTATTTACTTTGACGGTACAACGTAGGGGAGGATTCGTCTCATAGATTGCCATGGTAATTGTATGTTGTCGTGCTTCCGTGCTGGTACTTACCTTTTGCCTTCTGGTGCGTGCAGTCATGGATTCGATGTTGAGTAGGGGGCGCATAATTTTTGTTGCAGCTTTTTGGACAGTTAGTGAGATTTTTCTAGTCACTTCTGGATATCTTCTTCATATTTGGAACAACACTTTTGACACAGACTGTACTACAGACAGAAACATCTATAATGGTAAAATGTATAAGTAATTTGCTAGTCGTATTCTACAATGAATAGGCTTGCGCACAAATTACATAGAATTATGTGCTTGTATTCTTCTCTGAGAGTGCCGAAACAGTATTATTTTTCTGCTGTTCGTTCATAGAGGATTGTTTTTCCAGACCATTAAATTGTAGTGTATGAGTATTCTAGTATGTTTTTCCATGACATTTGACAGTGACAGAAAGAACAAAATGAAGTAGTAATTGTTGCACATGCATGACAAAATGTCACAATCCAGGAAAATCCGCTTAAACAAGGCGAAGAAAATGTCACACAGAACTCGAAAGCTACTATTGTCATTTCGAGCTGTGGCTGGATTAGATGTTTTTGCCAAGATTGATTAACATTGTTTGATAATCATGAAGTTTATTGCTACTTAACTGTTAACGGTCTGGAAGAGTATACGTATTAATCAATGCAAATTAGTTTGTGCAGAAATGTAGGGACAAAAATGGTCATTTGACTTTTAACAAAAGTGGCAATGTCCCAAAATGAGTTTCGAGTGTTATAAAAAAAAAGTACAGAAGTTAAATCTAAAAATATAAGCTTCTAAAATATGGGCTTCAATATTTCCGTAAGCTGCAGGGGTTTTCCACGGGCCACACTTGGCCCGCAGAACTCGTTCTCATGGCCCGTGTTCATTTCAAAATTAGGTATCCAATTAAAAGTAGTTATAATATCGCAGTTGGGATTGCCAACGAAACAAAAGTTAATTCTGTCTTGACTCGAAAAGGAGTCGTCAAAGTGATAATCTCGGAAAGTGTTTAAGGCAAATTTCAAAAAATTTTCACGCCCTTAGTTTTCAAGATGTCAAGTTGAAATATTGCATACTCATTGTTTGCATCTTTGAGTATTTCTCATTTTTTTCTGAGATCCCTACGTGAACCCAAGCTCGAGTGGCGCAAATATTCCGAGGGGGTGATTTTTTCCACAAAAAATGTTTTTTTTTTCGAATTTCCCGGTTTAAGTGTATGATACCGACATATAAGTGGTACCGTTGGAAAAGACGCGTTATACTAAATAAAATGGTGATTGAACCATGACTCTAGGCCAAATAATAATGACGCTGTAAAATTTTAGAATATCTATCTCACTAACGAACGAATGAATGAATGAATGAATGAGGGTCACCCTCAGATTTGCAAAAGTTTTTACAGCCTTTTATTTTCAAGATATCAGATTAAAATTTTACGCACGCATTGGGTACATAATTACGTATTTTTCAAGAGATTTTCAGATCCCTACGGAAACCCAGGCCCGAGTCGGACAGGCGCAAAAATTTTGAAAAAGTTTTTTTTTTTTTCGAAAAAAGCTCCGTTTTCCACAATTTTTTCGTTTCTGGTGTATAATACGGGCAAGCTAATGGTACCGTTGGAAAGGATGCTCTATTCTGAAAAGAACAAGGTATAAATCATGATCCTACGATAAATAGTAAGGAAGCAGCAGTTGTTTGACTGAATGTGTAAAATTTACCTCGAAAAGTGGAAATCCTAAAAGGGCTAATTACAGCATATCTCAGTGACCCATAAGTGTCACTGAGATGTGACCCGCACAGTCTGACAGGTTGAAGACCCCTGCAAGTGCTGCTGATGTCCACTTTAATGCTAGTGCGCACATAATCATCAAGCATTCTGCGTAAATTCGAGAACACATTCTATAAATTGAAAAATTTCTTTGTAATGCGAACTCCCACTGACTACTTTTATTTTAGACAAGAATTATGCTCTATGATACAGAAAGGCGTTTAATGCGCCTTTTATGTCTGAAAGGGTTCTATATGGTACGTTTTTCTGCTTTTACGCAGTGGTACATAGTACCGTACCTTTCTTTTCTAGAGTTTTAAAAATAAGTTGTTTTTTTTACAGGTCTTTTTTTTGTGTGTGTGAAACTTATTTTTACATTTAAATCGGTATGAAGATTGAAACAATAATATGCATTTAAAAGTAATACGATCAATAGTTTGCAGCATCTGCTGATTCCTTTCATTTGTTTAGATCATGATGCTTGCTTTCACGGCCGCTAAAATATACTGTATTTACTTGGAATATAAGCTCTCTTTTTTTCAAAATTTCTGGCCTTAAATTTTTTTAGGGGCACTTATAATCTTATTGTTACTTTTTAGTTGTTGTTTTTACGATAAATGTACACAGCTTAAAGTTATCATTACTATAACAATTGTAGACTGAATATAAAATCTGTGCTAGGTGACAAAAATGGTAAAATTGAGTGTAATGTAAAAATGTGGCCCATGTGCTTAACACTGTTCACTAAGAAACTGGCTATCTAGTATTCACTGTGGAAGTAGTTCAAATAATTCCCAGAAGAATGCGCGTGCCTACATGTCCCATGAGTTCTGAAGTAACATCTAGGCTGTTTACTCAATATTTTCGTTTTGGCACTTAGCACGGATTTTGAAATGAAATGAAATGAAATTTTTGACTTTTACGTCCCACGGTTATGCCGGTTAGGCTAAAGGAGACGGTGATTATGAGAAATAAATGAAATGGTGGAATGAAGAAAGTGGGAGGAAACGGGAGAACCCCGAGAAAACCCACGCACACGGTGTTTGTCCACCACAAAGTTCACTTGGTGGGGGCTGGGATCGAACCCGAGACCCCAAGCACCAGAGGTGAACGCTCTACCACTGAGCCACCGCTGCCCCTAGCACGGATTTTATATTCAGTCTATAATTGTCAATCACAGATACCGATATTGTTTAATTTATGTCAAAATACCGTTTCGAATGGAGAACGAAAACGTGTTGAAAATGCCGAAAAAGTGAAGTTCTGATTTTTGAGTTCAAAGCACTGCACGTATAGGTCCAATCTTTCATTTCCCAGGATGGATAGGGTACTACTAACTTTCTCTGCGATCGTACATAACCTTATATCTACATTTTAAACGGATTCTCAAAATAAGTATTATTATTTTTTTTAGGTGACTTTTATTTTAGGGAGTTCATATATTTGAATAAATACGGTCGAAATACACCTTAACCATTACAGGCACAATCAGCAAAACAATGTGTAAAATACTTTATATTTCCACAGAATAAACTTTTAGGATTTAATATTATTTTATCTTTCAAAGTTTTAGATGCTCGTATCTAAGCCGCATACTATCATCAACGATGCGGGGAGAAAATAATCTTAGCATTCCAGAAGAGTTTCCTTAGATTCAAGGAGGTAACGCTATCTTGGGAGTTTGTTTTAAACTGCAGAATGTGGTTTCTTCGAATCGACTTAATGTACTTCCTGAGAGACGTGGTTTTGGCTGTTCGATTAAGTCTGGCCAGAAAGTGAAACAGGACGTGAGGATTTTTTTTCCCTCTCCCGTCGTAGAACCACGTAATCCCGTCAGAGAAAGTAGATATCAGTAAATAGAGCTGACTCCGGCTCCTTCTGTTTCTGCAGGATTTAGTTCCCAATAACCATGGGTTGTTTCTAATACGCAATGTAGTCAACGATTTCTTGTAAAAGGAGAGAGCTGGCGTGTTTCGTTACGTTTTGTGCATGAATAAAAGGAAGTAGAGTGATCACAAAGTTCCGTTACCCCTATGTATTACATAGATGTTAATGAATTATTGTTTCTTATTGATGTAGGTGCTGATATACATCTAAATCATGGCTGAGTCCATTTAACGGGTCGTAATGAGCACGTGGGTTCACGAATGACCCTATACAGGAATATCAATGAGGGGTATTCATCATGATTTTACTATACGGTTTCAGGAACCTTCCCCTGCAAGACCGACAGGTTTACGATGGGAGAAAAAGCTCTTTGCAACTGGTTGCGTAAAAGATAAGGCCCGCTCAGGACAACCACCAACACGACTGGACACGTGTGTGGAGGCTGCAGCGTCTGTCGAACGTTCGCCAGAAAAGTTCATTCGTGAGCGATCACATACTCGTTCCATACTCGACATTACAAAAATAAATGAAGAAGAATTTGCAGTTAAAGGCACTTAAGCTTCTTCGTAAACGAATTGAGTGATAGTGAGATGCTAAAACGTCAGCAGGCATGTGGCCCCACATTAATACAATGCGACCATCTATGGATATGTGGACAAGCGATAGGGGGTAACGGAACTTTGTGATCACCCTGTATATGCAGTGCTTGATCTCCAAGATGCCTCTCCTTTTTTTTTTTTTTTTTTTTTTTATAAATATAATGAATGTGATATACATGGAAGGAACGTGTCAATAGTCACATGTATTTCAGTGTTAAGTAGCAGAATTTTGATAGGTGATACAACAGTTCCTTCGCTTTCGCTTAATACTAATCTCCAAAGCCAAGGTAATCCATTAGTTCTCAAACTCAGACTGCGCCGCGAGATAACATTCAATGTTAAAATAATAGAAGACAAAAGCGTAGAGAAATGAACTGAAAATGAGATTTTACTCTAGATTAAATTGAAGAAACGAGACAAAGAATATAATAATTATTATCGCTTCCCAAGATTGAGGGATAAAGTTTTTATGGATATTAGGGAAGTGGATCGCTTAGTTTCATTTCTTAATTTTACCTCACCAAAAATGTTTTCTCCTTTTTTGTGATATTTTTCTGAACTTTTGTCAATATGACAACAGCACTGATTTACCCCACCAAAAACGATGTTTTCTTCTTTCAGTGAATTTGATGATGGCACTGTTTAATGCTTTACTCAATATTTTAAATTGTATTCTGGAAGGCAATAACTACTTCACTTTTAGAAGGGTGAGACTGAAAAGAATTCTGTAGTCGAAAAATAAGGACCATCCTAAATAGGCTATATAATGTACTAGCCTTAAACTAGCTAGGGGCTTAGCCCCACCAGACCCCCGATTGTTCGGTCTACGACCTCTTATTTTGGTCGTTGAAAAGTCTAAATACCAATTAGACCTTAAGGAATTTCGAGATATGATCATCTTTTTTAAAAAAATCGATTCTCCAACCTGTTTTCCTTCCTTTCTAGGGGAAACCTCATAAAACACTGAAACACATTTCTAATTATTTTAAATGAAAAGTTAGATACCAAATTTTATGTCCTTAACCTTAAAGGATGTGGTCATCCTCAATACACAATTATAACCCTACTCTTTTTTGTTATTGCCTTTTTTCTTCCCTTGTGGGGGAAATATCAAAAAACAGTGAAATAGTGAAACACATATCTAATTATTTTAAATGGGTAGCTCATATACCAATTCATGTCTACCTCTTAGAGATTATGAGATACGGATATTTTATTTTAATAATTGCCACCCTACTTTACCCCTTTCCCCGTCTAATTTCCAAAACCCTTTCTTATTGGTATCTTAGGTCACAAATCCTATGCACTGTCAAAATTTCAAGTTTCTAGCTTAAGCGGCTGAACCTGGGAGTTGATCAGTTAGTTAAGACTTCTTATATACATATAGAAAGATATAAAGTTTGCAGTGACCTAAAATATTCTAACTCATTCGTTATGTCATCCTATTTATCTCGAGATCCCCTGAAATAAAATATATGTCCTTTAGAAGTTGCCCCTCTTCCGTCGTCGAAAGCGAAATGTCGGGAAACACTGCGGTAGAATTTTCGGAAGTTCTGTGGCATATGTCCACTTGTTTTGAATAAGGAGTTTGTATTGCAAGTTTCATGTCCGCAACATGTCTCTAATTTTCAGAGATTTCGATTATGATTATGATTAGGAATTAGATTTCTGGAATTTTGTTATCTATGACCATGTTAATCCGTCCCGTTTGAGGGATAGCATCCCTCGGTGATCTCATAATTGGGGAATTGGGAGAAAGAAAGGCATGGGGAAGGAAGGAACCATTATGTTTGGTACTATTCCAGCATTTGCCTGGTGTAACGAAGGAAAACCCAGGAAAACCTTACTCAAGATGGCCTGAAAGAGCTTTTACATTTTTCGACCGAGTATCCCTGCTGGGAATCTTATGGATTTCGAGATACGGCCATCTTATTATAGTTAACAATTGCAGCCCCCAACCGATTTTATTCCCTTCTAGGAGAATCATCTAAAAGTACTGTAATACATATTTCATTTAATTGTTTTAAATGAAAAGTTATATACCGGTTTATCAAATTTCATGTCTCTAGCCTTAACGGATTTCAAGATACGGCCATCTTATTTTAAACAATTGCAGCCCCTATCCTCTTCTTCTTCTCGACTTTTTTCCCCTTGTAGGAGAATTATCAAAAAGACACTGAAATACGTTTTTAATTGTTTTAAACGAAAAGTCTAAATAACCTTAGAGGATTATTTGATGTCCCTAACCTTGAAGAATTTCGAGATATGGTCATAACCTCACCCTTTTTTCTTACCGCATCTTTTCCTTCTCTCCTAGGGAAATAAGAAAAAAAAAAAAAACGCTGAAACAAGTGTCTAATTCATATACCAAATTTCATGTCTCTACCCTTTAGGAATATGGATTCAGTACTGCAAGAACAGATTCCATTTCAGACTTTATTCCCTATTGCAGCTGTGTAACTATAGATCTATTAGTTTCGGTTTCAGTATGAATTGGCATTGATCGGAAATTTTTCATAGTTTCACAGCGTGAAACAAAACTCACTTGTTTACAGTACTTTTTAATTCAGAATGTAATATTAACAAAAAAGGAAATGAAAATAATAAATTGGCAGATAGAAGTAATTATAGGTTATTTATTTATTTTATTTATTTGACAATCACCAGACACAGCTCAGAGGTCATTTTATACTGGATGTCTTAACAACAACTATAACAATGGAAAGATTTTGGAATGTATCGGTCAGGGCATGTTTAGTAGGCACCATCCCGGCATTTGCCTGGTAGAACAGGAAAACCCTGGAAAACCCCATTCAGGATGGTCCGCAGCGGGAATCGAACCCACGACCTCCTTAATACAAAGCCAACGCTCTACTACTTCAGCTACTTCACTCGGTATGTGCATGCTAAAATCAAGTGGTAGATGCAATACACAAACTTCTAAAGACTAGGTAAATTAGACCACTTTTTTTGTGATGTCTTTATTTTTATTTTTAATCGTATACATATATAAAGATGATATTATTAATATTATGCCACCTAAGAAAGGAGCCGCTATTAGAAAAACGTCTTCTGAAGTCAAGCTACTACAACAACTTACGGCGTAAGATTGAAGTTCCCATCATGTTTCGAAATGTTGATGCTCTAAAGTTGTGCAGTAGAACACGACCTCACATTTAAAAAAAAAAGTTGGGGTAGGTTTTGGATCCCCTGTCTGTAGAAATCTGTTGGTTTTGAGTTCAGTTGGTCTTCACTCCAAGTTTGGAGAGCAGTTTCATCTTCGAAGATGTGTCCTTGAATGTGATCGGAAATGGAACGGAAATGGTGAAAATGTGGAGGGGAAAGGACCGGCGAATAGGAGATGGGAACAGTCTCCCACTCGAGTTCCTGGATAACTGCTTTTGTCATGTTGGCAACATGAGGGCGTGCATTATCATGATGCAGAAGAATGTGGCGTTGTCCAGGCCGCTTTTCCTCAATTGCGGCCGCAAATCGTCTCAATTGCTGGCAACAAACTTCTGATGTGATTATTTCTTTCCTAGGAAGGAATTTATGATACAATACTCCTTTTGTGTTGCACCACATGCGTAACATAACCTTCTTAGGATGAACAGCACATTTTGCACGAGGACTTGCTTTTTTCTGAGGACTAAGCCATTCCTTCCTCTTACGGATATTCACATACAGACACCATTTTTCATCACCAGTAACAACGTATGACAGGGACGATTGATGTGCAATGAAAACTCGATGACGAGACAACAAAGAAGCACAAATTGTCAAACGATCATTTTTATTTTGTTCACTAAGTACGTGCGGTACCCATGAACCCACCTTTTATATCTTTCCCATGGAATGTGAATGTTGAACAATGGTTGCGTGGACATATTCCATCATACTAGCTAATTCTCTTGTTATTTGGCATAGATTTTCGCTGATCAAACTGTTAAACTTTTAAACAGATGAAGTGTAAAATCAAATGTTCATGCTACATTAATAATTTCTCTGTTATGGGTCGATGCATAAGTTCGTACAGTTTTCTTTTGGGTTGGCAACAATGCATCATGAAGCGATTATTTATTGTTACTCCGTTGTTTTACCGTAGTTTGGAGTTTGTGTGTTGTGAAACACAGGTTTCCTTGATTGTGAACGTATTATTATATGCGTATATTTGAGACAAACTAATATGGAATGTCAAGTTGAGAAAAGTGATTCAAAACCAAAACAGTTCTACAGGCGAGGCATTGAACTGTTACCTGAACATTGGGAAAAGGTCATAGATAGTGGAGGTGAATACATCACTGAGTGATTGTGAAATAATGTGAGTGATAGTAAAATGTATGCAATATATTGTTACACTTGTAGAATATGTTAATGTTATGTCTATGTTGAATTTGTATTTGAATTAACAGAGCAGCAGAATAAAAATAAAATATAAAATGTAAGATCCGCACAAACTTATGGATCGACCCAATACAAATGTATGTTGAGTTTGGAAGTTATTCGGAGTCCGGACCCGGTGAAACCCCGTGCCTGCTCGCCTGGATGTTGCTTATGATTATAATGATAGATCTTCTGTGTGTTTACTTGGCCTTTCCGTAGGTGATTGTGCCATCTTTTCTGAGCTATTTCATATTACGTACTTTCTTCTAGGGGAATACCTTAAATAATGCGGTTATACATTCCGGACAAGCGATAGGCTTTCTCTCTCTCTCTCTCTCTCTCTCTCTCTCTCTCTCTCTAGCGTGCACTAAATCAGACAACGGGCATAGTCTTCTCTTTGCTTTATATTTTTATAGCAATTATTTAGCTTTCAGAAATGTCTTGAACATTTCACCTGCATCTGTCTACTTGATTTGATTTTGGGTTTAGCGTCTCTTTCAGGAGCGAGGTTATATGAGACGTGGACTTACGGCTTAACGTAGGATCCGAACCACATGAACTCTCGCTGGAAATCGAACCCGGCTTTTCCACACCAAAGGTGCATACGCTAACCGCCTAACTCCGTCTGTGTATTAAAGCCGGAAGTGGTAGAATTTTGGTGTTTTTTCCAACATTCGTAGCAAAGGATTACTGACAAGGAACGGAAATGTTATCCGGACATCCTAGTCCATTTGATAAACATAAATCAAACCTAGTCCATTTGATAAACATAAATCAAACCTAGTCCATTTGATAAACATAACAAAGATATGTTCATGCACAAAAAGTTAGGTGCCATAGATAACGGAGTAAGTCACTGGTGACCATTAACCTGTTAGTGTAAAGAAAATCATAGACTCGCAGTGAAATAGCTATTGCATCAACACTATTCAGTGGAAAGTCATGGTTCAGTTCATTCCCTTCAGCATGAAACAAGCTTTGCCGAGGTGCTATGTATTCTTGCCCATAACGTACTTGAATGGGGAAAATTGGGAGAATGTCGGGAAAATTCCCTCCAGATCCGTCCCATCAACTTTGGATCCCTCTGGAGTGGCCCTGGGTAAAAGAACAATTCAAAATGTATCTCGAAAAATACCATAGGAGGATAAGACATACGTGTACCAAGTTTTGTATTGATAAACACAATAGGTATTATGGGAAAACGTGTACAAACTTTTCGCTCATATCTTTTCCGTCTATCAATACAAAACTTGGTACACACATTTTTTATCCCCTATAATAATTTTCGAGATACATTTGGATTGTGTGTTTTACCCGGGGCCACTCTAGAAGGATCCAAAGTTGATGGGAGGGATTTCCGGAGGGAATTTTCCTGACATTCTCCCAATTTTCCCTGTTCAAATACGTTATGGGTCCCAATACATAGCACCTCTGGAAAGCTTGTTTCATGCTGAAGAGAATGAACTATAAACCATGACTTTCCAATGAACAGTGTTGACGCATTAGCTATACGATTTTCTTTATACGAACAGGGTTAATGAGCCTCAGGGACTTACTCCGTTGTCCATTGCACCTAATTTTTTGTGCATGAACATATCTTTGTTATGTTTATCGAATGGACTATGTTTGATTCGGTTATCCGGATGACAGGTTCATATCCGTTCCTTGTGAGTATCAGATAACTATAGGAACTTATTCTTGGGGTACTGAATCGATTCGAAAAGACCTCTTGTCGCTATCTCTTAACTGCTTTTGTTCTATAAAGATCAATATTAACAAGAAGTAGTAGTATCATATTTCTACGTTTTCCGATTTTAGTAGGGAGATGCAGAGGAAGATAGTGAAACACTGAATCGATTTTTAAAAAATACGCTTGTCACTTTCTGTTGTGTTACTATTTTTATTGTATGACGATGTACGTTGAAACTGGAAATAGTTCATTTCTACCGCTTTCAGTTTGGATAGATAGTTAATGGAGGAGATGAAACCTATTATTGGGACGCTAAAATGGATTCCGTAAAATCACCTGTCGTTCTCTTACCGTTTTTCCCCTGATACCTGTTGACAGACAGACGGACACAGTCGTTGTGTAAGATTTTCGATACTGATGCATAGCATAATTTAAGTCTAATAATAATAATAATAATAATAATAATAATAATAATAATAATAATAATAATAATAATAAAATTGAAAATTGTTTGTATTTAATTCTAATAAATTGTTTTCTGTCTTTGCAGGTGAGTATGCTGTATTCACGTCTACGGAATGAGTAAAATAGCCTTAGAAGAAGTATCTGTGAGTTGTTACTTTAATTCTTAAACATACCTATAAAATTTCACTCCATCTGCTGTCTGATGAAGCCAGAGGTATTTGACAAAACAGTTACACGTTAACATAAACGCATGGTTTTGCTCAAAGGGTAGTTTAAATCTTAACAATCATGTAGCAACTAGAGCAAGTTCAAACTATACTGAGTCAACAGCAAGGGTTAACTTAAGTTCCTTATGAATTTAGAGGCTGCAGTGTTGTCGGTTCCTGCACGGTGTTGCCAGTCTCACTATTTTTCTAAGACACCTCGTATTTAAGCGAATTGGATGGTAGTAATGTCGCCGAAGGTTTCCCTCAATCATATGTTACCTTCCAAAGACAACAGTGACACATATTGCATATTATTGGAAAGACCATTCCATCACAATTCAAATACGCTATGTCTTACCCCTGTAGAATAAGTACAGGATGAACAATAAATACTTTCTTATAAGATAAAAAAAAGTTTACATTGTGTAGCGTTGACATAAGAACACATCGTCATAGGATTTTCTTTCTTTTTTTTCTTTTTTCTTTTTCTTTTTTTTGCTTAGACTATGACACCCTATCACCTCCGAAAGAAATGAGTTTTTTCCTGGAACACTATATATATATATATATATATATATATATATATATATATATATATATATATATATATATATATATATATATATATATATATATATATAGTATATAGGGTGGCCCATTTTAATCTTTCCACGGAAATATCTCGAAAACAGTTGAACATAAATGAACTGAACAAGACTCAAATAGGAAATACCATAGGGCAAATCGAATGGTGATGTCGCGGTGCCCCCAAGAGCCGCTCTTCAAGGGAGCCCGGGGCCCAACTTTAAAATTTTAAATGGAAACATGGCGCAAGTGACACCTCATTCGATAGATCTTTAAAAACTAAAAAGCGACGCGGCAAAAGATTTTTCATATTGGTCACCGTATTCAAAATGGCCGCCAAGACATGTTACCTGTATCAGGTAAACGTCCAGTAGCACTAATACGAAAACGGTTGAACATAAAATGAACCAAACGAGAACTCAAATAGGAAAACCAGGGGGCAAATCGAATAATGTTGTCGCGGTGCCGCCCAGGTCTGTCTTTGATGGGGGCCCAGGCCCAACTTAGAAATTTTAAACGAAAATATGGGTCAAGTGAGACCTCGTTCGATAGATCTCCATACACTAACCAGTGTTGTGGCAAAAGATTGTTCATATGTGTCACCGTTTTCAAAATGGCCGCTAAGACATGGTGTCTGTATCAGATAAAACGTCCAGTACCACTAATACGAAAACGGTTGAAGATAATAACGGATGAACAGAATAAAACTTCTATAGGAAATCACAGAGAGTATTTATCATTCTACGCCTCGAGAATAATCCAACGGAGAAAAAGATTATTAAAGTATAAGTGACATAATGCTAAAGAGGAAATCTAATTCTTAGAAAATTATCTTTCCGATCTCCCTCCGTAAATGGGTGAAGCGGGAATGAATGACAACCCCACTTTTATTTGCAATAGGTATGGTTTTTCTGAATCACTTGCGTGTACAAGTGACTGGTACAGTAATGAACCAATATTGTGCAGACGACTTTTTGAGCAAAACCAACGTTAGTAAACATTGTTGTAAAATTGCATTGTTCGACAAATTGGTTCCGCATTTCAGTTGATTCATTTTTGCACAAATCATTGCCTGCAATAAAAATGGAAGGTACCATTTAACAAGAATTTTACCTACTTTTTTCCATTACAGACATCTATCTCCTATAAAAACACATTTCAGATAATTTTGTTGTATAGATACAATTTGCAAAAACTAAGGTTCTCTGCAATTTCACTGTTCCTTCCCGTCCCACATCGCTTTTTAGTTTTTAAAGATCTATCGAATGAGGTGTTACTCGCCCCGTATTTCCATTTAAAACTTTAAAGTTGGGCCCCGGGCCTCCTTGAAAAGCGGCTCTCGGGGGCACCGCGACATCATTAGATTTGCCCCATGGTATTTCCTATTTGAGTTTTTGTTCAGTTCATTTATGTTCAACTGTTTTCGAGATATTTCCGTGGAAAGATTAAAATGGGCCACCCTGTTAGAGCTGTGTGGTTACAAAAGAATCCTGTCAGCATTCTTTTCTGTCAATAAGTTAAAAATAATGTAAAAAATTGCTGAAAGTAACAAACAATAGTACTATATTATTTTCGTGCATTCAAGTTCGGTGCGTGCAGTGTCTATTTCTGAAAGCTAACAGTTGAAATTGTTTTGTCTATAAATATGAAATATGTTCAGTTATTTATAGAGAATCGAAGTTTATTTCTTAAAAATAAGACTCGTTATTATTTTATGTGAAGTTAAAAAATTGATTACTGATGGTGATTAAATGGATCCTAGTAGATGGGAAACCACATTGGTTTTATTATCCTGACTCAAAGGTTCGATTCCAAATGCCCTTTAACCTTTTTATATGTGTGGACAATAACTAGGGAGAACAAAGATATGGATCGGTGCTCTGGCCAACAACGATCAGCGTCGATATAGTCAGTTGCACGTATTTTGTGCTATCGTATAATTTATTGGCAGGGAACTCCCTACAGATTTTTCGGTGTTCATTTGTCAATTGAGTATCAGAGTGGTTCGTTCAATGTTTTCCAAATTGCTACGAGGCCTTCACACATTAACCAGTACTAGTAAACCATGTATAAAATTATTTGAAAAAGTGGCAGAGAGAGAGAGAGAGAGAGAGAGAGAGAGAGAGAGAGAGAGAGAGAGAGAGAATGAAAGAGAGAGAAAGAAAGAATGAATGAATGAATTAAAAGTTTAAATGCATTTTTGTTTTTTTTTCGAAACGAGAGAAGTTACTTTAAAGTAGTTGGTTGGGTGATTGGCTTGAGTTTTAGTGTCTTCCCACTTTGCCTTATTATAATTTTGCCTAACACTTTATCATTTTTCCTTCATAGATAAAAATCACATCCATCATTTTAGGCGAAATGCGAATTCGCATTTGGCCTAATTCTCAACGACCTTATCGAGAAGAAAATATCTCCTGTACAGAAGATGTGACAATATTTCAAACCAGCATTGAAATTTAAAACCATAACCCCAGCTGCTGTTATGTTGAGCTCTGAAGTATGATGATCTTGTCATATCTTAGATTAATAAAATGTTCATAACTTCTCCTACGACGCTATTCTCAAATTTTAACATTACGGTGTGTATCAGAAATAGCGGCACAAATTATAGCCCATTATTGCAATCAAGGAAAGGAAATGAACGAGACCACGGCTTATTTATTACATACACATACTTTAGTAGTAAACGGGACTGACATTGACAACGGGTCTTATCCTCACACTGAGAAAAAAATGTATGTGGCGTACGTAAAATCGTATGTTACATTTGTAAATCCTGTAGTTTGCAAACGTATAACTGAAAATACATGCTTTATAATACTTTCTGTATAAGTGTTCCATCTGTATGTACTTTCCGTATGAAACAATATAGGCGGTCAGGATCTCACATATAGCTGACGAAGGTAACATACATATCAGGGGCGGATCCAGGGGGGGGCGATCGCGCCCCCCAGAAGAAGAAACTTTCTTATTATATATATATATATATAACCCATCCCAAAGTTTGGAGCCCTTAAAAGTAGCTGTATGACAACCAACCGCCTCCCCCAGACGTCGGGTCTGGATCCGCCCCTGATACATATATGTATGTAATATAAGAAAGACTGTTAGATATCAGACATCCAGCAACGGCATGATGTAACATCTAAGGACAGTCCCCATGTAGCCTACGGATAATGTATGCTCCGTACTGATTTCTGTAGTAAGCAAGAAGATTCCATATATTTATACAGTATACCGCTGTCCGGAGAACGGATTTTTCTCAGTACAGCTTGTCGGAACTTCTTACGAACGACGGCCATCATGCGTTGGAAAAGGTTTATGGTTGCGCCACATTACCTAACGTTGCATTTTGGTACAACCAGTATGTTGTTTGCCGCCAACCAATCCAACGTTTTTCTGGCATAACAGCAAGATGCAAAATCCGGCGAAACTATGATTTTGTCGTGCTGATGATGCTTGTCGACAAATGCACGCAGTTTTTACAGACTTTTTGACATATACACGTCCGTGTTTACAGCTGCTGGTTTTCAAGTTTTCACGGAAAACCTGGGAATACCTTTTGCGGATATCCGCCCCATTCTGAAACCTTTGGCTCAAATTTCGATTTCGGGATTTACTGTACACTTACGGTGTGATTGACTTGTTTAGACTATGAAGTCCCTGGTTTGTCACATTATTACTGTTTGCAAACGAAAAGTAGTTTTTGTCGTTCATAATGATGACAATATCACCCTTCAGTAGGGATGCGCACGAGACAAGATTTGTGGCTGTCTCGTCTCGAAAATGTGCTGTAAAAGTGATGTCTCGACTCGAAAAATGCATATTTTACTATGGGAAGAGCCGTGTCTCGACTCGAATTTTGTCAGGAAAATCCTGTCTCGACTCGTCTCGTGCGCATCCCTACCCTTCAGCACTGTTTGACGCAATGCACATTTTTGGAAGGATTTCTTTCAATTGTTGGCGATATATCGGGGTTTCACATTAAGGCGATATCTCTTCAGGTCAGGTTTCTCAAAGCGCGGCAGATATATCCTTCGACGATCTGAATTTTGATCCCACTGTACAAGCACTAATTCCAATTCTATTTTCTGAAGCTTTGTTTAATTCCTGAAGCTTCCGCCGGAAAAATACACTTTCATTCCCTGTTCCAGTAGACTATTCATTCTCGTAGAGCGAAAATGGTAATAGGAGAGCGATAAACGATTTTTTGGGGGTATGGATTCAGGATTCCATGAATAGCTTTTATCTCGGCTTTTGTTTACTGCAACCGGAAGTAGTAAAAACTAGTACAACATGAGGTTTCATTGTTGGTTCATATCAGCTTTTATTATTATTATTATTATTATTATTATTATTATTATTATTATTATTATTATTATTATTATTATTATTATTATTATTATTATTTCATACGTGAAATAGTAAACATTTTCTATGCATCACAAACAAGTACGATAATGAAAAGTAAAATAAGGAAAAAGTAACAGCAATTATATTTTTAAAAAGTTTTAACTTTGATATTCTATAGATTATGCTGGTAGCTTTTTCGAATGTGTCCATATAAAGTTTTTAAATTTTGAATGCGTAATGACTTGAAGGTACGGGTAATTGGAATTACGCACCACGAAGTCAACTTCATTTTGCACGATAAAACAAAATAAGTTATTTCACACAAAGTCCAGGTTCTAATTGTAGCCAAAATTACTACTCGGATTCAGTTCGTTTTCCATATTTTAAACATATTAAACCGAACACTATTTTCCCCCGTAACTGCAATGTAAAATAAGCGAGCATAGCAAAACATATAGGCCAATATTACAAAACAAACGAAAAATATAGTAGAGCAGAAAAGAGAACTGCTAAGGTTCCTTATTTTAGCTAGTAATCTAGATTTTGAAAAGTGAGCTTGGATTTAGAGAGTCGATTCAAACACTTTCTTATATAGAGTAAAGCAGGGCGCAAAATTTCCGGTCGCCAGGTCGCCATTGGCGATTAGAAATTTTAAGCTAGCGATCAGCATTCAGTAGTAATTGTTCCTGCCTAAACTTACGGGGCTGCGCAGTTTCTGTTTCGTACGAAAATAATTATTACTGAGTGAGAGAAAACACGGAATGTGAAGTCTTCACAATGGACATGCAAGGGCGCCGATTTCTTTGTAAATTGGGGGGGGGGGGCATCCAGATGCAGAAGGCATATATGAGGATTTTAAGATAAATTGCATTCAAATTACGCCAAATATTGTATATTCATAAATACAATGCGGCGGGCCCACATGAGCTTTGGGGGCCCGGGCCCCCCAGGATCGGCGCCCTTGTTGACATGGAAAGAGAAGTCTTCACAACGTTGTAATAAGCCCCTCCTTTCCTACCCTCCTGAATCTGTCTGGTTTTCAAATTTTATGCCCTGGTGTAATCTCTTTCTTTGTCAAACCAGAGGCTGTTTGGGTGAAGTACCTCTCATAATTTGTATGTGAGAGATACTGGCGACCATTACTTTTGGATTGGCGAGTGTGTCTGACTTTGAAATTTTGCGCCCTGGAATAAAGTGTCGAAGAGGATATGGTCTCTGTCATCATAATTTATTTCCAATACCGTCTGTTTTCAATAATTTGGTTTGTAGTCAGTGTTAACAGGCTCCTAAAGGTAAACGGGTTTCCAAGAAGACTAGTCACCTGAGCTTTAACTGTATGTAAGATCGAAAGAGAGCCATTCTGTCATAAAGAAAAGAGAATGATAAACTGTTTTCTGCTGCAAAAATAGCCCACTTCGGTAATAAATTATGATCATAGATGCATCGTATTTTGCAATACAAATTTTCGTTGCGTCGCATTTCCAGGATTTTGTGTAGCAAACTGTAATCCGATACTGCTTAAATAAAACGCTGGTCCCTATGTAGTAATAACTTTAAGAGAACAAAAAAATGCTTTGGGTATGGCTTCAGTGTTCGAACAAGGTGACCAGACGTCCCGTTTTAGCCGGGACAGTCCCTTATTTTGAACCGTTGTCCCGTATTATTCTGATTCTGAAACGGGACACCTAAATGTCCCGTTTTTAAGCAAAAATGACCCAGGTGTCCCGTAATTATTATTCAAAATATAAATGACCAATGCAAATTCTACACTCTTCCGTACTAACACTCATTGGGAAGGTTCAGCTGTGTTTGGAACCTCTGAATGTTCAAATGGGAATTGAGTGTTCTGTGCTTTGAGTAGTACTTAAGTTAGAAACGCTGTGTTATCATTTTTACTTGTGTGTTTTGTAAATTAAAAACACTACTGAGTCCCAAAATGCAATGTGGAATGCCCCCCTCCCCGTCGCCGATTCACATGCGTCCCGTTTTTTAAAGTAAAAGTTCTGGTCACCTTGTGTTTATGCCTTATTGCAACCGGAAGTATAGATCTACCATTCCTGTTTCAGTATTGTATTCGTATAATTTGGAAGTGTAGCGTAGTTTCAGAATGTAACATGAAACTCGTTGTTCATTTTAGTAACAAGTTATATGGCGCCGTGTAACGTACGATTCAAAAACCAACTCTTCTGATTGTTGATAATGAGATCGTTGATTGTATATTGGATATGCGATCATCGTGTGATTGGTCTAAACTAGCTTATGCGGCGCGTCATTAAACTCTAAGTAATTGCAAGCGGATAATAATGCACTTCATTAACTAAGTTATTACTATCGTGTTTCAAAGCAGCAATTCAATATATATGTATCGAAATAAAACGTATGTAATTACACAGTTATGTTCATTCAGAAGCCTGTTGTTTGTGCTGTTCTGAACGAGATAGATGGATTGGATTGCATATGTTGTTATTACACTGAAATTCATGTAGACATAGAAATTCTATTATTATTACGTACAATTTGGGAGAATATACGCGATCGAGAATATAGACATTCCATAAAACAGTTCTTATTTTTCGTAGTCCAGACGCTTTTCCCCAGATATACCCTTAAAAATGTAATATACATGAATACCTTATATAATGCGGTTATTTGATTAGGCCCGACGTCTTTTCCCCGATATATTGTCAGAAGTGAATAATATACAGGGTGTCTCAAAAGTCACCTGACAGTAATTCTGTTATTATCAGAGTTAACAACAAAATGTAAGTGGGGAAACCGTCTCCAAATATGTTTTCAGTTAAAGTGAAGGATTAAAAAAAAAAATCGGACGAATCGTTTGGGCTGTTCACTCTTGATGTCTCCAATGTTAAATGAAAATGCAATGTTGCCATTTACCTTGACCCACAACGCAAATGAATGAAGTTACTCTTTTAAGCTAACGTGTCGATGGCCAGCCCGCATTTCACATACTCTTACAAAATTTATCCACCTCCCGGTAAATGGCAACGTTGCATTTTCATTTAACATTGGGCGCATAAAAAATGTACAGCCCAAACGGCTCTTTCGATTTATAAAAATTCCTTCTCTTTGGATTGAAAACTTCATATTTGGAGACGGTTTCCCCTCTTATATTTTGTTGTAACTCGGATAATAACAGAAATACCCTATGTCAGGGGACTTTTGAAACACTGTATATGAATAGGTCTATCTTTCACAACACAGTTAATTGGGTTGGTCGGACGTTTTTTCCCCGCGATATACTTCAAAAAGATCATCTTTAGGAATACCTTATATAACGCTGTTAATTGGTTAGACCGGACGCATTTTCCCCTGATACACTCGTACACTCCAGAAAAAAGTTATATACAAGAATACCTTACAGGACATGGTCATTTGGTTAGACTGAATGCCATTTACCCCTTATACAGGGTGTTTCAAAACAACACTGACAACGTTTGGGAGGTGATTCCTGACACCAAGATAAGACGAAAAGTATAGACCAACGTGGGTGCACAAATGCTTCCTTTCGGAGTTATAGGCTGCCGAAAACATGAAAAAATGAAGTTTAAAGGTCCATAGGTAGAATACTATGGGACCTACCGTTGTCGGGTCAAGACTTTATTTAGGAACTAGTATGAATCCTGCGGTACTTCCGCAACAATTTTTATAGAGGTAGTTTGTGAGTACTTCAAATTATATGCCTGTAGCCAAACTCCATAAAAATTGTTGTGTGAGTACCTTAGAATTCTGAAACGTGTATTTAATAATGATTTCAAACAATTCCAAAGTGAAGTCTTGACCCGTCCACAGTAGGTTCCATCGTTTTGTAGCTATGAACCTTTAAAACTTCATTTTTAAGGATGTCTCGCACCAAAGGTGAGCGTTCTATCACTGACTCTCCGTTCTTTAATTGTAGTTCATAACTTCATATCACAAAGCAATAGCTCGACTTGAGTAATAGAGTCTATAGATACAGTGCTATTCACCTCTTTTAAAAAATGAATTGACAAACCTATTGCTATATCGTAAGGTATGTAATAAAAATCCGAATTAGAGCGAAACCCGCGTTGTACAGTACAAAGTTGTGGAAGTGCTTTTACCTTGTATCTTTTGTTGAACAATAATTCTTCAAGGGTTAATTACTTTTTCATAGGCAAGGGTACATAGTCAAGAGTTGATTTCTTTATTCAGCTTTGGATCTGTTTATTTGCACACTTCACAAACGAAAGTGGAAGTTATGTACACTCATGTCCAAAATGATTGTCGCTTATCTATAACTGTCTTCTTGTAAGAATATAATTTGGTAATGATTTTGCAGGATACTTTTAATACTGATACTATGTGTATAATCGGGAAATGTATATTTGTGGTAAATTTCATAGAAAAAGAATTATAAATAGGAAAATTAGAACGAGTAAAACAAAATGTTGCTAAATGGACAAACAAGTTTTATTTTCGTTTTGTTCTTATTTACTGCTCTTTTGACATGAAATTTGCCACTTACATGTCTTTGCCGATTATACACATACTAACATTATAAGAAATACCGGGCGAATTCGTTATCAAATTATATTCCTACAAAAGCATATTTATAGACATGCGACAATAATTTTGGATATGAGTGTACATAATTGTAATTTTGTCACGGGTAAAAGACTCTTTTAACCATTAAGGAGTCTTAATGGTTTTGTAGAATTAAGGAGTCTTAATGAAGGGTAATACAATGCTAATCTTTCGTAATGTTGATCACTTCTAGTCTAAACTTATTGAACTACTTTCCTTCTCAATCTCATTATTCTCTATTTCACGTGGAACGAAAAGTTAGAAACTCATGATACTTCATATGTAGCATTTGTGGATTAACGTGAGTTAGAGAAGTCAGATAACACTCCTCCGAGGATAGTGAAGATTTCAAAGCAGAAGAATATTCTTGAAAAGGATGTCCAGATATTAAAATTTTAGGTGAATCCGGAGAGCAGTGTTGTGCACGAGACGAGAGTAGAAATATGGTTTTCTAGTCTCCGCTTGTACATTTTGTAGAACCCTTGTGTCGATTTTCGAATAATTTTCTCAATCTTCCCTCCATTATCGGAAAGATTTTTCTTGTCTCGTAAATTTGAGTAAAAAATTTGTTCTTTCATCTAGAAGTTACCAGAATTCTTCCGCGTCAGGAGAGGTCCACGAAGAGTGCAATATAACAACATTTAAAACACATGATATAATTATTGGAGTACATTGTGCAGTGACTTGCGTATCTTTAAACGTTGATAAATGCTCTTCATTATGTCCGTACAATCACAATCACTTTATCTATCTATAGTTTTTATACTATGATTCATGTAACACTGAAATAGTGTTTGAGATCTACTCGAGATTCGAGAAACTTCTTGTCTCATCTCGAATTTAATAAAATGCATTTCTCGTCTCGACTCTCTTCCCGTTTCCGAGACAAAAGAATTTTTCGTCTCGAGGGCAATAAACAGTGCCAGGGGGGTTGTTGGCCTGCAGATTCAATGCAAGATTGCTGTTGAATCTTGTTTATTTCCAGATACGCCAGATGCGCGGTGAATTTGCTCCAACGTAATAATTAATAATAATGAGAGATGAAGTGGAAGGAAATCGGTCACTACTTATAGACTATTTAAAGATACCATTCTAGTATTCTTCTGGTTGATGGAACTGAGGGAAGGAGGTAACCTAGAGAAATCTCAGTCCCAAAACTATAGATTCCATTTTAATATCGGTCATTTTCGATCATTTTAAAATATATTTCCCTCCCCTAAACTACACCGTCAAAGAATATGACAGAAACCGTCTCAGGTCCGATCCTCATCTATGTTGAAAATGAGATCGAGTTCAGTCGGGTGGTTCAAGAGCTACTAAATTTTATTTATTTTTGTACATTTTCCATTCCCTCCCCCTCCCTAAGTTCTACCGTCAAAATTATTTGATAAAAACCAGTCCAAGTCCGAACCTCATCTATGTTGAAAATTTGATTGAGATCGATCAGCTGGTTCAAAAGTGAAGTCACAAAGACAGTCACTTATATTTTCATTTTTTTTACATATATCTTCCTCCTCCCCCTCCCCAACGTTGCACCTTCAAAGTAAAATGATAAAAATCGCTCCAGGCCTGAACTTCATCTATGTTAAAAATTTGATCAAGATTGGTCGGGTGTTTCGAAAGTTATTAAGTTATATTTATTTTATATATACCTCCCCTTCCCCTCCCCTAGTTCTACCATCAAACTGAAACAAAGTCTAAAAAACTTTCCAGGGCCGAACCTCTTACATGTTAAAAATTTGACTGAGATCGGTTCAAGAGTTATTAAGTTTCAAACTTAGTCACTTTTATTTTTATTTATATTGATTTTTGTACATCTACCCCTTCTCTTTCTCCCCTACGTTGCTCCGTCAAAGTGAACTGACAGATAACATTCCAGGCTTGAACCTTATCTATATTAAAATTTGACCGAGATTGGTCGTTTGGTTCAAGAGTTATTAAGTTTTATTTATTATTTTATAACTCCCACTTTTCTCCTCCCCTAAGTTTTACCGTCAAAGTGAAATGATGAAAACACTGCCAGGCCCAAACCTCATCCATGTTGAAAATTTGATCGAGATCGGTCGGGTGGTTCAAGATTAGGAGTCACAAAAATAGTTACTTTCAATTTTATAATATAGATAGTATAATGTTATATCCATGCCCGAAACCAGCCACAGAGGTTTGAGGGGGGGGGGGGACACGAATATGTTAGGAGGGCAAGTCATTAAAAATTTCCTTAAAAATATCTTAATTGTGATTTTTGTACTGATGCCTGGAGGGGTAACGAAAAGCTTAGGGGGGCCAGGCCCCCTAACCCCACTCTGGTTGCGAGTCTATTTATATCGTTCAATCCTCGATGTGCGTATACCTAAGGAGGCTAAAAGCTATATTAATAAACAATTATTCAACGTATAAGCATCCTACCATGAAATCAAACTTGCGATCACATGCACTAAGTTTTTGTCAATGTCATGAAAAGGTTATTTTGATATTAATTTTATGAGCACACATTTAAAATTGCCAACGAATGCTTGAGTCTCGGAGCCAAGGCCATACCCATGTAGTCGACACCTATGGTGTACGGTATTACCGATGTTCATTACTACATTTCTCTTTAGTTTTGGAGGAAGAACACCACTAATATGCTTTGAAATGAAATGAAGTATCTAGTTTAACGTCCCACGTTTATACACCAAGGCTAAGGGAGACGGTAATGATTAGAAATGACTGAAATGGTAGAATGAAGAAAGTAGGAGGAGGAAACGGAAAAACCCCGAGAAAATCCACGTACACAGTGTTTGTGCACCAAAAAAGCTCACATGGCGCAAAGTAGTAGTGGCCCGCGTTGGCGCGAATTGACCTTCAACTCATTTTTGTGACGTCATAGGTCAAAGGTTAATGACCTTGGCCCGGGGTCAATGACCTAGGGGTACCTAGGACCACCCCCTCTAAATTTTGGCAGGGGTACCTTGGCCCACCCCCTAAATTTTGGCAGGGGTACATAGGGCCACCCCCCTTAAATTTTGGAAATTGCCAAATTTAAAAATTGGGTGTGGTAGCCTAGGACCATAGTATGTACCTCTATCAGTATTGGGTGTCTATGTCGTTCCCTTTTATGGGTAAAAAATTGCCAAAAATTTAAATTTCGGGGGTTTTTGACCTAATTTATCCCCTTTGATGAGGTATTATTACCCTATATAGTTATATGGGCGTATACAGGGGTCCATTACCTTTCATAAGACATGGGTATATTAATGCACCCCTTGAAAAATTTGGGAGGGGGTACGTTGGCCCACCCCTTAAATTTTGGAAATTGCCCAATTTAAACATTGGGTATTATAGTACCGGACCCTAATATGTATCATGATAAATTTGGTTGGTCCACCTCGTTCCCTTCTAGGGGTACACAATTGCCAAAATATAAACGTAAGCAATACGTTGTACCACGTGTTTGGTTTCGACCTAATTTATCCCCTTGGATGAGGTCCTATTACCTTATATGTTTATATGGGCGTATACAGGGGTCCATTACCTTTCATAAGACATGGGTATATTAATGCACCCCTTTAAAAATTTGGGAGGGGTACCTTGGCCCACCCCTTCATTTTTAGAAATTGCCCAATTTAAACATTTGGTATTATAGTATAGGACGCTAATATGGATCACTATAAATTTGGGTGGTCCACCTCGTTCCCTTTTAGGGGTACAAAATTGCCAAATTTTAGTACAACCACGTGTTTGGTTTTTAACCTAATTTATCTCCTTGGATGAGGTCCTATTACCTTATATGGTTATATGGTCATGTATAGGTGTTCATTCCCTATCATAAGACATAGGTACATTGGTGCACCCCTTTAAATTTTTAGGAGGGGTACCCCGGCCCACCCCTTCAATTTCAGAAATTCTCCAATTTAAGCATTTGGTATTATAGTACAGGACCTCATTATGTATCATGATAAATTTGGATGGTCCATCTCGTTCCCTTTCATGGGTACGAAATTGCCAAATTTAGGTACAACCACGTGTTTGGTTTTTGATTTAATTTATTCCCTTGGATGAGGTCCTATTACCTTATATGGTTATATGGTCATGTATAGGGGTCCATTTCCTATCATAAGACATAGGTACATTTTTGCACACCTTTAAATTTTTGGGAGAGGTACCTTCGCTCACCCCTTTAATTTTGGAAATTGTTCAATTTAAACATTTGGTATTACAGTATAGGACCCTAATATGGATCACTATAAATTTGGGTGGTCCACCTCGTTCCCTTTTTAGGGGTACAAAATTGCCAAAATATAAACGTAAGCAATACGTTGTACCATGTGTTTGGTTTTTGACCTAATTTATCTCCTTGGATGAGGTCCTATTACCTTATATGGTTATATTGTAATGTATAGGTGTTCATTTCCTATCATAAGACATAGGTACATTGGTGCATCCCTTTTAATTTTAGGAGAGGTACGTACCTTGGCCCGCCCCTTAAATTTTGGAATTTTTTGATTTAAGCATTCGGTATTATAGTACAGGACCTTAATATGTATCATGATAAATTTGGATGGTTCACATCGTCCACTTTCATGGGTACGAAATTGCCAAAATATAAACGTAAGCAATACGTTGTACCACGTGTTTGACATTTTGACCCAATTTATCTCTTGGATGAGGTCCTATTACCTTATATGTTTATATGGTTATGTATAGGGATCTATTCCCTATCATAAGACATAGGTACATTTGTGCACCCCTTTAAAATTTGTTAGGGGTACCTTGGCCCATCCCTTAAATTTTAGAAATTGCTCATTTTATATATTTGGTATTATAGTACTGGACCCTAACATGTATTATGATAAATTTGGGTGGTTTACCTCGTTTCTCTTTCATGGGTACATGTTATATGGGTATGTACAGAGGTTTATTACCTTTATATGTTTATGTTCCCTTTTAAATTTGGGGAATTATCAAATAACAAAATTCGGTAAACCTTTTTTTTCTAGGACCCATTGTAGATGTTGGTGTTCCTCTTATGGCCAAATATTCAAAATTTAAAGGTTATTGACCGGCTTTATTATTGAATAAGTACAGGATTTATTACTTTTTCATAACACACAGGTGTATTTGTGTACCAATCTTAAATTTTGGGAGGGGTACATTTCTTATTGTCATATCAATAATTGGTAATTGGATAGTATCTCATTCATTGGGTAAATCATTGTGAAATATGAGTATGATCACGTAATCAGTTATTGACCTATGATGGAATTAGGAGTCCAGGACATTGGAACATTGAAACTTTGTAGGATAATTTGAGAATTGCGTTATTGGTTTTGGTTATTCCCGCCAAATATAAACGTAAGCAAGACGTTGTACCACGTGATTGTCCTTGATGAGGTAGTGTACAGGGATTCATTTCCTTTGTTGTGGTACTTCTTAAGTTTGAGTACACATACACTTCTAGAAAACAGTTGGTTCTACTCAGGTAAACAATTGACGGACATTATTGACATTATTGAACATATTAACTCTAAGACTTAGGTATATCAAGAGAAGTATTCTTTAAATTTGGGAATGGTGATAAACAGAATTTTAACATAAGGTGCGAAATTTGAAACAATACATTGAACTTTAGTCACAGCTCATAGTCTAAGATCATTGGTGGTGATTGATTTGAAATCTGATAGCTAACCTTATTGAATCTTATGACTCATAGACGAAAGGCAATACATGCTACAACACTGGCAAAGTTATTGTTAATGCAATTTGATTGGTTGATCACTATCTGTCGTGCAATCTGATTGGTTGATCATTATCTTTCGTGCAATCTGATTGGTTGCTGATTTCCAAATCTTTGATGCATTCAGTTTTGTTTTGTTTAACATTTAAAAATCTTGGTTTCGTTCAACATTTTGCACTCACTGATAAATATGATCAAAACCGTTTATTTGTTAATCGAATAGTTAAAAACCGGATAAAGTTTGACGGTTAACCGTGAAACGTAAAATTTTTTTAGTTTGAAATTTTTTTTCTTGAAATTTTTTGTTTGAAAATTTTTTCGTTTCCAAATATTTTTGTTTCAAAATTTTGTTTGAGATTTTTTTTCGTTTGAAATTTTTGTTTGAAATTTTTTTCGTTTGAAATTTTTTGTTTGAAAATTTTTGTTCAAAAATTTTGTTTAAAATTTTTTGTTTAAAATTTTTCGTTTCCAAATTTTTTGTTTGAAATTTTTTGTTTCAAAATTTTTTGAAATTTTTTTTCGCTTCAAAATTTTGTTTGAATTTTTTTCGTTTGAAATTTTTTGTTTGAATTTTTTTTCGTTTCAAAATTTTGTTTCAAAGATTTTTGTTTGAAATTTTTGTTTCAAAGTTTGAGTTGACATTTTTAAAAGTTTGTGCACTTATTAGTAAAGAACTGGAACTGTTTAGAACAAAAACCTTTGACAACATTGTGGTGCAATAGTACACGGGGTTGTACTTGAAATGAAAAAACACAATTCATTGAAATGGATCATTTTATTACACTCCACATACATCCATACCAGATAGTGGTTCTGGATATTGTCGATACAATGTATTTTGAACTTCTTGCACTAGTTTGTCTTTAGCATATAATTTTAATTCCAGTTGAAGTCTTTTAAGGTCTATTGCAATATCAATTGATGGAAACTCAATGTCCATTTGATCACAAATAAACTGTTTATCAATACAGTTATGCACCCACGAACGATGTTGACAACCATCACAATATCTAGATACATGTTGTACAATATGCATAACACATTTTTCAAAATAGTACTTTTTCAGGAATATACTAGTTTTGTTGCACACTTCCACTGCATGTTTCACACACTGAAATACGCTGATGAATTTGTTCCATTCTGTTTCCGTTAGATACACCATGTTGCGAGGGACATGGAATGTACTCTTTTTACGTAACAGCACCATCTTCTCTTCGAGGACTGTACGCAGCACCACTTCATGATTTGAGCCTAATGATTTGAATATGGTCACATTTAGCTCATCATGAAAATAATCGTTCATTTGGTCGATTCGTGCCATTCTTCACAGGTCAGTTGTACACCAAATTGTTCTGCTTTGCCCAATCGAATCACAGGTTCAAATGTTCTAGCACTGATACCAATCATCACATGTTTTGTTTGAAATATATTTATTGGATAATAGCTTGCGAAGATGAACTCTTTATCGTTAGAAGTACACATCTTTCCTCCTGAAAAGCACTTGCTCAAATGATTTCGTGGGATGACACTGTATTTGCTGGTTTATAGTTATTGCTGACGTCATTGGTAAGGAATGTGGTGACGTTTGAATTCATGGTTTCATCACAGTTGCTGACGTCATGCCGACCAACCAAATTCATACAACTATGTCTGACGTCATTGGAAAGAAATGTGCTGATTCATGATTTTGCTGACGAATCCGGCTATGTACTAAATTCAAATTGATGACTTCGACCCAAGAATCCTTTGTAACATAATGATACAGATCCAGTATTTAAGAAACGCAGCAGTTCTTCTTGTTTTGATGGTTCCATGGGTAAATATCTTGCTGGTAAAATTATATTCTTATCATTTTCAAGCTTCACTACGATTCTTAATCCAAACTTTGTAGGGATCATTTGGCTAGCTAAGATTCTATAAGGTACATTCTGTTGTAAATCAGTAATCTTGGTAAATGATTTCATCACATCACGTGTGTTTAGAAACTGCAGACAAGTAGCCATGATGACGTTATCATGAATACTAACTAACTCGAACGATACTTATATATGATGCAAAACTGATGACGTTGCATTATCATGTTCTGACGTGCACCACAATGTTGCCAGAGGTTTTTGTTCCAATCAGTTCCGGCTAGTGCATACCTGTATTGATAAACAGTTTATTTGTGATCAAATGGACATTGAGTTTCCATCAATTGATATTGCATTAGACCTTAAAAGACTTCAACTGGAATTAAAATTATATGCTAAAGACAAACTAGTGCAAGAAGTTCAAAATACATTGTATCGACAATATCCAGAACCACTATCTGGTATGGATGTATGTGGAGTGTAATAAAATGATCCATTTCAATGAATTGTGTTTTTTCATTTCAAGTACAACCCCGTGTACTATTGCACCACAATGTTGTCAAAGGTTTTTGTTCTAAACAGTTCCAGTTCTTTACTAATAAGTGCACAAACTTTTAAAAATGTCAACTCAAACTTTGAAACAAAAATTTCAAACAAAAATCTTTGAAACAAAATTTTGAAACGAAAAAAAATTCAAACAAAAATTTCAAACGAAAAAAATTCAAACAAAATTTTGAAGCGAAAAAAAATTTCAAACAAAATTTTGAAACAAAAAATTTCAAACAAAAAATTTGGAAACGAAAAATTTTAAACAAAAAATTTTAAACAAAATTTTTGAACAAAAATTTTCAAACAAAAAATTTCAAACGAAAAAAAATTTCAAACGAAAAAAAATCTCACAAAATTTTGAAACAAAAAAATTTGGAAACGAAAAAATTTTCAAACAAAAAATTTCAAGAAAAAAATTTCAAACTAAAAAAATTTTACGTTTCACGGTTAACCGTCAAACTTTATCCGGTTTTTAACTATTCGATTAACAAATAAACGGTTTTGATCATATTTATCAGTGAGTGCAAAATGTTGAACGAAACCAAGATTTTTAAATGTTAAACAAAACAAAACTGAATGCATCAAAGATTTGGAAATCAGCATGTCCCTCGCAACATGGTGTATCTAACGGAAACAGAATGGAACAAATTCATCAGCGTATTTCAGTGTGTGAAACATGCAGTGGAAGTGTGCAACAAAACTAGTATATTCCTGAAAAAAGTACTATTTTGAAAAATGTGTTATGCATATTGTACAACATGTATCTAGATATTGTGATGGTTGTCAACATCGTTCGTGGGTGCATAACTGTATTGATAAACAGTTTATTTGTGATCAAATGGACATTGAGTTTCCATCAATTGATATTGCAATAGACCTTAAAAGACTTCAACTGGAATTAAAATTATATGCTAAAGACAAACTAGTGCAAGAAGTTCAAAATACATTGTATCGACAATATCCAGAACCACTATCTGGTATGGATGTATGTGGAGTGTAATAAAATGATCCATTTCAATGAATTGTGTTTTTTCATTTCAAGTACAACCCCGTGTACTATTGCACCACAATGTTGTCAAAGGTTTTTGTTCTAAACAGTTCCAGTTCTTTACTAATAAGTGCACAAACTTTTAAAAATGTCAACTCAAACTTTGAAACAAAAATTTCAAACAAAAATCTTTGAAACAAAATTTTGAAACGAAAAAAAATTCAAACAAAAAATTTCAAACGAAAAAAATTCAAACAAAATTTTGAAGCGAAAAAAAATTTCAAAAAATTTTGAAACAAAAAATTTCAAACAAAAAATTTGGAAACGAAAAATTTTAAACAAAAAATTTTAAACAAAATTTTTGAACAAAAATTTTCAAACAAAAAATTTCAAACGAAAAAAAATTTCAAACAAAAATTTCAAACGAAAAAAAATCTCAAACAAAATTTTGAAACAAAAAAATTTGGAAACGAAAAAATTTTCAAAAAAAATTTCAAGCAAAAAAATTTCAAACTAAAAAAAAATTTTACGTTTCACGGTTAACCGTCAAACTTTATCCGGTTTTTAACTATTCGATTAACAAATAAACGGTTTTGATCATATTTATCAGTGAGTGCAAAATGTTGAACGAAACCAAGATTTTTAAATGTTAAACAAAACAAAACTGAATACATCAAAGATTTGGAAATCAGCAACCAATCAGATTGCACGAAAGATAGTGATCAACCAATCAGATTGCACGACAGATAGTGATCAACCAATCAAATTGCATTAACAATAACTTTGCCAGTGTTGTAGCATGTATTGCCTTTTGTCTATGAGTCATAAGATTCAATAAGGTTAGCTATCAGATTTCAAATCAATCACCACCAATGATCTTAGACTATGAGCTGTGACTAAAGTTCAATGTATTGTTTCAAATTTCGCACCTTATGTTAAAATTCTGTTTATCACCATTCCCAAATTTAAAGAATACTTCTCTTGATATACCTAAGTCTTAGAGTTAATATGTTCAATAATGTCAATAATGTCCGTCAATTGTTTACCTGAGTAGAACCAACTGTTTTCTAGAAGTGTATGTGTACTCAAACTTAAGAAGTACCACAACAAAGGAAATGAATCCCTGTACACTACCTCATCAAGGACAATCACGTGGTACAACGTCTTGCTTACGTTTATATTTGGCGGGAATAACCAAAACCAATAACGCAATTCTCAAATTATCCTACAAAGTTTCAATGTTCCAATGTCCTGGACTCCTAATTCCATCATAGGTCAATAACTGATTACGTGATCATACTCATATTTCACAATGATTTACCCAATGAATGAGATACTATCCAATTACCAATTATTGATATGACAATAAGAAATGTACCCCTCCCAAAATTTAAGATTGGTACACAAATACACCTGTGTGTTATGAAAAAGTAATAAATCCTGTACTTATTCAATAATAAAGCCGGTCAATAACCTTTAAATTTTGAATATTTGGCCATAAGAGGAACACCAACATCTACAATGGGTCCTAGAAAAAAAAGGTTTACCGAATTTTGTTATTTGATAATTCCCCAAATTTAAAAGGGAACATAAACATATAAAGGTAATAAACCTCTGTACATACCCATATAACATGTACCCATGAAAGAGAAACGAGGTAAACCACCCAAATTTATCATAATACATGTTAGGGTCCAGTACTATAATACCAAATATATAAAATGAGCAATTTCTAAAATTTAAGGGATGGGCCAAGGTACCCCTAACAAATTTTAAAGGGGTGCACAAATGTACCTATGTCTTATGATAGGGAATAGATCCCTATACATAACCATATAAACATATAAGGTAATAGGACCTCATCCAAGAGATAAATTGGGTCAAAATGTCAAACACGTGGTACAACGTATTGCTTACGTTTATATTTTGGCAATTTCGTACCCATGAAAGTGGACGATGTGAACCATCCAAATTTATCATGATACATATTAAGGTCCTGTACTATAATACCGAATGCTTAAATCAAAAAATTCCAAAATTTAAGGGGCGGGCCAAGGTACGTACCTCTCCTAAAATTAAAAGGGATGCACCAATGTACCTATGTCTTATGATAGGAAATGAACACCTATACATTACAATATAACCATATAAGGTAATAGGACCTCATCCAAGGAGATAAATTAGGTCAAAAACCAAACACGTGGTACAACGTATTGCTTACGTTTATATTTTGGCAATTTTGTACCCCTAAAAAGGGAACGAGGTGGACCACCCAAATTTATAGTGATCCATATTAGGGTCCTATACTGTAATACCAAATGTTTAAATTGAACAATTTCCAAAATTAAAGGGGTGAGCGAAGGTACCTCTCCCAAAAATTTAAAGGTGTGCAAAAATGTACCTATGTCTTATGATAGGAAATGGACCCCTATACATGACCATATAACCATATAAGGTAATAGGACCTCATCCAAGGGAATAAATTAAATCAAAAACCAAACACGTGGTTGTACCTAAATTTGGCAATTTCGTACCCATGAAAGGGAACGAGATGGACCATCCAAATTTATCATGATACATAATGAGGTCCTGTACTATAATACCAAATGCTTAAATTGGAGAATTTCTGAAATTGAAGGGGTGGGCCGGGGTACCCCTCCTAAAAATTTAAAGGGGTGCACCAATGTACCTATGTCTTATGATAGGGAATGAACACCTATACATGACCATATAACCATATAAGGTAATAGGACCTCATCCAAGGAGATAAATTAGGTTAAAAACCAAACACGTGGTTGTACTAAAATTTGGCAATTTTGTACCCCTAAAAGGGAACGAGGTGGACCACCCAAATTTATAGTGATCCATATTAGCGTCCTATACTATAATACCAAATGCTTAAATTGGAGAATTTCTGAAATTGAAGGGGTGGGCCGGGGTACCCCTCCTAAAAATTTAAAGGGGTGCACCAATGTACCTATGTCTTATGATAGGGAATGAACACCTATACATGACCATATAACCATATAAGGTAATAGGACCTCATCCAAGGAGATAAATTAGGTCAAAAACCAAACACATGGTACAACGTATTGCTTACGTTTATATTTTGGCAATTGTGTACCCCTAGAAGGGAACGAGGTGGACCACCCAAATTTATCATGATACATATTAGGGTCCGGTACTATAATACCCAACGTTTAAATTGGGCAATTTCCAAAATTTAAGGGGTGGGCCAACGTACCCCCTCCCAAATTTTTCAAGGGGTGCATTAATATACCCATGTCTTATGAAAGGTAATGGACCCCTGTATACGCCCATATAACTATATAGGGTAATAATACCTCATCAAAGGGGATAAATTAGGTCAAAAACCCCCGAAATTTAAATTTTTGGCAATTTTTTACCCATAAAAGGGAACGACATAGACACCCAATACTGATAGAGGTACATACTATGGTCCTAGGCTACCACACCCAATTTTTAAATTTGGCAATTTCCAAAATTTAAGGGGGGTGGCCCTATGTACCCCTGCCAAAATTTAGGGGGTGGGCCAAGGTACCCCTGCCAAAATTTAGAGGGGGTGGTCCTAGGTACCCCTAGGTCATTGACCCCGGGCCAAGGTCATTGACCTTTGACCTATGACGTCACAAAAATGAGTTCAAGGTCAATTCGCGCCAACGCGGGCCACTACTACTCGCAAGATGACACCTGTATGGCTTGAAAACGAGCAATATCTACTGAAAATGCGAACAACCAATTCAGAAAACGACATACTGTAGCTATATGCTACAGGAGCAGATTGACTCACATGGATTGCATAAACTACAGGGAACACATCCACTTCAGCAGCATTTTTACTGAAGTCAAGCAATTCATCTCCTTTTTTACATTCTATATATATAAAGTAGTGCCGGTACTTGTGCAAGACTCTTGCGCAAGAGTCTTGGTCTTGGTCTTGCGTCGGGATTCCTGGTCTTGGGATTGGGCTTGCATGCAAGACTCTTGCAAAAAGTGCAAGACCAAGACTCTTGCGCTCATATGTCGGAGACGAGATTCAAACCCAGGAACTCTCAATTGCGAATTAAGAACGGTAACCGCTAGTCTACGGTAGTATTTGACAATATGAACGAGAATGTTGACTACAGTAATGAGCTGTACGTTTATTCCTTGTATGGGCGAATTAAAAGCAGGCAGACCAGCCCGATGTTGTCGATTGTGCGTCAGTTCCGACATTAAGTCTGCAGGAGTTAATATTCACAATTACGTTACGGAAGGGCAAGGAGTAATATCGTATTATACTTGTAATCAAGTACACTCATGTCCAAAATTATTGTCGCATGTGTATAAATATATGTTGTAGGAATATAATTTGATAACCGGAATTTGACCGGTATTTCTTATATTGTTAGTATGTGTATAATCGGCAAAGACATGTATGTGGAAAATTTCATGTCAAAAGAGCAGTAAATAAGAACAAAACTTTCTTGTCTATTTAGCAACACATTGTTTTACTCTAATTTTCGTATTCATGATTCTTTTCCTATGAAATTTACCACAAATATACATTTCCCGATTATACACATAGTATCAGTATTAAAAGTAACCTGCAAAATCATTATCAAATTATTTTTACAAGAAGACAGTTATAGATATGCGACAATCATTTTGGACATGAGTCTGGCAATGTACAGTGTAAATATGTGCTACATTACAGTAAATTAAACATTTTTAGTTTAAAATAGGGTGCTCCAGATTGTGTCCATTGTTTCCGAAAGCCGTTAAATCAACGTCCGTAAAACCGAGAAATGTGTGTACTGGAAACACGTTGCTACAAATTATGTTGCTGTTAACACAGTGGAGACTGGGCATTATCATGTTCATGAATGCATGCATGGTGATCGTGATAATATATGTTCAAACGTATGAAACAGTTCGTACGATTTACTGCATGTGTTCGTTGGAAACAATGTCTTAATTGATCTTTATTATTTAAAGAAAGTAAGTTAAGTGGAAGTTCACAAAGGAAATTTTCGTTATACTCTTATCTTTGACGCCGTTATCGCCTGTTGATTCAGTTTGATTAGTTTACTCTGATTAATAATTAATCATGTGCAAGGGAACCCTGCTTGGATCTCAGGCCATGTAAGTTTGTGGTGGACAACATTGTGTGCGTTTCTTTTCTCGGGAAAGTTCTCGTGTTTCCTCCCACGTTCTTATTTCACTTTTTTCATAATCACTCACTTCCACTATTCACCCACCTTCTTTAGCCTAAAGAACATAAAAAGTGGAACATAACTTGAATAATTCGTGTTTTCATGTCTTAGTTACCTTACACTGAATTTTACTTTACCTATAGCATATAGGATTATTTTCGAAAATATTTAGTATTTATCCTGTAGTGGTATGTAAGCCCACACAATATAGATGTATTGTGGGTTGCATATATAAGGCTTTCTTAGAAACTACGAGAAACGCAGAAGTTTTCAGCCTCCAAATACTAACTCTCCTTCCCCGAAAATCGGAAAAGGGCTTCGTACAGAACTAGATATGGTCAATAGCTATCTGGTGTATCAAATTTGGTGCTCTAGGCCAGCGGAATTCTGATGACACACGACACACACACATATTATTTTATACATAAATATAAATAAATACTATTAATGACTATTGGCAATGAATGACATATTTTTCAGCACTCTACAAATTCTTTGTGATGATTTTCTCGAAAACTAGGCATGATAATTTACCTTCAATCATATTGTTTTATTCAGTTTGATG
Source organism: Thermobia domestica (assembly GCF_964235325.1). NCBI lineage: Eukaryota > Metazoa > Arthropoda > Insecta > Zygentoma > Lepismatidae > Thermobia > Thermobia domestica. The sequence goes on along the minus strand of NC_137467.1, from coordinate 140,358,285 downwards.
TGGTTTATGGATTGAAATATCTCTTCGGTTAATATTGTAGACACAAAAATCAATGTTAGAGACTTAACCATAATTTTGGTCTGTATTTCCTTAACTAAACATTTATTGTTGTACCAGTATCATAATGAAAAATTAGATGAAAGTATACTTAAGTATAAATTTTCGCTTAGATTTAGCTTTTCTCGAATTTCTGGAAGACTACGCATGAAGGATTTTACACTAACCCATTTGTTCAGCTTGATTAAGGTTAGTTTAAAGGGACAAGTTTTGCCGATAGATGTCACTACACCTTTCGTATCTCTGTAGTGTATTTTTCATCTTTCTCGAAAATTCACAATTTTTCTTACAAATTTCAACCTACAGACTTCAAATTTTTAGAGAAGGAACTTCATAACCTATCGAAGGCAACAATCCGTGCATTTTTTAAAATTTAGAATTGTCTTTATTGTTGTTGGAATGGATATCCAAACCTTTAACATTGGAACTGTTTCAGCAATGAAGAAAATTCTAAATAAACTATCGGCACAGATTGTTGCCTTTGATAGGTTACGAAGTTCCTTCTCTAAAAATTTGAAGTCTCTAGATTGAAATTTGTAAGAGAAATTGTAAACTTTCGTGAAAGGTAAAAAATACATTAGAGAGATACGAAGACTAGTGACATCTATCGCCAAAACTTGTCCCCTTAAATCATCCTTAAACGTTTCGATTGGGATATGCCTCATATTTGAACATTTTTTCGTTAAATATTCGTTTTTTCGATAATAATATTGGACATTAAATTTATGTCAGATATCTTTCCTGACGTAGTTCGCGTGATTAACTAGAATTCATAGCATAGCCCACGCTTGCAATATGTAGTGGCATATCTAAATTATGAATCAGAGATGGCTATTTTTTTTTCTGTTGTTGTCATTACAGAAAATTCTTGAATATCGTAAACGGAAACAGATTGTAAACGTTTGCTTCGTAATTTTTAAACTAACATTAAAAGAAAAGAGGAGAGGGGGAAGTTACGAAAATTTTATTTTCTTGATCATGTAAAGCGAGGAACTTATCGAAACTAGTTTTCCTAGAATATCCACTTGTATAGTCGGTTGATGCTATAGTCTTGTATTGTGGCTATGGCGTAAAACAAGATCCAAGCGCGAAAGAAGCTATGACTACTGCAAGTGGAAATTTTTGCGTTGAGAGCATCAAACGTGAAAGTCAACAACATTTGTGCTCTTATTTGAAATGGTGGCTGTTTCCATGGCGACGCTAATTCAGCGCGAAATGCTTCAAACCCCCGAGGCTTGGTAACTCGTGATACTTCCCCGAGATGGCGCAAACCGCAAGTTTTCGCTACTCTGCGTGCTAGTTGCAAAAGTCGACCACAGATGGCAGAGGCAGTGGTTTGCAGAGTCAGTAACACAGCTGTTGGGTTTTTTCAAGAATTATTTAAACAAGTTTGTTTATACTATTATTATTTCTTAATTGTGGAATAATATGTTGAGTTTATTGTTATTACTGTTATTAATTGTTGGGAAGATTTTTTTAAAAAATAGTTGTACAGTATTATTAGCGTTTAAGAGTCTTCATCCCGGCGAAATTAAAATACCGCTAATTTTACATTAATTATGTTATATCTTCAAATAGATAAAAGATAATCGAAATGTGGTACAAGAGCGCCCTAGACAATATCATTTTACATGAGAAACCGTTATCGCGACTCACTTATCTGCTTTCGATTTCGAGTTATTTTGAAAATCGGCACTTGTGATAACGGTACCTCACGCAAAACAATATTGTCTAGGGCGCTCTTGTTCCATATTTCAATTATCTTTTATCTATTTGAAGATATCACATAATTACTGTAAAATTAGCGGTATTTTAATTTCGCCGGGATGAAGACAACGAAAAAAAAAAGACTAGACATACCAATGGATAAATCTCATTGACCTGAACAAACTATAGATGAGTATGTCTTTAGTGCCGGCTCTACCGTATGTGCAACACGTGCATGTGCACGGGGCGGCAAGTTTCAAAGGACGACAAAATCTGTCATAACTATGTTTTTAAAAATATTATTTCTTGGAAACATTTTATGATGATGGTTGTTAAATTTACTAAGCTGACCTAATATTAGAATGCTACATTCATTAATCATGTTTAGGTCGCATAGGTTTAAGGTCACATGAACAATGCTAAAGCAAATAGTCATACAAAATCCCCAGCATGAATTGCTTGATTGTTGTCAAATACAAGAAATCAGTTCTTGAACAGTAGCGAACACTTGTTCCATTTAATCAGTTATCACAGTTTTGATATGAAAACTAGTCTTTGCTTTGTCACAAACAAGATCCGAATCATTTAAGATGGAAATTATATATAGATATAACAGATGTAGAAGGAAAATCAAGAAATAAAGATAAAATGCTAGTTGCACTGGAATTGCAAACTGATATATTGAGATTGATTGGAGCTCGATATTGAATGCTATTATTGCTTTATTGTTCTTTCCCTCCCTTTCGTTGTTCATTATGGGGTAGCATACTTAAAATCGTAGTTTTTAAGATTTGTTCTTCGTGGAGAAAGGGGGCGGCAAATTGCCTAGGGCCGGCCCTATTTAGTAGTAATAGAATCCAAAGATAAAACGTAAATCAATCGATAGAAGACATCGAAATCAATAAAATGCGATTCAGGCGTGCACCCAGAAATTTTTGTTGATGGAGTCCAATACTACAGGCCATTACGTCTGTTATTATTCTGTACCCGATACGTAATTGTGAAATACATCTACTTGTATTTTCAGAAAAATGAATATGAGATATCTCATATCGCAAACTAAAACGCATATTATGTTTTATGTTCACACAAAACGGTATTTAATAATGTTCCCATGTTTACAAGTACCAATGATACACTAAAAAGGTAAACAGTTTTTGATGTTGCAATGTAAGTACTATTATAATAAGAGGGATTAGCAAAATAATAAATTATATTTTATTATGTTTTTTTTTTTTTTCATAATGTTAGAGGAGTTTTGATTGAAAAAGTTATATTCCATTACCGTTAAGCACAAATAGCTAGAAATTGGAAACTTTGAAAGCAGAATTGACCAAGATTATATCTAATAGCTAAACTACATTTTTACTAGCTAAACAGCATTTGAAAATAGCTAGACTTAGCCATAAAATGGCTAAATTGGCAACAGTGCATACAGCCGTGGTCATGTTTTCCTTCAATGTAACGGATATACAAAGGTGTATCAAAAAGTAAGGTGAATTTTCGATTTACTGAGAAACGTGCAGAGATAAATATCCGTTGTCCAAACGTGCATTCTAATGTAACACCAAATTATCCATGCCCTTTGCTAAGAAATATTGCTTTATGTTACCTAACCAGGTATTCCTATCCTGTTGTATGTCTTCCAACGTGTCGAAACGCCGGCCACGGAGGTGTTTCTTTAGGTTGCGTGACATTGCAAATGCAATGCATTTGCGATATCACACAACTTCAGTTTTCTGTCTTCATGAATAATCGCACCGACGTTACACACATTCGTGTCGGTGATGTATGTTGCTGGTGTGCTGCTTCTGTCATAATCTGTCACAGTTCTTCCACTAGTTGCGAATGCACTGCACCACACATACACTTGTTTCTGCGATATAACACTCTCTCTCTATAGACCCCCACAAATTCTCGATGAATGTCAAATGGTGTCCGTCTATTTGTCCATAAAAAACTAATAACATCGGGCACCTGCTCCTCGGAGGAATGTTCAAGCCCATCCGCCATCTTTAAATTGTTCTGATTTTAAGTACCTGACGGCTTGACGTAGAAGGCTGTAATTGTCGTCCGACTTCCCTCACCTTAGTACTTGCAACATACAATTATTATTATTATTATTATTATTATTATTATTATTATTATTATTATTACTATTATACAAAATACAATGGGTTTTAGAGACAAATTTACCTTATTTTTTGATACACCTATGTATTATTGTTATAATGTTAAATTTGATTCAAGTTGAAGAAAATTAACTAACTTGAATCAAAATTAGAATTTAGCAATAGACAGTAAGTCTGTCGATTAAAGTAGAACACGGATAGAAAACCCGTAAGTTAAAATTATTTATTTACAGATATCTTCATGAAAAGTATGTGGAATATTGCTAATAGTTCATGTTGTTTCGGAGAATATTGAATTTTTAATTTTTTATTTTTTTTTTTACCGGTAAACTAACTTCCCCTATCTGAAGGAGTAGCAGGTAAAATATAGTAATCTTGGGAAGAAATCCCTCATAGGAATGGGATTATAATGCAGATTTTTTTTTTTTTTTTTTTGTATACCTAGGGCTTATAAAATCGTAACTTGAGGAAAACTCAAATACCTTCCAGATGGAATGAAAAGAAATTGGTCTCGAAGTGACTAGATAAATTGAAATGCACGTAACTATTCACATGTATATTGTAAAACCAATATATAATAAAATAATAATTATAAAAGAGTTGTATCAATATTTACCACAGTTAGACTTAGTGGATACAAATAAAAATAAAGTAATAAAAGGTACAGCCCACCGCGCTTAAACTTTCTCGCTCCAGTTTCTTAAATTAAATTACGTTAAACTGCAGCTAATACTGAAATATTTATGTGAAAACTTGGTCTGAAGAAAACTCACCCCAAAAGGAAACTGCCGTTTGATTATACTTGTATTAGAAATAACTTACGCCATATATCAGGTAAGCAAGAAAGTTTGTGCTGTTTTGAGAACAGTTACTTTTTTCGCGTTAGTGTGGTCAAATTGATCCTGATGACGTCATACATTGACATTCCCTTCAAACCTTATTCAGTAGAGAGTTGTTTAGTGCATCGCACATTTCGCTATCGGTTTTGTAGGATGTGCAGATCTTCGAAAGAACGTGTCGTTAGAAAGACGAGTACAAATTACGAAACAAAGTTGCAGAGGCCGCTTGAAGAATATGCTCCGTATTTGGAGAGATGCAGCGGTGCCAGATCTAGCATAATGATGCTAGATATAGCATAATTTGCATGTTTTTAGCATCTAGCATTTAGCATCCTGTACAAATCTAGCATAATTTCAGCAAGTTTATCAAAAAGCCGCGAAACCTGGAGATAAAAAAGAAATTGGTCGTGGGAAGAAGAAGAACGGCAGAACATGGGTGTCTCCAGCATGTTAAAATTGTGGGGAGGCATGACTAGAATGCTAGTAGACCCCAACTAAAGTTACGTCAAAATTATGAGTAAACTGGAATCTACATTACTAATGGCATCCGCTCTTTCTACCTTTAGCAACACAACTTATCATAAGTGTATATATAATATGGTTCTTTGATAATTTCTTCACGTTGACATTCCTACCGGTGAATTCCTGCTCAGTATTCTTAAACGCATTTGCAGCAGTATAGTTTTATAGTCTTCATATATTTCGTTTTCTTAGCTAACAAAATCTTAACTCTCTGAAAGGAGTCTTACGATGACACTTGATTTGATTGCGAATTTCGAATGTTTGATTTTCATTCTTCTTCTGTATTCTTAATAAACTGAAAAGACATATTATCTACCTTTTTGTTCTTCATTTGCTGTATGTTTTTGAACTTGTCCAATGAACCATCCTCGATTACTTCGTTTTCCGTTTTAATGTTTTAAATGTACAGTATAATCGTACTATCATCCAGCTCCTCAATCTATTCTTTCCATCTTCCTCAAACTCAATTCGTTCATTAAAAACTCATTTCTATCTTTAGTTTCTATATTGTCATAGCAGTTGTCCCTTGCTGCCCTTCTACAGTATTCGCATGAAATTTACTCTCACATATAATATTCAAATTTCTCTTTCTTTTTAAAATCGTCTTGTCACCTTCACTTCTATTGTATATTTCCCTGTCTTTGTAGATCTCCTTTCTTAATTCACAGATAAACTTTCTATACATACTTTCCTTCCTTTTTCCAATCTCCCTTCGTCATGGAAACCAATTGTTGCTGGTTAAGCAATAAAAAAATTGTGTCCCTGCAGCCGAGTCAAAGTAGTCTAACCAAGAAGCGTAACTTTAAAAAGAATCCTTCTTTGAAAGTGACACACGCCAGGCGGACATTCTAATCACATTAACCTAATGTTTAAGAACAGACATAACTTTAATTTGTTCTGTCTATATTTTTACTTCTTCCATCTAGATCTAAATACTTTCAGCATTGATCCATATATCTCGTACTCAAAATATTTGAGGGGGACGTGTCCCCCTGTTTCTCCGTCAGAGACGCCCGTGGGCAGAAATGTATCCTCTCCCATCTTGTCTATTGTTCGAAGCAAGTTCGAAACGGCGGAAGGTCATCTCTAGCGATGCCTTTCGAGAAGTGGCGTGGGAATAAAAACAATTTAGTGTTCCTGAAAATGAATTAGAAAACGAGTTTTATTGGAGACGGTAGCTTGAAACATATAGCACACAAATGCAAGTGACTCAAAGGCTTTTCGCCATGTGTTTGACCCAGTCCACTCCAGAGATGCATTTTTACTTTTTTTGTGTTTGTTGTAGCACCACCTATGATTTTGCAATCCTTTGACTGAGAGGTCATTTTCTTTCAAAATATGTAAATATTTGCATTCATTTATACGACATTTTTTTTTATTTCTTTATTCTTCTTAGAAGTCAAGCTTTTCCTGCTCTTAAAATGAGAAATTGTTCAGAATAATTCCAATCTGTGAGTCTGCCAGCGACTGCACCAGTTTAGTTGAGTTAAATATTTGGTGCGTGAAGTACTGAGTTCTATCCTCGCATTCTTGCACTCTGTATATTTTAAGTTACGTTATCGTATCTCAACTTTGGTTTTCTTTTCAGTAAAAACTTTTGAATTTGGATCTAACATAATTTCGACCTGGTTTTGGAATAATTCCGAGCTGTGAGTCTGGCAACGCTGGAGAGATGTCAGTAAATGAACGGACTGCTCAAAAATTGTTCAGCCGTTTTTCTTTCGGAGCGAAGAGCTTTGAAGACAAGCCTCGTGTTGGTCGTCCATCCATCCTCGACAAAGTCTATTTGGAGGAGGAAGTCAAGCAGAATCCTTATCAAACCTTTCAGAAGCTTGCACACAGGCTTGGAGTATCTGATGAAACCTTTTGATTATATCTTCATAGACTTGGAATGACATGGAAGATAAGCAATTGGGTTCCTCATGTCCTATCCGAGGGTAACAAGCTCGAACGGTTTAACATCTGCTTTCATTGCTGTTGCGCTGGCTGTAATAACTCCTTGTTCCTGGACCAAATCTTGACATGAGACGAAAAATGGATCATGTATGATAACCAGAAGACGAAACATTATTGGTCAATTTCTGTTTCGGTCTCATTGGTCGCTAAACCATACATTCACCAAAAGAAGGTAATGCTGTGTGTTTGATGGACCAGCACTTGCATAGTCCACGATGAATATATAGAAAGCGGAAAAACCATAACAGCAGAGGTCTGCTGTTACAATTGCAGAGAGTTTCAGCTGCACTGCTCCAGAAGCAATCAGGACTGGTCAACAGAAGAAGAGTTCTCGTCCTCCGCGATCTTGCCAAACCTTTTACGGCAAAAGTGACCAAAGAAGTGATCAAAACACTGGGCTGGGAAGTTTCTGCCTCATCCAACCCTCTTTCCCGGACGTCGCCCCATGGGACTATTACTTGTTTTTTTGGCTATTGATAACCACCAGCGGGAACAGCAGTTCCGAATACGCGATGATGTCACAAAGGCTGTATCACAGTTTTGGACTCTAGAAAAAAAGATTTTTTCAGAAAGGACATTTGTCAGCTTCTGTCTCGTTTAGGAACATGTCATTGAAGCCAGTGGTGATTATTTCTAAGAATGAAGTAGGTGTTTAAGATTTTTGTGAGCCGTGTTTGATAAGTGATGTAAAACACTCATCCTCACGAACTTTCGTGGTTACCTAAGATGAAGGCTACTAATTAAATAGTTGTTTGTAAAATATTAAGAAAAATTGATTTTTTTAAAAAAAAGAAGAAAAAAAGAAAAATGATCCAGGAATAAACTACCTCTTGTATATATTGGCATTCCCTCTGTATGCGTAGTTGTTTGTTTGCACTCGGGATGGCGACACCACAGCAAAATGCGTTTCGCAAAACTCGGTTCGGTGTTACGATTCAACGTCTTTTCGAAGGCGATTCGACAACACTTCACTCTCTCACAAGAACATTTAACAATGGTTTCCGTCCTAGGGACGAAAACGATTATTATTTCTGAAGCTACCAGATTGCTGAAAAGTTTTCGGGTACTGTAGTTAGTGTTACCCAGACACGAGACGGTTTTCTCGTCTCGTCTTGGTTCTCGAAAAAATGTTTCTCATCTCGTTTTGTAACTTTATGTTCAAAAATTTTGTCCTGATTTTTTTTTCTCAATTTCGTTTCGTTTAGATCCAGACAAGTGCGGCATAACAGCATTTAAACCATATTTATTAACCCTAGATTACAAACCATTCGTAAATTTTACGAAACAACATGTCCAAAATTGTTGAATTCGCTGAACTGCAAATGCACGGCCGTCCTCCTCCCCAATACCTTCCTAGCTCTTGCAGCAGAGGCTAGTTTTGGTTTTACAGCCGGGTCAGTCACTTTTATCATGCATATTTTGAAGGTCTAGTCGTAATTTTTACGAAAGGTTTGTAACCACGTTAATTTTTTAAACAAATTTTGACAAATCTACTTTCTTGTTTTTAACATTAAATTAGTTATTTTTTGGACTATAAACAGTGCAACGAGTTGAGTCGTAGTATTGTAACTATCTCTTGTCTTCGTTGGTGGAGAAACTATGAGTGACGGTGAGGAAGAACGTGAAAATAATCAAATAAGAAGGTTGTTGGATATCTTCTGATGAAGACTCTACTGATACTGCTAAGAAAGCGCATCCACATCACTAACCCTATGGCAAACCCGCCACAAGAAACAAGAAAAACTTGCTTTTACTGACCATCAGGGAAAAGGAGAATGACAACACACTTGTGTAAGCACTGGAGGGGGGCGATTTGTGCTGAAAATAGAGCTGTGTGTTGCGTGGTGAGTGACGAGGAAAAATGAAATAGTTTGGAGTCACAACTTTCAAGTTAGCACCTAATTACTTTTTTCGAAGTTTGTATGCAAAGTGCTACGGTTTTTAGTTGCCTTTCTCCTTTTACTTTAGTTATTTATTATTGTAATATCTATAAAACAATTTTCCTACATAAATATAACTATTTCTTCATAACGTCATATTTGCAATTCAAGTATACAGCTAGCAAGTTATATACATAACTTTTTACATGTACTTGTTCAATAAAGTATTACAGAGGCATCCAATATTATTGTCGATAAAATTCTGTAAACAAGCCCATTTTTAGATTTAAAAATTATAATATAGAAAGAAATAATAAAAAGACCAAAATTGAGTCGTAAAATTTACGAATGGTTTGTAACTACGTAGGCACAAAAGAAGGTTTGTAATCCAGGGTTAATGGGGTATATTGTATCCCCAGATTGGCGTCCGTGCATGGTTCTAAAGTTTGAAGTTGAATCCGAATAACCGGAATCGTTAAAATTTCAATGCTCACATAGAATCGAACTCAAAACTCCATGCAATGATGATACTAGAGTTGAATAAGGTTTAGATAACCATTTCTACTCTGCATTATCATCTGATATTTTTCTATATGGGATTGGTAATCTTTAAACGTTGAAATGAGATTTTTAATTTAGCGTCCCCCATTATACCCTGAAGTCTGAAGGATATGAATAATTAATGGAGTGAATTATTATGAAAGAATTGATGGAATGAGAATGTGGGAGAAAACGGAAAAACCTCGGGAAAACTCACAAAGATGTTATCCACCACAAACTCATAGCCTAGAATCAAACTACGGACTGACTAAAACAAGAACTGCGAAAAAAAGATTAATAATAAAGAAAAAGGAAATTCAATTACTTGCTGTAGATCGTGCCTCTTGTCCCGCCAGAATGTAGACACAAAGAAGAACAACATAATAGTTTTTTGAGAATTCCATCACTTCAGTCGAAACTACAGAAACAGAAATTACTTTTGACGTGTCAGGGTTTTACGAGAAGAGAAGACAAATAGCTCTGCAGGAGTGGTGTGATGTTTCCGAATATAGAACTCATTTCTCTGTTCACAGGCTGTTGTGGCTGTTGGCAATTTTTCACAGCATTTCTTCTTTCTCGTTCTATTCAATGAAGCATGGTACTTTTCGCACGAGGAAAGACAGGCTAAACAGCAATTGATATATATTTTTTTACCTTCCAAACCGAGAAAAGAACTAGTAAAACAATATGACACGTGTTAGTCTTCAGAATAAATTTAGGGACTAGAAGAGGGGAAATAGAGTTATAACTGTAGTTTTGGAATGAAAAATAGAACAGTTGTATCCACTTTGAAAGTTTTAGGAATATAGAATACACTACAAGGATTCCTCCCCAAAAATATCGAGCATTTACAGAATGGTGTTCATATGTATCGAGTGATTCTTGATAAATACTAAGTACTTTGGTGGATGCTAATGAGTTTTCCAGATAACAACTATGTGTATATTATTTATCCATTTGGAGATGTCCATAATTCTATGCTTGAATCTAAATCAAGGCAGTGTCAGAAGTGGTTATTTTTAAAACTTTGGCTCTGTTTGAACTTAGTTCGACTTCTATAGTTTCACTGACGTTGACCAGATGTTAATATTTTGCAAATGTTTCCTATTGCAGTGCGTTTGGTTTAACTCTTTACAACCTCAGCAATATTTATCTTACATATGTAGATATGATATATTTTCTGATTAAAATCACGGAACAGTTGTAACTTCATGAGAAGTTAGTCCAATTAAATTAAAGAAAACTATATTTTTTCAGTAGATGCCCATTATCAATCGTACCAGGATCAAATATCGATAAAAATCAAACTTTATTTCATTGTATACGATAATCGTCAGATCCAGCAACATTGATTTCTTTCCTTCTTAGCATGTACTCACTCAAGAACGTGATTCTCTTTTACACAATGGTAACCGTGACTGTTAGTTACTGTTGACGGCCGACAGAATAGCAGGCCGTAATGTATGTATGTACTTATTTAAAATACATTGAAGCGAATTTTGTTGGCGTTAAGATATCGGTGGTGACGCTCTATGTGAATGAACCGTAACAACGCTCGTGAGTAATACACAATACTGCTGTCTTCTGTTTCACAACTGTGTGCAGAAACTAAAAGGACAAAGGAATACAAATTAGCTTAATTTAATATACATACTCATACTGCAGGTTATCTATTAAGTTCATTACCACCGCTGTTAATTTTGAAACCATTGAGATTTGCGAACAATATCGACACCTGTATTCCACTATTTTAAGAGGTGGATATTTTGAGCTAAATGGATTCCTCCACTATCTTCACCAGAATTAGATATTACAAATATATAATTTGAAAGGACTTACGGAAAGAAATAATGTATTAGTTTCGAGATGCTCTGTGAGATCAGTAGACTGGCAGATTACAGTCAGAGTATACAAAAGACCGCTACCACTCGTATAATTCCGAAACGTCTGAAACTATGTAAAACCTATTAAACATGTCCTTCATTACTTTGGACGAAGAACATTTCAAGCAAAACCAAAGTGACGCCAGGATGCTGCTTAAGGGAAGCAGAGTTACTGACTCAAAAATTGCAAATAGCAATACGGATCGTGTAATTACTCATGTAGAAACCTTTATATGAATCAGTGTATAGTAATACCGCGCTTACTGTGTTATCTATGTTTGAAATACTAGGATCGAACTCTTCCTCTGACAAGGTGTAGAAGCGGTAACAAGGAGGCGAAATTGTGATAGAGGAATGCTTTAGGTGTGGGCTTTACTTATTGTACCTTGCTAGATCCACTCTCTAGACTGTCTCAAGGGGGAAAAAATCGTGCTAACAGAGAAATACGGTAAACGTTGCATCGTAAACGTTGTGATAGTTCGTTTCTTTTGTTGTGTACCCAGCCCCCGCCAAGTGAACTTTGTAGTGGACAAACACCGCGTGCGTGGTTTTTCTCGGGGTTCTCCCGTATCCTCCCACTTTCTTCATTCCATCATTTCATTCATTACTCATCATCACCGTCTCCTTTAGCCTAACCGGCATAACCGTGTGACGTAAAACTCAAAGATTTCATTTCTTTTGTTGTGTAACCAAGCATGAGCTTTCAGGCCCGTAGCCAGGGAGCGGCTAAATTACTCCTAAATTATTTTTTGCTCCCTCTAAAAATATTACTGAAGAGAATTTTTAAACTGACTGAAAACCAGTGAAATTCTTGTATATAATTATATTTACCAAATTAAAGTCAACTTTGCGAATTCTACTCATTTCTGTGTAAAATTATGTTTTTCTTGCTAGATAACCAAACACTTTCCATTGCCTTTACCCATTTCCAGAATTTCATACTTTGCCCTATTATTGCAACCATGACAAGCATCCAAGGATACCAGGTACATTTCCAAACAACAGTATCATAGTCCACAACGTGAATATTAATAAACTGTAGTGTATCGTTTATTTTGAAAGATAGAAAATTGAATGCAAACGTTGAATAAAACGTACACTTCTATTTTATATTTATATAATCTAAAATTGCTGTAATATAATTTTGTTCTAGTGTTTAAAAAATAAATACTTCAATTTTAATTATTAATATGAAACAAAGTACCTCACAAAGAGCTTGTTTAAGCACAAAAAAATGAAACAAAGATTTACGGTTTCGATAATTCAAAAATAAATACTGATTCTGTAAATAATAAATAAATGTTTAATTTTATGGTGTTCTTTGATGTCTTTGCCATTGCCCCCTCAGTCTTTATTTCTGCCCCCCCCCTTCCCTAATAAATCAGACTAGCTGTGAACTTCTCTACGAATTTGAAATGAAACAGATTTACTTTTCGTGTGGTGAGAAAATATTACTGTTATCCATTCTTTCTTTCAGTGTTTCTTTAAAAATAATTATGTACAAAGACAGTAAAATAATTACTGTATGTAACAATAATTCAGTTTTGTATATATACACAGACAGTACAATATGTTCATTCACTTTTCCGTGGCGTGATTTATTCTGGTGCTTTTGTTTAGTTAGGTTAGATTTTTTCTCTTTTCTTTAAGTTTTTAAAAAGTTTTTTTTTTTTCTCCCTGTTCATACGACTTTCGTATTTGGTTTTCTGTTCTCTCTTTGGGAGTTTTCACTTCATTATTTCGGAAGATGGCGGAGTGAGGATTGTAAAGTTGCGATGCCTCGTGTTTCTTTAAAATTTTGAAGTTTCTCCGTCTGATGCTTGAGTTTTCAGTTTGTTTTACCGGGTTTAAAGGATTGCTTTGCAATGCAGATTTGTTCATTCTCGTAGTTCGTTGAGTTGATGCGACACGTAATATTCATGCATGCAGCCAGTCGTTTTCAATGATTTTCCTCTTTTGCAGTGAGTTACTTGCGTTTGATCTCTGTATAACAGTTCTGGCGCGGCATACATTTCTTCGGTTCTTTGCGTATACAGATGAGATTAGAGGCCGACTGTTTAATTCTACAGTATGAGGGGATTACGAAAAATAAATGTCCAAAGATGAGGCATGTACCAGTTGATAGATCTCATGAGCTGAAAGATTGAGTATGTATGAATGAATGTAAATCCTTCTGCAGGTTTTGAAAACTTTTTTTTTTTTTTTTTTTTTTTTTGTAAACTTAAAAATTGATGTACGGTAGCCAGTGGCGTATTTAGGGGGGTGGCTTCCGGGCTTAAGCCCCCCTCCCCGAAACCTTACTTAGTGTAGTAAAGTAAATGAAATATCTTGCAGAATTTTCACATTTCCAGGCAAAGCCCCCTCCCCCGAAAGTTAGCAAAGCCCCTCCCGAAACAAAATCGTAAATACGCCACTGACGGTAACTAATCTATTTGTTAAGATGAAATCATGGTCCTGCTTAGCTTAGTCGTTAACGCTGCCGTCTTTGGTGCGACCGATTCCGGGTTCGATTTGCGGTGGACACACTCTGTTGGAAAAGTATAACAGCCTTTTCAGGCCAGCTATCCTGAATGAGGTTTTTCTGGGTTTTCCTCATTCATAGTAGTCAAAGACCGGGATGGTACCTAATATACAGGTCCCAGGCTACTTCCTTCCTTCTCAATTCCTTTCTTCCCGGATAGTGTGCTCGTCGAGGTACGTCATCGCTCGCTTAAGGCCATAGATGCCTTTTATGCTCATATATATATATATCCAAAAAGAATCCAAAAAGAAACAAACAAAAAAACAAAGGATTGAAAGTTCGTGTTAAATGAAAACCTTTACTGACTCAAGGGACTAAACATTAGTTCGTAATTCGTGCTAACCGAAATTCGTGTTAACCGATAAAACTTCCTATAAGATAACGTACAACGATGCCGGGACCTAAATTTTGTTCGTCCTAACCGAGTGTGCGGCTTAAGCGAGTTCGTGTTAACGAGGTTATACTGTATATTATATAATATGAATTTTATACTTACGCATACCCTCATCAATCGTTCCATTATGACACTAGCAAGACGATACCATATTTACTCGAATTTAAGACGCACTTTTTCCTCCAAAATTTTAAATATAAAACGGGTCTGTGTCTTGGAATCGCATTCAAAGTGATAGTGAAAGTTTGTGTTCAGACAGTGAAACTGTTTAAGCAAGATGTTCTCTGGTCACACTGTAAGATTGTACCTTTGTTCTCTTTTTAATCTTAACATTTAAATGTTTAGTTTAAACAAATAAGTGTGTGTGATTTAATTTATACTGCCAGATTATGAGTTGCTTCATTGGATATCCAGGATGCGTCTTAGAATTGAATATAATAAAATTGACACAACTTTTGACGTTTAGAAATGAGGGCGCATCTTAGATTCGAGTATATGTGGTAGTACACAGTTCAATTAATGGGATATAGTCGAAAATAAGTTTAATTTTGGTTTAATTATAATATTGTTCAAAAATGAGACGTGCAAAGATTAACAATAAAGTTGCGGAACTAATGTTGGTACTGTGCAACTATTGATCATAGAGAATTGTTTATCTTATAAGATTAATACAGTAGTATGATATCCTTTTGCAGAACATGTGAATATCTGGTGAAAAGAGCAATGGTGAAATTTCAAAGATCGGTCATTGATGATACCCAGGTTCCCATTGTCACGAATTCTTATATTGACAGCACCAGGTTCCGTTTCTTATGATTATGTGATTCAACAATGAAGTCCGACTCCACGGACTTAATTAACTCTGAGCAGCACTAATCTCTCTGAGCTGTTTGCTCTTCAATCAAACAATGAGACACAAACCTCGCACAAATCTTCCTTTTCCGAATATTCTTTCATGATTTACCACATCGTTTACATGTTTGATGTGCAGTGTATCCTTTATCATGTAGACGATCATGCGACAGTCTGATCGCAGACCTGCTCCACTTTCTTTTTTGAATAATTAGCTGACGGACATACACTTCTGGAATTACAGAAACATCTTCATGTCAACTAATATGGAGCACACTATTCAGGCACATAACATAGAACATTCTCACAGTAAACAGTTAGCGATCATCTCGTAGCTCTCTGTTGCTGTTTCCCCTACTTGCAGCAAAGCTTAATGTTTACCCTTTTTTCCATGTAAGAATCTATAATAATGCGAACATGAATATCTTCTATGACCAATGTGTATAAAGGTGCCAGTGCTCTCAATCTGAAAATCTTCTCATGTTCTGCAAAATAAGAATATCATAGCATTAATCTCACATGCTACACAGTTTTCTGTCGTTAGCAGTTACAGAGTACCGGCGTCGATTGTTAAACCTTGTATGAAGGAAAGTCAGAAATAATCCGCAATTTTTACGTAACTCTTCTTACATTGTTCGTACTGACCTCTGTCTTCGTTCTTGTGAGATCAGCGAAATGAAGGAATGCCAGGTCTGGTCTGAAAAAAGATTAGATGATCATCACTACTCATCAGATAGCGTTGGCAGTATGGGTCTACCCAGTGTCGTGAGGACAGTTGAGGAACTACTTGAAATTAAGAAGTAGCGAATGCTGGTTTAGAAAGCCAGCATTGACAGCAAGGGGAACGTATGAGCTGACAACACATCAGTCCAATGGCGTGAATGCTACAATCCGCCTGATAAGCTGTTATCCCCTGCAGTCTGTTCCACCAGGAGTTTACTTTTGTTATTAGTCTTTTAAATACGAGCGAGTCTTTTATTACGTTCAAGTCAATCCGGGACTTTTTTCTTTCCAGATTTAAATGAACGCCTAGGCTGGAGGTTTTGTATGCAGTAGAAACTGGCACTTGTGTGCTGTTACTGGTAGACGGTGCTCATTTCCCGCGCTTCTGAATAGACCGTTATTCAAGATGGCGGACAACTGTGTGGAGGTCTACGTGGAACAGCGTGTTGAGATGAAGTTTTTAGTGAACGAGGGCATAAAACCTGCTGAAATTTACAGAAGACTTCAGGCTCAGTGTGGTGATGAGACACACAGTCACAGTAAGACATTTAAATGGTGTAAGCGCTTCAAAGATGGCCGTATCTCAATTACTGACGATCCCGGTCGTGGTGAATCACAGCCCATGGTAGTCATTCCTGAAAACATTCAGCGCGTGGAGCAACTGATTCTGGACAACCGTCCCATAACCTGTCGTGAAATCGCGCATAACGTGTCGAAAATAAATCCACTTTCCACACTTTGAAATTTGTTCTATTTGTTTTTAAAAAGTCGCGGATTGACTTGAACGCCTCTCATATATATTCTTGTCTTCTTCGATTTCCACAAATTAAACTTACGAATGTTTTCGTAGAAGGCGAGTTACCTCTAAAGATGTTTGCGGAACACTATCTATTGTGGATATATAATTTGGAGACTATTTGGCTATGTCTTTATTGTGGTGAGCAACACTAGGTTCACAGAGAATACGCTGTGTAGCGGTTTCCATGGTGAAAACCATCAGTTTACTGAATTTCACGCAAGAATGGATTTTCCCGTGCATGATTGTTATTTCACAGTTACCTTAATGGTGCACCTTATGCTCTCAGAATGGGGAGACAAAGTAATAAAATTGTTGTGCCGAAATTTTGAAGCGTTCTAGCATAATTGTAATTCATGTGCAAAAAGTATGTACTGAAACCACCTGGATATATAACAACGGGGTTTTGTTTAACTGCAGTTGTTCCGAACTCTCATGCATTCGCTGTTGTTAACATGATGTTCCTTCTTTAACGTGGAATTTTCTGCTGGTAGAGCACATCAGTTTCAGCTTACTACATATGCTTTTCACAAAGTACAGTAAATTGATTTCTGGTTTCGCTTTAAAATGTTTGTATCCTACTTTCCTCGAAGCTCTCAGTACCACAAATTTAGTTACATTCCTCAGCGCATGTTTACATGACAAGTGTGGAAATACATATTAAAGCTTTAAATTATAACTTGTGATAGAAGCAAGCTACAATAAATAGAATAATAATAATAATAGTCGTATGTAACTGTGTGCTAGTGAGCCAAACTGTCACCAGTGGACCAAACAATAGTGCAGGCCGCAAAAATAAATAATGATGTATTTAAAAATTGAGTAAATGTATAAATTCTTGTCTAATACTGTAATTCTTTGACCTCTGGCATCTTTTCCTTATAAACAGCTTTCGGATGTCTAGATATATGCAGCTACTGACATGAGCGATTTTCAGAACAGAGGTCACACAAATGTCTGTTAACTTGTATCTTCCTGGGCATCTGTTCCATTACATAAATGAAAAAATTTGTTCACACTGTAAATTATCTATCTATCTATCTAACTATATATATATATATATATATATATATATATATATATATATATATATATATATATATATATATATATATATATCGGGTGTTGCAAAATAAGTGTTACAACGCTTGGGAGGTGACTCCTGCCACTGAGACAAGAAAAAAAGTTCTCTTGAACTTTCCGCTATCGGACATAGTTTCGGATCTACAACGTGCCGAAAGCGTGGGAAAATGACTTTCGGACGCCAATAGTTCGGAAACTATCCAATGTAAAGAGGGCGGGTAAAAAATTCACTGAAGAAGTCATACCTGCTGTATTGAATTTTGCATGTTTCACAATTCTATCATGCACGCGCAAGGGATTCCCCAAAGTAACGTAGGGATTCCCGGATAATCCGCCAAATGAAAATTGGTCTAAATTGATATGAATTGATAGGGTTTCTACCAGGTAACAATAATTCGTTTGTATTAAGTCGATATCTGCAACAAATACAAAATGGCGGACACCTTCTTGCCCGTTGTGTGTGGTTGCATAATCGCCAGGTACGGATGCTGGCCAACAGTGACGTTCTGAGTATTAAGAGTATCGAATTTGTACTCAAATGCTCTAGAAAGACATCTGGAGTGTCGGTAAAGCACAACAGATGAAGCAGGGTGATCACATGTGTGGAAATACTTAACGAAAAATGCCCAGAAAAAATGTACTCATACTAAGTAAACGTGAGTTCAAAGCGTCGGAAATGTAAGGATTAGCGTAAATAACATGAAAGCCATTGCCAATTCACCAATAATATTCCCTTAAACCGATGCAATATGATCTGCACGGTTGCATACCAATAAGTATGCAACAACTGAGGCCAAGTTGAAATTGTGCAAGGGGACTCACAAAGAAACTAGGTAAACTAAAGGAATGTCACTAGTGGGATCGCATGGTCGATATTGAAATGTGGCCAATGTGTGTGTTGATATCGACATGTAGTTAATGGACAAATGTCAACATGTCCCACTACTGCGGGGACACCGTCCCACGTGCGAAAAATAGGAAAATAACTACTCGGGTCTTGAATCTGAGGCCGTGGGCTCCCAGTAGGATTGGAAACTGCGACCACGCGATCGAAAGCGAGCGCTCTAGTCCTGAGGCGCGTGGAAGCCTCACTTTCTCTGTATTCATTTCTTTGAGGAGTACCCACTTTGTTTGGCAAGCGCTCTTGTACAGCCTCCCGACATGCTTGTGTGTTTCATGTTATTACTCCTACTGCACAGTTGTAAACAATCAGAGTTTTAAGACGTTTCTTTCTATTTCTCATGTCGTTTTATTTTCCATATATATGGTGTTCCAGCTGTAGTGTTATATGTACTAAATTTGTTCATTTTCATCTTTGTATTGGCATGTGTACTGTGTATAAGACACGAATTTCTGGAGGTATTTTCCTATATTTTGAGTACGTCATACGTCCCAGAAGACGTGCGACATTATACAAGTTTGTTATTTTCATGCTCTATCAGAATTTGAACCATGGATTAAGAGATTTCTTTTCATATGTGTCGACTGTGGGACAATGTCCCAAACAAAGAGAGTCATTGATACAATCGTGTTCTAGTTACGTTCTACCAAAAAGTCCACCAGATGTAATAGCAGAATGTACAACGTTATTTTCCTATTTTTTCCACGTGAGACGGTGTCCCAGCAGTAGTGGGACATGTTGACATTTGTCCATTAACTACATATCGATATCAACACACACATTGGCCACATTTCAATATTGACCATGCGATCCCACTAGTGACATTCCTTTAGTTTACCTAGTTTCTTTGTGAGTCCCCTTGCACAATTTCAACTTGGCCTCAGTTGTTGCATCCTTATTGGTATGCAACCGTGCAGATCATATTGCATCGGTTTAAGGGAATATTATTGGTGAATTGGCAATGGCTTTCATGTTATTTACGCTAATCCTTACATTTCCGACGCTTTGAACTCACGTTTACTTAGTATGAGTACATTTTTTCTGGGCATTTTTCGTTAAGTATTTCCACACATGTGATCACCCTGCTTCATCTGTTGTGCTTTACCGACACTCCAGATGTCTTTCTAGAGCATTTGAGTACAAATTCGATACTCTTAATACTCAGAACGTCACTGTTGGCCAGCATCCGTACCTGGCGATTATGCAACCACACACAACGGGCAAGAAGGTGTCCGCCATTTTGTATTTGTTGCAGATATCGACTTAATACAAACGAATTATTGTTACCTGGTAGAAACCCTATCAATTCATATCAATTTAGACCAATTTTCATTTGGCGGATTATCCGGGAATCCCTACGTTACTTTGGGGAATCCCTTGCGCGTGCATGATAGGATTCTGAAACATGCAAAATTCAATACAGCAGGTATGACTACTTCAGTGAATTTTTTACCCGCTCTCTTTACGTTGGATAGTTTCCGAACTATTGGCGTCCGAAAGTCATTTTCCCACGCTTTCGGCACGTTGTAGATCCGAAACTATGTCCGATAGCGGAAAGTTCAAGAGAACTTTTTTTCTTGTCTCAGTGGCAGGAGTCACCTCCCAAGCGTTGTAACACTTATTTTGCAACACCCGATATATATATATATATATATATATATATATATATATATATATATATATATATATATATAAGGTGCTAATGAACTATACCAACCAACTTTAAGAGATGATTCCTTACATCAAAATAAGAAAATTTTCACATGGACCGATGGCAAAAAGTGTATAGTTTCAGATCTAGGGCTGTCCAAAATCGCGAAAAACCCAAATTTCAAGAGGCTCTATTTAGAATTCAAGAGATATGCATTTTTGGATTGTGTATGCGTGGCTTCCTCTACGCTGATAAGAACCACCATCCACAGTTTTTCTGGAATTTCTGTTATAATGCAGGTCGGTGCTTTAAAAACCATATATTCTATATAATAGGGTGAACCACAGGGTGGGAGTTTGACATGCATGTTTTAAACGAATTGAAAAATTGTAATTCTTAAAGCACCGACCTGCATTATAACAGTGCAAAAATAAGAGTACAGATTCTATGAAGTAAACATAACCATATCGTCTTGCACGTACGTACAAACTAAATTATTTAACCAAAACTTAGTTTGTCATAGACTCGAATGTTTAAACCAAATTGAGGTGAGTTTTAGCGTTCCTTTCAGCAGCAAGGCTATATGAGACGTGGATTTACTGATTAATGTGGATTCCGAATCATATTTGTTCCCGCCGGCAATCGAACCCGGGTTTCCCACACTAAATACGCGTACGCTAGCCGCTTAGCCACGAAGGAACTGAAAACCAGATTGAGATATCTAAGATGGGCAAACAATTGCACGCGTGTCAAATGGACGAGAAGGACAGTATTCCGCGTAGATGGCGTGTAGAAAATACTCTTTGGGTAGACCAAGATGAAGGTTGAGTGATAATATAAAGCAGATCTTTATATGGTGGATAACAGTTCAGTGGTGATAGTGCAAATATTATGAACTAAATATAACCGTATTCATAGTGTAGCCGGAAAATTATTAAAAGGGAATTTGAATTGAAGAACCTCCTTAATGTATAGAGGTGAAAAATGTATAAAAAATTATCTGTAATTTTACATAATACAATTTTATAAGTAATAATAATGATGATGGTACATTTTGTTGAGACAATTTGTGCCCGTGAAGACGACCGGCAAGTGTGCGTGCTCCTAGGTTCAAATTTCGGTGGGAGCACATATACTTTCGGTTGAATATTTTCAGTCTTAACTCTGCAAGAAAATTAAAGACCTACTGAACTAAACAATAGTGAACTGTTGTCAGAAACTTGTCTACTTTCATATATCACATTTATTGACATTAAAAAAATAATAACGAAGTGGAGTTGAGTTCAGTTGACTTTAACGTCCCGTTCAGCAGCGAGACTATATGAGACGTGGACCTACTGATTAACGTGGAATCCGAACCACGTGAGCTCCCACCGGAAATCGAACCCGGGTCTGCCACGCCAAAGGCGCGTACGCTAACCGCTTAGCCACGAAGGAACTCCAATAACGAAGTGGAGTATCGATGCAAAGAAAGAGGCAAATATATATATGAATTCTGTCCATTATCAGCGCATTGTGATTGTTTAAATAATAAAAGTAAAATTCCTCAGGCAGTTGCCCGTCAATAACTTCTCAGTCATAAGATTTCATTCCTTCTGGCATTTCCTTTCTTCTTGTTGCCGGTTTTCTCCATCATTCCCTCCTACATGCACAATGTAACTTTTTATAACACTGTTGTCCCTTCTATAAAGTTTTGGATCGTTAATTTTCGACTTTCGTCAGTATCTTGAAAACATAGCATGTCTCTTTGATTGATGCAAGATCAGCGTTAGATTTCTAACGGCAAATAAGGCAAATTGCCTAGGGCCGCAAAAGAAAGACAAATCAACATTTGAAACTTTTTTTTTCTAAATTATTATTGTAACCTTTTACGTTTTATTTGGTTCGGTACATTTTATTATTATTCAAAAATAGTAAACTAAAATTTTGTCAAAACGACTTCATAGTTCACTCTGAACACAGCTCAGAAAGCGGTGAGTGACGTCATTCAGTAAACTGGTGGCTCAGTATTCACTACAGCTTACTGATGAGTGAACACGCTCAATCAGGAGATAAAATATTGGCCTGTTTTAATTATTGTATTGTTAATTCTCTAAAATCTGTTCGACTAATGAATTAGTTGCTTTAAGGGCTTTATATTGTTATGGAGGTTATATTTTTGATGTACAAGATGTTAATGAACTATGCCGACAAATTATAGGAGCTGATTACTCACATCAATAAAAAAAGAAATAGTTCATATGGACCTGAAGGGAAAAGTGCAATGTTTCAGAGCTACAGCTGTCCAAAATCGTGGAAAAGCTAAATTTCAGCACGCGCTATGTCTAATTCGAGAAACCATGGCGTGGCAGTCCATAACAGCGTAAAGGAAGTCATACATATGCAATCCAAAAATGGGTGTCCAAGCGATTCCTTACAGGGTATTATTCCCAGACATATTCTCAACAAAATTCCCAGATATGCTCTGATTCAATGTAGGTTTAAAGGAGGCAAAAGGTAATCTTGACAAAAGTGGGCACGGAATGCTTCGGCGAGAAGGAAATGTTAGGGAGTGCTATCACCAGAGCCCCCAGGTGCCCGAAGTAACGGGTGCAGCGATGTTTTATTTGACGCTTATACTTGAAAAAAAAAAAAAAAAAAACCGTGACAAAATACATCGCAGCACACGTTATTCGAATACGAGGAAGCGTGGAACTAGCAGAAAATACTCCATCAAATAAAAAAAATAAATACTCAATAGACTTTTGTTAATCGCATCTAGAAGTATTAAATAAATGCTTTTTGTATGGTTTTGGAAACAATGTGAAGTAATAATAAATGATGATGAACGAAGTTTCGCAAAATAAGGAAGTTAAAGATGACCTGGTACACCAAAGAAAGATCAGGAGCAAGGTGTTACTAAAGTCATGGCATCACAAGATTCAAACCAAAAGTGGGCAATTTTCCTGAACAATGAATTTTCCGGTGATTATGAGAAATGAGTGAAAGGTGGAATGAAGAAATTAGGAGGAAACGGGAGAACCCCGAGAAAACCCACGATCACGGTGTTTGTCCATCACAAAGTCCACACGGCGCGAGCTGGGATCGAACCAGGGACCCCAAGCACTTAATAAATACCCTGAGCCAGTCAGTAACATATATATATATGTATACCGGGTGCGTCATTTATAATGTCAAACCTTGATGACGGAGAAACCAAAAGAGAGAGAGAAGCGAAACTTTGCACGAAACAACTGTACAAAGAGGCACATTGGTAGACGTATTATTTGACACCACCGGATGAACAGTGTTGCCAACCCAATACAAAGTTATGATTTTTTAAATGGAACGATCTAAATTGTATTTCATAATTGAATTCAATACTAAAAAGGAAGACCAAAGATATGCTACCCGCAGGTCAATGTTGCAAACTTCTCGAGAAATAACGTTAAATATGTGTCACATTTAAACACCTTTTGCACACACAGGGAGTGAGGTACACACAAGTTTTGCACAATAATTTAAATATTGGTGACAACGGTTTAAATTGACACCAAGTTTAGATAGGTCCGTTAAACAGTGTTGACATAACAGAAAAGACAAAAGTCGAGTTTGAATATGGTGCAATAACTCGAAAAAGGCCATAAGTACATTACTGTTTAAAATTTATAGAACAATTTGGTATGTCATAAGAAAAATTCTCACGTTTATTTGAAGTCGATAAATCAAGTACTTACCGAGATATTCGGAATTTTGTAAAAGCTGACAGCGTTACCAACTTCTAGAGCGCAAAATTCTCAGCTTGATGACCCTCACCGTTTACCAAACATTATGGGGGTCATTAAGTGTAGTAGGCTCAGATGGGCAGCTCATGTAGCTAGGATAGAAGAAAGTAGGAGCACTTTCAAAGTCTTAACTGGAAGACCAATCGGCAAACGACCATTAGGAAGACCTAGGCGCAGATGAGAAGACAACGTTTAAATGGATGTCGCAGAAATAGGAATATAAATTAGAAACTGGATCCAGTTGGCTAAGAATAGAAGTCAGTGGAGAGGTTTTGTGAGCGCGGCATTGACCCTCCGGGTTCCATAGCCCATAGAGTTAGTTATCGTAGTTAGTTTGTTTGTTTGTTGACATTTACTTGCGTTTAATGTTTACTTAATCTGATTTATGCATGTCGTTCCGAGAGGATATTAGATATTGCATATATTCTGTACTAATATAGAAACTGTTTGAACGGAAGGAAATGGTTTGCTAAAACCGCTATGACGGAGCAATATTCATGTTGAGGTTTGAAATTCAATAAAGGTAAAAGCATTGGCACCGGAGATAGCTTCATCTATCACATTTCAGTTATTTTCGATATTGCTCATTCAAGGACAGAGCGACTTGAATTTTGACATAAAAAATTCGAATAGACAAATCATTTCACTCGTAAGAATTCACATGGTAGTTAACTTTCCTTTTTTCTTTCTTTTCATCAGCATGAATTGTGTACTTTAAGATTGTGATGAATTTTTAACTTGGTTCGTAAGAAATTCTTAGATTTTTAAAAGGTTTTTCTTCTGTTCTATACTTTTTTTCCCCTTTTCCACATGGTGGTAACACTCTCAAAATAAAGTTAGGAAGTAGGGTATTATTAAACTACCGCAATGCTAAAAAATAATTATATAACGTCTACTGAATACAGCATTCCACTTTTTTACTATGTATTTTACTATTAATCAGTGTCACAAGAAACATATCAGTATAAAACTAATTTCAAGATCACATCTTCTATATCAAACTATGTTCCACAAACTTCTAGAATGTTTCAACATTCTACGTCTTTCTCTTCTTCTCTAAAAGAAGGCATGTGCACCAAAACTATAGCAGATTCTGCCCTAACATCCTCCTCCCCTCTAAGAAATGTTTAATCATATCCCCAAAATAAGTATATAATTTCGTATTAGTAGATCTCTTCCAGAAATGTATACCAATATAGAATAAATTACTAAGTACAAATATGATTTTATATGCATAGATAATAACTTGTTAATAAGCGATTTTTGCATATAAACATATCAAATGTATCTTCATAGAAACACATGTTTATATTAATAAAAAAATTCCAAACCCACAGTATATAAAACATACTCTCAAAACTAGATTCTGTTTTAAAAGCAGTTTCTATCAACAGCTCATCCAATTCAATTAAAAAGTTACCAAATAAATTTTCAAAATCAAATTTTCAACCACAAACCTAACCTAACCTAACCGGTAATAATGTATTCATACGAATCTAACCTAACAACAAGTCAGTAAAAGGACGCCTAAATCCCCATGAACAATGTCAAGAAACTTCATCCTCATCCCCAGCGATACAGGATAGTTTCTACTAAAAGAGTGCAAAAAATCTCCACAATGCCTCAAGCGATACAGGACTCTCCACCATGCCTCAAGCGATACAGGACTCTATCCATCACGCCAGGTAATACAGGACTCTTCACCTTGCCTCAAGCGATACAGGACTCTCCACCATGCCTCAAGCGATACAGGACTCTATCCACCACGCCAGGCAATACAGGACTCTCCACCATGCCTCAAGCGATCACTTCTTCTTCCTAATTGAAATAAGACACATATATACTTTTCATTTCCTTTTCCTACCGTCTGCCAGGAACGTAAATTCTTGTATGCGACTGCGCCAAATATTAAACTACCGCAATGCTAAAAATTAATTATATAACGTCTACTGAATACAGCATTCCACTTTTTTACTATGTATTTTACTATTAATCAGTGTCACAAGAAACATATCAGTATAAAACTAATTTCAAGAACACATCTTCTATATCAAACTATGTTCCACAAACTTCTAGAATGTTTCAACATTCTACTTCTTTCTCTTCTTCTCTAAAAGAAGGCATGTGCACCAAAACTATAGCAGATTCTGCCCTAACAGGTATAATGATAGTACTTTGTGTATTCGTACTGTTGAATTTGAAATAATCTCCGATATTCAAATATTATAACAAAATAAAAATAAATTGTGAAATAATAAACTCTACTAAAGACAGGAAAGAGGATGACTCTAAGTTCCAGTTTTGACCAGGGGCCGCTGTGGCTGTGGTAGAGCGTTCACCTCTGGTGCATGGGGTCTCGGGTTTGATCCCAGCTCCTGCCAAGTGAACTTTGCGGTGGACAGACACTGTGTACGTGGGTTTTCTCAGGGTTCTCCCGTTTCCTCCTACTTTCTTCATTCCACCATTTTAAGTATTTTTCATAATCACTGTCTCCTTTAACCTAGCCGGCACAATCGTGGAACGTAAAAGTGGAGATTTCATTTTTTTTTTCAATTTTGACCAGTAGATTTCAATCACTCAAGGATATTTGCTGCTATGTAACGGCACGATGTGTAACACCTGGCATTCTAGAATTATATATGTTTGTTTCAATAGTAGAAATTGAGATATGGAAAGCACTTAAGTTCCCTGTTACCTGAGAAGATGTATACGAATTGACTCCATTAGAGAACTTGCCCGTGATAATCATTCTGTCAATTTATTGTATAAAAAGATAGACTTCAAAAATTGGCTTTTGTTCAAAAGTTATCGTGTGGAGTAACGGACGAACATATATACGTACTAATGTTACAATGCATAACCACCGTTACATGTGAAGATTATTGAAAGAACAGAATTCAAAATTTCGCTTTCGTTCAAGAGTTATTGTGTGAAATAACAAACGGGCGAAGTCACCGTTGGGAGTTGCCCATGATTATGTTAGAGGATTGACTCAATTAAGGAACTCAGCCGAGATAGTACTTCTATCCAACTAAAAAAACTAAGTAAGTCTGTGGCCTATGGAACCGGGAGGCTTAATGCCTCGTTTACAAAAGCTTTCCACTTACTTCTATCCTTAGCCAACTGGATCCAGTTTCTACTTCGTATTCCTATTTCTGCAAGATCCCTCTTAATATTGTCCTCCCATCTGCGCCTAGGTTTTCTCTTCTCCGCTAGTTGAATGCATTCCTGGTCGAACCATGGTTTGTTCCTACGTATTACCGCATGTCCTAACTTTTCTTTTGCTGAAATTTTAATGCTATCTCTAATTTCAATCCAAATATCTTCAATACCAGTGCATTCCGAATCTTCTAAAACCGAGAATCCATTCGAAACTTCAATTTGGTATTCCTCTTTTACGTGGCTCTCATCTAATTTCTTTAAATTAAATCTTTCCGTTTTTAGACATTGAATATTTCCTTTATTCAACGATAATCTATCTCTTATTATCGCTGCTACCTGGTAGTGATCACTGTCACAATCAGCTCCTCTAAACGACTGAACATCAATTATGCTAGATTATCTTCTGCTATCTACTAAAACGTGATCGATTTGATTATGTGTTTTTTCCGTCTGGTGAGGTCCAAGTATATTCATTACGTCACGATGTAGAAATTTTGTACTTTTCACGATAAGGTTTTTGGATGTTGCGAAGTTCACGAGTTTATCTATCTATCTATAGAAAAAAAAAATGTTTTTGTTCAAAAGTTATCGTGTAGAGTAACAAATACCTACGTACGAACTAACATTACGATTTTATAGGGCCCACTTATGTGATCTTCATAAGATATCTTTTGTTAATTTTAATAACTCCAAATTTTATCATATGTGCTTCTGTGTAATTACGAATGGTTATCGGGGTTGGCTAAGGTGTGGTAATTTGTTCCCTAATAATAATCATCATTGTAGCTATTTGGAAACCATTGATAACTTACCACAGTCAATGATCTTTCATCTACTACAGTCTTAAGCTAAAATCTCAGTCTATAGTACCGGCCTAACATTTTATACCGCTCTATTTTTCCTTCTGCCGTGTCCTTCTGGACAAGGTAACATAGACAGTGTTCCAGCCAGCTTTATGAGGGTATTTCCAGATATTTCCAGCCTGATGCTGAAATATTACGCCACTGGTAATAAGTTGTTCATTATAACCTTCCGTGCTTTTTTGCCTGCAATAGCTCTTACAGTGTCATGTGTCTCAATGTCCTGAAGAATGCCGAACTCAATGGAAGTCCCACGAGACAATCCTGGCACGTGATGGATCTCAAATATTTTTTTAAAAAAATTAATTTTAATTTTGAGAAGTTTCTTTCGCCTAAAGCCACACTAACAGGAAGAGTTAATGCAATTCTGAATGCAATTGATACATTACGGAAATTTTCAGTCAGCTGGTTACTCGTCAAGTATTTTAATACTTTAATGATCTGATAGTAGAGAGAGAAAGAAGCAATAGTTCCTGTTAAAGTTGGAAACTCTCGATGAATGATTTGACAAAAACTGTACATAGCGAAACAATAACATCTCCTAGACACTACTCTCAACAAAGGGTGACAGTTTGGAGTGGTGGTGTCGTTTCTAAGAAACGAAATGTAAGTGCTGCATATACTGTTCCTCCTCCACTACCACTTTTAAAGAGTAACATAATCCAATAACATAAATTGCCTGGGAAAGTTCACAAAGAACATGGCTCGCTATAAACAATACCAACTTCCCCTCCACTCCGCCGTGTGGACTTTGTGGTGGACAAACACCGTGCTCGTGAGTTTTCTCGGGATTCTCCCACTTTCTTCATTCCACTATTTCATTCATCTCTTATCACCACCGTCTCCTTTAGCATAACTGTGGGACGTAAAACTTAAAGATTTTATTTCATTTTTCCCCATCCACTCTACATGCCATGTCTCGATTTGTCGATACAGCCACCCTAGTATTATGAACTCTTTTCTTCCATGGTGGAGTAGAAAAAGATGATGTAATTGTCGCTACTTTACAATAATATAAACCCAAAAAAATCAGTGAAAAAAACGTCATAAAATTATTCTTTTAAGGCTCGTTTTTGCACCCCTGGCCCTGGCAGTTGACCTGGTTGCCCGGCCCTTGGTTCGCCCCTGTCTAGCTGCGTCAGTTCGTTTGAGACCGCCATTTCAATAAGTCGTTGTGGGCTGAGAGCTCACATCCTCATGACCTTGCTTCATTTCACACAGCTGTTCTCGTCAAGGCCGCAGTGGAAGACTGTGACTTCGAGGGAATTCAGCACCACCCTACAGCCCAGATTTAACACTGCAGCCTTAACAACAGCTGTGTAGATTCGAGCGTTGCCATACAGGATGCGAGTTCAATCAAGTGACTATCTCTGATGAACTGATGCTGCTGAACAATTGAAACTGATACATTATTTCTTACATAGATGGCACTACATACTACGAACAACTTATTACCAGTGACTCGATATTCCAATATCAGGTCTGATAATATTGAAAATACCCTCGTACCTTCCTTTTAGCTCCCGGCATAAGTATACAGGAGCTTATAATTTCACTCCAGGTGTATGTGTATGTATGTGGTACTTTATTTCTCGGTAACTATTTTCCGGATGTGAATGAAATTTAATGGGCAAGTAGCCCATCGTCTAAGGAATGAAAACCGCTATATTTGATAGCCGGGCTCGGCTCACTTGTATGTGGTCCGATATTTGTCGGTAACTACTACCCAGTTCCAATTTGGTGGGTAAGTAGCACATAGCTAAGGAAATAAAAATTACTATATTTGATGGCCGGGCACGGCTAAGGACAGGCTCAGCTCGGCTCCACTTGCCTTGTATGTATTACTTTATTTGTCAATACCTAGTGATCGGATCTGAACGAAATTCGGTGAGTAAATAGCCTATTGTCTAGGGAATAAAGGTTGAAATTTTTGGCAGGCGAGCTTGCCTAGGGACAGGCAAGTTTCGTCTCATCTCGTCTTGTACGGGGTTCTTTATTTCTCGTTAACTACTGGCCAGATCTGAACCAAATTCGATGAGCAAATAGTTCATAGCTAAGCGAATAAAAATTGCTATATTTGGTGACTGAACTTGGCTAATGACAGGCTCAATCGGCTGGTATTGCCGTGAATGTGGTACCTTATTTCTCGATAACCAGTTTTAGTGTATAGTTAAGGATAGACATGTATTCATGGAATACTTAGTTGATTGAAGGAAACCAATTCTCCTTATCACTGATTTTGGTGTATAGTGATCAACGTTAAAACCAAATACAAATATAAATATTAAAATATACAAAACGATAATCATGCCTGTTGTTTTGTATGGCTGCGAAACATGGTCACTTACTCTGAGGGAAGAACATAGACTGAAAGTATTTGAGAACAAGATCCTGAGACGAATATTCGGACCCAAGAGGAACGGGAATGGGGAATGGCGGAAACTTCATAACGAGGAACTACATAAGTTATACGGTGTACCCAACATTGTTAGGATCGCCAAGTCTAGGAGGCTTAGGTGGGCGGGTCATGTAGCTAGAATGGAAGAAAGTAGAGACGCTTTCAAAGTCTTGACTGGAAGACCAATCGGAAAACGACCATTAGGAAGACCTATGCGCAGATGGGAGGACAATATTAAGATGGATCTCGCAGAGATTGGAATACAAAGTAAAAACTGGATGCAGTTAGCTAAGGATAGAAGTCAGTGGAGAGCTTTTGTGAACGCGGCATTGAACCTCCGGGTTCCATAGGCCATAGAGTTAGTTAGTTAGTTAGTTAGTTAGTGATCAACGTTAAAACTAGAAAGTTTGAATATTACTTCCATTAAGGAGCTTGAGTTCAGATTTTTGACCCTGTACATCCTGGTCAAAATGGATGCTGATTCATCACGTAGTTTTTGGTATTTTGTGTTTCCCGGACAGACATACTCAGAGTAAGTGCGAGTATATACATGAGTTTTTGCTATACCAAACTCCTTAATTAATCCATTATAATATATACTGCGTAGTAATAAATAGTTGCTTATCCTAGGTACGAAATCAAAATAGTTCATGTGATTTTTTTGTTTCTTGTACTTCGTTGTAGTTTGTGCAGAAACTAACCGGAGTGGCTTGCTTCTTAGTTCGCTTCCCTTTCGGAAGACCAGTACAGAAGGGGGAGAGTAAAAGGAAAAGAATGCGCGGTATTTCCATGACTCGACCTATTGATTTTTTAACTTTTCCAGAAACCAAATCGTTAGTTGGCGAAAGCTCCAGAAATCGTCACTTTCTCCAAGAGTACCCATCCAATTAGGTAAGCTACTTTTCTTAAAATAAAATAAAAAGAAAAAGCAAGAAGAAATTGTAGTGGAAGTTTTTTTTTCTTTCTTTCTTTAAAGGAGGCTGATCTTCAGTCATTACAGACCTCATCGAAGATTTTTGCTTCTCAAGTTTCATCAGCTATCCTTGAGACAAGTTCCCAGAAGATTAGATTCTTTTTCTGGGCTCTTATCATACTCAAAACTTGTTCGATCTGTAGCTTCGTTAACGTAAGAAGCATTATACATACCTTAAAGAGAGAGTTTAGTAGTAACTTGAAAGGGGTTTTCTTAAACTTGTTCTATATATAACTACACTATTTAACACCTTTTCTTTTGTATTATTATTATTATTATTATTATTATTATTATTATTATTATTATTATTATTATTATTAACAGACGAAAATCATATTCACGAAGAAATTAAATGTCGACTAAAAGCAGGGAATTCGTGTTACTATTCGGTTCAAAATCTCTTGTCGTCGCGAATTCTGTCGAGGAATTTGAAGCTTAAAATATATAAAACGATAATCATGCCTGTTGTTCTGTATGGTTGTGAAACATGGTCGCTTACTCTGAGGGAAGAACACAGACTGAAAGTATTTGAGAACAGGATCCTGAGAAGAATATTCGGACCCAAGAGGAATGAGAATGGGGAATGGCGGAAGCTTCATAACGAGGAACTACATAGTTTATACGGTTTACCCAACATTGTTAGAGTCGTCAAGTCTAGGAGGCTTAGGTGGGCAGGTCATGTAGCTAGAATGGAAGAAAGTAGAAACGCTTTCAAAGTCTTGACTGATAGACCCATAGGAAAACGACCATTAGGAAGACCTAGGCGCAGATGGGAGGACAATATTAAGATGGATCTCGCAGAGATAGGAATACAAAGTAGAAACTTTGGGAGGTTGTGTTTGGATTGTCACTTTGGGGGAAACTAAGGGTTGTGTTTGGATTGTCACCAAAATCTTCTTGCAAGCCCATCTTTCGAGGACAAAAAATATTACCATTACCTTGTGCGTATCTATATAAAGTTATCTTGTTTACCGTAAGTAACAAACACTTATTTATTGAAAACAGTAACGTCCATAAATACAATACTCGATTCGTTAATAATTTGCATGTTATCCCCCAAAATTTCTCGTTTTTTTCAAAAAAGTGTATATATTAACTGTACAAAAATTTTCAATAAGTTACCTGACTTTCTAAAACTAAACAAATCATATTCTATGTTTAGATCGGATCTTCACGAGTTCTTAGTAGATAAATGTTACTACTCGGTAAATGAGTTTTTTGAAGATAATGTATAAATGTTTTTTTTTTCCTTTGTAAATTATATTATGATTGTATAAGCTTATAAAAGTCATAGTTATGTATGTATTATTTTATCTAAGTTTTTTTCTATACCATATATGTAATTATTTTGTAATTTTGACAACTGTATGCGTGCTCGAGAATACTCTCATTTGTATGCAAAACAGGCAAATAAATAAATAAATAAATAAATAAATAAATAAACTGGATGCAATTAGCTAAGGATAAAAGTCAGTGGAGAGCTTTTGTGAACGCGGCACTGAACCTCCGGGTTCCATAGGCCATAGAGTTAGTTAGTTATTATTATTATTATTATTATTATTATTATTATTATTATTATTATTATTATTATTATTATTATTATTATTATTATTATTACAGACAGTCCCCGAGTTAGGCAAATCCGTTTATACTTCCCTTAGAAATTTACGATATAAGTAAAATTTACGAACAGTACTTACGTTTGAATTAAGCAGTATTAAAGTTCTGATTGTATTTTTAAAACCATCTAGTCAGTAAGGTAGAAGTAATTAGGTAATTGACTATCGTTAAACTGTTTAATTATAATTTTTTTTTTAACCATCGGCGTTGTAAGAATATAAGAATAAAAAAAGAGCGATTTATTTATGTTACTCGAGTACTGTATTATTATTATTATTATTATTATTATTATTATTATTATTATTATTATTATTATTATTATTATTATTACCTTAACATTTTCATACCTAATGTCCATTTCAAACGAACATGTAGTTTATCGTGTTCTTTCTTATTCTTATAATGGAATGCTATAGTTGTACCTTAAATGGATACTAGATCGTGAGCTTTCTCGTGACTAAGCGGTTAGCGTACGCGCTTTTGGCGTGGGAGACACGGGTTCGATTCCCGGCTGGAGCTCATGTGGTTCGGATCCCACGTTAAGCTGTAGGTCTATGTCTCATATAGCCTCGCTGCTGAAAGGAACGTTAAACTGAAAATCGAAGTTAATTGCATAAGTTGCTATAAAACTTTTTATTTTTGATTCTCCGTAAGTGGAGGTATTTCTTTTAACGGTTAAAACAAAATCAGGTTTCAAAGAGTTAGTACAGAGCCTTCAATAAATTACACTGAGAAGAAGGTAGTTACAATTCCTAAGAATGATAACCTCCACCTTGCTACTCTGAAAACTAGTTGCATTTAAACATTATGGGGAAAAGTCTACAATTTCTGCTAATGATTTACTGAGTATTGATCTTTGCGACTGAGCCTTCGGACCACTGTCCAACGTGAAAGTTATAAAATCCCATCTCGAGAGGCAGAAATTCCCATTTTGCTCTTGAATTTCCCGTGCTCTACAAAATTTTCAAAATTTATAACTTACTTTTGGGGGCAAGGTTTCTTCGTGCATAGTTTTTCCAAATCAGTTTATAATTTTGTTCATATTTCACACACACATACATACATACACACAAAGTTGAATTAATAACAGTAGCGTGGATGGTGAAAGTGTAAGTGCGATGGCCCCGTACTAACTGAAATGCTCGTTCTTCACACGGGGATAATGGGTGATGGGAAATACTTGAGTTCCTTTGCCCTTAGGATCCGCATTCAATGAAACTGTAATAATAATAATAATAATAATAATAATAATAATAATAATAATAATAATAATAATAATAATAATAATAATAATAATAATAATAATAATCCATAAGATACTCTACTTTTGCCATTAATTTCGAAACGCTCTACCCATTTAGAATACAAACGTTAATCTAAGTGACATATGAAAAAACTACCGTGAGGTGGATACTATGTTTCAATAGTTACTTCAAACGGATCAGCCGTTTTCCCGGCCCCCAAAACTATGAATTCGACACTATTCTAGGTCTTACCCCCCAGTGGAAGCTGAAGTTGGCCTTAAAGAACATCTGAACTGTCACAAATCGACTTAAGGACCACGAAAACTGTAAATTCTACACTAATATCGGTTGTTTCCTATTATTGTTGCATATCAATATTTCACCCCCATCAGTGGAGCTAATAGGGCCTGAACTTTGACTTAAGTGTCATTATTCATTTCAGTGACCCCAAAAACTATGTTTTCGATACTAAAATTGCTAGTTTCCGATGGTTTTTATGTATTCTTCCCACTCCACCCTAGGTGTGCTCACCCTCGCATTATATTTTCGTGATTGTATATAATGTGTATATCAAGTTTAGTGAAAATTGCTCTAGGCATTCCAGAGTTACGTTGAAACATACATGCATACATTTATGTTATGTAGATTTAGGCTTACTTACAGTCATAAAGGTACTTGGTAATCGCTAATGGGTCATTCCATGTCAATCACCTAAATTTAAAACATGACCGTGCTTCAATGTCTCAGATTCTCTTCAATTTTTTTTTTCATATATAAATACCAATGAACTTATGATAAATTAATTTTTTTCCGATTTTTTGGTTGAGAAATGGGCCGCGGAGAAGTTGTTGAAAAATGGGAATTTCGCTTCAATTTCACTTTCCGGCACTCAGCATCATGGAACTAAAATTACCTTAACTTCCTCATTTTTGAAGGTATTGGGCTCATCCACGTGTCAAATGAAAGCTTAAAGTTTGCTCTTTCAATACATCCTAAGTAACCTTGCAAAAGGTTACACTGTCAAACATTAATGGGCATACAGCATTTTAGGGTACATTCATCTTAAGACGTACGTACATGGTAGGTTAAAAAAATAAATGGGGTGTTTTTTTTTGGTATTTTTGTAATTATTATTTTTTATGTACGGAAATATACAGTTTTAAATTTTGTTACAAATTGTGTCATTGCTCATAAGTTATAACTATGACACTCTTAAAGCTTCTTTTTATAGAATCATTTTATCACATACATGATATGGGTAAAAAATAAAAAGGATGCTTTTGGTATTTTTGCAATTATTATTATTTGTTTTAAATGTACAGAAATATACAGATTTACTGTTGTTAACAAATTATGCCTTTCCTCTGAAGTAGTGATGGCCAATTCCGGAATTTTTACTTTCCAGATTCCGGAAAGTAAAATCGGTAAAAAATCGGAATTCGGAAAAATTCCGATTTCAGAAAAATCTGGAATTCGTTAAAATTCCGGAAAGTGAAATTTTCGATTTCGGAAAATTTTGGCCATCCCTACTTTGAAGTAAGAACTGTCACACTTTCAAACTTTTTCAAATAATCATCTTAGTAAATATTAGGTATGCTTAAAAATAGAAGTGGTGTAATGTGTAGTTTTGGTATTACTATAATATATATTTTTGTACTTTAACTATGACTTTCAACTTTTTTCCCAATTGTACCGTACTATCGCTTACAACTATCAAACTTTTGTAACTTTTTTATAGGATTAATGATTAAATAACAAAAAGGGATACCTTTTTTGTAATAATCTTGCGATTTTATGAATGGAAAATATAGGCCTAGCAATGTAAGGGGTTAAGTGATTATTACAATCCCTATCAACAGAAATAAGAAATAATAGACTAATGTACATAGATGAAAACAATAAACATGCATGCCAGTAATACTTCTTAGAATTACATAGATTTACATACAAAATGTTGTGTCCAATATTTCACAGCTCATTCTTTTCATTGATGATGTGATGTCTTCTTTTAATTTTGCTTTCAGTTGCGTAAGTCCGGACTGATTGGCTTGTAAGAGGTGGAACAGGAACTTCCCAGATGATATTTTCAAATGGTATTCAACAAAAGTCTTCATTTTCTGGCCAGTAGAATATAGAAGGCCCAAAGCGATTCATGAATTGCACTCTGACGTACAAAAATAATAATTACAAAAATACGAAAAGCATCGTTTTTATTTTTTTAACCATATCATATATGTGATAAAATGATTCTGTTTAAAAAGTTTCAAAAGTTTCATGGTTGTAACTTACGAGCAGTGACAATTTGTAACAAAACTTAAAACTGTATATTTCCATACATAAAAATAATAATTACGAAAATACAAAAGAAAACCACTTAATTTTTTAACCATACCATGTACGTCTTAAGATGAATGTACAAAAAAGGTTTCAAAAGTTTCATAGTTGTAACTTTTGAGCAATGGCACAATTTGTAAAAACACGAAAATTTGCTTTGTATGCCCCTTAATGTTTGACAGTGTAACCTTTTGCAAGGTTACTTAAGATCTACTGAAAGAGCAAAAATTAAGCTTTCATTTTACACCTGGATGAGCCCAATAACTTCAAAAATAAGGAAGTTATGGTAATTTAGTTCCATGATGCTGAGTGCCAGAAAGTGAAATTGAAGCAAAATTCACATTTTTCAAAAAAATTCTCCCCGGCCCATTTCTCATCCAAAAAATCGGAAAAAAAAATAATTTATCATAATTTCATTGGTATTTATATATGAAAAAAAATTGAAGAGAATCTGAGACATTGAAGCACAGTGCTCTAGGTGACTTGACATGGAATGAACCTAATCAGTGTTCATAATATCGTTTGAGTGTGCACAATTTAGGCAAAGCGTGGAAGCTTTCGAAGTATGGGTGTGGGGAGAATGGAGAAAATTAACTGGGTTGAGCGGAAAATGAATGATAGTCTTTTAGAAATGATGGGGGAGAAAAGAACAATTTTAGATATTATTTAGAAGAGGAAGAAAACTTGTTCGAACACTGATTAAGGAGGAAGTTTATCATGAGAGACGTGCTAGAGGTAAGGTATAGTGGCAGGAAAGAGAGAGAGAGGACGCAGCAGACTACAGTTAATGGCCGATATCAACACAGAAAAATCGTACGTGAATACGAATAAGTCAGCGGAAGCTTCCCAGTTGCGGCAAGTAACCTGCCAATAATAGTAGAATACGTATGATCATTATGATAATAATCTTGTCTTGAGAATTATGGAGGAAACGTGATGGCTCAGTGATAGTGTGTTCATCTTAGGCTCGATCCCAGGCCATTTGAATTTCTGGTGAAGAATATCATATTCCTGAGTTTTGCCGGGTTCTCACGTTTCCTTCCACATTTTCTTTCCACTAATTTTTAATAACAATGTTGATGAATCATCCGTAACCTTTAGCATATAGGACATAACAGTGGAACATAAAACTAGAAATTTAAATTCTTTCTTTTCTAACTTCAGAGGTAAATGGCGATACTTCTCGTAGTAGGCTATAAGTTAATATATTTTTTCTTAAGGTATATTAGTTGTTGTGTGATTCGGAGTGAATGTCCCTTTTCAGCACAGTGGCTATGTGTGACGTGGTCTTACAGCTTAACATGGAATCCGAATCATATGTGTTCTCAACGGGAATCAAACCCAGGTTTGCCGCAACGAATGCGCGTATATAGCAATGAGGAAGCTCAATGTGAAAGTTTTGTTGAGAAGATTGTTAAATACGTCAGTGAACACATTTAATATTGAAAATACCGTAGAACTTCAAATTTTAAAAGAGAACTTTCATCAAGAATGAAGATCTTTTTTCCATTGAATAATTTTATTTCTGATCGGTATTCTTTCACCACACTGATACGCTCATTTGAGGATGAATTGGCAAAGCTACTATAATATATATATATATATATATATATATATATATATATATATATATATATATATATATAAAACTTGTATTAAAGATTAAAAGATCAAAGGAAACGAATACGTCTCAGGTTATTCTTTCGCATAGGAATTGAATATTTTTCAGAGAGATCTAATGTTTATTTTGATCACAATGACCAAATGCGTCCTTCCATCTCCGCTGTTGGTTTTACCATAATATTCTGATGAGTTGGTTTTTATGCAATATATTCTTTCAAAGGAAACCAATGAACCAGTGATGTAGTCATTCTTTCTTCTTTCTCTCTTTTTTCCTCTTTAAATATCTCTACGAGACCATACTGTACAACTGTCCCAAAACTCAATTCTAGATCGATAATCCTTTGTCGCAAAAGGAATGTTTTTCCATCTCTTTTTACGAGCTTAAATCTAGACCCATTCGTTGAGAATGATTCTTCCTCTATCCTTGTACTAACAAAAACCAGATGGCTGAGATCCCGGTCCTTGTAGAATTCACAAGGGGAACATTGAAATAGGGCGGAGAAATCCTTTGTTAGTGATTTTGTTGCTAGTACGGGTAATCGAAATTTCGATGAACAGATAAAAAGGAAAGTACAAGTGAAAAGTGAAATGCTGTATAGTTGTTCCAAAGATGATAGCTACGTTGCAAAATTCAATTTTTCTGTGTAGGTCTGAAAAAAGAATCTCCATATTGTTACAAGCCACAAAGGATTTAGTCTACCAGATAGCTTTTAGTGGATGGTGCGTGATCAACACACTGTATATCATTGCAGACTCTACAATGAAGTTCTATGCCTCTTAATTTGAAGTAGCAAAATTAAGATAATGAAAAGTGTGGCAGGGTCGGTGATCATACCTAGGCCTCCAGCTTCTGTGTTTCTTGAACAGTAGCGTCCCTTTGTAGTGCCGGAGCTATATAAGTTGTGAACTTACAGTTTAAAGTGAAATCTGAACCACTTAATGCATTCAAATACTGTCGCACCAGGAATCGAACCAAGAACCTTATGCACTAAAAGCGCGCGTGCTAACCTCTTGATCAGCATAAAGGGCTGCTTCCGGCTTACCGTTCTAGTGTGTTGACTGCTAGTTGTGCAGTGCGTGAGTACCAAATTCAAGTCACAAGTGTGGTGGTCTGGGAAAGCTTAGAATGTCAGAATGATGGACAAGTACTGCGAATGGGTCTTCCGATCTATCTGCTGCCCCGTTCCCTCTCCCTTTTTTTAGACTTCCAAACTTGGAACGCTACTTTCGCCTGGCCGTTTGTCTGTCTGTCTGTCGACAGATATTCGAGCACAAACTTTTTATTGCCCCGGCAAAAATATATTTGTTGTGGCAGAGAGCCCTCCCTTTTATGGCCACTGTCAGATACGAACAGTCATTTTTTTTACCTAACGGACAGGGATCCTTCTCAGCTCATACGTGTTTAGTATGGAAAATAATTTCTTCAATTTGAAAATAAATCTTCGATACTGACCTAGCCAGGGGCAGATCCAGGACGAACTTCTGGGGGGGGGGGTTGTAATACTGCTACTTATACTGTTTGTAGACGATCCAAGAAAACTTGAAGAAGAGTCTTGTTCAAGACCATTCAAGACTATTTGATGAAAAAGACGTCAGCAGTGACGTCATTTTTGTCTTGAATTCAATAGTTTTGTTCAAGAGATTTCGTTTCGATCCTGTTCTAAACAATCCAATTGAAGAGCATTCAATAGCCAATCAGCGCTCGAATTGAGTGCAGGAAAGTACATAACAACTATGATAGCGTTGTGAGACAGAGCGGCAGTTGTTGAATAAATATCTTCCTATTACTCTTTTTCAAAATTATCTGATGTTCAAAGTGTGCTTATATGTAATAATAAACAAAAGCTAATGTCGGCTGGAAGATATTTTTAGTATTTTTGTTGATAATATACACGATTTATGTAGTTACAGTGCTTGCATGCCCATAACTATTGTTAAATTTTGAGGCATTGATAGGTATAAGTATTAATTTGAGAATTCGGGTGTAGATTAACCGCTTCTCGGTTTAACCCGAGTTATTTCGTTTTACTAAGTAGGTCAGTCCTGGCCGAATTTTCTTTCCAGACGTGACTATGTTGTACACGAAATATCTCGCAATAAACCACGAAAGAACGTTCGACGAAACAAAGTGCGAATTTACTCGTCCTGGTCCAAACAGAAACAAATGGGGAAAACTTGAAAGCTTGAGTTGCTCCGCCAGGACCTGGTTACTTCGGATAAAGTGGACCGGGAAGTGGTTAAGAAAGAAGAGCCCATCAAATAAAAAATATAAATCTATTTTTCTTGCTTTAAATAAGACGTTTTGTACTGTTATTAACCTGGAATAATAATAATAAAAAAATAATAATTGCGTACAGATTGATAATATACTTGCAAGCTAAACTACCCTGGAAAAGTTTACATGTTATCCTATTACGAAAAACATGCAATTATTAATAACGGAGTTTACATGTAGTATTTCAGGAGTTATTTCTTAAGGTAGGAGTTGCTTTCATGGTGCAAGTTAATTTTACGAAGACTTTCTCGTAAGGTACAAATGCGTACCCAGACATATGCCATGTATACGAAAGTGAAAACAACACAAAAAAACGAGAATGCTATTTAACAGTGTAAGGGCAGGAACGTAGAAAGGTATCAATGCGAGAGTACATCCGTTATGAGCAGGCGCGTCATCGACGGAGGTGATAGTGCAAGAAACATAAGAATAATAATAGTGCAACAAACTTTTGACTTCGTATTCAGTCTTTTGAACTCAACTATAGCCCTTGTAATGATTTGATACTGGTAACATTGACCTGTTTTCTAAATGATTTAATATACCAGTAATCTATTAAATTCCAAATGCGTGCAGAAAGTTAGGAAAGATATGCTAATATTATAGTTATTCATGCGCAGGTCTGAACTAAATCAGTACGAAGTTTCGTTTTCATTTGTTTTCATAGTTTCAGTCACTGGTTTTGGACTGCCACCTATCAACAAGTATATAAAGCATGATTCAATACCTCTATGATCGTGTAAAAGTTGTTTCAAGACCATTTGAGACTTTTGTTCAAGTGTCTTGAACAATACTCCTTTGAACGTGTAAATTTGAGGTATTGAATGGTCTTGTACAAGCTTTCTTTGATCGTCTACAAGCAACATTAGAGCTACTTTTAAGAGCTCCAAACTCTGGGATGACTTTTATTTATATATAAAATAAAAAAGTTTCCTCTTTTGGGGGTGGTGGTGATCGCCCCGGTCGCCACCCCTGTATCCGCCCCTGGACCCAGCAGTTACAAGCAAATTTCGATCTGAACCTAATGTCCGCAGGGTTATACAGCCCCAGGGTAACGGATTTTGATGTAATACAACACGCCATAGAGGAAAATCCATCCACCAGCATACAACTATTGTCAAACCAACTCGGTTTGCACCAGTTCTTTGTAGTGTGCACTTTCACAAACTCGGGAAACCATCAGCAGCTGCCTCATTGTACCACATGAGTTGACCTCAGCCCAGCCACAGAAAAGAGTTGATATGTACAAACAACTGCTGCAAAATCCGCGTGATGTGCGTTTCCTAAAACGGATTGTCACATGCGACAAAAAGTGGGTGATTTTCTGAAAACCAAATATGCAAAAGAGTCGTTGAACAAGGGTGGGTTGTCAAACAAGACTGCTTCGAACATGAAATTATGCTCTGTGTGCGGTAGAACTACGAAGGAATTATTTACTACGAATTCATCCTAACGGTTGTCCATTAATGCTAACCTTTATTTCGAACAATTGAAGCGGATGTTTGCTGCGTTATGCCAAAAGCATTCTGTATTGGTGAACCGAAAGTGCTACCTGCTGCAGCAAGATAACGCAAAATCACACTCGGTTCGAAAAGTGCAACACCAAATTCAGGAACTTGATGGCATCGAACTAACGTCACATTCGCCATATAGTCCGGCCAAGCTCTTCGGATTACTTCCTGTTTTGTTCCATGGCGCACTTCCTGAAGTCAGGATGTTTCACCAACCAACAAGAGATGAAAGCAGCACTGACTGACTTCTTTGCCTCTAAAAACAAGACTTGGTATCGATATGGAATCGAGGAACTGGGAGGAAGGTGGCTGCAGACAGTCCAACACGAGGGGGTATACTTTGAATGTTAACCTGCTTTCAATGTATTTTAATGTATACAGGTGTTGTGCGCCCCTCCCCCCCAAAAAAATACTATGATATATTGTAAGATTGTTATTGAAATGTTTATTTATGAGATACAGAGAAACTCTTTACAATCATTCTGAAGAAAAAACACAAATTTTACTTCCATTAGCAGCAATCCATTTGAAATCACCCAATTTCAGGTTAAAAGATTGCTGACAGAAATTATTTCTATACTTTTGTACACAGTGCTGTACTGTGGTTAGAGAGAGGAAAATAAGTGTTGATTTATTTTTTAGATGTTCAGTTTTTCTGTAAACGACCATTTTGTATAAGTGCTTAAACCTATTTTGCAGTAAAAGCTGTAGTTTCTTTGAAGATTTTGATTTGAAACGAAAACCATTTGAAAGTAAATTGAATGTAGAAACTGGCGTTCAAAAAGTTTTGCACACTGGGCCATAACTTTCTTAATAGTTGCAGTAGGACCATTAAGTTGTGTGCGCATGTACTTGTGTCCTTTATGCTGAAGTTGTGTAGCAAATTTTCTTCGTTTATTTACATACAACCACAATGGAGAAGAAAGTAAACAGCGGCACCGGCCAACGGCCGGCAATTGAATTCCTGTACATGACTGGGAGTTACTCTGCCATATCCATTCGACACAAATTGGTTTGTGTATATGGAGATGAGATACTGAACCGCAGTAATATCCAGTAATCGGTACAAAGGTTCCATAATGGTGATCTCTTCTGAAAATTGTGGGCAGCAGCATGACCGCAGAGTGTGTCAAGAGGGGCAATTGTCTGCACCTCGATATTCAAAGGGGTTAATAATTTCTTCAAAATATCAAAACATTGAGATTTCTTATTCAATACAATTTAATATTCAATAATTTTTGTTTATCCCTTTTAGGTTTTGGCTTTTTAAAAGGTAAATTATAGACTTTCAGTGAAGCAGCTATAGCATTATCCCTATTTATCTTAGGATCATGGTTTGTACCTCATTCTCTTTAGAATAGAACAGCCTTTCAAGCGGTACCATTCACGTTTCCCTGTCATGTCCCTGAGGCGGGAAATTTTGAGGGAAATTGGAATTTTTTCTGAAAAAAAATCTTCAAATTTGAGCCCCTCTGGATCCCCCTGTGTTAACGCACAGATCTCAGAATTAACTGAAAAATAGCAAGGGATGTATTAAATGTGTACAAAATTTCAAGCTTCTATCTTGAATAGCAAGGGCAGGGAAACATATTAACCAATAAGCCCCACAATGCTCCAGATTACTCCAAAAGATCGGGATTTAATATAAAAATTTCTTGAGACATCTCTAATTACCCTAGGGCAGCGTTTCCCAACCGGTGTGCCGCGGCACACTGGTGTGCCGTGAATGGACCGCTGGTGTGCCGCGAGGAATCGAAACAAAATTATTAATTTTATAGCAATCAAATTGCAAAACGTAGGGAAAAATGTATATTTGTATTTCACATTACTATAAACCTCTACTATGAATCTACAATTTTAAGTTTCATACCGGGTTACTGTTCTGTACATTTCTAATGTTGAAAAACTATTTGTTATCATTGTTATGACCATTATTGCTTCTTCATTATTGCAGACTATTTCGTAACATGAAAATTTAAAATATCATTCAATCCTTTCGACAAATTACCTACATTTGTATTTTAAAAGTAAAAGAGTTTTTGTTTGTTTGTTCGTTATTTAGTGATCTTCCTTCTTAGTAAAAGGTTGGATACAGTTTTTAAACAGAAAGCGTATATTTTAGAAATCTGAGTCCAATATTTCATTGCAATTGTTTTCTATTTTTAAATTAGAATGAAAAAT
The DNA here is from genome assembly GCF_964235325.1 of Thermobia domestica. Taxonomy (NCBI): domain Eukaryota; kingdom Metazoa; phylum Arthropoda; class Insecta; order Zygentoma; family Lepismatidae; genus Thermobia; species Thermobia domestica. The sequence goes on along the minus strand of NC_137467.1, from coordinate 140,313,903 downwards.
AAGCATAATTATTTACCAAGGGAGTAAAAACAGTGAAAGAGCTTTCTTCTCTGGGAGGAGATCAATAATCACAGAAAAAATACCACTGTGTTTTATATTTACAAATAATAATATCTATAAGTGTGCCGCGAGAATCCAAGTAACACCCGTAGTGTGCCGCAAGTTGAAAAAGGTTGGGAAACGCTGCCCTAGGGTCAGGGTTTGTACATCATTCTCTTCAGAATAAAACAGACTTTCAAACTATACAATTCACATGTCTTCATCATGTAGCCCTATCTTAGGCGGGAAAATCGTTAAAAATATTATCTTTTCTTAACCTTTTTGGATCGTTAGAAATATCCTTTTACTCTTTGAACCCCCTATTTTAACGCAGAGATCTGAAAATGATCTGAAAAATACTAATTGGTGCACTGAATGTTTGTGCAACATATTATTCTTCTAGGCGCAAAGTAAACCCGTCAAAAACGATGAAAGTAGGCCTACAAAAATAGTTCTTTTTAAGTTATTACGTCATCATTCGCTATGTCTCGACGCAAAAAGGCGTGAAACCGTACGTATCATGTTCTACAATGCCTCTAGACTTGAAAAAACAAACAAAAACCCGAAATAAAAAGCTTTATTGGTACTTTTTTAATCGAATAATGAAGACACCACTTTAGTACCTATATCGGTACTAGAACTTAAAAGGGTTATTGAAGCTTATAGTCGCTTTTCAGTACCTTATAAATCTACAGTTTAAGGTACAATCCGAATCAACGGAATACTTCCCTACCAAAAATGGAATCCAGGACCACATGTTACAAATTGTAACATTTAACATATATATATATAATATATACTATACAATAATATATACTTTCTCCCAAAAGTCCGGTAACACATTTCTTAATTTATTACACAAAAACTATAAATGATATAGTTGTCGTGTATATGTCATATGCAGGAGTCTTTCTCTCTCTTTTTAATGTATGAGTTTACAATGCATCGATATGGGAACCATATGTAACACAATATGTCTAGACGGTTATCAAATTCTTGCCCTACTCTTTGGAGTATATACTGAGAGACAGTGGTAACAACTTCTTCAATCCCGCACTTGAGTTCTTCTACATTTTCTGGTAACGGTAGCACATACACACTATCTTTTATGTGCCCCATAAGGAGAAATCATAGGGAGTTGGATCCGGTTATCTTGGAGGCCATGTGTCGAAATACTGATCATTTTTCCCTGCTCTGCACCAGAAGTCGCGATATTTACGACACGCCGACGGCAACTGCGGTGAATGAGGGAACTACGAGCATTGCCTGAAAAAAAAAACATAATAATAATAATAACAATAATAGTAATAATAAAACATTTGAGATACTCTTTCATATGACATATACACGACAACTATATCACTTGTAGTTTTTGTGTAATTAAGAAAAGTGTTACCGAACTTTTGGGACGTGGTGTCTGTTAGTGTCATATTTTTAGTGTAGTTAATTAAGTTATGCGTAAATAATTATTGTTTTACATTACTTTGTCCACGCGTGAATCAAAATGTGTTTTGTAACTCACTCCCCACCTCTACCCCCTTTTAAAAATCCTACTTGTCTTTTCTGGTTAGCAATAACAGTGTTAGTAAAAATGTCGAAGTTTTCTCTGTTGATTTTTCATTTGATGATTCGATTGAGAAATTCCCCGAGGATTCCGTTTAGATGAAAGCACAGATGGATAACGAGAGAAATTAAAGTAGAGCTTTTTTTTTTTTTTTAATGCATTGTGCGTGTCACGCCTGTAGATGTTCTTATCGGTATTGACGCACACGTTGTTGGTTGTTCACAGCTGCGTCCTCAGTTTCCATCCCTTTGTTCATTGGTAGGAGTGGTAGATTTTATTCTCCCCATACGGTTCTTAATGCCAGACAGCATCGTACAAGTGAACTATGGGTATGTGGAAGGGCTCCCTCGACAATTTCGTTCACATTTACTTCAGTAGAGTTTGCTTGCTTAAAAAAAAAAAAAAAGTCCCGTTCAGTTTTTTAAAACTCAACTTCAGTTGCGAAAATCGATCAGTTTGTTCGAAAAAGTAAATTATCCTTAGTCATATATATATATATAAAGACTCATGTACGTTTTATTTTACGTAATCACAAACAGTAAGTGTACATGAGTTTCATTGTGAAAGTGAACCATTCACCTGGAATAGAATTGTAGAGAATGATATTCACTAAGAATTGAAAGTTAGCTTCTATATAACAATCCTGACCATCATTGGGGGCATTAGGTAATTTTCGAAATAAGTTTTTGTTTTCTCAAGTGCAGGGCTACGCAAACCCGTCTTCGCAGGTTTGGTCCATAAGACTTTTTTTTTTTTTTTTTTTTTGAGGGGATAATGTTTCATTGAAAAGCCACTATGATACTTTTAATTGTGGAACAATGATGCTTTTAAAAAACTTGGGAGAAAGTTTCCGTAATTGAAAAAAATCTAGTCTATAAAGTAAGCTACCTTGGTTTTATCACTACTAACTCCTAAGTTGGGGCTTGCCGGGTTCGATTCCCGGCGGGAATTCATGCGGTTTGGGTTCCACGTTAATCAGTAGGTTCACGTCCTGTTTCTAGCAATGGAAAAATCATTGATCTTGATGTGTGGAAGCAGCAGCAAGAAACTATTTGGAGAGGTTTAGGAGGACGAAACCACCAACTGAGTGTATTAGTTTCTCAGGACCAGAGTCAGATATTTTTCTAACAGCGCTCATATATAGCTAAAATATTTAGTAGTGCATTTGATTACCAGATATGTACGTGGTAATATTTTACTGTGAAACGTGTATTTATGTTTACAGTTTCAGGTTTACATCATAGCTTTGCAAAAAATATTTCCATTTTGTTTTGGAAATTTATCAATTTTTATTAATTATTATTATTTTTTTTCGTTGTACTGAAGTACATGTCTCACACTGAGCTTTAGATTTTGTCTTGTATAATTTTCGTGGTTCAAAGAAACATATTATCCTAAATTAAAACGGGATAAGATAACCTTGTATTGATACAGACGAATTTTTTAAATGGCTATTCGTAACACTGAAGAGTCAGTTGAGTATTGCAACTGTTATAAACTATTTAAAAGCCACTAGTATTAACATAGGCCAATGTAATTATGTTGAAATACTGTTTAAGCTTGAATATTGTTATTTCGAATGATGCGTAACTATAACAACCTCACAAGAACTGTCGTGCATTTTCTCTTATACTTTTATTCCCATTTCTGAATTACTAAGTTCAGTTCAAGCGAATGCTACTCTTTAGAACTCAATTACTTCGCTTTCTGCATACGAAATTACACACTTCAACTAGAGTCATCTGAGAGAAACATTTTACAATCGACATTACTTGTGTGCACAGAATAAACTGTCATACTTCAAAGCATCTGAGTATGTGCCAAAACATCAAATAATCTGCTGCTCAAGTTATACTCCCAAAGCAACTACTTTTTAAAGTGTGATTGAAACTACTAAAGAAGAGAAAGTACAAATAAGTATTCTCGATGAAAGCTATATGTAGATCCGTTCCATTAATAGTGGAACCTTCACACTAGCAATTCGTAGAAGAAAAATACTGTACATGTTTTAATAATCGGTTCTTGTGTTTTGGCTGAAGGTGAAATAGATATTGATTTTATCGTAGGCGAAGATTGTCGGATTTAGATGTGTAGTCGATATAACTTTCAGTGACAAGTGTTAAAAGAACTTTTACTTGAGAACTAAATTGTGATAGCTGGAAAGAAAAGGATATAAAGGATATCGATATATATGTGCATGAGATCTGTTAAAAGAATGTATTTTTTTTTAAAAAAAAAAGAAGAAGAAAGAAAGAGATGCTCCTCTTTTTCTGTTGTCTATACAGAAAGAATTCATTTGTAGGAGAAATACTTTGATCTTCTGGGTATGGCAGCATTTCAAGTTCTTCTCCGTATATGTTTCTTTCAACTGTTACAACAAAGTAAACTAAGAAAGGAGTATTGATTGAAAGGGGATGAAGTTATCGTGCTTTATAAAATCACTTAAAGAAAGAGGTCTTTAACGTAAAGAAAGAAAAATTACAATTGGTTGAAATAAATCCTTGTTCTTAAATTAATTGTTTAAAATTTCTTACGAAAATGATCTAAATGTGTTAGTGATGGATGAAAGTTCACAGGTTAAAAATGTTACAGACGTAATTTACTTGTGATCGAGAGTTCTATGCTCATTTCCCCTTATATCTTTTCTTAGTGTTCTGTCTGACGGCAGGCTCTAACATATTTACCTCAGTCTAGCTAACTGCATCAGTAAGCATGTAGTACAGTGTCAGCTTTCTTTTGCCTCTAGTTCATAACGGTACGTACGAAATTGATAATTAGTAAACTGGATGAAAGGATAAATTATAATTATTGAAAATATTGAATTTTAACAAAATGATTTGTTAAGAACTGTAGACTTGGTCCGAACTCAAAACAATGTAAATGGTGATTTTTATTGTACAGTTTAGTCACAATCGATAAGCCGGAAGCAAAGCCATTATCGATTCAATGGAAACATGCAGATTCTCCTTCTCTCTAAAAAAAAAAAAAATAAAAAAATAAAAAAAAAAAAATAAAAAAAAAAATAAATCACTCAGGACTATCCGCGGGAAAAGTTCTGGCAGTGGTATATTTGGGCAGTGTTATGGATGTAGATTTTTAAAAGATTAGAAACTGTGAATGTTGATTCCATTCCATGCTATATTTTCTAACAGAGTTCGGAAGGCCATATACGAAAAGCTTACAGGATTCTCCAACACGACAATGCGAGACTACCTAAGTTGCGGAAAATGTGACAGTTACTGACAAATTGCATTGGGAGATATTGGTGTACCCACCTATAGTTCTTAATCTGGTACCGAGTTTTTCTGCTTCTAAAGAAACATCTTGGAGATCAAAGTACCAGATGGATGTCGAAATGATTCAGGTAGATCTCCAATGGTTCAGGAAGAGCTGAAAGAATTCTACACTGACTACGTACAGAAGTTCGTAACAGATATTTAAAAAAAAAAAAAAAAAAAAAAGAGTATTACTGAGCAGAGAAATTTGAATAACAATATTCGGGAATTAAATCAGTCCAATATTTACTAGACATCCTTTGTAGTACAGTACATACCTCAGTTTGTTATTCAAAATAGTTCAAAATATATATGTATGTAGTACTGTTCTTAAATAGAGGAGAGAACTATTACTCACTAAATAAATTAGAAATTCTAACTATAAGGCGTTGAGAACACAACATTTTGTGCAATTTTGTGTACACCAATGAAATAGTGTTATCTGCCTCGGAATAGAAACAGTCGCAACCATGCACAGTGTAAGTTTGTCTTTTTACTTTCATTCTGCAGTTGAAACTTGGAATGCATTATGAGAATACATGACGTTTGTTTCATTAAACTGCACAAGCTACACATACACAACAAAACGTTTCATTACTATAGCGTTATCTTCATTAGACAAAAAATGCGTATCTGTCTTTTCAGAAATATGTTCCCAAGTTAATTTCAAATATCCCACACTTTGAAACGAAGTAACAGGTGTTCTTCTCGATGAACAATTATAATCTTCTAGTACACATGATTAAACGTATGCTTGTGATATATTTACAATCTCAAGAAATGTATAAATATTGCACCAACTATGCTTTATATTATTAAATAGTGTACAATTATATTTCTCATAATCATAAACACATACACTTTGATGCTTCGAAGTAATGTGTGCGTTACCGTTAGGAGAATGTGCCACTGGTAGGAAGAATAATACAGGGTGAAGCAGAGGAAACGCTTTTTTTTTCTTTTTTTTTTATACCGGTAGTACTCGGCGACGAATAGTGATCCTGATTTTGAGCGACCATAGGCAGACAGCTCAGACAATGCAGTTTCAATCGCTAAGGAGCGCTGGAGCGTAGAGCATCGTGTGTTCGCGATCGACAACTTCTTTAGAAACAATGATTCTGTGGTCATGGTTCAACGTCTTTTCCGTCGAAAGTTTAATGTCGAACGTCGAGGTACAGTCCCAGATCGAAATACTATACTCCGATGGATTACAGTGTTCAGAAGTACTTGATCTCTGATGAAGAAGAAAATTTGAGATAATCATGTAAGATGCAATGAAGCAAACGACATGACATACCCAGCAATACAGCCAATAGCTTAGCGGATCGTTTCGGACTAGCAAGAACTGGCCTTTTCACTCTGTCTACGTTTTCCGGAGTTCGAACTGAACGGGGAAGACCAGGTGGTTTCTTTTTCATCACAGATCCTTTACTTGTGAACAGTGCAACCATCGGAGTGTAGTATTTCGATCTGGGACTGTATCTCGACGTTCGACATTAAATTTTCGACGGTAAAGACGTTGAACCGTGACCACAGAATCATTGTTTCTGAAGAACTGCTCGACCACGATGCTTAACGCTCCGTAGCGACTCAAACTGCATTGTCTGAGCTGTCTGCCAATAGTCGCTCAAAATCACGTCTGGCAAGATAGCCCCCGACTTTAGAAAATTGAAACAATGACTAGGTCATTCGTTTGTATTACGTTTATACCATTTGTACCGAAAATATTTTCGTTTGTACCATTTTCCTTATAGGGTTACTTGAGAGGTCAACTGGGGGGACTATCTTGGCCCGTAAAAAAAATAACAAAGTGTATACCAATTCAGAAAGAAACTGGATTGACAGAAATAATCTTAAACAAAGAAAAATAAAAACTGAAATGTTTACTCACCTAAACTGCGTCCTTCCACGTTTCAGCTTTACACCAACTGAAGAAATCAACTGTTTATATCTGTCACTTTAGCGGCTCGCGAAGCTCGCCGCTTTCATAGACAAAAGCCGAGTCGCGTGTACACCATATGAAGGAAAAATCTTTAGGTTTTACGTCCCATGGTTATGCCGGTTAGGCTAAAGGAGACGGTGATGATGAGTGATGAATGAAATGGTGGAATGAAGAAAGTGGGAAAAAACGGGAGAACCCCGAGAAAACCCACGCACACGATGTTTGTCCACCACAAAGTTCACTTGGCGGGGGCTGGGATCAAACCCTGGACCCCAAGCACCAGAGGTGAACGCTATACCACTGAACCACCGCGGCCCCCATATGAAGGAATTTGGTTTGTGTTTTCCAATATTGAAACCGGAAGTATAGTGGATTTCTAACACATTTTGTTTTATTAGAGATAGAGTGAAGATGAAATATGTTGCTGGGACGTTTAACTGATTGCAGAAAACCATTTCTCGAAATCTCAGGAAGTTATTGAGTTTTGCCACTTTCGGTTTTAGTACAGGTATAAAATGAAATGAAATATTTAATATCCCACGATTATGCCCTTTAGGCTAAAGGATATGGATGATTAAGGAAAGTGAATGATAATGTAATAATTGGTGGAATGAGAATGTGGAAGGAACACACCTAAAAGTCTCATGGACATGATGTCCACCACAAACTTATTTGGCCAGGATCGAACCAGGATCTTCACGCACCAGAGGCAATCTTTTTTTACCACTGAGCTACTGTGCCTTCCATTACAGAGATAAGAGTGGAGGTCAATATACGAGGTCTGTTCAAAAAGTATTTCCCGCTTTAACCCTTATATTTTCCCGAGCGCAGGAGGCTTTCTTCAGTATAGATGTAGAGAGGACACTCATGCGAAGTCGTTTTTCCCGCCCGCAGAAAGCGCCCGTCACTAGCAGTCGGCCAGCGAGTGAAGACGTTGTCGTGAGCGGTCGTCAGATTTCAGTTTCTTGTGAAATGACAACTTGAACAGAGATATTGCATCAAATCTTGCCAAAAGCTTGGCGATACCCAAGTGGAAACCATTCAATCGGATCGGTACATTCAATTTTGAAGAGAATTTGAACATGAGATTGTCCGCAAAATTTGATTCAGGCTTTCATCGCTAAACACATTTCTGTGTTGTGTCAGGCTCCGTAGTCACCCGATATGGTTCCATGTGACTTTTGGTTATTTGCCAAGCTGAAGATGCCACTAATAGGGACCTGATTTGAGTAAGGGGAAGACGTCCTAGGGAAAGTGACGGCACAGTTGTTCACCATTCCGAAAACTGCGTTCCAGAAGTGTTTCCAGCAATGGGGGGAGTGCTGGGAGAATTGTGTCCATTACCAAGGAGACTGCTTTGAAGGAATTAGTGTTTCGTATTTCCAAATCAATAAATATATTTTTGCCAACCAAGGGTTCGATACTTTCTGAACACACCTTGTATTCTTGGGACAGTCGGCGTTAAAACAGAAATCTTTGTTGATTTCTGCCAATTTCAATTTTAATAAAGATTAGATTAGAGATTAAATATATTCTTGTGATGCTTAGTGATTGCAGAAAACAATTTCTCGGCATATTTTACCGTTTACTGTGTAATGATCAATATGAAAACCGGAAGTGGTAGTTATCTGCCACTTACGGTCTTAGTACGGGGATAAGAGTAAAGATGAAATATGTTCTTGAGACATTTAATTAATTGTAGAATACCATTTATAGCTATCTTTTGCCAGTTTAACTTAACAGCTGTCAACGTAAAAACCGGAAGTAGTTGCTTTCTGCTACTTCTGGTTACGATAGAGAGAGTGGGGATGGAATGGAATGTATTTTTGGAACACTGAATTGATTGGCATAATAACCTAAGTGTATTACTAACTCATTAAGTGAGTTCTAACTTAATAGAATTGTATGTAATTCTTATAACATTATGGATAAATACATTATATAAGATAAATGTAATGGATAAGGTCAAATTGTAATGTGATTTTAAAAGTTTTAAAATTTGATTCAGATTCATATAGTGTGAGTGCTTTTATAAGTTAAGGATTATAACCAAAAGAAAAGAAATGAAATCTTTGAGTTTTACGTTACACGCTTATGCCGGTTAGAATAAAGAAGACGGTGATGGTGAGAAATGAATGAAATGGTGGAATAAAGAAAATGGGAGGAAACGAGAGAACCGCGAGCAAACTCACGCACACGGTGTTTGTCCACCACAAAGTTCACTTGGCGCGAGCTGGGATCGAACCAGGGACCCCGTGTACTAGAAGTGAACGCTCTACCACTGAGCTCCCTATAATCTGAAGAGAATCTTACGTTTCGATACAAAATCGATACAAAAATTAATGAAACCTGCTAGCTTATATAAGTTTTATTGAGGATCATCAAGTCATAAATGTGTTTACATTTTCGCCTTCATTATGGAAGTCATTGTAGGCGATGATCATAAATGACCGGATAAAGCCAATTCCGAAAGTGGTGTGAAGTAAATAATTGGAATGACTTTTCGCTCTCTGTGAGTGTGTTGCACCTGACGTTGGAAATGAGAGTCGTTTCTCATTCCCTTGAATCGATCGTGTGCTGCCCCGTCCATTGGTAGTTGATGGTAGCCGGCAGACATCTCCTTCTGGCCCACAAGTCAAATGGCTCCCTCAAGTTCGAACAGCGAAGGGAGATGGTCCGTGCGGCTGCTAAATTGCCGCCATCTGTTAACATCACTGACATCAGCCTTGCACTTTGCGGAAGAAATGAAATATTGATCTGAGAAAGTGCGTAGCAATTTCTGGTGATGCTGCATGTTTAATTCGGACAGATGTCTCGCCCAGTTTTTGAAACATGATTTCCTTTCGTTTTTAGCCGACACTGCATTTCTTTCAATTAGTTATGTTCTTACTCAATGAGAGTTACGATGGTGACCTATTTTTGTGAAGGCCTGTCCCCAAGCTTGTAAGAGATCGAAGAGTTTGTGAATGATCTCTTCCCAACATGTATCTAGATTTTTATAGTTAGAATATATGTAATGTATGGTGACATTTCCAGCAAAAAATATATAATTTCTTATATATATATATATATATATATATATATATATATATATATATATATATATATATATATATATATATATATATATATATATATAAGAAATTATATATTTTTTGCTGGAAATGTCACCATACATTACATATATTCTAACTATATATATATATATATATATATATACATATATATATATATATATATATATATATATATATATATATATATATATATATATATATATATATATATATATGTGTGTGTGTGTGTGTGTGTGTTCACCATAATTCTGGCACTCGCGGAGCAATTTCAGTTGGACTTGATACACACAAAACTTACAATCTGACAAAAGTACTGTGGAGAAGGAGTGACATGTAAAAATTGAAAACAACCGATGTTAGTGTCTGTAGTTTTCGGGGCTACTGACGTGAACAGCGACACTCCCGGTGCCCGTCAAGTCCCAGTTGAACCCCTATCAGCATGGGAGGTAATAAAAGGTGGGTGGAAATTGAAACGACCGAAATTAGTATCGGATTCATAGTTTTCGGGATCAGTAACTGATTTGTGATATTCCCAATGGCATTTAAACCCTGTAAAATCTTCGACTATACTCTAACGTCATTTCTTTTTCTGTCTAATAGAAGATTGGGATAAATAAATACCTAGGCAACAGCGGAAAGGGGTTCACATTTTTCGCAAATAATATTTCTGTAAACGAATTTTTCTCGTGCGGAAGTCAGTCATTTTAGATAGTGTTGAATAAAAACCTGTATGCTTCAGTATACGGGTATTTTATACTGTCAGATTGAATAGTGTGCTTGATTAAAAATATACCACTGCATTTTTTTCTCTTTCTTTCGTAATGCAATTGGAAATATTAGCCATTTGAGATATACGGTCGGAAATTACAGACAATCGACAGGCCCATATCCATAGGGAGGTAGGGAGGGCCGGCCCACATAAATTTTTACTAGCCCCTAAAATTTTCACGATAGTCTTGCAAATGAACTATAATATCGCGCCTCCTTAACTTCTACCGGCCCCCCTATATTTTTGGATTGACAACAGGCCTGACAATTGACATTATCGGACAGCTGCTACCTTTTTTTTTATCCTTTTAAAACGAGGGATGAGTGTATATGTAGTGTAATATTTGACTTTTTTCTGACTTCATCAGGTCACATATGATCATTTTGAAATCGGGGACTCACTACTATCAAAGGGTGAGCCTCCCTCACTAATTTCATTGTCATTCATGCTAGCTCAGACTCGCACTCGCTTGAGATCGGGCTTCTGTTCTCAATGGGCATCGCGTGAGATGAATCTCGCACTCATTTACTTCATTGGGCATGGGTTCACACTTCATCCTGCCCTCGTTCTCTAACTCTTGTTCTTTCTTGCTGTTCACTTATAGCGCTTGTGCTCTTATTGAGCTCGAGGCTGATTGAACCCGAGAACCGAGCTTGTGAGTTCGGACTGACTTCATTTCTTTAACTCTTTCCAGGGGGAGGGGGGCATGGTGGCTCAACGATAGAAAGTTTACCTCTGGTGCGTGTGTTTCCTGGTTCGATCTCAGCTAAGTAAGTTTGTGACGGACAACATCGTGTCCGTGGGTTTTCTCGATGTACTCGTGTTTCCTCCCACATTGTCATTCCATCAGTTCTTCTATCATCATTCATTTGCCTTAATAATCGTCTTTAGCCTAAAGGTCATAATCATAGGACGTTAAACTAAAAGAAGTTCATTTCATTTTTTTTAACTCCTTAGTTGAACCATACACAACAAAAAATAAGGTGTTGAAACAACACAAAATGACTACCACTTTAGCATGACACTTGTGTGTCAATTCAACACCAATCACATCGCCTTCAGAGCATATCAGAAACACTTCCCTACTGGCTGTGACTTTTGCATTTTTTTTTTTTTTTTTTTTATTGTTTGGTATGGGCAAAGACTTTGCGCAATATATTTCGCATTTATGGCAAGTAACTAATAACATTCTTTGTTTTCTGTAATTGGTCATAATAATATTGTTGTAAACCTATGAATCATCTGACAACAGTTACACAGATGCTTCCATCTATTTTCTCTATCTGTTATTCTTGTGTCTTAGCACGTATGATGCAGAAGATGGCAGAACTGTTGCTTATGTAACTGTTGTCAGACGGAGGAAGCCTCCCCCCAAACAGTTACCAATTTCTTGGCAAGTTGGCAAATTAAAATATTAGTTGGCAATTTGAAGAATGCGTTTTGTTCAATTGACTTATTTGGTTTAACATTTTCTTAGCTACCCAGTTGCTATAAATTATTATGTTCTGTTATACACTTGGCATAAATTTTGTGTGGTTTCCTATCTTGAAATAAATTGATATATTCGTTTAAAGCTTCTTTATTTGTTGCAAGTGATCACCCTTCACTTTTGTTCATTTGATATTCCTAAACATTTTGAAGAATCTTTAAAGAAAAATCGAGAAATTGTACCACTGACAAAAGTAAAATAGAGGTGACGTGCAAAATTAAAGCAAAGACAGAAGAGGCGTTTCGGTGGCAGGTACTTTAGACGCAAAAGCATTTGATACAAGAGCGTATACAAAACAACAGGCAGATTGTGGAAGTTAATAAGAGAATAATAAGAATTGATATTAATAAAACAAGAAAAGGCAGTGATTGGTTAGTATAAACTTTTTACTATGTATAGAATGTAAATTTGACAAATTTAAGAGTTTTTTCTAATAGTAAAATGTCAAAGGGAAGTAGATTTTGATACTAGAGTGAACATATTGCGCAACCGTGTCTGCTTTGTGTGTAAATAAACCTTTCGCTTTAAAACGAAAGGTGATCATATTAATATAGAGATCAACAATAGCTTATTTCTAGGAATGGGTACCAGCGAGTTCGAGCGATTCGACCCGACTCGACTCGAAACAGACATCTTTGAGCTCAACTTGAGAACTCGGCTCTTAAATTTTCCTCCAACTCCAGAAGCGTGGCCATAGATTTTCTGATGTAGGTTGTATATACATTTTGACCAGTTGCCCGTTTGCACAGGGTTATCGTAGAGAGTTGAGTTTTTTCTATCTTCTTTTATTTAACAATAGCTTTCATACAATATGCTACTTGACCAGCGGTTCCATTTACAAATTTTGAGTTGGACCCCGCCTGGGACCCTTCGAGTGCCCCGGGGACACAGATTTTTCATTCAAAAGGTGCTGTGCTCACCACACTAATTTGATATGTATTCGCTGAGTTTCCTTACCTGACTGTTTCCGAAAAATCTGACCCGGAATCTGATTTTGTAATGTATAGTATGGAGCTGAATTTCTAACTTTTCACGCTTATATATCCGCAACGGTTACGATCGAGGGTGTATCCCTTTAGGTGTTATGTTGGTTTGGGACAAAGTATCCAACGGCCATAGTCTCGACTCGAAGTCAGAGTTACACTTGGATAGGTTCCCTCGTAAGAGGTTCGAAACACTTGGTATTTTTTTTGAAATCAAGACTTGGCAATTTCAAGTTTCATTCCTCCCCCTCCCCCAATCTTGTAATGCTCGCTACGCCGCTGTTTACAACAATATTATTGTGACCGATTACAGGAAACATAGAACATTATTCGTTACTTGGCATAAGTGCCAACTATGTTTTGCAAAGCTTTGCTCATATTAAACAATAAATACCAATGCAAATTCTCTTAGGTAGTAACGAGTTATTTCTGATGTGCTCGGAAGGCGATGTTCTTGGTGCTCAATTAACACACAAGTAACACACTAAAGTGGTAGTCATTTTGTGTTTCAACACCTCATTTTTTACAGTGTAGTACTTCCAGGTAGTTCCTTCAGTCGAGTCTGATCGTTCTTTTTCTGTTATTTCCCCCCCACCTCTTTAGCTGGGATTGCCATATTTCTGCTGTTCTAAACCAGAACACCTTGGTGGCCATCTGTCATATGACGAAGGTAGAAAAATAATACCGAACTTGACGCAGTTAATATTACATATTATTGACATGAAGTTGATATTGGCACGAAGTCTTCAGTAGTTAATATTCACAATAAGCACACTATCAACTCCGAGAGTATAAAATACCTGTATACTGTAAGTATAAACACTTTTATTTAACATTTAATATTTTTAGTTTAAAATCAAGATTCGCTGGTGGTGTGGTAAATCTTCCAAACCCGCCCACGAGCTACCGTTAATTCTTTTCTCTTGGATATATAGGGTGTTCGGAAAGTCTTAATACACCAATTTGAGTTTGATTAAATTCTTTCGAAAACAAACAAAAAAATTAAACGTATGAAATTTATAATTAACCTATATTTATCCCGATTTCTGATACCAGTGTCATATTTCACTTAAACATAAACAGTATTGCAAACCTTCAAATAAAATATTTCTCTTTTTAAATATGTCACGAATCAGGTGTATAGAGACTTTCCGAACACCCTGTGCCAACAATAATAATGATGAAAGTAACTCGCATCTTAAATGTAAAGACTATGAATCAACTGTATATGTGACGTGGCACACACTACAATATTCAAGTGTAGCCAGGGCCACATTTATCACTAGATCCGGGCCTAGGGACGTATATTGGACGAAGATTTTATAGTCAAGACAGAAAAAACTGCATAGGGTGAATAATAATTAACATAGTTTGTCAGAATAGACGCCCTGCAAGCAATACTTCAATTAGTAACTACTAATTTCAGTCACTTTATAGTTTTATCAAGCCAAAACTAATCGCTCTCCGTAATATATATATTTAAAAAAAACAACATAAATTCATTGCAATTGAAATATTTTATTACAAGGGACTGAAACTGAAAAATTCATCAAAATTCACACACACAGACATTGAAAGAAAGGTATGAATAAAATAAGTTTATTTTTGAGAAGTTTACTTTATGAACCAAAACTCCTTTACAGTTTTACCATGTCTACCGGTATCCATTTTGTTCGTCTCTCCCTCAGGAAACAAAGCAATTCTCAAGAAATACTTGATGGATCACTATCATTTTTGATCGGGATGTAGAAGGTCAAAAATTAGGGATCATGTTCCTTGATTTAGTTGATCTATCCACTTAATGCCAAGATATGGGCAATGAAAAATCGGTTCTGCCCTGCTAAGTGAAAAAGCCTTATTTCCATTTCACATAATTTCGAGAAAATAAGCAAAACGCGTTTTGGCTTAGGCTGTACCTTCAAATTTGTTGTATTTCAGTAAAACTTTATTAAATATATTTTCACGATCTAAAATTTGTGTGGTAATACAGTTAAATATTTTTGCTTATCAATTGCCACTTAAGGTCTTTTTGCTTACTTTCAGTTACAGTTTGAATATAAGGTAAACACTCATGACGTCATTACCTCCTACCTATTTGTCAAACCACATCAATTTCACTTTAGATAGATGCAGAATTGTACTACAAACCTTCCCATACCAATATCTCGATTTTCGAAAAATGTGAAGTTCCTTTTCGCTTAGGACGGCAGTATTATGTACAAAGCTAAATAACCCCTTTGTAATACGCAACCCAACTATACGTATGTGTTAGGCTGGTTGCATACTTTTGTTTCCTATTGTGTTAAAATTTTGCACTTTCGAGAGAGGAGCGGAAAATGTATCCACCACTGAGTGTATCTCACTACAAATTAATATAGATGTTAATGTAAAAGTATGTAATTCCAAAAATAAGACTTTTACTTTGTAGAATAGTGCAGTGAGGATAAATAACACAAAAAGGACGTGAAAACATTGTCACGACAGGAAACCGGGACAAACTGTAAACCGGTGGAACCCAGTTTTTAGATTCCATTTCTGTTCTCTTGTTGACAGCGTTGCTGTTTTGCCCTCCTTTTTCATCTCTTTTCTATTTTATATTTAACTAAACAAAAGTAAGATACAACTAAACTAATAGTGTTACTATAAGATCAGATAAATGTTTCCAAATTAGGATTACTTTTTTTTAATCCCCTCCCCTATCTGTTCAATAGACATCACTCACAACAAATTTTAAAAAAATGAAATGTAAGATGATTTATTACTTGACCTATCTCACAATAGATATTCGAGACTGCTATTACTTATATTTTCAACGAACTTAAAAAGTTCGTTACTGAAGTTTCTATGGCTGTTTGTGTGTGATATTTGCGAATTTTTCAATTTTGGGCCTTCCATTCGATCGAGTATCGAAAACTATCTGAAAGAAGTGATGGCATTTTTGGCGTCACTCTTACCGTTTCCAAGATATTGGTAAAAAAAAAAAAAAAAAAAAAAATCCGACTTCGGGAGATTTAAGGAGTCATAGAGAGGGAATCGTAAGTCATAGGGTGATATCAATAAAACCGAGAAGTTACTCATTATTCCCAATTTTGTAGTAGTTACTCGCATTGGTATCAATAAAAAGAGAACTAAGCACTAGTCGTCTCGGCTGACCTCGGAGAAGCCCCGCCCTTTTGAAGTAACCACACCTTTAATCTCAAGCCAAGTAACTACTCCGTGTTTGATATCAATAAAAATCCAAGACTCCTCTGTAATGCTAGTAACTTCTCCAAATTTGTGGAGCAAGCTAAATAGGTGACTCCGTGCGAAATATGACAGAGTATATGATTGTTTTGCTACGTAGAAAAACTAATAAACCACTTAGAGAAAGCGCGAGTAAACGTTCATAAATCTGGAGCAGACTAGACCTGAGTAGTGGCTTGTTTTATTGATACGAAATTGAAGGAGGAGATTACTCCAGGTGTAGTTACTCCGATTCTCGAGCAGGACTTCTCAGGAGTAGTTACTTATTTTTATTGATATCACCCATAGAGAGATGATATTGATTAATACCAGTTATTGACTCAATAATTATTGAATCATTAGTTAATTTAATGAAATAAATTAATATGCAATCTGATCTAGTATAAATAAAATAAAGAGCTTGTTTGTCTGTGTACGGCCTGGGGACCAGATGAGTGGACCGAAAGTTACCAAATATGGGTCCCGGGTACCTTGGTTCAGGCCCCGGACCAAGACGAAGCTTTTTTTTTTTTTGTAATTTCGAACCAGGGGGTTCTCAGGTGAGTGTTTACCGGGACATATAAAAATAATCCAAAATAACCGATATCAGTGTCAAATTCATAATTTTTGAGGTTGCTGAGTTCAGTGGTGAAACTCCGATCGCATTAACTTCCAAATCCACCCAATTCGGTTGCAGGCCGTGAGTCACCGGGGGAGGAATACCGAGACATGTAAAAATAATCCAAGATGACTGATATTAGTGTCAAATCCATAGTTTTTGTGGTCGCTGAGATCAATGATGACACTTCCATTAGCGATGACTTTTAACTTCAGCTACCATGGTATGCGGACCGGGGTTCACCTGCTTGGGGGGATACCGAGACATGTAAAAATAATCCAAAATGATCGATATTCGTGTCAAATCCATAGTTTTCGCGGTCGCTGAGATGAATGGTGATACGCCCACAGGCGTTGACTTCCAAATATAGTCCCCATCGGCTGCAGAGCAGAAGAGTATTTTTTAAAATTCGAACCAGGGGATCTCAGAGGACGTTTACCGGGATATGTGAAAGTAGTAGATAATGACCGATATTTTTTCCCTTTCGTTGTTCAGTTTGTTTACATAGATATTTTATCTAACCCATGCAAAGAATTTTCAGCTAATTTCTTATAAATTTCGAAAAAAAAAAAAAGATTTTTTTTTTAAAGTTCGTTTTGGCAATGCTCTTCAAACATTTTCTACTGGTTATATTTGGACTGGAATATAAGTAATAAAATGTAAGAAATGGGAAAATTTATTTCGATATCCATATTTAGACATTTACTCAATACTTTTTAAGGTGAGGGAAAATGACGGGCAAAGTTTTACTACGGAACTTGAATAAATAGTCACCATAAATAATATTAATAAAACTAGCAGGACTGGGACATTTGACATAAATAAGGCCAAGTGACAAAGTATTATTAGTTTTATTTTCTTCTATTCGCCTTGTACATTTGTATTAAATTTGCCCATAACATTTTATAGCAATTCTTCGTAAACATCGATTTATCAAGTTTGTAGCATAAATGTAAATTTCTTCGTATATTTCCGTGCCTTATAACGGTGCACAGAAACTGATTTTATATGCATTCCATATGAGTACAGCTGACAGTTGTCATCGTAAATATCCTGTCATTGCTGGAGATCTGTTTCCACAAAAGTTAGTTGAACAAAGGATATTTTTCTTTATTTGGACGTTAACATTTGTATCTCTTCCTTATTTTCCACACACGCTTATTTGCATAAGAATGCAAGTATACCATGAGTGAATTTTAGAAGCTTTATAATATAAAGAGAGTAAATCCTTTTCTTACTTTTTTGGTAGTGGGATAGCTCCGTGGTACAGTTTATATCATCAATGCTCACTGTTAGTGAAGGACAATACTGCAAGTTGATATTAGACAAAAAAGTTATAAGCGTGTTTAGTTTTCATATTCTTAATGATAAATTAAGTGATGAAGTATACTTACGAAGTCCACGTTACGTAGAAGTTCCCTACGACGTAGAAGTTGAAGTTGCCTCACCTCAAAAGGGTGTTATGAAAATAATGTCTCGTCTCGTCTCGGAAAGTTTATTGGTTTGTTTTACAAGAGCCCTGTCTCGTCTCGTATTTCCTGACAAAAATTATACCTCGTCTTGTTTTTTGAGGAACTTTTAAGTTCAGTTTTACTTGCCGTTGTCGTAATATAATTTTCGAGTTACTTTCATGCCCAGATCTATTATTGGTATCGGAAGCTACAACAATACTACAAAGTATGAAGCCATTCATCACGCACAATGGTCTTATAGAGTTCAGTCCGGTCAAGCATTTTTTCTAGCGAAGTTTCTGGGTGGATTGTATGAATAGCAGTGGCGAACAGACGGAATAGCCTGTTTTCTCCCCGTTGTGCTTTTAAATAAGATTTGTTTTATTCTAAAACCTTTTAAAAATTAAAAATTCGTTTTTACAGCAGTAAGATGTCCACTACACTTGCTGGCTTATTGCAAGCACGCGCCTCACCGAGTTCACCGTGTGCACTCCAACTCCAAATGAGAAGGGTATTTTCTTCCGAATAAAACCGAGCAGGCTTCACGAATGCGGCGACTAGTAAGGAAACAATGGAATCTGGATTGTTGAGTGCTTCCCTTTAGTGTACTAGACATAGTGCAAATCTAGCGTTTTATACACTTCAATTATTGTATGTAATTTCTCTTTACCAAGCAATTTGTTCATTATTGTTTCATCTACGAATAATGTTGTGTGTGATGTTATTACTTTTTGAAAAAGAAAAAAGAAAAACTTGAAGTATTTGTTTGAAATAGTCCTAGTTAAATCTGTACAAATAAGACGACAACGGAACAGCAGAAGGTGACTGTTGCCAAGTTTATAGACTCGCAAATCTCGTGTTGCAGAAAATCACGGACAATGACAGAATTCAACCAGACAATACTGATCGAGACGAAATTGTGTTCTTTTGGTTCACTGAATTTTATAATAAAGTAGGGTTATTTTAATTGGTAGGCTTATTTAAAACTTCACCTTAACAGAATTTAACCCCCCCCCCAAAAAAAGTTACATTGAACATTTCCAAATAGTTATTATAATTCTGCAAATTACTAACCAGATGCTCGTTAAGTGATAAATGACAATATTTGCCATATTTATTTTGTTATAGAGAAATGAGTTTGGAACAGTGATAAAATAATGTTAATTTAAAAAGTGGACCACATGAACGGTTCTGGAGGCATCTCGGTCTAATTACTTTGTTAAAAACATTCAATTAGGTAAAGATCGACACTTATGGATGGATAACATTACCATAACAAACGTACATAATTAAAATTAAAAAAAGAAAAAGAAAAAATAGGGTGTTTGATTAGTGTTACAAGTTTCCTTTATTCAAGCAGGAATTTGCATTTAGAAAATACAAAGAGGGGGCAGGTCTGAACAAAAGCAATTATTGAACTGCTGAACTTGATTGCAGAACATAATTCAAAACTTGCCAACCATTTGCTGAACAGAATAAGTTTACGTAGCTGGAGTTTCCAATACAATTCAAAATAGCATAAGCAGTTCTATAACACAAGTAATATCTGAGTAAATAGGGCGTGAAATTTTCGGTTCAATATTACTTGACTAAATAACGTGAATAGTAAATAAGTCGCAACTCGTAACATTGCTAGGCCCTTCACAGACTACGACACATTGTGTCGCGAAGACGCGCGACATGCTGTGTCGTCGCGTCGCTGATACTCAACATACACCCGCTAGATCTTACTTCACGTGTCGCGGGAATGTGACACTTTTTAGCCGGAACAAGGGGACAATGCACTTTATATAGTTTATATGCAGTTTTTAAATTGATGTAATACTAAACAATCTGTTATATTCTTTAACGACAAAGTGTAAACACATCCATAAGGAGTACGTATGTAGCCTGGAGTTGGCGGTCCCCCTTGAGCCGCAGACTAAATCCAGGGCCTAGTCAGTATATTGTTAAATCCGCCATTGACTACATAAGGTATTACCTTCATGCCTCGTTGCCTTTCCTTGTAAATTTCATTATGGAGTGCCACGAGGCATCAGCGTTATGCCTAAGTGCTTATAAAACATTATTTTTAATATTTTCTTACAATATACATATTAAATACACGGGACATATAAAAAATAACGCGTAAAATTACATATTTGCCTTGGGAATAGCAGTTTGTGAATGTGTAAAATATGTTTGGGAATATCTTGTCATTTGTTCTATTCTTTAAAGTCTAATTTGAAATAGTAAAGAGAACCGATAAACAATGTAGTTTTATGTTGCGATTTCCACCAAACAGTTCATTGGTTTGGAACCGAATTTTGGAAAATGTAAAAAACAACAAAATGTCAAGATCAAGTGTACTTACTGATACGATTCTTCTCTTTCGATGGCATGTCCATGAATCCATTATGAAATGCACAACACACTTTTTCCAATACTTTCGTCTTTTCAATTCTGTTGCTATAGGAATTACTGCTGGAGTTCCGTATACTAGGTTGTGCCTGGATTTCTGCAATGAAAGCATCTGTATCGAAAGCTTCCATTGAGCCCACTTTTCAGAATGAGTATCTGGTTGCGGAAAAGATTAACTTGTGGCGCTGTAGCGCGTCTTCGACACACGAAGTCGCGTAGTATGCAAAAGTCTTAGCTTGTGACAGGTGGCAGGTTCCCGCGACAAGTCTGCGACAGTGTCAAGCTTATTGCATAGTGTGCGAAGGTCCCGCGCCACATCCATTGTAACAAATGGGAATTCATTACCCCGTGACAAGCCTGCGACAGAAAAAAAAAAAAAAAAAAAGAGTAGTCGCGCGCCTTCGACACATGAAATCGCGTAGTGTGCGATGGCTCTACACTATATGACAACGATGTTCAAAGAAAGATTCTTATGATTCTTATGATTTATGTAGAAAATCGATCAGCTGCAGCTTTGGACGAGCACACGTAAAAATGAAAATTAATCTTTAATTAACGCCACACAAATATGTAATTTAGGCTAACAGGTGATTAGTGAAAGTGAATAATTGTGAAAGAGATGATAGAATGAGAACGTGGTTAAAAACAGAGAACGCCATTAATGCCCACGCATCATATAAATGGATGCTAATATTGCCCTAAATTATTATTATTTTAGTGTGAGGCCCCACGGTTATACCCTTTATGCTAATGGAAACTGATGATTAATGAAAGTGAATTATTGTAAAATTATTTTTTTAATGCTCTCCACCGGGAATCCAAACCAGGACCACATGCATCAATGGCACACGCGCTAGCCACTAGACCAACGGAGAAGTTTAATATTACCTTCGAGTTACCGGTATCCGTTTGGCGAAAAGTGCGTTGCTGACCTATATTCCCCATCCGAAAAGAGCACCAAACGCCACTAATAAATAGGTGTATAACTTAACCTAGAATGTATGTCTGTTTATTTGAGTTTATGGAGTTTATTCATGAGGCTATTGCTCTGACCTCGAGGAATCAGGTTTAGACTTGATATTTAGCCTACCTTATCTACTCGAATATAAGCTGATATCCCGACTTTCCCTCAATGAATCAATCGAATATAAAAAAGTCTTGGATTTAAGAATCCGTTTATTATATGGATACAAGCAGGGGCGGATCCAGGGGGAGCGATCGGGGCAATTGCCCCCTTCCCCCAGAAGATGAAACTTCCTTATTTTATATATAAATAAAACCCATCCCGGAGTTTGGAGCTCTTAAAAGTAGCTCTAAGTAGCAATATTACAACCACCCGCCATCCCCCGAATTCCGTCCTGGATCCGCCCCTGGATACAAGCACTTCTTATAAGAGCATTATAGAAAATTCACCCAAGTCCCAAATCAGTGGCTCATCATTGGCTCTAACCATTGACCTGTTATAGGTGTCCTTTCAGATAATATCAGTAATATATCTATCCATTCTTAAAAGAAATAATATAAATTATGGTTGAATTTACATGCAGCGTTATGAGCTGAAAAATTAATCAATAATAGAACTTTATTTTGTAATAATTCTCATATGAATTATAACTGTTTACAGTTTGTTCTAAACAACGAGTAAAAACGTCTACTAGTATTTCTACGATTTGTCCAAGATCTTATTACGCGATTGCAAGTGCGCCTATAGAATTTTAGCCCTATATTTTGAAGAAACGATGCGATTATATTCGAGTAAGTACGGCATATATTTTGAAACATTTTGATGTATTAATTCTGTAGACCTTCAGATGTTAAGGTATTACGTCCCTAAAATTCAGCGGACACCTTTGGAAGTCTGAAAACCTTGTGTTTGGGATGTGCTCTACTCGTATACAGTGTGCATTACTGTAAATAAAATGTGTAATTAATTATTTAGATGTTTGAATAACATAGTATTTTTAATCATTCTTATTACTGTTTGGTGAAGTTTCGGTTAATGTTCGTTGAGCGAACTTCCTAGTATTCATCTTGAACATTCCTCTAAACTTGTTTAATTTAACTTTACTATAGTTTGTATAATTTTCTTCCTTGGAAGAAACATGTTAATACAGGAAGAGCAAGAACATTTCAGGATTATATATAGACATTGAATTTCTGTTGAATATCTCATAAGTCTGGTTGTGCGCAGGTGTTGATGTCTGGTAGAAGAAGAAACGCTGGCTATTTGTCACTGATTTGGAGAGAAAACTGATTTGTAGACCCAGTTATTGCCAGTTGTAATACTCTCCATCTTATTTTTGCTGCGTGGAAAATTTGCATTTCTCTGTTCGTTCTGTATGAGCTTAGAGAGAGCAAGCTTTTAGCATGCTGGCGCGGAGGAATACAATTAAGAACCCGATGAACTTGTAACGATGTTAGTTGGGGATGGGTCTCTGGTGTCTGTCCCATCCGCGGAAAAAGGATGAGCGCCAACATGTAATTAAATTGAATCCCCATGGCTACGAAAGAGCTAGCTGCCGACCAACGGGGGAGTTGAACTCTCCTCTTATTTGGATAGTTGAGGCCTGCAAGATGAGCAGCACAAAGAAAACATGAAAAAATTTCTCTGCAGACCACATCCTTCTGGTTTTCTTACCACAAAATAGAGGTTAAAAATAAATTACATGAAGGTTCTGACAACGAACAGAAATGCTTAATCCTGTTCCATCTTTTTGCATAGTGTGTAGATAGTAAAGTAATGGAATTATGATTTTATGATTAAAATATTGTTATGTTTGCAATAATCAGCGCCGTAACTTAGATCTTTTTCTGGGGGGAGGGGGGAAAGCATTAATACACGTATTTGGGCCCCCTACAAAAAGTTGTTTTTCTAATTCTTGGGTCCCCTTTCCATCTTTTCTTTACTCTTTATGGCTCCCTGGAGCCTGATGGCCCTCCACAGGGCAAGGTCTGCCGGGCCGTTAGTTACGCCTCTGGACCCGTTCCATACATAATAAACTAATTAAGGAGACAGTATTGACAAATTTCAAAGCCATACGAATAAATATTATTTCTATGGCCCCTAATAATAGACATTTTTTTACTGAAATGGTCCCACGACATATTTTTGCTTTATATACGTTTTGTGTGCTGTTTTGTTTATGTAATGTAGTGAACCTGTTCGATGCTTCATTTATAATTTCATGTTCGTATCGTATATGAAGTAAGAAAACTTTGTCTTAAAATGGGCCCCCCTCAAACGGTGGAAAGCTTCCCTGGGGGGCAGTGCCCCCCACAAGTTACGGCCCTGGCAATAATGTGTAGAGAACTTGCTAGTACAAAGGTCATTTACATCAAAACTGGGATTTACTTCATAGACAGATAGAAGGACAAATTATGATGAATTTCTCGTCGCAGCAAAATGAATATAATGTCCGTAGTCTGAGCTCCCTCGTGGCTAAGCGGTTAGCGTACGCGCCTTTGGCGTGGGAGACTCGGGTTCGATTCCCGGCGGAGCTCATGTGGTTCGGATTCCACGTTAATCAGTAGGTCCACGTCTCACATAGCCTCGCTGCTGAAAGGGACGTTAAACTAAAATCAACTGAACTCAATGTGCGTAGTCTGTAGTTTGATTCCAATTGAGAGTACTTATGATAAACGAAAAGAAATGATTCAATATTCATTTTAAGGGAAATGATATCTCATATGGCTTCAGTGCAGGAAAAATGTAGTAATAATAATAATAGCATTTATTTTTCATTGTAATGTTCACATGGGCCACATTTTTACCATTTGTTTATGTTGACAAAATAGAAGGTCACATACACTACACTACAGTAAGGTACACATTTTATCTTTCTACTTGAAGCGCCTCCTTTAAAAGGACCCAACAGTTGGAAATGCTGCTGGATCTGTGCCTCATCCCAGGAAATTGACTGTTCCAGGACCGAATGATATTTTTGTCTGAAGTAATCGGGCAGTGATGAATTAAGTTCTCCCTTGCTCCTTGAGAATTATTAGTCAGTTGCCTCGGAACTCACATTGAGGATACCTTACGGAAGTGTAGCTTGATCTGGATAATTTTTACAAAAAATGCGTTTTTACAATAGTTATAGGTAATTCTCGGCCGGGTTCTGCTAGCTAAATCAGCAAGAAAATTAGCCGCTTGGCAGTGACCTCCTGCGAACTGGCCTCCCTGCCCTGGCTACTTAATCCACCAGAAACACTTAGCCCGTATTGAAATGTGAACTCTCTTTATTGAATTGTAATTGGTTAATTTTATTTAAATTATTAGCTGCACTGAATTCTGATTGGTGAGCAACAATAATCATTAATTCTCAGACAGTGGTACTTATATTTCAGAAGGCTTAACGGGAGCGTATCCCATAATCAGATGCCGAACATTATCCTCGCTCCCTTACTTCAACTGCAAGTCCTCGCTGACCTTATCAGAACTGTGTCTCAAAGCAACCATCAACACAAAGGTTTCAACAGCAAACAAGAGGCCTTTGAATCCCTGAAGTCAGAACAGAAACCATACCACAAAACATCATGAAATGAGTCGCATCTCTGTTGGTTATCACAGCAAATCCAGGCAAACAGCCTACCTTGAACAGAGTCATCAAAACCACTTCCGAAAGAATCAGTCAGTTTGTAGCATGCTTGAGGAAGACGAACGTTACTATTGTTTCCAACAGGATAGAGCAACGAACCATACGTCAAGTGAATCAATAGATATGCTCAGATATTTCTTCGCTGATCGTTTGATATCGAAAAACTTCCGGCTGCTTTGCTTGCCAGACTTAAGTCCTCTAGACTTATTTATGGAGCTATCTTAAGAACATAGTGCACAAAAACAATCCAGAACCTGCAGGAGAACATAACCAGAGCAGCGAATGATATCCCGGAATTCAATATGTGTCGTATTAACTTGTACCTAGCAGTTTATGGTAAACATTTCCAACATCTTTAAATGTTCAACTTCGTTGTTTATCCTTATGTAAGAACAAACTGTAGTTACGTGTAAATAATTTCTTATTATAATAATTGAAATGTGAAGAATTTATAAGTGTAATTTGGAATTTGGGGCCTTTAGAAGTGCATTGTTTCTGGATATAGATGTGTCTCAGCAATTATCACTCAGATTCCAAAAGATATTATCGTGAAGGGAACAAATACCCTCGTTGCTGACGTCCCATTAAACCATTATCATTCACTCCAAAATATACTCGTTCTTCAAGTATTATAGAATTCACTTTGACTTTCATTGGGAAAATGAAACTATCTGAATCTTGCTTGTTTGTAGTAATATTATTTTATAATAAGTTGTCTTCACTGTATCGAGAGCAATTAGTATCAAGCCTCTTAAAGAACAGGACATTTTTTAAAAAACCCTCATTTACATCAGTTAGTAATCGTATAAGTATTGAAAGCGTACAGATAGAAAGGAAATATTCCGCACAGAATTCTTTAAAAAGAGTCATGATCTATGTATTAAAATGTTAGAAAAGTTTATAAGTTTGGGCAAGTCCTGTCGACATTGAGTTCTCGGGAACCATAGGCTCTAGAATGATGCCTTTTTCACTGATCGATTGCTAATTTTGGGTAGATTGTTCAGTTCTAATTGCACATTTAAAAAATGTTCGTTATTTTTTTATTACATTTTTTTAGTAGTACACTGGAAGTGTTGAATTTTTTTAAAAAAGTTAAGCATCATATCCTACGAGTTACACATTCCAATACCACATACTTGTAAAGAGGGGTTGTATTCTCTCGGGTGTTTGTTTCATGGCCAAATGATAATTAAAAACGAAGGACAATCATTTCTCCAGTCTTAGATAAATCTTTATTGTTTGGAGTGTTTTGCCCATTGAACAACATATATATCACTGACATAATTAATTGTGTGTAATGTATTATCTCTGCATGCAAGAAGAAAGAAAACACTGATCATACATGAATTAGAAACTCCAACCAGAAGTAGGCTCAAATCTTGCCAACGGTGCGAGATATTAAAAAATAATCGGAAATAATATATCTTTTTGGTATTCCTTGCCGATTTCTTTTATCAAGACATCTTTTACTTGTGTCTGTAAAGGGACATGTACAATGTTGTGAGGAATGACAAAGGAGATTCATCCTCAACATATGTGAATGATGCTGTGTGTAGAGAGCGCAGATTCAACTAGTACTAGTAATTTTAGATAGAACTGTACCGTACTACGATGTTTAACTTTCGATATGTTTAACCACAAAATCACATTTTTCGCGATTTAAGATGGCAATAACATCGAAACAAAGTGTTTGAAACTCTAATTTTGAAATTCTTTGCTTTTGGCAATGCTTTCAGGTTAGAAAAAAGTATTTCACTTTTATTCAGTAACGCCCTGTATAAATAAACTATTTATTCCCAGTTGGATTTTCCCAACCAAACATTTTCTTTAGTATGCTTTGACTAATGTCGACAGTTTTCTTTATTTTGAGATTGAAGTGTTTTTCAGATATTTTTTCTTGGTTTTTTCGTAAGCTAAGCTAATGGATTTTTATCTTTAGTGATTCGTCTTAGATTTCTTTTCCATAGCCTGAACTCGAAGACAGAAGAAGCATGTTACGATGGCGGTATAGTGTCTTGTCCGGAATCGACCCAGCCTCCCAGTGATGAGTGATGGTAAACTGTCCTTCCCTTGTGTTTCTCCCATCCCTCCACCCGGAACTCCTTCTTGTTTTATCCTTGTGATTTAGGACTCGACTGCGTAATCTTTTGGAATAAAGCCATGGTATTGAGGGCAATAAAAGATCGCTCTTTTGGGTTTCTTTGAGCGCCCGAAGTTCGGTAAGAGATGGTTTCCTTCGGTGCAAGGCAGTTGCAGTGAAGGCTTTGTTGTATTGATCTATTGAGTTTTTATACCAAGTTTACTTTAATATTAAAACAAATCTAGTTTCTTCTTTTTTTCTTTTAAGAATATCTCGTCTGTACTAGTAATGGATATTTGTTTTGTTTTCTCCTTTTATGTGCTCGTGTGTTTCTGATTTATTTTTTTAAAATCATTTTATCATTTTCAGTATTCGTGTGCTAAAATTTTAGAATGCTTAAATAAACAATAGAATGCAAATAATGTATAGGTTTTTATCATGGTTTGCTAGGCTTTCTGTTTAAAATAAACACGGGATTACCATTGTTGTTTTGAACACATTTTACATATACTTGCAGATTTGGTTCACAAGAAATATATCAAGACGAGCGAAAAATACGTTCGTTTGTTTGATAAACGAGATGTTGTCAAAAATACGGTGAATAATTTTATTAAAAACAAAGTAGTGAGTTTGCATGAAATTTGATTTAATCCAGTGCGACCACCGCTAGTACTTTCGTACTAGATCTAGTATCTTTTGTAATATTTTAGTGTTCTAGTGCGTTCACAAACAAATCTAGTACTTTTCTCCTCGTCTTCTTTTCTCATAAATACATTTGGTTCGACTCCCGGTGGGAGCTCATGTGGGTCGGATTCCACGTTAATCAGTAGGTCCACGTCTCATATAGCCTCGATGTTGAACGGGACGTTAAACTCAAAATCAACTCAATTCATAAATACATTTGGGAAATAAAAAGTAATATCATAAAAAAAATTGACAACGTACGAGAATTTCATTGTTCGTGATAACTTTCTCCTGCATGTTTTCTTTTCAACAATGGTATTTACAAGAGCGAATATGGGACATAGGTGCCGTCCAGTCACTCCCTCCAATTAATAAATGACCACAGTAAATAATATTACATATTTGGTGATCTGTTTAAACAGTAGGCTATTAAGGAGTTAAACCTCGATTTTATGATATTTCTTGTGTTTTCTCCCGACATCCAATATATTTGTCATACTTGTGTACTTTAGTGGTTTTACAGTGAGTTCTAGTACGACAATTAAGCAGGGATTCCGCCAGGATTTTTAGTTTGGGGGTGTAAAGTCAAAATTTGGAGGGTGTAAGTGGTTTGGACGGTTTGTATCGAATTTTGATTGTAAAAAAAAATAAAGTTGAGGGTTCTTTCAAGAATGTGAAGAATCAATCCTCCACTCACAGGAGAGAAGGGGCTCCGGAAACCTTCTAATGTGATATTAATATCATAAAATGTCATAAACAAGGTGAAACGAGATCAGATAAAATTTTAGTACTTTTCCCCCAAATCTAGTACTTTTTTCTGCATAGGTTAGTACGAAATATTTTTGCTGGGTGGTCACACTGATTTAATCTCCTTCGAAGTACTGTCATTGGACAGCAGTGCACTTATTGCAACATTGGATCCTTGACTGGAAGCATTTCTGAAAGGCTTCTTTTGGAAGAACGTTCAGCTGCTCTGTCGTCCCTCTCAATGTCAGGAATGGTGTCAGAACGTTTTCCTTTAAGCATGGTTTTAATTTTTGGGAAGAGCCAGAAGTCACGTGGTGCTATATCCGGAGAGTACAGCGAATGTGGACAGACAGGAATATTTTTTCGACCAAAAACTCGCGGATCAAAAGCAAGGTGTGGCACGGCGTGTTTTCGTGCTGACGAAGGAGATCCATACGGGATGTTCACGGATCCATACGAAATGTTTAGTTCTTCGGAAAGGTCTCGAATAATCATTCACGTGTTTAAACAAAACATTTGTGCCACTTTTTGCACGTTTTCATCAGTTTTTGACGTCGAAGAACGTCTGGATCGTTGCTGGTTCGCAGCCGATTCCTTGCGATTTTCGAATCGCTCTACCACTTGTAAACAGTCATGAATGCCACCGCTTCATCGCCATACACTGATTTTGACATTGCGTGAGCTTATTTTGACACTTTTTTTCAGCTTAGAACAAAACTTAATGTTGGCGCGCGGTAGACTCTTAACACGTCCTCACTCTTTTGCCTCTGGAAGCCAACTAACATCATAACTCGTTCAAACACTGATCGTACCAAAAGTTTAGGCTACCGGGCTTACTAGCTAAAGTGGATGCAACATTGATAGATGGCACTCTGCCACTACATTTACTGTATTTTTTTTTATCACACCTTGTATATGATAGGGTGTATTAAAGAGCATTTCCTTTATGAATAGACATGAAAAATGAAAAGAGAGGGAAGTTGTTGGAAATAGGTGGTTTTCAGTCTAAAATGACCGAATTTTTTCGATCACACCAGCCGTTTGTGACCTATGTTAAATAGAATAGCATCGTTGTCGGTTATTTTCATGGGCTCTCACTATGATAACAAAACAACATTCTTGGGAGACGTTTTTGAAATGTAGTTCTCTCACATAACATTCTGCACGTTCCCCGTGTTACCTTTGCGTGCCTCTACGTTCCGTTTGATCAGTCTGCTGTACTGGAAAAGTTGCTTTTTTATCTTGCTGAACTGGAAAGGAAGAGTAAAGATTCTTGGAAAACATTATAACAGGTGACGAGACTTCAGTCTATGGAGTGACGTTGAAACAAAGCCACAGTCTTCCCAATGGGTGGGATCTTCACCGAGGTTCGCAAATGCACATCAAAGTCGTTCAAACGTTAAAGTGAAGGTTATTGTTTTCTTTTGATTTTTATGATGTTCGTTATGAATATCCCCACGTGGTCTAATTATCAACAGACAGTATTATTTAGTTGTTAGGTGTTTGGAGGAAGTTGTAAGTAAGAAGGGACTGAATGCTTGGAGAAATGGAACACGGATACTGCATCATGACAATGCTTTCAGCTATTCAACGCTCCTTATTAAGGAACTTTTGATGAAGA
Organism: Thermobia domestica; assembly: GCF_964235325.1. NCBI lineage: Eukaryota > Metazoa > Arthropoda > Insecta > Zygentoma > Lepismatidae > Thermobia > Thermobia domestica. Next base: position 140,283,346 of record NC_137467.1, on the reverse strand, counting down.
ACAATACAACTGTTATATTCCAACTACCCGACTCAACTGATTTACCTACAGACTTTTATTTCCCAAAGTTCAAATTCCACTTTGAAAGGTCACCATTTTCAATCCATAGAATAGCTAACAAAAGAATCTAAACGAGACCTCCAGGCTCTTCCAAAAAGTGTGTTCCAACAGTGGAAAATGAGCTGTGAACGATGTATTTGATACGAGAAAACGATTTGAAGTAGATAAATCAGAATAACTTCACAAACAGTAAGAATCATTATACAGTATTTAGTGTTCGGTTTTTTTTGAACATACCTCGTATATTATTATTATAACCCCAAAATAATTGTAATTTGTAAATATTCAGATTTCGTTCTTCCTAATTTTATGTAAATATCTTAAGACTTTTTTTTTTAAATGCATAAACACGAACTATCTAAATTAAATACACATTGTTGTGGATCAAGTTATTATCCTATCCAAATTCTAATTCAAATTTTAAGACATGCCCAAAACTTATTTTATTCTATCGATCAGACACACTAAACTCTCAAACAAGAGAATTCGAAAGGCATGCAAAACACGTTTCTCAGGGTCTCACTGTTTTTCTATCTATAGTGACGCAAGTTTCAGTGTAGCACCGCTTTCAGACGTCTACAATAAGTACTAATGAATTACAGTGTAAGTGCATTTACGTACTACCTTTTTAAATTGTGATTTTTTCTTGAATCTCATATCTAGTATTAAAATTTTCCACTCAGTAATCAAACGTGCATTTTCTTGATTACATTATGCTAATATATATATATATATATATATATATATATATATATATGTAAAGGCTTTTGGTTTATTGCAAAGAAAATAGGAGAAAAAAATATTATTGATCCAATGCAAGTATATACTTCGACTATTTTTCTACATAGTCACCATAAACTTTCAAGTATTTTTAGTAGAGTGGGACAAGCTTTCTTCGGCCCTCTGTATAGAAATCTCCTGCCTGAGACTTCAGCCAGTTGAGAACTGATGTCTTGTGAACTTCAGTATCATTGAAAGTTGCGAAGCAAACCACCCTTTCAGGTGAAAGAACAAAACAATCCAACGAACAAACGAGGAACACTAGGGACTAAGCACTGTGTGAGGGGCGATTAAAAAAAAAAAAAAACTTCCTTGGACATTTTCGGATTGTCTCAACAGCATAGGCAATGGGCAGGCGTTGTCATGAATTAGAATAATTCCAGACCGCAATAGTTCTCTTCGCTGGTTATGAATGCCACATCGTAGATAAGCATTTGGCAATCGTGTTGAAAAATCGGACCACAGGCCTCACCTCTCATTTGATGTAATTTTCTATGACGGCAGTGATTTCAAAACTTACTGCTCCTTGCAAGCATTCAACTCTACACAGATAATTATACCTCTTGCAATTAATGAACAGGGTAGACCGAGCCTGTTCGAGTATAGGAAGAAAAAAAAAGGGATTTTTCTGAAAACTAATGCAGTATACAATTTGACGTCTCATTTGATATTATAACGTCAAAATATCAGTAAGCTATCATACCACAACATATGAAAGAGCTAATGTTCTATTATAAAATTGATAGTATATACAGGGTAGCGCAAAAGTCATCATGCTATTTTAAGATTCTCTCATGTTGGCAAGTACTTGTTATTTATGGTATTCCATTTATTTTTTACTCTTCATAGATCCAAAATACACGTAGATGAGCCTTGGATCACTATACTCCCCAGGAACGCGGAATAATTGTGTCCTAGTCCTCACCCGCGAATTGAGGATTTTCCTCAAGTACACGGATATGTGAATAACCAAAATTTTCGATTCTGGGGCGCTGATAATCTGCATGTAATTCGTGAAAAAAATTGCATCTTCTCAGTCACTGTTTGGTGCAGTGTTTACGGAGAAAAATTCACTGGCCTCTATTTCTTTGAGGGCACTGTTGCCAACACTGTGACTGTCACTAGTGCGCGTTACAGAACCAATGACTTCCTGTTCCCACATATTAACGAATTGGGATTGAGAAACATGTAGTTCCAGGAGGACGGTGTGACCACACACATAGCATGAGCAACAATGAACATTCTGAAGCGAGCGTCCGGTCACTTGATCTCTCGCTTTGGCGATTTGAGTTGAGCCGCAAGATCGCCCAATTTAGCAACTTCAGACTTCTTTCTTAGGGAGTTTTTGAAATCAAGAGTCTACAGGAGCCTCAAACCTTGGCGCCCCTAAAGGAGAATATTAAACAGAGGTGAAGAATTTATCACCAGATGTTTTAAGGAAAGTGATGGAAAATGTTGTGAAACAAGCCCGAATGTGCATCAACATTAACGGTGGCCACTTGGCCAGTATTATTTTCTCCACTTAATGCCACAAAATGTAAAGTCTTAATAAATGTAATCAAACACAGAGCCATTTCTTTTTCATTTTCAAACACAGTTACAAATTTCGGAAATAGAATAGGACTTTTGCACCACCCTCTCTCTCTCTCTCTCTCTCTCTCTCTCTCTCTCTCTCTCTCTATATATATATATATATATATATATATATATATATATATATATATATATATATATATATATATTGTGTGTGTGTGTAAAACAGAAAATGGCTGAAAATGAATTGAATTGGGGTATTTGGATCTCTCCAGAGGTTACTAGAGTCGCTGCTTTATTTTTGTTATTTATATATAAAAAAATAATTTCTAAGTTTCATACTAATTTACTGAGTAAAAACTAAATGACAGTAATTATTGTAGAGAAAAATATATTATCCAAATTAATGTTTAGACATTAATAAGTTAAAAACCAAATTCACTGCCCCACGAAATTTATGTACTGAGAGAGCGTAAACGTTGTTAAAGAAATATTAAGTTCACAGACATTTTTTCTCCCGAATTCTATATGCTTCACATGATCATCATCATCATCATAGGTATTCTGCCCCACTTGCCGCAGCTGAGAAGCTTCCATGCTCCACGGTTTTCCGCTAACCTTTTCGTCTTCATGTATGATCTTTCTATCCATTAATTGTAGTCTCCTTCGCCCCCTTCCTATCTTTCCCGCCACCATACCATCTAGGATGTCTTTTATGATACAATTTCTTCCTAGGCAATGTCCCAACCAGTTTCTCTTCCTCTTCTTAATAATATCTAAAATCGTTCTTTTCTCCCCCACCATTTCTAACACACTCTCATTCGTTTTCCGCTGGACCCAACTAATTCTTTCCATTCTTCTCCACACCCACATTTTGAAGGCTTCCAGTTGATTTTCATCACATTTACGTAATATACACATTTCCGCCACATACAGTACAACACTGCACACAAAGCATTTTATGAGTCTTTTTCTCAACTTCTTATTCAAGATTGCACAAAACAGACTTTTCTTCCTCCTAAAGGCTCCTTTCGCCATTCCTATCCTTGCTTTTATTTCACGTTCGCACTTTATGTCATTACTAAGAATACTACCCAGATATCGAAAACTATTCAAGTGTTCTATTTTCTCCCCTCTCACTTTTATATTTGACACAGACCCCTTCGTTCCAATCTCTTTCGCGGCCTTTGTATTTCTAACATTTATTTTCATCCCATATTCTTCAAAGTCCTTCCTCTTTTTTTTCTAACATTTTATTGATTTTCTTTTCAGATTCTGCAACAAGCGCCATATCGTCTGCAAGTTTTATGCATCTAATCATTTTACCTCCTACCGAAATGCCGTCATCATCATATAGGCTCTTTTTCACTGTCTCTTCTAGATAGACATTAAATAGTGTTGACGATAGGCAGCATCCTTGTCGAACTTCCCTTACAATTGCACTCTTCTCTGTCAGTTCTTCCCCTGTCCTAACACTTATTTGTTGGTTCATGTATAAGTTTATTATGAGTCTTCTATCTTTCCATTCCAACCCTATCTTCGTTAGAACTCCCAACAATTCCCAATTCACGCGGTCAAAAGCCTTTTCTAGATCAATAAATAACATATACACCTCTTTCACTTTTTCTATAAATCTTTCACCGATTGCCCTTAATAATCCAATTGCATCTCTTGTGTCCTTGCCTCTTCTGAACCCGAATGCTCCTCCTCAACTTCTTCATTTGTTCTTCCATATAACCTTCTGTTCAGTATTCGGAGCAGAATTTTAGCTGCATGAGATATGAAACTAATAGTTCTATAATCCTCACATCTCTTTGGTTTCGATTTCTTAGCCATCGGTATCATGGCCGTCTTCAGAAAGTCTTTTGGCCACTCTCATGTTTCATATATTTCATTGCATAGTCGGAACAATTCTTTCTTTCCCTTGTCTCCTATATTTTTAATGAATTCGATTGGTATGTTATCTATTCCGGTTGCCTTTCCATTCCTAATCTCAGATATAGCCTTTTCAAACTCATCCCGAAGAAAACTAAATCCTTTATCATCCTCGCGTACTTCATTTTCTATTTCAACATTTAGGCTACACGGTCTATCCCTACTCTCATATAAGTCTTCAACGTATTATTTGCACCTTTCTATGACTCATTTCTCTCGCTGACTACCTTCCCATTCTTATTTTCCTAGAGCTCCTCCGTGGCTAAGCGGTTAGCGTACGCGCCTTTGGCGTGGGAGACCCGGGTTCAATTCCCGGCGGGAACTCATGTGGTTCGGATTCCACGTTAATCAGTAGGTCCACGTCTCATATAGCCTCGCTGCTGAAAGGGACGCTAAACTAAAATCAACTCAACTCTTATTTTCTAGTGCCATCGTAATACCTCCTTGTTTCCTCCGAAATTCCTCGTCTGGCTACTCCGTTTAGACCAATTCGGTAGGGTGGCTCTTCTGGTAGTGAACTACAACCGACATAGCTCTAAATTTCACTGAAGCATGCAATCCTCCCCACCCGACACATATTTTTTTTCGTAAAGGTGGTGTTTATCGGGGAGGTGTTTCACATGATATAATTGTTTAAATACAAAATTTCAATCTCTTACTTCTTTCAAAGTTCAGTTGACTTAAATAGGCCCGTTATTTGCTTTTGCGAATAAAAAAAGTGCCTCTAGGAGATGTGACAGACGAGGACAACGAAATGGCGTCCAAAGTTTGCAAATATTGTGTGCTACACGCATGCATACTTTTTAAATATGTGGATTCACAGACATCTGCAGCACCTTATTCGCGATATACATAACATTGTGTCAGGCCAAGAAAATAGGTATTGCAGATCATCTTGCTGAGAAAATATTCACATTCCCCGCAAATTGCGGGGAATGTTGAATAAACTAATAATAATAATAATAATAATAATAATAATAATAATAATAATAATAATAATAATAATAATAATAATAATAATAATAATAATAATAATAATGAACTTTTACACAGACAACAAATTGAAACTGAACTGAAGCTTATGGCGCTGTGCGCACAGTGAATGCATAGTGAATATTTTATATTTTGACTCAAATAGCCGCGATCTTTCCTACTAGAAACTGCTTCCCCGCATGCACAGCTTTGTCAGTTATTTGCTAGTTTCACAGTAAAAACGAAGTGGCTTTTTCCTTTTCTTTTTACATGTCGTAAAATATTAAACTAATTAACAACCAACAACTAAAAGTTCAATTCTCAGTTAAAGCTCTAATATCTTGTAGTTTTTACAGTATTACAATATATTTACGTATGGTCATTTACGAGTAACTTCGGAGCATCAGAAGAAATGGACAAATTTAAGTAGTTTTATGCTTTCCACAAAAACGTGCTTTCTACATCAAAGGAAACTTTATATACACTCAGATTTATTCTGACGTTAATAGCAAATAAAAAATTGTATTTTCTTTTGCTTCATTTATACCTTATGAAATTTCTAGAGAGCATCTAGAAAACTAACTTCGTTCGTTACAGTAGAAATGTCCTTCTTTGAATGCTTTAATTAACTTGTTCTCTGTCGTGGATAATATTTTTTATTCAAAACAATAAAAATGTACCAGCAGTTCTCTGTCGTGTTCTTCCACAGTACTTAAGTGGTCGTGCTGTGGACAGGTGACACCCGTTTCTCGTGGCTATCGTATTCGATCAATGTGACACTGTGATTTTTTTCCTTTGGGAGTTCGTTAAAGATGCTGAAAAGGTCATGAAATGATTCAGAAGGAATGCATTTCAAATTAAGAAATTCATTAAACATTCTACGCTTTAAAATAATAATGAATACCCCAATTGAATCTTAATGTAATTCCTGGTACAGTGCACTATTAGCCTGTGTCAGTAACGCCCCCTTGATCTGATGCAAAAGTCCGTCCCTTTAGGTATTTCCTTCTTTCAATTAGAAAAACGTAATAATGTGATGAATGTGTTATGCGGTTAAGGAAGGCTGGCGTCTGACAGCTGTAGATGCTACAAACTAAACGAGGGAACGGGGATTCACCAATGAATAAGTGATTCTTTCGTGTTTCTAGGCAACCAAGGTGACTAACTGCGCTGTACTTGAATATTGAATATTATCTCAAATAGTATTTGAAATCATACGCCACAAATTGTAAACATTAACTTTTGCTGCTCGGAATCCCGGATTTGGTTCTCAATGGGAGAGCCGTAAACTTCGAACGAATCGCAATGGTTCGGATTCCACTTATGTTGTAAATCTACGTCTCATATAGCGTAGGAGCTGAAAAGGGACGCTGAACTCTAATCAAAGGACCAAATTTTAAAAATTTAAATTTGTAATGAGAGTTGCTGCCTTTGTTATTGCAGTGCCTTTGGCAAGAGCGCCGTCTGCGCACCCATATTTCGTTCAAGTATTAGACGCCAACTTTCCTTAGCCACACATTGGATAGGTTCAGTATGAGAATGAACAAGACATTGAAGGCCAGGATTATACAGTTTGGTGGTCAGGTGTATTATCATCGAGAAAGAGAATTCCCTTTTGACTTTTCTTTGGCATTGCTGTTTCAAAATTTCTCGGGCAAGATGTGACGTATAATACTCCGCTTTATCTGCCTGGCATTTGGACAGTTACCCTGTGGGTAAATCTGGCCTTATTCCAGAAAAAAAAAAAATGCTAAAACGTTCCCATCAAGTATTATTTTCATCTATGTGTCATAGGAAAATAATCAGATTTCGTCTATGGTTATAAACCGTGGTAGAAATTGCTCGAAAGCAGATTTGCCAGTATTTTTCCAGCCTTTCGTGAATTTGCCTACTTTACAATTTTAACACTTACTTTGCTAAAACATTGTGTGTGTCGATTGTGAATTATGGCGCTGACGCATATTTGAAAAATTTGTAAACGTTCTGCCACATGTTACGCTTATATTCAGTAGAATATGACAATATGGTTATTAATTTGACCAGTGATTTCCGGAACGACCATTGTTTCTCTTCCTCGTGCGCGTGAGGTATCATCTCTGGAGAAATCATCATTTAAGCTCTGCTACATACTACATACTATACATACTCTACTGCAACGCTATGCAATTTTGGTACAAACCCTGTTTATAGAACTCTTCTATGTATAGAAGTAGAAGGGTTGTATAAAGCGTCATTCACTTCTTTATGAATCTCCTCCGGGGAGTTGCCTGAAGGAATAAAAAGTTCATTACAAACTTAGCTGTTTGTAAATCTCACCTGCTGTGCAGACATGTTCATTTCATAGGTCTGAAAGAAACAGAAATACTTCGGTTATACTATGAATTTTGGTGTATGCGCATGCAATGGTCAATATTCTACCATCGAGAATCGAATTCAGGGCCCTATGTGCCAAAGAAGCACACCCTATCCACTAAACTAGCGGGGAAGGCTGCCTATAACACATGTCTGCGAAAATAAGACATGATTCATTAATTGTGACAGGAATTTGATTACCTATGTTCGGTGTGTCGTGTGACTTAGGGTACAAACATCAAAGGTTACAGTTAATGCACCTCGAGCTCGTACCTCAGTTCTCCCTTATGGCGCAGGTTACATATACGTTATTGTTCAAGGTAGGAGATTTTCTTTTTAACTTAGAAAATCCCGATATACTTTTATGAATACCCCTACAAACATTGTTGTTTCCTAACAAAAATAGCGGTTTTTTTAGAACATCGTAAAACGAATCCATTTGCCATAATTCTAATATAATGTTATGACAAATCGCAAGAGACAATTTTTCTTTTGCACATCACTGTTACAACCTAGGCACGTTTTTGCTCAATTATAATATGAATATGACAGAAAATTAACTTTTAGGTACAACATGCTTCATTACGAGTTCATGCAAACAAATGTAAAAAGACAAATATGTACCTGTTTATCATATATCATTTTTTTTCATTCAACACATTTTACATTCGAGTGAGTTTATCATCACAAATAAAGAAATATTACATCACAAGAGAAGAAATATTACAAGGCAGGATAACAATAATAATAATTTTGCATATTTGTGTAACTCGCCAGGAACGTTGAATGCGTACCAACATTCTATAACGACATAAATGAACAATACCGTTTTCGTTCTAAAATCGTGGGTTTTTGTTTGAATTCTGTGTCCTGGTATCTAGACTGAAACTTTTTAATGTTTCCCGTTCTTCCTAGTCCTCTAAACATTGACTCTTGCCAATTGCCTTTTTTAAAAATCCTTTCCATCCTGTGTAGGATGAGATCACTGCTGTATACGCAAGGACACTCCCATGATGGTTTTCAAGCAGGGCTGAAAGTGGATCTGAAAAGGTAGGGGGACGCATGACGTCACACCATCCCCCGTGCCTATCTTTGCTCATTGTGATTTTTTTTAAAGTGGAGGGGCGCCGTAGATATTTTCTGGAAGTGGAGTAACGGGCTGCCTCCGCGTTCCCCTCACTTTTACCTCTGTTTCCAAGGGTGTCAAGATATCAATACACAAGCGTTGTGGTGAATACACAGAAAACTCGATGCACACTTGCATATGATAGAAATTTCTTGCAGAACAATTATTATTTACGCGCATTGCGTAACTTTTTAAACTACAGTAAATGCATGTATATTCAAATATTTAATATACAAGAATGAGTCAAAAAGTCTTCAAATATGTCATAAAACTTCCGTCACATGTGACAATCCGTTTGAAGAAACTTACATCTCACGGATTTTGGAACAGATATCGGCACACATCCACTTTCCTCTGAGCCTGAGCTGGGATCAACTCATGTAGCATAATGCGGCAGTTAAAGGAAAGCATGCAGTATATCAACAAATATACTAACAAATATGTACGAGGAGTGATCAGAAAGTAAAGTTACAAAGCCCGCAGTGAATCATGTATATATTATTTCATACAACCAATACAGCCAACAGATAGTGCATATTGTACATTAGGTCATTTTCGACATAGTCTCCATATCGGTTGAGGCACTTGTCGCATCGTGGGATGAGTTTGGATATTTCCTCCTGGTAAAAATCCTGTCCTTGCGTATTCAGCCACGTTGTCACGAAGTGTCACTTCCTCGTCTGAAGCGAAGCAACATCATCCTAGGTGCACGTTCAAGTGCGGGAACAGATGAAAAACACTTGAAGCGAGTCTGGGCTGTAGAGAGGGTGGTCGATGATGTCCCAGCGAAACTGTTTCAACAGCGTGGTGGTCCTCTGGGCTGTATGCGGGCGGGCGTTGTTGTGAAGGAAGATGATGCCCTCTGTGAGAAGTCCTGACCGTTTCCTCGTGATTGCTTCGCGCAGTCGTGTCAAGGTCTCGCCCACAAATCGAATAATTGGGCGGACTTCTTCACGAGACCAGTTTTCCAAACGAGTCGCCATTTGTGTTTACTACATCTAGCACGTAGGTGGCAAGTTGCCAACTCTATGTATTAAAATTACCTCACACTCCTCATTCCTCTATAACAGACGAATCTCCAGAAATGTTGGTTTTGTAACCTTAGTTTGTAATCCTCTCTTGTACATAATATTACTTACAAGTTCATTGGACAACGCTGATCGGAAAATTCTTTCAGAGATAAAATACCTATGATAGGTGGGTAGCTGTTTAATTCAGTAGGAACTCTGTATATGACCTTTGATCTATTTTCAATTCTAGGTTTCGGAACATAGAACAGACTCGTATTCCTTGTTGTGCGTATGTATATTCTGAAATAAAGCGTGAGAAGTTGAGAGTGACAGCTTAATTTTCCATTTGCTATTTTATGTTGGAACAAAATATCACCTTTTTTTTTTTTTTTTTTTTTTTTTTTTGCAGCTTGTAGTGTATGATGTTATATTGAATGTTTCGTGGTACTTTCATTACCTGACCTACATACTGGTAGCTCTGGAACCTTGTTACGAACGATGACGAAAAAGAAGCTGTGTACAGTGTCTAGATTGGAAAGATATGTAGATAGGAAGGCCTTAGACTAAATAGGCGAACAATATACCACATAGGAGAAATCAAGCCATTGCAATAAATACCTAGCGCCGTCAGATTTTGCAGATTTTGAATTTTTGTAAGTTTGTACACTCCTAAAATATATTGTTTGAACACAAGAATATGGAACTATTTCACATTAATAGTGAAATTTTAACAGCACTAGTTCATATCTCGTTAACTTCACTAAGAAAATTTTGCCATGGTTTCTATAGTACTTTCTTAGCAACTCTGCTAATCTCTTTTAATTTTATATTTTGTTTTAAGACTCAGTATTTTAAAGAGTGATTAAGTTCGTGATAAACGTCAGCTCTTTGTCTTAATTAGGGTTTACTTTTATTTATTCTTTGAGATAATTATATGTTCGCCATTGAGCATCAATCCTTGAAAGCATTCTTCGTAGAATGACTAAACTTTGTTTAAGACAAATGCTTCATCCATGGTACATTTCTCTTTTTTTCTAGAACGTTGAAGTCATTAGTTCAAGTACCCCTTTTGTTATTTGATGAAATGATTAGCGATTAATTCAGATTTATAGAACCTTTTGTTTTAATGACAACATGTAATTTCTCTTCCTTCCTAAAGACTTTTTCGCTCTTTCTTTTTTAATGATGTAATGATCCTTGGATACGCTTCCTTCTTCCTGGACGGTCGCCAGGTTGACCGATTTTTCTGATGTGACGTCCAGGAAGGACATTGTGCGTTTCTTTTAGGATGGCAAATATACAAGAATTATCTAATTTATGTTGTTGGATTTGAGAGAGTTTAGTAGTATTTTCCTGTATTTTTTTTTGTCTGCCTGTTTGTTTATTAGATTTTTTTTTATAAGAAGAGAAATTTAAGGAGCCTGGAATCTTTGTACTCAACCGAAGAAGATTTCTCCATAACTTAATAATGTTGAATACCTGCACCATCTTTATTTTTAGCTCAGTTATTTATATATGGAACTCTATTGTGTTGTCTTCAAAATGAATTGGAATTTTAATGGGTTTTTTTCTTCAGATCTATTGAAACGTCCCTTACTTCGTGAAATTCAAAAGATTGTCATACATAATTTTAATATTTAACTAGCTGAACCTGCGCTCTCTACACAGCGTATCATTCGCATATGAACATAAATCACCTTATCATTCCTTACAACATTTGTACATGTCCCTTTACAAACACAAGTGAAAGACGTATTGATTTAAAAAAAGCCAAGGGGTATCATAAAGGGGAGACTTTTTTCGATTATTTTTTCTCAATATCTCGCACCGTTTGCAAGATTTGAGCCTCCTTCCGGTTGGAGTTTCTAATTCATGTATGACCAATGTTTTCTTTCTTCTTGCATGCAGTATGTAATAAGCAAATACAATTTAATGATAATGTCAGTTATATATGGTGTTCATTGGGCAAAACACTCCCAAAAAAAGGTTCATCTTACACTGGAGAAATGGTTATCCTTCCTTTTCCATTAGTATTTGGCCATGAAACAAACGCCTGAGACATATACAACCCCTATATCCCCTTCCGGATCCTATGGTACAATTTGTACCATACGCATTTTTCATGGTACATTGCGTAATTTCTCTTCTATTTGAGCTTTTTCGTCCGTTTTTTTTGTTTTTGTTTTTGTTTTCCAAGTCCAGAGGCCTTGTAGAAGACATTACGTATGGTTTCAGACCGTCCTGCGTCCAGACATAGGAGGTGATGACGTCATAAGTCAAAAATTTCTTTTCTCATTTTCTAAGCGTATGTTCAATATTTTTTGGCGGGTTTATTTTTCTACGTAGAAGATTGAAATTTTGCACAAACATTCAGTCCACCGAGTAGTATTTACCAGATTTTTTGTTCCGATGTCAGTGCTAAAACAGGGGGGAACCAGAGGGGCAAAGGGTGAAAAAGGGATATTTTTTACCCCCAAATTCCCGTTTTTCGTCATTTTCCCGCCCTCACATACATGATGGGGACACTTGAGTCATACCGTCTGAAAGGCAGTTCCATTCTGAAGAGAATGACGGTCGAATCATTGTCCTAGGGTAATTAGGGACATCTCAGGGATTTTTTGAAAAATATACTTCTATATAGGGAAAAATGGGATATGGTGGGTATATTTTTTTGGCGGGCTTACTTTTGCACCTAGAAGATTGAAATTGTGCACAAACATTCAGACTACCTAGTAGTATTTATCAGATTTTTTCAGATCTCTGCATTAAAACAAAGGGGGTCCAGAGGGGTAAAAAACTGAAAAAAGGGATTTTTAGACCAAAAAATCCCGTTTTTCAGGATTTTCCCGCCTCACATACATGATGGAGACACGTGAGTCATACCGTCTGAAAGGCAGTTCCATTCTGAAGAGAATGACGGTCGAATTATTATTCTAGGGTAATTAGGGACGTTTCAGTGAATTTTTTTCAAAATATACTTCTGTATAGGATAACATGGGGAAATTTCTGAATTTTTTTTTGGCGGGTCTATTTTTGCACCTAGAAGATTGAAATTGTGTACAAACATTCAGTCCACCGAGTGGTATTTAACGGATTTTTTCAGATTTCTGCGTTAAAACAGGGGAGTCCAGAGGGGCTAAAAGTTGAAAAAGGGATTTTTAGACCAAAAAATCCCTTTTTTCTGCACTTTCCCGCCTTAGATACATGATGGAGACATGTGAATGGTACCGCCTGAAAGGCAGTTCTATTCAGAAGAGAATATGGGCGACACATGACCCTAGGGTAATTAGGGATGTCTCAGGAATTTTTTCCCCTGAGATCATAGTGTTTTGTGGTAATTTGGGGCATTGTGGGAAATTTTGATAAAATTTCTCCCTCCCATACTATTCAAGATAGAAACTTGAAATTTGGCACACACGTTCAGTATACCAAGTACTATTTCTCAGATTTTTTTTAGATGGCTACGTTCACACAGGGGGGTCCAGGGGGGCCAAAGTTCGAGAAAAAAATTTTCCCTCCGAAACTTTCAGTTTGACATTTTTTCCCCGCTTCTGGTATATGGTATGAGCATGCAAGTGGTACCATTTGAAAGCCAGCTCTATTCTGAAGAGAATGAGGTATGAACCATGATCCTAGGATAAATAGTGACGATACAGTAGCTGCTTGACTGAAAGTCTAAAAAATAGCCCAAAAAGCCAGGATCCGGAAAGGGATATACAACAGAGTGGTGTTCGAATGTATAATGCTTAGGATGTGGTGCTTTAGTTTTTTTTGTAATTTCAACACTTCCAATGTACCCGTAAAAATGTAATAAAGAAATAGTGCCCATGTTTTCTAAATATTTAATTAGAACTGACCAATCTACATGAAATTTGCAATCGATCAGTGAAAACGTCATCTTTCAGCCTGTAGTTTCTGAGATCTCAATGTCGAAAGGATTGGCCACAAACATATAAACGTAGTTTAAAAGAGCTCCAAAGATGGCAGCACAATTCATTTGCATTTATTTCGGAGAAGGCTTATTAAAGGCAAAAGCCTTTGAACAATAATTTAAAAGGATAAACTTTGTGAAAAATATTTCTTTAAGTAATTTATTTAAAGTACGCTCTTTTAAAAATATTGTCTTCGTTATAAACGTGAAATCACAAATGACCGTAAATCAAAGGTTTGAAAGCTAAGGTTGTAGGTTAGAGCTCGGTCGCTCTTAATTCGTACTGTAGCATTTTAATAGATAGATAATTAAGTGTGGTTTAGATAATATTAAATTTCCCTCTGTAGAAAAGAAATTCTGATTGACTAACTGACTGATCAACGCCCAGGCCAAACAACCAAAGCTAAAAACTTTAAATTTGGACAGGGCATAGGATTGGTGGCGTAAGGTCACATTAAGGAAGAATTTTTGGAAATTCGACGGAAAAGGGATGGCAGTTATTATCTTAAAATGTATATCGTGGAATCTCTTAAAGACATGAAATTTGTATGTATGGAGGTATATGCCCGGCAAGCGAAGTTTTCCAGCGGAATGAATAAACTTTCTTTTTTTCTTTTTCGCTACCAATGAAGATGACTGTTCCCACTTCATCAATGCACGTTTCGTTTCAGACTGGTAATGGCACTCCCATGTTTCATTGCCAGTAATGATCCTGTTGAATATGTGTTCTGCAGTAAAATGTTAAGGTACTTGTAATGCATGCACTTTTCGGAAATTCAGCTACTTGCGCACTATTCAAGCTAATTGGTTAAACCGTGTAATCACCAACTTCAGATCCAAGAAGGTAATCGATTCACGGTTGTCGGCATGAACATTATCCTCCATCCGCTTAAGTGTTTTCTCTGCTTCAAGGTCCACTGAGTGCCCCATATCGTTATTTGTCACTCTTTCATATTTTAATCGTTTTACAGTAAATTTTGCAACAATGTTGTTTACCGTTACAAAAACTTGTCTTCATACAAAATCAGCATTTTCTTACGGATGTCTTTTGTAAGAATTTTTTTTCGCCTACTGAAAACACACCATTGTTGTCCCCTCATCTAGATACATTCTTCTATCAAAGTAGCAAATTTTACACTGCCTTGCAACGTCTTCAATGGTCGGAGAAGTTGCTGAAAGTCTCAATATAAAGCAGGATAATGCTGTCACATGTAGCAAAATTTCATTCTAATTTCACTTATGAGCAATTGCATTAGATATAGCTGCCGTTCTGGAGAAATAGCTCTATGATCGGCCCATTGAATGTAATAGGAGGGCGTGGCGTGTAACAACGAGGATGTCAGACTTCGCATGGAATTGACTATTTGTATAACTAATAGTAAACTCTAATATGTTGTAAGACGAGTCCTCAGTGCATTTATCACGGCCTAATTGTCAAACTCCAGACGAATAGGTCGCTCCATCTCTGAAGTCATGCAGGCACTGGGCTTTCGAAAGACTATCGTATCAAGAGTGAACCATGAGTACGTGGATTAGGGAAAATGACCGCCCCAGGGTCAACTATTGTGGTGTGTACGACGGGTGGATAACAGGGGTCGCCGTCGGGTAGCTCGAATGGTAAAAAGCGGATAGATGGGCCAGTGCAGCAGATCCTCAACAATTCAGTGCTGAACAACAATGACGTCCTCTGCTCAACACTCGTCACAAGGCACAATATGTGACATGGCCAGAATAATACTGCCATTGGACAGTCAAAACATGGAAAATGGTCTCCTGGACAGATGAGTCGAGGTACCAGTTGGTACACGTCGATAGCCAGGTACGAGTACGTCATCAACCACATGAGGCAATGGATTCCCTTTGCCAGCAGGGTATACAGTTCATACGGTTTCATATGTTGTCGAGAAGGATGTGCGCGTCCTAGACCTTGCTATGTGGATTATGAGAGCTATGCAGCGATCATGAATCAGTATGGCTCCGTAATGCTTCGAGAGCCTTGTGGAGTCCATGGGACGCTGCATCGCCGCCACCATTGTGGCGAAAGGGAGTGTTACATGCTACTAGCCAGGTATCTAATTCAGTTGCTCATGAGCATACCATTGAATGACATTCACTCGTATTATTTATGTTCAAACTAAGAATATAGTTTCAATTTAATCTTTTCTGCATTCACTTCTACACTCATTCATAATGCACTGTCGGAAGAAGGATAGTTTTTATTTTTATTTTTTCGTAGCCATCTGATATCACCTGTCAAATTACATGTGCAGTATACACCATATATATCTATTCTCGTAAGTCTGGCTCTTGGGCTCAATTGAACTTACGTTCAGTTATTGAACGCGAGAATTATGAGATCGAGCGATATAAATCGATAGTGAGCTGGAGCCGGGTCCGGGAGAGCGCGATCCCCAATGAGATTAGCTTGATCTCCATTGACAGTAGCGAGCCCAAGTCCTTAGCGAGTTTGAGGTAAATTGCCAGATTTAGACATAGGCAGATTTATGATTGCGAGCCCGGACTATTTTTTTTGTATGTGTGTGTGTGTGTGTGATTGTGTCTTTTGTTTATCAGAGCTTAACAGTGGAACCGGAAGGAGCATTGTGGAATTTTTGCAAAGTCTAAACCCTTCCTTTCTTAGAAGTACTGAAGCCTGTAAAAGCAAATTAAATAAATAATATTAAAAATATTTTTAAAGAATTACTCCGAAGAGTTACGTTTATTGAGTTAATAAATAAAAGTTAAATTGAATTTCAGATACTTGTTAAGATAATATATGCTGGTAATAAGCGTGTGAAATTGGGTTTTCTTATTTGTGAGAGGAGGAGTGTATCGTGTTTTTGACAGAGATTGATTTGATCGTCTTGTGATTAACTTCTCTTCGTTCTACCACAGCAGCTTCTTTCTGCCCTATATCCATCCCTTGTCTCCGGAAGACATTTCGCGTTAACTTGCAGCCCAGCAGCAGCAGCCTGTCTGCCATAAGCATACAGCATGTGGGTGGTTCTTTGGATGACATTCACCCTCGCTCTGATTAATGGTATGTCTCTATTCAAGCAAGGGAAAAAATCTCAACTACATCTCTGCAACAGCTGTTCTTCAAAAATTATTTATAAATCATTATTTAATGGACCAAGAAATGATACGTGTTGTATGTTACGAGAACTCAAACAGTTAAATATTCTTGACTTTTTTAAGTATTAAGAACTATGTAAGTTGCCTTCTTAAACTGATATAAGCAAATTAAATGCGTTTTCTAAACATTAAATTAAACGAAAAGAGAGGGGGAAGGAATATTTTATGGTAATAAAAAACTCTGATACCTGGTTAAGGACAGGTACAGATACTTATCAGTCTAATGCAGCGTTTCCCAACCGGTGTGCCGTGAATAGGCCGCTGGTGTGCCGCGAGGAATCGAAGCAAAATTATTAATTTTATAGCAATTCTATTGCCAAACGTAGGGAAAAATGTATATTTGTATTTCACATGACTATGAACCTGTACTATGAATCTACAATTTTAAGTTTCATACAGGGTTACTGTTCTGTACATTTCTAATGTTGAAAAATGTATTCGTTATCATTGTTATGACCATTATTGCTTCTTTATTGTTGCAGATTGTTTCGTAACTTGAAAATTAAAATTTTATTCAATCTTTTCGACAAATTACCTACATTTGTGTTCTAAAAGTATGAGAGATTTGTTTGTTCGTTCGTTATTTAGTGATCTTCCTTCTTAGGAAAAGGTTGGATATAATTTAAAAAAAGAAAAAGAAAAAAAGAAAGCGTATTTTTAAAAACCTGAGTCCAATATTTCACTGCAATTGTTTTCTATTTATAAAATAGAATGAAAAATAAGCATAATGATTTACCACGGGAAAAACCTCTCTGAGGAGATCAATAATCACAGAAAAAATGCGACTGTGTTTTATATTTACAAATAATATCTATAAGTGTGCCGCGAGAATCCAAGTAACACCCGTAGTGTGCCGCAAGTTGAAAAAGGTTGGGAAACGCTGATCTAATGAAAAACCTCTGAAGAAAGTGCAACTTACCATATTAATATGGTGTTCACTCTCAGAATAGCTATGATGCAATGTGGAATGAAATCCTAGAGGTCGTGAATGGCAACAATGGAACTCGCTACGGAATGTGATTATTGACATGAAGTACGGAGGTGCTGCTTGAGTTGTTCTGTCACATTCACCGCAGTCGTACAACGGTTTTAAGTGACAATCTGCTTTAATGCTTGGCTTGACCTGTCATTCAGGGTTTTCTTGCGTTCTTTTCTCCGGTGTGGCCTTGCCGTGAGTTTTGTAGGCCGTCACTACTCTGGACCCTTTCTTTCGCGACTCACCCATCACACTTGCCATTTTCGTCACGCTTGCCTCTTCACTCTTGGCGAAGTGTACTGAGTGAACTGCAGTGCACTTCGCCAAGAGTGAAGAAAATTTCTCTCAAAACATACGTTAACATTGATAAATAGCTGCTGTACTAAACTAGCTTTTAATGGCATTGATTCAATATTCCGGGTGATGTTTGGTTTGGTTTAGTTTTTTTAATTGACTTGTTTTAAATTCAAAGTGACTAAAAATTGCTTCCAAAGTATGCTGTAATCCTTTTTATCACACAGCCTAAACTAAGATTCCGGTTGGTCTGGTGGATAACGCACGCGCGTAACAGCCGCGCGGTGTGAGTTCGAATCCAGGTCATGCCAGAGGTTTTTATTTTTTTACTAGTTTTGACTTCTCGTATTGTTATTATAACCATATTTTCTGATTTCTAAGACAATACGGCGTGGTTGTCACTTTTTCAACCCAGAATTCTGGGTTATTCCAACTATACAGTTTTTACAGTGTGAGTTTCTCCCTGGGTTTTCATCATTCACACCTGGCAAATGAATGGATGGTACTTAACATAAAGATTGGAGGCCGTTTCCTTCCTTCTCCATTCCTTTATTCCTTTCCCACTTCCCCGGGTAGTGTGATCGCCAAAGAACGTCATCCATTATACATGACGATCTAAAATGCCCATAGTTGCCGCAAATGGATTTTTACAAAGGGGATTTTACCTTGTTCTCCTCAGTAATTCGTATATTGAAATCAATGTTAGCCTATATTTGTATTTTTATATCAAATGTATTTACAGTATTAGCCTATATTTACATTTATATCAAATGTTTTCACTAATATACTACATACCATTACCACATATTTGTGAGTAGGTTAAATTTGCTTAACCTCTCTGTAACAGACACCTCTCATTCGTAGACAGGTAATCATGACACATCGGTGTCAGTTATTCAGAAGTTTCACTGTATCATTTTGTCAGAAATGTTTGTTCAAAATAAACATTAATTTAATAGAAGATAGTAGAAAACCATCGTTCTGTCGTATAATCATGAACCATCGTCTTAATTCCACAAATTAGTATTGATAGATGGCGGGGAAAATTTTGCATCGCCCTCCACGATTACCATGTCTTTTAAGAAAGAATTTCTCTTCATTCTGCATCACTGATACTTCTTTCTTTAGCGTTGATGCGTTCTATTTAGTCATTTCTAAATACCGCGAAGAACAAAGGCAACTTCTTATTTTTTCGGTTTGTAAAGACTAACAATTAACTAGAATTATTTACAAGAACCTAGGAGTGCAAAAGATTACTCTGGCTTACTTACTCCATGGAAAACTAATGACACACGTTTGTTTATGGAAGAACTCAGGAAGAGAGACGTCCGTATTCCTAAGCTAATACAGAAGTTAATCATCTTTAAAATGTTGTGCAAAATTGAGACATAATATGTGAATTTGAGTCGTTGTTCGTAGTGTCTGCTAAGTCACACATCAAATTATTAGCCGGAAACGTATAGAGCCTGCATCAGATGCAAGCAACAAGGACATGTTGGGTATGCTTGCTTCTCCATACCTCATGCAAATCTACCTTCAACATAAGGCAAGAATATAATATCTCCGAATAGACGAGATTATGCATATCATGGAATGAAACAATCTCTCGAAGAACAAGAATAACTTATTTTAATTTTTATATTTTACTAGCAAATGCTCCCACATCTTGCTGTAGTCTATTTTGCCTTATTTTTTATGCATTTTCTTTATAGGATTTGTGTAAACTTGAAGTTTTCACGAAATTCGAACGCCTCGTATGGGTATTATAGGGAATCCCACCCCTCCATTTTTTCTTCCATTCTTCGTCAAATATCTAAGAAGTTGAAACATGTGCTTAATTATTTTAATGAAAAGCTTACATTTAAAATTTCATGTCCCTAACTTCGGCGGATTCCAAGATTTGGACATCGTATTAATCTACCTAGGTATAATAATAAATGAAATCTGACCTGACCTACAGGTAGTACGCGCACAAACGGTGAAAATGGATCGTTCCTTGTACTTCCAGCAGGATGTAATGTAGTTTCCATATAGTAGACATACATAACCTCTAGCGAAGAGCTGTTGGCATAATTTCATGTCATTGTTCCTTCGTTACAGTTTTTAAGCCAGATCTATTGTAGAACACATGAGTGAGTGTACTTTTATTATGTTTACTTTATAAATTAGTATAGATTATTGTTACTCAAATGCAATTTACGTTCTTTGCAAGGACATTCGTAATATTCTTTTCTAATTCTACGGGTAGTGTTACTGTATTGTAATAATAAACATATTTGAAAGAGTAAGAATAATGTAACAAAACAAATATTATATAGCAATACTTCCTCCTGTGGGCACGGTGTTTCCTACTTACAGGGCTACAGCATCGTCCTACCGAAAGGACAAATGCCTGGACGTTGAATCATTAAACTAAGGAAAGTTGAATAAAGACTGGAGTTAGTATAGATTTGATTTTCAAAGGTAACGTCTTGAATTATAAAAGAAATGTATGATTATACTATATACGTAAAAAATGATTTAAGTATTGGTTATTTGATTTTAAACAGTTTATGAAACAGTAATTAGTAGATTAATTAGCTTTATCATTAGAGTAATAGGTTATTAGCGCTTAAGAATTTAAAATAAAAACTGGACGAAAAGATTTTTTTCAGGGTTATCGTCTGTATTGCAGAAGTACGCAGGTCTAGATTACAGATAATAGAAAGAACGAAATCAGAATTAAGACAAATGGAGAGGCAAACTAGTGAACAAAGGAATGAATCATTATAGGTCTGCAGTGAAATTTAAAAGTGATTCCCGCAAGTCATGATCAATGCTCCTTTTCTGGAACTTAGAGTAGAAAGTAATATGGAGCAGAGAGAAGAATGGAAAGAAAGTAAGAGATGCAATAGAAATTTTGAGAACTACACTGAGAAAAAAATGTTGGTGGCGTACTTAAAAAGATAGGTTACATGCGTAATTTCTGTAGTTTTTGGACAACGTACAGCAGACGTATAACTGAAAACGCATGTTTTATAATTCTTTCTGTATGAGTGTTCCATCTATACATACTTTCCGTATGAAACAATGTAGACGGTCAGGATCTCACATACAAATGGACGTATATAACATGTAGCTGACGAAGGTAACATAAATATATGCATGTGATATACGGAAAACTGTTAGATGTCAGACATCCTTCAACGGCACGATGTAACACCTAAGGGCAGTGCCTATGTAGCATACGGATAACGTATGATGCGTACTGATTTCTGTAGTAAGCAAGAGGATACCGTATATTTGTACAATATACCGCTGTTCGGAGAACGGATTTTTCTCGTGCTTAATGAAGCTTGTTCATACTTTAAGTATTCTAAATTTAAAGACCCGTTTTTAATGGTGTTACACCATTAGCGTATTGCATTATTAAGGGTAATTGATATTTTGTGATCTCTTCTACTGAAAAGAACTAATATTTTGTTGGTAATTTCACTCTGAAATTCAGAACCAGCTCTTCTTAGATCTCCATCTTCGTTGTATTAAATGGAAAATCCGGTCAGCTGTGAAGTAACTAGAAGCTTTGAAGTAAGATTAAGCAAAGTGCACCACTAATGGACTGGTGGTAAGTGTATATGTATTATGGGAATTAATGTTAAAAGTTCTGAGACGCACCATGTGGAAATTGTGGAGAGTAAAATTACTTACAAAAAAATCGTCTGGCAGAAAATCTGGTGAAGTAATAATCAAACATTTCACTTTCATTTGTTGGATCTCCGCAGAGAATTCTGGGCGACAGTTTTTTTCTTCTTGCTTTTCTTATAAAAGAAAATTAACAGCCTCCATCGAAAGAAAGAAGCATTATTTTAGAAGTACTTCATGATTATCGTGCTTCTGGATTTCACCAACTGAGCCTTAGTTGTTGTCCTCATTAATCTTTGTCATCAAAATTTTGCCTTTTTAAAAGAATACAGAAATTGTTCTAGGACACCGAAAGTGTTCTCGTATAGCCGTAAGATTGGTGCGCGTGGCTTGCATTTATATGAGCAGGATTCAGTTCAATTGTAAAGTGGAATTTTCAGCGTTTACGTTTGTCCGAAATGGAGTGAAAATTTGAGGAAACTAATTTGATATCTTATAATGTTGCAATCTGGGTTTCCTCAATTCTTCGTAATGGTTCTAAGGAAAATATTAACTGACACGAGAAAAGTTGAGGCCAGTTGTGTGGTCCTGTAATATAGCTCTTTTACAGGCGATATAGTGTGGTGGGGAATGAACTGTGACCCATGCCCCCCTCCAAATGCTCCGTATTCACGCTCCAGTCTTGGTTTAGAACTCACGTATAGTCTTGATTTATTTAGGGAAGTGACTAATAGTAATCCTGATTTATTTCGCGAAGTGAGTAATAATAATCCTGATTTATTTAAGGAAGAATCTAAATAATAATAATAATAATAATAATTTATTTAGGAAAGCACAGAATAATAATTCTGATTTAATAGGTTTGCACATGTTGCGGTTTACAGCAAAAGCGTTGTTTCAGTGACAATGAACCTTCGGACTAGTTAAGTCATAGAGTTAAATTATTAGTTTATAGAAGTAAAATACTGAATAAAAGGATATTTGGTTTTAATTGTGTATTTTCTTTATATCTTTGCAGGTGAGTACTCGTCTAAGGAATGAGTAAAATTGTAGTGAAGGAAGTAAATGTAAGTTATTTATTATTATTATTATTATTATTATTATTATTATTATTATTATTATTATATTTATTTATTTATTTATTTACAGGCATTTTAATGCACAGACATTCTCGACTTCGAAACTCATTTTTAAATTTCAAGGTATTAACAAGAGAGATGTTTCAAATATCTTCAATCAATATTAACAGACAAAAACCATATTCACGAAGAAATTAAATGTTGATCAAACACAGGGAATTCGTGTTATCATTAAGTTCAAAATATCTTGTCGTCGCGAATTCTGTCGAGGAATTTAAAGCTTAAAATATATAAAACGATATTCATGTCTGTTCTGTATGGTTGCGAAACATGGTCGCTTACTCTAAGGGAAGAACGTAAACTGAAAGTATGTGAGAACAAGATCCTGAAACGAATATTCGGACCCCAGAGAAACGAGAATGGAGAATGGTGGAAACTTCATAACGAGGAACTTAATTTATACGGTTTACCAAACATCGTTAGGGTAATCAAATCTAGGAGGCTTGAGTGGGAAAGTCATGTAGCAAGACGGAAGAAAGTAGGAACGCTTTCAAAGTCTTAACTGGAAGACCAATTGGAAAACGACCATTAGCAAGACGTAGGCGCAGATGGGAGAACAATGTAAGATGGATCGCGCAGAAATAGAAATACGAAGTAGAAACGGGATCCGGTTGGCTAAGGATAGAAGTAAGTGGAGAGCTTGTGTGAACGCGGCATTGAACCTTCGGGTTCCAAAGGCCATAGAGTTAGTTGGTTAATTAACAAGTGAGATTTGATTACTCCTTTAAAGATTTCACTGCATCCGCCGTATTTTTAAAACTACAAAGCATGAGTATAGATACAGGTCATTGGTCTTATACAACTTAGATCTGAGATAGGTTTGGCAGCGTTTAATATGCTTCTGTATTTCTCTTTATATTTAAATGTGTGAGCACATTTAAGTCTATGAGCTTATTCATTATTTAAAAACACGTACTAGTTGAATCTACGCTACACTTTAATACTACTAGTGATTTGTTACAAATCACATTACTTAAGGTTGGTGTAAAGGGACAAGTTTCGCCGATAGATGTCATTACAGTCTTCGTATCTCTCTCATGTACTTTTTACCTTTTACGAAAATATACAATTTTTCTTACACATCTCAATCTAGAGACTACAAATTTTTAGAGAAGGAACTTCATAATCTTTTGAAGGCAACAATCCGTGCCGAATTTTTATTTAGAATTTTCTTCATTGTTAAAACATGATACCCATTGTTAAAGGTTTGGGTATCCATTTCAACAATCAAGTCATTTCAACAATGAAGACAATTCTAAATAAAAATCGGCACGGATTGTTGCCTCCGATAGGTTGTGAAGTTCCTTCTCTAAAAATTTGAAGTCTGTAGGTTGAAATTTGTAAGATAAATCGTGAATTTTTGTGAAAGGTGAAAAATGTATGAGAGATATATGAAGACTGTAGTGACATCTATCGACAAAACTTGTCCCTTTAAACAACCTTAAGGGGCATCGGGAATGGATACAGATAGTGTGGATTATGGCTTCGATTTAACATAACCCATAAATACTTTTCGTTATATTAGGTTCTCCAAAAAGGTGTTGAGCCGTTGGAGGTCAGAATTGAGAATACATTTGTTGTTATTTGAAAATAGCATTGTGAAAGCTCATATACTTAACTTTGTTCAATTATCTCCTTCCATTTTTCCAGCAAAACCATAATCTCGTCGCTATAGAACTTCTGTGGTTTCTGGTCAACATATTGTGACACGTGGTTTTCACAGACCTCTTCTGAAACTAACACCATTCAGGATATTGTGCATAGATCAAAATAAATGAGTCGGACGCGACCAGGCCAGGCTAGACAGTACAGGGTTTTCATAAAGTCAGGACGGATTTAATTTGCTTATAATTTTCATAAAAATGCTCATAATGAAATCAAATAAAGTGCAAACGGTAGCGAAAGGATTAAATTTTTAGTTGGCAACACTGTTAGATAAGCGGCAACTCTGAACACGTTGAGAGAGGGAGAGGGAGGGCAAGGGTCAGTTTCTTACCAAATTCCATCCATTGTTGTTTTCATTGTTGTTTCAATGTTGACTGTTAAAAGTAAGTTGTAAGCTGTATTGGTGTGTGTGTCTTTTAAAGAAATAAATAAATGAAAAACTCCTCTGAGAAGACTATTTTTTTTACCGTATCAAAGATGGCGTCGGTGAAAGAGAAAGCGCAATGTGTTCTGTGGTACGCAGAGCTAAAATCACCAATTCTGGTGTGTCGAAGGTTCACCAAAGAGTTCAAAAAACCGGCACCGACTGAGAGTGCAATCCGAAAGTGGTTTGGAGAACTTGAAGGACAAAATCAGGGCGTCTGTGGCTGGCATTTCGGATCAAACACGGCGGAACGCTGTGAGTGGATTCCAGCGCCGCCTAGGCGAATGTGTGGACGTAAATGGCGCCCAGTTGGAGATGTGGCGGTGAATGAACTGAGCTGGTGCAGATTCCAGGTAAAAATTTAATCCTTCCGCTACCATTTGCACTTTATTTGATTTCAATATGAGCATTTTTATGTAAATTATAAGCGAATTAAATTCGTCCATACTTTATGAAAACCCTGTAGATGCATTAAAACCTCGCAGCTAAATTCTCTCGATTTCTGACGGGTCATTAAAAATGTATACTGCCTGGCGTTGTCAATGTGGTAGACTACACCCTTTCTGTTGTCCTCTTTCGGCCGTTTCTTTAGAATTGTTAGGTGTACTCGCGCTAATTGTCACCAGTATTACAGGTCTGAATTTATCATTCTGACCGTCGGCAGCAGCTCGTGATGCATGGTGTCCTTCCTATCCTAGCAAACCCAAGAAAAAGTGCTCAAAAGTCAATACCTTGTAGAAAATTTGAGCTGGAAACTTAAAAAAAAATGGGACACTTCACCTAGAGGACGACTAGTTGAGATGGGCAAACCTATTTGATCATATTAAAGGGTAACGACGGTGTCGAGATTAAATAAAACAGAATTTTATTTCAAAATTATGATTTTCGATGTTGTTGTAACGCCTCGAAAAATTGAAATGTATCTTAAAGTTGTAAAATTGGCTGCCCAACAAAACATTTTATCGAAAAAATATACTCATAGGACAATGATGTAATTATGCTTAGAAAAACATATTTACAGTTCTCTTCTTTCAAAAATCATAAATACCTATTCACTTATATTTAGCCAGTGTTTTTACAACAATTAAATCATATTCTTATATTCATGTAGGTAATGGGGCACATAAACGTACTTCGTGATACTAAATTGAAATAATCATTTCTGCGTCAATAAAAATTATATAGTGTCTATTATACCTTTATTGAAATAACATTGTAAACGTAGTGCAGTTTTGTCAATTGTTCACTAAAGTTCATAATGCAGTGCCTTATGTCTGATTATAAGAATCCACCACTTTTTTTTTTTTTGCACATGTAGTAGCTTCAACTGTTAGCTATCAAATAACGTTAGGCCTAACCCGCTGCGACTTATATACTCCGAGATTTGGGACACTGACACCGACTCGTCTGCAAAAGGCTCAACAGTTTTTAGACAACCTGATTTATATCTCGATTGTATGAAGTTTTGTGTAAAAAAAAAAAAAAAAGTAATGTAAACAACTACTACATTAACACAACGGGTTCGATAAAAGGTTCATTGGATATAACAATCGAATTCGTATGGAGTATCCAGTTACTAATGCAGTTAATAGTTTATTAATATTAATTCGAATAATTATGTAGTAATTCACATTGAATTATTGTATTTTTAAAAAAAATCTCCACAGACCCTAACTTCCAATGGTTTGCTTTTGTCGAATAGGTAGTATTTAAAATGAAATGAAATCTTTGAGTGTATCGTCCTACAATTAAGCCCTTGAGGCTAAGGAAGACGATGATAATTGCAAGTGAATGACGATAGAAGATTGGAGGAATAAGAAAATGGGAGGAAACGAGAGTCCAGAAAACCCACGAGCACGATGTTGTCCACCTTAAACTGACTTGGTCGGGGATCGAACCAGTGACCCCACGCACCAGAGGTAAGTGCTCACCGTGTGTGTGTGTTATGGACAAAGTTAAATGGAAGCTCTTAACCTATACTAGCTCTATTGACTATTGCTTCCTCTTTAAATGATGTGATTCGTAACAGAAGACTTCTAGTAACATTATCGTTTATTGTAGATTTAATTGATACATGTTTTTTTTAAGTGATTAAAAGGTTCAAACGTGTAGCAGAGATTTGTTATGCCTATAGTAACTATTGATTTGATTGTACATTTAAAAGAATCGAAGGTGAATAAATGCTTTTTGGAAATACGAATAAATGAAGTCCTGCAGAAAAGGAGTGAGATGCTTTGAGCTAATGGCAATTACGAGGAAAATAGAAATCCACTTTAAACCAATCTGTTGGCGTCTCCGTGTAGAGAAAAGTGATTAGGAAAGCTCATTTCGCACTCGGAACAGTACAACTGTTTTTTACTTTTAATTAAGCCAGGCAATTTATTGATTCTTGTGAGGGTTTTGAAGTTCGTTCGAAATCACAGAATTTCAGCGACATAAAGTCCAGTCAATTATTTTGTACGAGAACTATTTTATAAGTTATGGCATTTGTGCTACATCTGCCAAAGAGCTACCGCAATGGAAATTTGCGATTCAAGGCCACAGGAAGTGGTTTTTAATTTCAGAAACAGATTACGTGTGTATACACGAGCGAAAGGTAGAGAACAATAGAAAGATTCTAATTCATTGCATGATTAGGAGTTTAATATCTACAAATGAACCCAAAACACGAGAGAACAGAGAACGCACATTATACACTTAGCAAACAGCTTAGACCCTTCAAATAGTCTTCCACGGCGTTCACACGTCTTTTCCCACGTATATGGAATCGAGGTTTTTGATAAGTCTCTTCCATGAAATCCTGTTCCAGTATTCTTCCCCGGTTACCCCTTCCTAAAGTTATTCTTAACCATATCCATCTATTTCCTTAATTTTTGTGTGCTTTTCTTTCCATCCACTTCACTCTTCTGACCATATAGTGGTTTTATTCTTCTCATTAGATGAGCATACCACTGCAGTATTCTTTCTTTTATTTTCTTAGATATCTCTACAACTTTGGTTGTTCCGTATTCCTCTCTCTCTCTGTCATTTTTTACTCTCTTTCTTCTTGTTGGATCAGAAGATCCAATATATTTCAGTCAAAAATTTTCTTGTAGGCCTTACATCTGGAGAACTACATACAGTATAGCCAAACCTAAACTATCACTTAACTCAGTATGATGTGCTTATTCCGTAAATAAAATATGAAAACTCGATTTAGGGTCCGTTCAAAAATTTTGTGGACCCTGATCCAAAAACTAATTCTGGGCCAAGGTCGCAATCTTTTGATGCATTTTTTTTTTTTTTATCATTCCTAAAATTCTTGTTACCTCACACATCCAGCGCGGAATTCTCATTTCGGTAACATTCAATATTTTTTCTTGTCCTTCCGTTATTGGCTAAATTTTGTTTTTCTGCTCCATATATCATGGCTGGTCTAACCACTGTATTGTAAATTATACCTAGCATCGGTTATATCTGTAATCTGTCAATATTTGTACCATCTATCAATGCCTCGCTCATCGTTGACAATAATTTGTAAGGGGACTATTTAAAGCGTGTGTACTGTTTTCTACTTGTGACACCATGAATTTGTGGTATGAAAAGGCACTTTTCCTGTGGCTTTCAAACGCATTTTGTTAATTTCCGTTGCTTCGTCTCTTTGGTAGCCATAAAACTGTTGGCATGACTTATTAAGTGAACATTGAAAGCTGAATGTACGTATGTTCCTCTATCCAAATCCACACAGTTGAGTTTACATGCTTGTAGATAATTATAGCTAAAATACGGTAGGGATTTGGAATATTTACCCTAAGAGAAGGAGATTGAAATGTTTTCCAAGTATACAGTATTCCGCGAGCCCCTCAACTTGGGCATATGAAACAACTTATTAATAATATTTTAACATGTGTTAAAGCGTTTTCTAAAGTCCCCGCGTCTAAAGGTGAGAAAGGGGTCAATTTTAAAAATGATTTTAATTTTTAATTTTGTATCATAAAATGGCAAGAATCACACCAACTTATAATGTTTTCAAAACGTCATGTGCGTGTTTTTTTCGGGGTTTTCTCGTTTCCTCCCACTTTCTTCATTCCACCATTTAATTTATTTCTCATCATCACCATCTCCTTTAGCGTAACCGGTATAACCATGGGACGTAAAACTTCCAAAGATTTCATTTCATTTCATTTAATGTTTTCAGTGGGTGCTCACGCTTTAGTACTTACGAGATAAATCTCAAAAATCATATTCTATCTACAAAAAAAAAAAAAAAAAAAAAAAAAAAAAAAACCGATAAGCCAGTGACTCCACGTTAGAGGTGTGAAGAACATCAAGCAGGTACAGGATACTAAAAAGAAATGATTTAAAAAAAATAGTTATAAGTTGCAAAGACGTCAGTTTATATTCTTTGTTTTTGACACAATTACCTAAATTTTGTATTGAACGAAACTCAAAACCAAAGATAGCTTTTTGTACTTTTGATTGTAAATATGTGTAACAGTATTGGCTAAATGAAAGAGTTTAAAAAAAAACATATGTTAAAATAATAATGTTTACACTTAAACATCTACAATATTTGAGAGTAATTGAGTGGAAAATTGAAAATGATTCAATTTTCATGTAGTTTAAGTGCTTTTTATTTTTTAAAAGCACAAAATAACGGTATCAAGTGCCAAATTAAATAACGAAAGTACACTTGCTTGCGAGTATAGATTATTTTATCGTTATATCACTTGATACTCGATGTGCCTTATATAAAGACACTGATATATATACTGATACTTAATTATTCAATGCATATATATTCTATCTGAAATCGAAAATTGAATTATATGCACTATTTTTTTAACGACATGAAAGTCTAATTTCGAATACATTCAAGCTCAACGCTCCAATGCGAACGACTGAAAGCTTTCGAAATGTGAGTGTGGAGAAGGGTGGAGCGAATTAGCTGGGTCGAACGAAAAATGAATGAAAAAGTGTAGTAGGGGAAAAAAAAAAACAATTTTAGATATTATTGAGAAGAGAAAGAGAAACTGGTCAGGACATTGGCTAAGAGGGAACTGTATCATGAGGGACGTGCTAGAGGGTATGGTGGCAGGAAAGAGAGTGACGGAGCGAAGGAGGCTACAATTAGTGGATGACTAGCAGCGTTCACCCCGCTTCGCTGCGGTCACCCCGGAACGCAATAAACTTTGTTACTTAGATAATTTTTACTTTTTCGCTTTCAAGTGATATGATAAAAACCATAGAAGATTGCAGTAAATCTTAACATTATATCGCCTGTCATTTATGTTAACCCGCCCCGCTTCGCTGCGGTCATCCCGGTGCTGGCATATTGTAAAAGTGTCTGTAAAAATAAGCAAATCAATTAAAAAATTTTAAACAGAAGATTCAAGCTATTTTCCGCTGTATATCGCCTGTCATTTATGTTAACCCGCCGATCCTCACGGTCATGCGGGTTGCATATAAATACGTTTATTTTTACCTATGATGAACTAATAACAAAGGATTTGTACGTTATGGACACCTGAATGGTCAATTATCTCAAGACACTGGTAATTAAAAATTAAAGTGATATGATAAAAACCATCTAGGGTCCAAATCCTAATAACCCCCCAAAAATGAAAGAAATTGGTTCAGCCGTATTAGCGTGATGAGCGGACAAAATTTTGTACGTTCTCTTTTATATATTAGTGGATGATATCAAAGCTGAAAAGTCGTACGTGAAGACGAAGAGGTTAGCGGAAGACCGTGGAGCATGGAAGCTTCTCAGTTGTAGCAAGTGACCTGCCAATAATGGCAGAATACCTATGATGATAACAACTCCAATGGGTGTTGAGCAATCACTTAACATTTCCAAGGGGTGCTTGAGCTATGTAACACCCATGTAGTCGGCGCAATTACAAGAATAATTAGACGGTTAAACTGTTTAGGGTCAGCTTTTGAATACAATACTTGGATAAACCTGAGTTTTTATTATTTTACTTCATTGATTTGCATATCCTAAAGGAGTATTGTTTAAATTTTTCGCAAAGAATAAGGATTTCACCATTTAAAATCAATTCTTGAACATAGCACTTGGGGTCGAGCTGGTTTTTAAACATGATATTTCATTGCGATTTAATTCCACGTCCTAAGATGTTGAAAGAGTTTTCAAAAATATCTTATACGTAGTATTTTTCAGAAACTTATTATTCCCATGAGAAGAACCAGTACTTCAGCTAATAACTAACATATTATGGATTCTAGATTGCCTTATATTTGTGCAATATTGGAATATACATAGGTACATTCTTGTAATTGCTTGTTTTTATCTGCTAACTGGTATACTGATGTATTGTCTGTGTTTGCTTGGGCGAGGAATTGAAAAGTCTTTGAAACTCGTTCAGAAACAGTGATCAGCTATTGATTTAATTAATTCTTTAAAAAGTGTTAATAAGAGAAGTATTTTTTTTTTTAAATCAATAAAGTACAGAAAAATGTAACTTTGAAGTAATGACGTTTCATATTTAAGTAATCATGTATGCACGTTGTCTCTACATCAAAGTGATCCACTACACTTACTTGATTTCAGTTGTCATGAAATTGGTCTGTTCCTTTAAAAGATAGATAACAGAATAACATGTACAGAAGATTGGTTTAAGATAGATAACAGAATAACATGTACAGAAGATTGGTTTATATCCGACAGATTTGACAACGCTGCTGTCACCCGCGTAGCTTCGCCGAAAACATGAAACCAGTGTCTGCTGCCTCAGCTTGCAGGTGCCGGAGTGAAATTCTGCCGAAAATGAACGGTCATTGGAATGGATACATCATGGCTCTTTTCCACGCTCATTTTTTGTACAACTGAATAGTGAAATATTGTCTGGTAGATGTTCAGCTGTCAGTGTAACTACAGCTAATAATGTCGGGGCCAGGCAAACACGAATGTCGTTCATGAAGAAACCAAAGGGGCCTATTTAAGGTTATTAGCGAAAGTGTTGTCTGAGATATTATAAGGAATTCCTCTACTAGCATGGCAGGACAACCTACTATCTCAACGTGATGTGACCAAAAGATTAAATCTAGCACCGTGCACTGTCAGCCACAACTTTCCTGGTTCCATGACTCTTCAGGTGCCATATTGCTTAACTAACATGTAACAGTTCCCAAGTGTAACACTCCATTTGATAAAACTTGGCAGGTAGATACTAAACTACATATTCTGTGAACGGAGATCGGGAAAATCCAGATTTCTTTCTCCGGAATTGAACATTTGGGCGAATCGAGATTAGGGAAGTTCCCGAAATTTGATCTAGCGGTTGAATATAGATGGCAAGCAGTACCTAAGAGTGTACAAATGTAATATATGTACCTATTTAGATTATTGTTTTAAACAAAATAAACATTTTAAACATGTTTTTTTTAAACAAAGGACTTTGTTTTAAACGTTAAAAACGTTTTAAACAAAAAAATTTAAAAAAAAAAACGTTTTTTCAACCCTGCTTATGACACTGGAACAAGTCTGGGTTGGAGTTTTCCCGGCTTTCTTTTTCAGTTTTCTAAGAGGATATTCTTTGTGATTAGGTTTGAGTCAATAAACATATGCACTCCCATATGCCTTTTCATCCATTCCGCCAACGAAGATACCGCACCAGTACACAAATGCACTCCCCCCCCCACACACACATGTTTCTTCCACAACCGTATTGAGGATTCTCATAGGACACTTGCTAATGAGTTGTATTACCCTCGTAGAGAAAAAAGTATGCCTTTTTCGCTTAAAAAAGAGTTTAGCCGATTAGTTGGTTCCTAACTCATCTTTTGAGAAGTTTCTGAGGATTTGAAATAAATGAGAAACGCTTACAGGGTGTTGACATGCACTTAAGAAAATTAACATACACGCATTATATTTTGCAGTACCAGTATACGAATATATTAACACAACCCCCAGCAATATTATTTAATAGAAATGAATTTCTTCTTCATCCCTCCCAGTAATTCAAATACGTACTAAATAGAGTATTTCCATTTTGAATTTTACGTACTTACGTTCATACACAATGAATTTACTGTATATTACATCACAATTACCGTTGTGAGTAATTAAATTTCTATAACCTCTCTGAAACGGACAACTCAGAGTAAGACAGACAAAAATTCATGTCCCATTGATGTCCGTTATTTAGAGGTTTCACTGTATTAACACTTTAAATGTGCACTACTACCTCGCGAAAGATGGCCCCGAAGTCATTTACCAAATTCTGCCTTTCCCTTGTAAATAGGCCTACATATAAAGGTCATGTGATAAACAACATACTCTCAATAGTTTTTTTGTCTTTTAATTTATTTATTGTAATCCTCAAGAAGTGTATATTACCCGTTACTGTTTACTTGTGATAGGATTCTTACCAATGTTATATGCATAAACAATTCCTTGTGAGTTCTCGCTATTCATCTCATAGACTGTAATACCATTCCGTCCGTAATCATTACTGCATGCTGCTCAGTTCCCTATTTTGATTTTTAATGTATTACTTGTATATATACTTGAAAGAGAGAGCAAATATAATCTCTCTTTCCTTTTAAAGTTGAATTCAGTTCGAATAGACTTTTGCATGAAGCAAATGCATACAATCTTTGTTTCTTTTTTATTGCGATCGTAAAAATTGTACATATAGGAGTCTTTTTGCAAGATATGTGGAGGCATATTTTCTTATTGAAGCTAGGAAATCGATTCCTCGTGTAGTCCGTTAAAGTCTTTTTTGTCGAGAAAATTCTGTCTTATTAAAAAAAAAAAAAAAAAAAAAAAACCAGCAGATTGGCCGTTTTTTGTTCGTTAAAATTTTCCATTGATTACGAGATTTCAATCGAAATAATCCTCCATAATTCAATTAATGATTCATAATTCATCGGTAGTAAATTTATTTGTTTCTATCTATGTATGAATATGCTATAATAGAAATAAAAGTGCTGATCTCCAGCCTCCAATTTTGGATTTCAAACCTTTGATTTACGGTTATTTGTGATTTCACATTCAACAAAGATAAATATTTTAAAGTATATGTACTTTAAATAAATTATTTAAATAGATATTTTCATAAAGTTTATTTTTTAAAATTATTATTCAAAACCTTTGTATTTTAATAAGCCTTCTCCAGAATCAATACCAATGAATTGTTCTGCCATCTTTGGAGTTCTTTTAAACTATACGTTTGTGGACGTTTATATGGTTGTGGTCAATCCTTTCGACAATGAGAATTCGGAAACTACAGGCTCTAGAAGGATGACGTTTTCACTGATCGATTGCAAATTTTGCGTAGATTGTCCAGTTCTAATTGAATATTTTTTTTAAAAAAATATGGCCACTATTTCTTTATTACATTTTTACGGGTACACTGGAAGTGTTGAAATTTAAAAAAAAAAAAAACCTAAAGCATCATATCCTACGCATTATACATTAGAGATGTCCGGATCTCGAATCTTGGATCTGGATCCGGATCTCGGATCTGGGTCCGAAATTCGGATCTCAGATCTTGATACTTATGCAAACCCACATCCCAAATTCTGATAAGCTTGAATATCTAAAATTCGCCGAAGGTAATTTCACGAAGTCCTGACAGTGAAGAAGAAAAGAAAATTAAGGCGAATATTGACATGTCTACTTGTTTCCCTCAGTCTACTCTAAAGATGAAATGCTTGTTGCCTTACTAAAAAAAAATCTGATTTGATCCGGATGAGAGTTCGAATGTCGAATCTAGGTCCACCCGGCTCCAGGACCGAGATGAAATATACATATATATACTTGAAACCGGAATACAAAACTCGAATATTTAAAATTCCTCAAGACCTCGATTTCATTGATATTTAAGAAAACATAAATAGCTAAGACAAGTATTGACTAGTTTTTTGGCTATATATATATATATATATATATATATATATATATATATATATATATATATATATATATATATATATATATATATCTTGCTCAGTCTGCTCAGAATATCAAATATATACCTTAGAATTAGATTTAATAATTATTTAGTAAATCACAATATGAGCACCGAGAACAAACCATGAATTTTGGTGCCCCTTATCTAGATTTGAAATTTCGGATTCATACATAGAATCAGGCTGAAAGATAAATATTTGAGATCTGGAAACCGAAACATGTGGTAGTACCAGGGCCGCCCACAGGGGGGATGTATGGCGCAAGCTGCGCCATTGAGAAAAATTTTGGGGGGGATTTTACGCTACTTTCGAACCAGCAATTTTTCTGTCGGAATAGCATTAAAACACGTATTTGAGAAGCTAATTTTCAAAAATTTTCCGGGGTGAACCCCCGTATCCCCTGCTTCGATACTCGATAAATAAAGTACCGCGCAAGTAGCCGTATGAAAGGAAAGGTTGGTTCGTTTTAAGAGAAAAGGGCCACCCAGAGGAGGGATGAATGTCGCAAGTTGTGCCATCGAGAAAAAAATTGAGGAAGAACTTTACTCTATTCTGCCAGCGCCAAGTTCTGATGAACAACAGTTACAAACACTCAAGGAATCACTTTCAAATTTAGATTTGAATCTTGCCTATGTTGTCTGTTGAAAATTATAAAGTAGTTTGACATAATTGTGAGCTAATGGTAACCATACAGACAACAGCCAAGTTTCAAATCTAAATTTGAAGTGAGCGAGTGAGTGTTTGTAACTGTTGTCCACCAGAACTTGGCGCCTATTTTTTGTGATTTCAATTCTTTTTAAGGCCACTCGTACTTGGCTCTTTTACAGGATTTTTTTTTTTTTTTTTTTTTTTTTTGGGATATCACTTCTTTTTGTAGGCTAATTTCGAGGATAACATTTCTTTTGGTATCAAACTCAATAACTTGTAACTTGCGTCTTACTTTTCATGTACAAGGGAATTATATCAATATTTTGTAAAGAAAAAAATAATACTACTAATTGTACAAAAAGAATACCTGTGCCATACACAGTGTGTAGAAGTTTTTATACCCTTCAATATCCTTATAGAACATATTTAGTATTGTACACTACCAAGACTACTAATAAAAGTAATGCCATTTTTATAATTACTACTGCCCCTACTACTACTACAAGCATTCTATAATACTACTACAGGAAATTAAAACAACAAAAATAACAATTACTAGTACCATAAAAACTACTGCTACACTGGGCAATTGTTTTTAGAGGACTTGAGTTTTGAGGAGGGAAGAGTTTTGGGGGGAGTGCGCCATCAGCTTTGGGGGGGATGGGCACCCCTGGGTAGTACCAAGATCGTAGTCGTTGTAATGCGAACGGAAGCACTTCCACTAATTCCGCATGTACTTTGGGGAATACAAGAAATATATATATATATATATATATATATATATATATATATATATATATATATATATATATATATATATATATATATATATATATATATATATATATATATATATATATATATATATTCTCTTTTTTCAGGGATAAGTCGTGCTCAACATGACTTTTCATGAGTGTTGTGTTCAAAAACGAAAACTGTAATGGCGACTTGTTTGAAATAAAGGCCTTTTCGTTTTTAACAATAAAGTTAGGTACTTTCACATTGAGGAAAAGTTAGCAAGGCACATTCCACTGATTAGAGTGCTGGTTCTTATGGAAGCTTCACATTGAACCGGAAGATTACCTCATGTGAGTATCGGATTGCCACAATTCACCTTGCTGAAAGGCGTGATTTATCAGGAGGTTGACCAAAATTGTTTTGGACTTAGCCTGTAGACTGCTTCTGGTATCAATTATTCCCATATAACAAGACTAACCATATATATTTCAGTAATTGGTTCGAAATGAGTTAAAATATCACTAATTGACTTTAAGGGGATAATCGCGATTTAAATATTCGTTAATTAGAAGAGATGTGAAAGTTAAGCTTTAAAATAAATCCGATAATTTCGGAATGAAGATATTATATGCAACCTAATGATAGCAATAAAACTCCTTATAACATTTTCAAAGCTAAGATTAACAGTTATCTTCTTGAAGAGGTTTACAGCAGCATAGAAAATTATAAATCCAATTATTATAAGTAGTACCTCTGACAGCCCCGCATTTCACATCACCATCGCCCTTCCATCTTGACAAGTGGGCAATCCACTTACCCACAATGACTTTTCAGGCTTTTCAGTAACATCAATATCTCAGTTTGGGTTTGGGGATCATGCTTCGGTGAATCTTGACTATCACCATCAGCTGCTATTGCAGAATCAGAACTTATTTCTGTACTAGATAATGTGGGTAACTATAGCTTTTCGTCTATAGAAGACGGAGAGTGTATGGTATTATCGCAGGAAATATTTGATACATAA
Source organism: Thermobia domestica (assembly GCF_964235325.1). Lineage (NCBI taxonomy): Eukaryota > Metazoa > Arthropoda > Insecta > Zygentoma > Lepismatidae > Thermobia > Thermobia domestica. Next base: position 140,246,065 of record NC_137467.1, on the reverse strand, counting down.
GACTTAGATTTTCAGTATTTAGGAGCAACTTTTAAAATAATCAGTTACCTTAAATGTGCTATCGCTTAGAAAAAAAAACCGACAACCATAGTCAAGTGGTCTGCGGCATTAGGCTGTGGATCGTGTGCTGTGAATGTCTTGGATTCAAATCCCGCTTTGGGCTTAGGTGTTTTTAACTGTCCTCGTTTACTTCTATGTTTGTGTGGTATCGTAATGGTTACAGTGTAATCCGTGCAAAGCGTTCAGCAGGTTAAATAATTTAAGAAAAAGCTGTTACCTTTTTCTATATAAAAAACAGTGGTTAGCGCGTGCCTTCGGTGCCCGTGGTCATGGGTTCAGTTTCCGGAGAGGCTCTCAACAATTTCGGTGTTGACCCAGCATCGTGAGACCAATTGTTAAGTTGTCTGAAGTAAGATGTAGCGGACTCCAGTCTAGAAAGCCGGCAGGTAGCGGACTTCAGTCTGGAAAGCCGGCAGGTAGCGGACTCCAGTCTAGAAAGCCGGCATAAGAGACTTCGGGTGTCGATGCGTTGACTACACATCCCCACTTTGAACATAAGGACGCTGGTAGGAACCAAAGGACTGTCGTGCCAAAAGTTTAGTTTGTTTTAATTATCATAAATGCCTTCTTTATTACTAAATTTTATCCAATATTTTCTTTTCAACTGGTTTGCGAAACTCAGAGCTAGCTACTTGTTTTCTTTTTAATTCATGTTCATAGTTAGCACAACTAATCACTAAGGAAAAACAATCTTTTCAATAAAATTCCTCTCGCGTCTTTCGTAGCTCTAAGTTGAGTTATATTTAGCTTTTTTTTTAAAGTTGAAGAGCGTTTTATCATTTTCCCTGTTTTTTTTTCTAGTTTTACCTATGTTTCTTTGCACGGACATTGCACGTATAGGAACGTGCTTAGTGTGTTCGTTTACAAACGCGGGCCTTTTTCCTGCCACTATAGAAAGTAAGAGTGCCCTGTATCAGAAAAATATTAATTGACGTATGTAATTGAATATATCTGTAATGAAGTCATAATTACTCAGTTTTTGCATCGTACATAGTTTTCTCATCTTCATTAATCTCTTCACCCCCGCTTCCTGAATTCCAGTTCTAGTATTCTTTTTTGAGCAAGGCCCATTTAATGGGGGACTGATGTCTCATGTTGGCTTCTTAACTATAACATCAGCAATAAAGAAAGTAGGGTTTAATTTTCACTAATTTTAGAACATTATGTTAATAATTAGCTAAATAATAATAATAATATGGAGCGAGCTTAGGGTAGTTATTAGGATTCTTGATTCGCAATTAGGTAATACCGGGTTCGAAATCGGAGATCAACGATCCTGACAGGATTTTCCAGGGTTGTTCCTCAGTTATACTGGGTAAATTCTAGGTTAGTATCTTGATCTAAGGCTCTGGAGACCTTCCTTCCATTCCTTTTCTAATATTGTTTTCATCTGTTGATTACTACAGTGTAAAGTGGCCTCTGAGGATGTATCTGGTAGCTTATAGTAAATAAACAATAATGACATAATATATCTTCATGAAACATGTGTGTTAATTCATCTACAACCTTACAGTCCCAACACATAGCTTAAGTTTTAATATCAATTTCCTGACTTTTAAATACTATTTTCATATTGTTTAGCTTTCAATTCTCTCATGTACGTTCCCATCGAGAATTTAACCTGAGATCACATGAACAAATGCGATTGAACACTTTAATATACAAAACACAAAACGCTTCAATGATATGATGCATGAATATGTTTTGGTTACATCCTGCAATGTACGATTAAAGAAACCTGCAGGGTGAAGAAAAAATAACAGAAATCTCTTTTTTATTTACTCCTTCAACAAACCCCCGACCTCAAAAGGGCAGGCCATAAGTTAGGTGATAAAGTCATACAACGAACACTTTTATTAATCCTAATAATACTCCTGAAATTTTCGTGTGTATGTTTAAAAATCTACTGTTGTTCAACGTCAACCAGTCTGTATTTTTTGTTGTATCTTCGAAGTGAAAGATATTCATTATTACATTTGTTGATGGTTGGACTCTAGTGAGTCAGAAACTACAATTAATAAAGAGTTTGTTTTGTCTAGTATTCCTGCTATTAGAAGGGACTTCTCTAAAAGACATTTAATTTGTATATGAGATAATAGTGAAGTTTATTTTCTAAGAATAAAGTAAAGCTAACATTAAGTTTTGAAGAGGAGCTGAACAGAAGAATTTGTTACCATTTACATCAGTTTTCAGACAGTTTACTATACTCTGAAATGGGAAGAAGTCAATCTTGGAAACATTTTATTAAAGAGACATCGACAGAAAGTGCAACATGTAAATATTGCAAGGTCAGAATAAAATAAAGAACAAAGGTAGCACAAACATGTTATGGAAACATTTAAAAGCACAGAAACCTGCTATATTAGTGAATACGTAAAAAGTTTTAACGAATTTTAGATATTCAATTTTTTTCATCACAATTTCAGATGTAGGTTTAGATACGAATCAAGATCTGAGATTAGAATTTCGGATCCAGATCCGAGATCCAGATCTAGGTCCGGAACGGGATTTCATTGGGTCCGGGATATCCGGATCCGAAACTTTTTGGCTATCCTGATTATACATTCCAACACCACATAATTGTATGCAGGAATTGCATATCTCTCACGCGTTTGTTTGATGGCCAAATGATAATGAAAAACGAAGGATAACCATTTCTCCAGTCTAAGTTGAATCTTTATTGTTTGGAGTGTTTTGCCCAATGAACACCATATATAATTAACATTATAATTAATTGTGTGTGTAAGGTATTTACATATTACATACGGCATGCAAGAAGAAAGAAAACTCTGATCATACATGAATTAGAAACTCCAACCGGAAGTAGGCTCAAATTTTGCAAACGGTGCGAGATATTGAAAAAATCTTTCCTTTATAGTACCCCTTGCCAATTTTTATCAAGAATTTTTCACTTGTGTCTGTAAAGGGACATTTACAGATGTTGTGAGGTATGACAATGAGATTCATGGTCGTTCATGCTGATGCGCTGTGTAGAGAGCGCAGGTTCAGCTAGTTTTTCCTTAAAATATCTCCAGTAGTTAACCTTTAAGTTTATATTATATGTGCTTTAAGTTTTGACTTGAAAATATAAGATAATATCATAGTCCATATTTCACGTTTATTGAACATAATGTGAGATGCGGTTTTCCTCTTAGTTGCTGCTAATTTAATGACCACCGTCATAAATATTCCGCTAATACTGGCAGATAACACACTGCAAAATCAAAAACCTTTTATTGACCATATTTTTGAACAAACGTGTCTTTATTTATCTTTTCCTTCTTTTTCCTTTTGTTCTTAATTACGTTCTTCCTTGCATTATTTCTTTCTTCCTTACTAATTTTCGTATTTCTTCCTTTCTTTGCTACTTTCTCGTGGCCCTGCGTGGCATAGTTGCTTACGCTTTCACGTCTGGAACGAGCAGTCCCGGGTTCGATACCCGGTGGGTCATTCGATCTTTTTCAAGCCAGACATCCTGAGTAAGGTTTCCGTGGGTTTTCCTCATTCACACCAGGCAAATGCCGGGATAGTATGTAATATTCAGGTCCCAGGCCACTTCCTTCCCTCCTGAATTCTTTCTTCCTTGCGTTTCCTCGTATAGTGTGATCACCGAGAGACTTCATCCCTCATACGTGACGGGCTAACATGGCCTTTCTGGCCTGAAAGCCTAGAAATCTAATTCCTAATTACTTTGTTACTTTCTATGAAAATATAATTTTCCATTTTGGTACCAGACACTTATTATAGTCGTCTTATGCTGCCATACTTTCTTTTGATTCTATATTTTCAGGAGTTAAATTTAATATAGGCTATATATTTTTTAAATCAACGTTTTTACACTCTGACCGTATCACAAATATATATTTTAGTGCATTTTTAGAACATTACAGAAAAAGGTTAGACTTAATATGTGGCAACATGTTTAATATTGTAGAATTTTTAAAAAAAATCGTTAGTTATTTTTTTTGTTTCGTTCTTTCTCGTTGGGCTTGACATATACATTGATCGCATAGAACTAGAACTACATTAAACATTGACCATTCAGTGTAAAAATCTACTCACTGAAAGTGTTTCATATACAGTTTCGCATACGGAAATTAGAATTTAGGATGGGTATCATAATCTGGCCCCCATGATGTTTTTATATATGGAAAATATTAAATGGTTGATCAATTTATACGATCTTGTGCTAACCATTCTTTTAATCAGGGATAACGTTTAAATGAGAGACAAAAACGGGAAGGGAGAGAGAGAGAGAGAGAGAGAGAGAGAGAGATGTGGGGGGAGGATGATGGGAGCAAAAGTTAGATGAACAGTATCTCCTTTGTATTGTTTCCCTTCTGGGAGTTCGGTTTTGCTCGGTTCATGTCGGAGCAGCTGGTGAGCTGTAAGCTGAATGCGTTCGTCGTGGCCCGGTTCAGTAAACGCTGTGTTGTCAGCCTTGCTGGACCGGTGTCGTGCACTGTGGCGGAACTTGTCGAAAATTTTGTTAGCATCATCTTTCAGGTTTTCGACTCGCGGTGTTAACTTCTGTGTTGCGCGGTTATTCCACTCGCCGTATCATCAGGTGGTACTGTGACGTTTGCGCTTAGTACCTTTAACTAAAAGGAAAGCTACAGTTAAAAAAAGAAAAAAAAAAAAAAACAATATCACGAGTTCTTCGTTTTGTGTCAGTTATTGTGTATAAGTAGTGAATATTATAACTAGGTGGTAGATAGTGTTCTCTGTGTTTACTACCAATTAATAAACTTACTATATTAATTAGTATTAATAGTGGCGTGTCAGAGAAATTAGCTGTAGAAATTATGTAAATGACATATTGACAAGAAAAAAATCACTCGGAGTTAGTACTCTAACTTTGTGTGTACACACTTGCAAAACAAAAATTCTTTTGTGGTCGTGATTGGAAGTGTGATTTTCCTCACGTCATCTGATGTTATTTCTGAATTTAAAATGTGTTGGCATGATTCTTGTAATTTTCTTGAATGTAAACGCATATCTTGTTCTCATCTAGAAGAACTAAGTATTCAATATTTATTTGAAACCATATTCTAGCATTGCCTAGCAATTATTTACAGTAGTTTCAACAAGCTTTAAGGTTTCGATATTTTAAATTATATCAAGTTTCAAGTGTTTGTGTTCCGTAATATTTATAAAATATTGATCACGTGGTTTTTCGCTGTGATTGTTTACCTATAAAATATATTAATATTCCAGTGGTAGTGTTTTGAGAAATGTGTGCGTTTCTCTCTACTTTTGACGAAGCGATTCTCTGTACCCACGTGTAAATTCTTGAGAATTTTACAGTGAGTGTGAACGAGCGCGTGTTCACAGGTGTGTGTGTGTGTTGGTGGGTGTGATTTGTTATTGATGCTGAGTGCTGGAGCTGAGCTCAGCCTTTCTCTCGTGTGGTATGGACTCTCTGAATCGGCTTATGAGGAAAGTTCCTCCTGCACTAACCGATGGCAGCTGTCCTTCTACTTCGGTGGTACAAAGACCAGCTAGGAGAACAGTCGTCAGTGGTTGTTTAGCTTCCAGTAGAAAAAATCGTCATCTTAGTGGAACATTTTCATTGACCGGAGATACAATGGAAGGCATCATTCAATGTCTTGTCTTCCTCAAAGCCTTCTCGGTATGTATACCAGTTTATGCTTTATTATGTTTGACGAGTTTAATATATACGAGTATATACGATTTGTGTTCGAATTTTGTGTGTGTGAGAGTCTGAAAACAGATTTTGATCATTTCAGCACCGAGTCTGTGTGAGGTGACATGGATCTACAGTTTCAAGTTTTATTCGAACCACCGTAATTCCTATTACAAGATCTCCCAAGGAGAATCAAACCCAGGATCCCATACACTAAAGTTGACCGCGCTAGCACTAGACCAGTAGGAAAGGCTTGTACTGAATCACAGAAATAATTAGAAATGACAGTTTACCATGATTTCTCTCTCAGACGTGTGCCATATTTAAATCAATTTGCTAATTAACATATGAAATACCAGAGCATTAAAACTGTACAGTTTTTTTTTTAAATGTTCGAATTTAAAACATACAACTGTGCAGCTATGTGGGGCTTTTCGTATAGGTTCCTTAAGAGAATCATAACTGATTAGCATGATACGACAATGTATTATAGTACACTATATCTTAGAGAACAGTACTACCTAAAATACTACATTAGGTAGACGCAAGGTCCTGTCAGGTGAACCATGTATCTAAATTTAATCGTGAAATAATTGCAGGTATATTTCTTTCAGTGACGCAATTTATAACCCACACATGGAATAAAAGGAAGAGGAATCATTATTACTAATTAAAACAGTAAAGTAAACTTGAAGTAATGGTTCCTGGTTTGAGATTGATTGTTCCTGTGTGTGTGTTTACAATTACGATAATCAACTATTAAATTAAGAATCCAAACTTTAATTTAATAACCAGCTTTTTATAACATTTCGACTCTGTCAAACCTTCTGAATATCTTTGAAATTGGAAATAGTATTTACTCACTCATTATTGCAATCTGAAATCTGACCTCCCTCTGACCTCCTCTGACCACCTTTGGTCAATCAAACAAGAAGCCGCAAGACCTTCTTCTACCTTCGTATTTAGTATTTGTATTTTCTATGACACTATACAAATACTATAATGTTATAGAAAATTAAAATATTTTGACACTTTACTTAGTCGCTGTCATCTGCCAGTTGTGTTGATAAATATATAAATAAATTAAATGCAATGTACTGTCCATCTTCGCTGATTTTTATAAATTACGCGAATAGATAAATTTGTTGACCAAAGCATGAGTGACGCTATTTATTTAGCATTTAGTGGGTATAAATTATCTGTCTAATGCCATGCTGAACATTTTTCTCAAACCAGAAATATCTTTTATTGCCTTCTGTTCAGATCAGCAATCTTTAGATTAGTTTGACGCAGCTTTCCACTCTTCCTATCCTGAGCGAGACTTTTCGTTGCCTTGTACTTTCTCTTCCCTGCATTCCATGTTATTTGGTTCGTATTGCGACTTATTCTCTATTTTTTTTTCTTCTGCCATTCTTTCCATAGCTAATAAAGTTATTTCTCCATCGTCTTATAATTTGTATATCATCTTATATTTTCTTTTCAAAATATTTTTCACTATACATTGATTTTCACATAGCATTTCCAATGCTCTCTCATAATTTGATAATTTATCCACCAGTTTAACTTTCCGTCATTTTTCTATGGCATCACTTTTCGGAAGCTTCTTTTTCTGTATTTCCTTTTGTTCTAGAATCCATTCATGTTTCACATTCATTCAACACCACACTCTACCCATTTACTTTCATCAGCCTATGTGTTATTAAACAGAATTAAAATATACATCCTCTTACTCCAATCCCCTGTTTTCTACATTATGAGTTTCATGTCAGCTTTGAGGATCGTATTAATAAAGTAGTAAAATGTGTAAAGGAGTCATTTCGAACTCAACACTATGTGCATCGTAGTTTGCTTCTCCCATTCTCTGTGTCAGATCGTAAGGAATACGGAGCACACTGAGAAAATAGCGTCGACAAAGTAAACATAAACTTCAAAGCCGAAGTCGATGGCTTTGCACGTATACCACTAGTGAATCCAAGCACTACTCATGTACGCTTCTGTACACATTTTGTCCCACTGTGCCGCTTCCTCAATGACTTCACCCGGAATTTGTTAGTGTAAAACAGTAATGACCAATGGCTAACTCATCGCGTGCCAGAATATTAGGATTAGGAATTAGATTTCTGGACCCTGTTAGCCCGTCACGTATGAGGGATGACGTCCCTCTGCGATCACGCTATCCGAGAAAAGGAAAGGAAGGGGGCGACGTGGAACCTGTATGTTAGGTACCATATCGGCAGTTGTCTGATGGAAATGCGGAAAACCCACTCAGGATGACTGGCCTGAGAAAGCTTTTTCTTTTACCGAGTGTCCCCACCGGGAATCAAACCCAGGACTGCTCACACCAAACACGAGAGCGTTAGCGACTACGCTACATGAGACGAGCCAGAACAAAATAGTAAATTCAGTCTCTGTTTCTTTTCCCTTCCTCCGAGGCAATGGTTCAATGAATGTGCGTAATACACACATTCACTGAACCTTCATTGTAATCTCCGTATCATGTTTATTATTTCATGTGCCTAGGTTAATCAGAGCCTGAATTTTGAACATTTGAAAGCACCTATGAGAGGTACATTTTTCTAAAAGTTGCCTGATATTAATGGTCAATACGAATATAATACATACCAAGAAAATATTTTCTTATTTAAATCAGGTCTCTATTCAAACATATTACGATAACCAGCTACACACTTCCTGTCACGTATGGAATTAAAAAAAAAAGGAACAAATTATACATTTTAATTTTATTTACAGACCGGATGAAACATACTCGTATACTGCTTCCGGCCTTGCGGTCTGCCATTTAGTCATCACTGCTGTACAGAATTGGCGATGCACATATGGCAGCTAGTGTATTCAGTCAGTATGTATGTCTAGACTCGTAGCTTGAACACTAAGAGAGGGGGGTGGAGGGGTAATGTTTACGGAACTAAAGTTTACCTTACGTTCATAATTTCTTAGTATGTAAACACTTAGTGAAATGCGATTTTGCTTAATGAACTACATACACATAAAAGCATTTGAAAGCTATCAGCATAGTTAACTGTGATTTTTTACAGCCTCTGAAAATTGAAAATCGTTTACAGAAATGAGTACATAATTCTATATTCTATCAAATGAGTATAACGCACCCAGCCCCCGCCAAGTAAACTTTGTGGTGGACAAACACCGTGCTCGTGGGTTTTCTCGGGGTTCTCCCGTTTCCTCCCACTTTCTTCATTCCACCATTTCACTCATCTTTCATCATCACCGTCTCCTTTAGCCTAACCGGCATAACCGTGGGACGTAAAACTCAAAGATTTCATTTCAAATGAGTATAACGCATACTTGTATGCAGAAGACAAAACCATCTGGAACTTCCATGACAACAGAAAAGGGAAAATACCGGAGCAGCTACGTTAGGGCAATAAGGAAGATGCTGCTTCCAGCAAAATTGAATTTCTAGAAAGAAGAAATTACTAAATCCATCCCTCCTTCAGTGATTGCAAGGAAGCGTTGTCAAGCCAATAACGACAGAAATTTCAGTAGAACGGTCAAGTTACAAAAGAAAACAGTATCGCCTTCTCTCGTAGAGAGACAATGAGCTGGAAATACTACTAAAATATCAAATTGGATTCTCTGTTTTGATCCAAAACAAAATAAACAGCAATAATTTATTGACGGCTTATTGTTTGAACATATATTTATTTAAACAAACAACTGAAAGTTTCAGGAAAGGGGGGGGGGGGCTGAAATTGGCCCTAGGTTGGATAAGCCGATCCGACCATCGCCTAGCTACGGAAACAGAAGTTTTCTTTTTCTTTTTTTTAACTGAGTTCAACTGTATATTTGTTATTAACAATAAAACAATGAGCATTTCGTACAAGATAATTACATTAGAAACATGTATGTTCAGCATTTTTAACATAATTACTCCAAATTGAACTCCTTGCGTAATAGGTCTTTGGAGGTTAAGGCCTACCAGCTGGCTTGTGCTAGCACTCCTTTGGTGGGGTGGAGTGTGGTAAGCACATAATCTCCTGTTGCCGTTAATGGTGACTTTTTTTTTTTAAAGAGTTCTCGGTTGTCATTCCGTTGGGTGGACGCCTCAATGCCAGCGCCATCTGATGAATAGGGATGATCACCCATCTTTTCTCTGACCAAACTTGGCATTGCTTGACTTCACTGATCTTACGAGAAACTGTATTCCAGTGCAGCTAGAGCGTTAGCTTTAGATAACATCATACTTCAGTATTTTACATGATATCCTTATAATTTAATTGAAATCTTAAAAGAAATTACTTTAAAAAAAAATGTTCAAAATTTCAAGCAAACAATCTGTGTCTATAGATTCATTCAGCCTTTGTGTGAGTGTGATGAACATGTTCAATATGTATGTGTTATAATGTTGTAGACAACTTTGTTTGTTTTATTTCAGTCAATAAAACTGTTTTTGCTGTATGTTTAATAAGCAGCAGTATCATACGTTTACATTATGTCAGTGAGTTCTGTGTATGGCGTGATATATTTTTTTCAATTAATATTGAAAATGAAGTGGTAGTAAATTTCTACCATTTCTGATTTTAGGAGCGAAATTAGAGCGGAGATGGAATATATTTTTGAGACGAGATTGATTGCAGAAAACCGCTTCCCGCTATCTGTTATCGTTTTTACTCTAAAGCGATCAACGTTAAAACCGGAAGTGGTTGATTTGTGTCACTTCCGGTTCGAATAGATGGTTAAAACAAAAAATGGTACCTATTCTTAAAACGCAGAATCCAGAAAAAAATACTTCCGGTATCTCTTATCGTTTTTGTGGCATGTAAATCAATGGAAGTTGTAGTGAATTTCTTATCACTTTTGGTTTAGTATAGAGTTATGAATGGAGAGAGGAAATGTATTCCTGGGACGCTTAATCGATCGCAACAAACTGCTTCTCGCTGTCTCTGCAAATTGTGCTCTATGGTAATTAATGTTAAAACCTGTAATTGCTTATTTCTACCACTTCCTGTCAATGGATCATCTCCGTCAACGAGATCGACTCTTAACTTTTGATCCTCTACATTCTGACAAAAATTAATGGTAGTCCACCAGGTAGTTCCTGGTATTCTTTGTCTTCTGGAGAGGGACACAAAGGCAGACAATAAATATATAGGTTGGCCCAAAAGTAGGTATACATCCCTGCATTTATCAAGTATAACATTCTAGTTTATGGGTTTATTTGTTTCTGCTCTTCCGAGCTTAAAATATAAGTAAAAAGACATTAAGAACAAATAATAAAGAAACTAAGTCTACCTGATGAATAACAATAAGAAATGATATAAAATGCAATGAGCTGATCAGTATGATACTGTATACCTACTTCTGGGCCAGTCTGTATAAAGGAATTTTGATAAACGAAATTCCTTTAAAAAATAACTCCTTTCCGCTCCATTTCTCTCCTAATTATGTAGATTTTAAAAGCCTTTTAACTAGTAACCTTGTTTTTCATTATTTATATCGGATCTTCTTCCATTCTTTTACGTTCCATATGTGTAATAAGTATAAATTAGTTGACTTAGCATCAATAGTGTGAATATTGTTTGAGCTTTTGTGTTTTGGGTTCTTATGGAATACCGAGGTTGTGAAGGACAGATCTTACGTACCATAACCGGGTTTAAAGCCGGTGCACTAGGCGGGTGCACACAAACCATTTTGCAAGATCAACCCTCACGGTATAGACCGTTACCGCACCATTTTGCCTCCAAGAGACTGTATTTCAGAACCACTTGACGGCTCCGACTAGTGTGCATATTGTGCACGGAACATACATGTATTTTTCCACAGGTTTTTCGGTGTGGAAATGCATATCCAACCGGTAGTTAATAAGAAAATGAATGGTTAGTACTACAAAGATGTGTTAAAAGTTGCAACTTAAAGGTAAATGTACATTTTTTGTGTTATAGTAAAAGAAAAATTACCCTGTACTAGATGAATATTTAATGTAATATTGATTTGCGAATATATATACTTCCACGTCTCTCTAAATATGAATGCAAAAGCTACACGAGTGTCAACATTGTACTACTTTATCCGTATCATATCAAAATAACGTCCCTTGGAGATATTCTTCGCAGTGAAAGAGAGGGATAATTAATGATTATAGAATTGTAGCAATGAAAATGGGGAAGGAAACGCGAGAATCTTGAGAAACTCCACAAAGATGGTATTGTCTTCTACAAACTCACATATCTTGGAATTGAACCAGAGACCCTTCGCACCAGATGTGAGTGCTCCAGCACTAAGTCACTGTATTCAGCATATCATATATAAATCGTAACTTGTTATAATGATAAATTTTAAAATGCAGAAATTGTAAGACTTATTCACCAGAGAAGACTGTAATTAAAAGATCAGGCGGATCATCTTCATGAAAAAGAAAAAAAACTGACCATCTAAGTACACCTGCAGGTCATGTACGAAGACATTCTCCTTCTAATCAATGAGAGACCGTTGGTGGATTTAAGTTACGCAATTTAATGAACAATTTTTCCAATAGTATGCCAAGAATGTGAGAGACATACGCTTCAGTCGTGTTGATAATAAAAAGGGCATTTCTGATGCATATGCAACCCATTATACACAACGCTTTGTTGGGTTGTATAACACTATTGAGCTCAGAAGTTTCCAATAATTCCGCCTTCCTTCGAATTTGTAAACCAAATAATTTTACTCGGAGTGTAACATGTTATGTAGTTTAGCAATTCATGTTTAAACATACTTTAAAAAATCAAAACGTACAAACAAGTATTAGTTTTTTTAGAAAAAGAAAAAAGCTTTGTTTTATTCATTTACGAAAACTATTTACTTATTTCTTTTGGTATATATAAAATATGTTCCATAAACTAAATGTTTTTTGGAATGTTTGCCCACCAGAAAGCCCACTTAGTGGAAGCTGGTATAGAACCAGGGATCTCAAGAACTCTGCCACTGAGCCACCGCTGTCCCTCTTAATATTTACATTTGATTTTATGTGATGTATTCTATTTTTCGATGTGCTGTTTCGTTATATAAAGTTAAACGCCTTAGTCCTGGATATCCCTTTATAATAGAACCTGAGCATACATTCATTGGAGGAATTTCAGCAATGGAATGTGTCAATGATTGAAAACTTATGTTTCCGTACCTCCGGGATACTGGTCGGAATTCAGGAAAGAGAGGACTGAAAATCGATAGATCGATAGTGAATGTTGATTACCTGTAGTAGGGCTGTTTTTTTTATCGTTTGCTTTTAAAAATATATGATGTTTTAATGATTTACCACTAGAGCAAAAGAAAGACGTTAAGTTAATGACGAATGCTTCAGAGGATTGTTTCTATTTTCATATTTTAAAATTATATCTACATCTATCTATCTATCTATATAACGTAATTAATTGTGACTATCCGCTTCGTTGGTCAAAAATAAATTTTAAGTGAATTAAAAAATCGACATGAGTACGTACTTCGCATAAGTTTGTTTTTTTCTCGTTTCCCGCTTCGAAATTTATATATTTATCCTGAATCATTAGCTAAGATACAAAGCAAGTAATCAAGTGGTGTTGCATCACCACAAAGGAAAAACTCAAATCTCACAAATAAAATAGAGAAATATATATAGCAGTGGTCACCAAACTTATGGAGCTTCTGAGTAGGGATGCGCACGAGACAAGATTTACGGCTGTCTCTTCTCGAAAATGTGCTGTAAAAGTGATGTCTCGACTCGAAAAATGTATATTTCTCTATTGGAAGAGCCATGTCTCGACTCGAATTTTGTCAGGAAAATCCTGTCTCGACTCGTCTCGTGCGCATCCCTACTTCTGAGCTACCGTACCATTTTTCAATCCTACTGAGAGCTACCAACCGAAAGAACTACCAACTTTTTTAAAAAAGAAAAATCTTACATGAGTTCGTTGCCTATAAATTCACATTTCTAGTAAATATGAAATCAAACTATCCAAGTTAGGAAATGTCTAATATACAAGGTGGCTCAAAAGTAGGTATACAGTCCCGTACTGATCAACTCATTGCTTTTTATATCATTTGTTATTGTTATCCATCAGGTAGACTTAGTTTCTTTATTATTTGTTCTTAATGTCTTTTTACTTATATCTTAAGCTCGGAACAGCCAAAGCAAATAGACCTATAAGCTAGAATGTTATACTTGATCAATTCAGGGGTGGGGTGTATACCTACTGTTGGGCCACCCTGTACACACGAAAATCACAACATGCACAACCTCACACGTATGCAATCAACTGTGAGATGAGACTGACAATAGCAGTTAAGTGGAAGAAACAAGCAGTTGTTGCTATTAGCGTCAGCTTAGTAGATGTCTCAAGGAGCGTTAACATGATATACCGAAGATTGCCCCGCGAGCTATTAATAGCTCGCGATCGACGGTTTGATGATCACATATATAGTATATATATGTTGAAAATGTGATAGATGTTGTCAGCACTAATTAATTTTACTTCCTCGAATGTCGTGGTCACTGAACTTGTTTGGACAACAAAGAAACACATAATTGCAACACTTTCTCAACTCTCTATTCCGTATACTATGAAGCTTTTGGTTCAAAACTTTTATGTTCACTATAAACTACAATATTTTTACCATTGATCTTCTAGCTCATTCATATTGTTTACGTGTCATATGTTTAGACGTATTTTATCTTACAACAGTATGTAAACAAGCCGTGTAAACCAAACAATGGAATACTATGTACATTGCAAACTCGTTCGTAAAATCATTTTCGAATCACTCAAAACATTGACATTTTTACTAGACGCTTCCACAATGCCTATTTTTGCAAGGTCCTCCGTTTCAGTGCAACATTTATGGTATTTCTGATACTTTGTGGATAATGGTATTTCTGTACAACATTTCCTGTTTGTCCTGTACAGCACGGTAAGTCATCTACCAATATAATAAGATCTTGAAGTGTTCTTCCTATATCTCAGATTGTTCGCTTAATAGAATATACGATAGACCATGTTGGATATACGATATACGAGCTGGCCATATTGGAGTTACAGGGTAAAGGAATACGTCTTAGTGAACGACAAACAACAAGACATTATAATTTATGTCTTTGCATTTTGAGAGGAACATTTCCTTATTGTTTGGTCTGAAAAACGTAACACAGTTTAATTCAGTAGTACAAGTAGGTTATAGTAATTTATTAGCCGATTTTGTCTGCTATATTAAAGTGTTGCGAAAGTTAATGTTTGTTTCTTATAAACTGGTCATTATAGCCCGCTTCATCCAATAAGCTCGCAGTGCGCGGTTACCAAACCGTCAGTGACGAATCTAATCATTTATGATTGTCCACAAATACGAATCTAGTCATTTATGATTGTCCACAAATACGAAGAAAATCAATTGTGAGTGCTAAGATTCCTCTCTGAAGGTTTAGTAACAGCACACTGCGAGCTTATTGGCTGATGCTATACGCCAATTCGTGTGACGCGGACTATATAAGGTACATACACATGAATGAAGATGTATGCCCTTGTAGACTAGCTTATTAATTCTATATTGTGCTAGTTTTGACGAAATTGAATTTATTGTAAATGGCATCTGACTGCCAGTTGTGAAATATTGACATCACTTTTGGTGGACAGATCAATATTATATAAAGACGCTAACCGTTTTGTTTCACATTACTTTCTAATTACTAGTCCGGTATAAACTTCAGTGTGTTATAGTTCTTTTTCTTTTCTCGGTATTTGAAAATAGTAAAACGCAGTTTAAACTTATAAATTTCCCTATAGCGGAAAAGATCGTCCTTTATTGATTATAAACTAATCTTTGTTATAGATGGGCACTGCACTTATGTCGCTGCTGAAATTTACTAGCTAATATGTGGTATATGAATTATGTTGTGCAGATTTTTGGTTCCGTACTTAATGGCTATCAGATTTGAGGTTCGAACTTACAAAGACCGTTTCTATTTGGTAAATTCAATTCCTAAAAATGATTGCTAGCACTGAATTCAGCACCAAAGACAGCATAGAGAAAAAGAGGGTGTTTAGTTGCAGACAATATACAGGTTGGGAGATAAATGAGGGCAAGGTGCGAAGATAGAACGTAGAAAATGTCTAGAAATGCCATGTTAATTCTAAAACATTTGCCCTCATTTATCTTCCACCCTGTATACGGTCTGCCACTAAACACTCTCTTTTTTCCCTCTGTTTCTTTTGGTGCTTAATCCAGTGCTAGCAATCATTTTCAGCATTTGAATTCACCAAATCGGAATGGTCCCTTGTTAGTAAAAAGTTAAGTCCAAGTCTCAGCTTTGATGGCAATAACTGGAAAACCCAAAGCAGACACACCATAAAATTTCATGTGTGTACGATCGTATGATTTACATCAATGAAACTTCTCGATTTCATCAAGTTAAAACCCAGCTTGGATGGCTAATATCTCGGAAGGTGAATACCTATTCACGAAAATATTTCATATGAAGTTAGTCTGCATACCAAACTCATCAAGATATATAGTAGAGTACCAAAAACTCGGCCTAATATGAACCGAAGGGGACCGAGTTTGTGAAAATTTCAGGTTATCGGGAATGGAGTTAAAACGTATTTCGAGTGTTTCCTCAGAAAATACAGTACTGTACTTGTGTGTATTGGTTGCTTGAAAATACAATGGAGAATAAACTGCCCAAATACCCTTATACAAAAGAAAAGTACGTACATTATAAAGGCATAGAGTGCACTAGCTCCAAACCCTAAGTTGGTGATCAATAACCCGAGTGGTTGGTTGATTTGGAATTTTAGCGTCCTTTTCAACAGCAAGGGTATAGCATAATAGCTTTTCACTGTCGGTCTCACTTCCAAGATTTTTCATGTTCTTTAATGACTTTTAGTTATTCAATACAGTTTTAGATGAGGTTAGCGAAAAGCCTGAAGTATTTTGACTGTTAAAGCATTAAGAAAAGATAATACAAAATCAGTTTCAGTGTAGTGCGGTACTTTCTATGTTGAATTACGATTCTTTTTTTTTTCCTTAAATGATACTATTGATACTTCACAATGTCATACTAATGTAATATTAACATTAACATTATATTTCTGATCGTAAGAGGCAGTGAAAAGGCTTTTATCAAGAACTGTGGATACTGGCGGAACTGAAAATACAGTGGTAATATTTTCCGCTGTCACATGTCGCTGAACGTAAAAGAAGGAAAAAATTGAATTCTGTTTCTGGCTTTTAGCTCTCGACTATTTCCTCTGAAATCCTCTTAGGGTTAGTCTTCTGGAAATGGGCGTTGCTTTTTTTTTCGTTAAAAAAAATCATCTCTAGACCACGTGAAACGAAGTTCGCCCGTTGAATTTTTGTCTCCGTGGTTTATTTATTCTTGTTTTTAAAAACCATCTTGTGTAGAACGTTAACACAGTTTATTTAAGTAAATAACACACGCGTGGAAAATATAATTTTGTCTTCTATAAGTAGTGTGAGCTTCGTGTGTAGTTGGTAGCAGTATGTATGTCCCAGTTTGGAGAATTGAAACAATAAATACAGTTTAGTTAATAATAAATATTTTCGTACACCGTACATAAATAAATAAACCATCTATTGCAGCAGAGTAAGCAATCAATTATTATCAGGATTGAAGAACATGCTTTTTAGATGGCATAAAAATTCGTTTTGCTAGATTTCCTTAAAAACTATGTATGAAAATTTACCCTCAAGCAGCTCGGCTAGTCTATCCCTTGGTATATACCTATGTCTCTTTGAATAGTATTGTGGTTAAACAAAAATTAATTTATAAGAGTTAATAATAATGTTTAGTCATATCTCTTTAATCATACTCTGTACTGTCGTTTTGGTAGTGTCATATTGAAACCTTGATTAGTGTATATTTTAGTAACAGTTTTATTTAACAAGTGGCATGGTTGTCGTAAAGCATCAGTTTTTAGGTTTAGTAAATCAGCGCCGTAACTCTTATTTTTTTCTGGGGAGCAAGCATTAATACACGTATTTGGGCCCCCTAGAAAAGTTGTTTTTCTAATTCTTGGACCTCCACTTTCCATCTCTCTCTCACTCTATATGGGACACCCGGAGCCTGTGGGCTCTCCCGTACGGCAAGATCTGCGGAGCCATTAGTTACACCCTTGGATCCATTCCATACATGACAAATTAACTAAAGGAACAATGTTGACAAATCTCAAATCCATACGAATGAATATTATTTCTAAGGCCCCTAATAGTAGAGATTTTTTAACTGAAATGGGTTCACGACTCATTTTTGTTTTCTTTACCTTTTGTGTGTTGTTTTGTTTATGTAATGTAATGAACCTGTTTGATGCTTCTTTTATAATTTCATGTTCGTATCGTATATGGAGTATGACAATTTTGTCTTAAAATGGGCCCCCTTCGAACGGCGGGAAACTTCCCTGAGTAAAAAAATATTTTTATCTCGTAAACTGCGCATCGCAGTTTACAGTCACGTATATCGATTTGTTCAGCTCAGTTATATCTATAGATTGATATTTATGTCACTTTTAAACCTTTTTTAACCCACGAAACACTACTATTACGAAGATGGCGCGGTGGCTCAGTGGTAGAGCGTTCACCTCCGGTGCTTGGAGTCCCTGGTTCGATCCCAGCTCGCGCCGTGCTGACTTTGTGGTGGACAAACACCGTGCTCGTGGGTTTTCTCGGGATTTTCCCGTTTCCTCCCACTTTCTTCATTCCACCATTTCATTTCATTTTTTCACTATTACGAAGTACGGCACTTTTCCGGGACGGTACCTAACATAATGGTCCCAGACCGCTTCCTTCCTTCTCCATTCCTTTCTTACTTTCCAATTCCACGGGTGGTGTGATCGCCGACGGACGTCATCCTTCGTACTGACGGGCTAACATGGCCATAGATCCCGAAAGCTCAGAAATATAATTCCTAATCCTAACTGGTCCTAAATTGGAGGGAAACTCTTCTTTACTCGACGTAGGTGTTCACTTGTCCGAATACTCCTCCGAGATGCCTGAATCGTTCTTAAGAGTCTTCATCCCTGCGAAATTAAAATACCGCTAATTTTACAGTAATTATGTGATATCTTCAAATAGATAAAAGATAATTGAAATATGGAACAAGAGCGCCCTAGACAATATTATTTTGCGTGAGGTACCGTTATCACAAGTCCCCTAGTGGCTTTCTGTTTTCAGCTGTTTAGAAACGCGAAAATAAATGCCGATTTTCAAAATAGCTCGAAATCGAAAGCAGATAAGTGAGTCGTGATAACGGTTTCTTATGTAAAATAATATTGTCTAGGGCGCTCTTGTTCCACATTTCTATTATCTTTTATCTATTTGAAGATATCACATAATTACTGTAAAATTAGCGGTATTTTAATTTCGCCGGGATGAAGACTCTTAACCAAATTTGACATGGCGATTTGAAAACGCACGCGCATGTCCCGATCGGATATACCATTGAGCAATAATCACGAAATTAATTGGCTTGTGCATAGACTTAACACTGGAAAAGTATGTGGCGCACGAATTCTCATTGTAAACAATGGAAAATAGAATTTTCAGCATTAGAAATATGGCGAAGCCCTTTTCGTTTTGCTCTGCGAACACAATTTTTCAAAGCTTTTCACTGAACCATATTCAACTATTTGCATGTCGTGTTCGTTCACGAAAACAATTAATGCATACAAAATTCTATGAATAATCAATAAAGGTCGAGCTCTTCGCTCAATTATTGCATACCTACTGTAATGAAATATAAACAATAGAGCAATAGTAATAGTATAATTTGTAAATAATGATAAACCTGATATAAAGTTTCAGTTAAAATGAAAACGACACGTACCAGTTCACGAGGTAACTTCGAAACAGGATCCTTGTATTTGGTGATTTCATGTTGAGGAACATTATAAGTAATATGTAAGTAAAGAAGCATGTCTATCACCAGTAGGAAAACATAAACAACAATAGATAGCATCTGCTACGTAATACTATACTATATTATGTATGAAATACATAAATAAATAATAATTTCCTTTAGAAAAAATGGAAGCTATTAGTTATTATTGGCAACGAAGTTTTAGCTCCACAGACGTTCATTTTTATCGATTTTCTTAATACCTACGCGTGGAAATTTTACTCTTAAACGTTTAAACGTGTTATTTGGTTCAGCTAAAAGTGATATATATATGTCTTATCTCTTTTTTTCACAATATTTTAATGAAACGGAAAATAACTAAAATTTAAAAAAAATAAATTTCGGCTGTACCTCACTAACCATACAACGTACTACCATGTTGCAGGGGTCATAGTGTCATAATGAAGAGCTTAATAAGGGTATATGTATTAATATCAGTTTCACTTCAATAAAATACATGATTGGGGGCCGCGGTGGCTTAGTGGTAGAGGATTCACGTCTGGTGCCTGGGGTCCTTCGTTCGATCCCAGGTCGTGCCAAGTGAACTTTGTAGTGGACGAACACCGTGTGCGTAGGTTTTCTCTAGGTTCTCTCGTTTTCTCCTACTTTATTCATTCCACCATTTCCATGATTTTTCATCATCACTGTCTCATTTAGCGTAGCTGGCATAACCATGGGATGTAAAACTTAAGATTTCACTTCAAAAGGCATAATTCCGGTACATCAATATTTAAATTTTCAAAAGAAATTATTTTTCCATTTCCTCGGAATTTTCTCTTGAGGTTGTTTATTTCCTTCAGCTCAGTAACATCAATCAATTTGTATATCTCTCATCATTGGACATTTTCTCCCGTCAAAGGGTAGTCTATATATTAAAATGCTAGGTTTATCTGTTTGTGGTCAAGAAAAGTTTTATATGTTGTGGCAAATCCCTTCGACAATGAGATTTCGAAAACCACATGTGCTAAAAGCATGGCGTTATTGCTGGTCGATTCCAAATTTTGTGTTGTCAGTTCTCATTCAAATTAAAAAAAAAAAAAGGTCTTTATTTTCTATTCCACATTTTAGGCGTCGTTTTGATCATATTAGTTTAATATTGCCACTAAAGTCTTTCCAGCCTTAGAACAAAGTAAACGTAAACAAAGCGAAATGCATTGCTCCGCGGCTCACACGTGCTTCAGCAGCGAAAGACATGAACAGCAAGATCGTCTGCTAGCTTACTGTCGCCGCATAATTTCCAAAGTCTAAGGCTACGGTTGGTTGGTAATATGTATTTTCTCAAATCGTTATATAAATGAGATTGCCTCTGTTCCTATTGTCCTCTTTTGTGTTTTATAACACGAGACGAAGATGGATTATTGTCACTCATCGTCGCCCTGAAACTCTGCATTCTACAATTTCAAATGACCGGGGTCGGCGCGTAAACACATACGCATGCGCAGTAAATATTATATGTCCAAGTTCAGATATGGTTGAAATTAAGCTACATCTGTTGTTAAATTATATATATATATTGCGTTTCTTATCACAAAATGCAGGATAACTTCAGATATCTTTATTCGAAATTATTATTTTAGTAAGGATTATATTGCGGTAGGATACTAGTGCAGTGAAACCTACAACCAATCACTGGTCATTCGACCTACAACCAATCGATTGACTTGTAATCAGGTGGTTTTGTTTACTTCTACTTTTTTCTAAGGCTGGAAAGAGAATAGGACGTTAAGGTTGATACTCTTGTGAAAGGCAACAAGTAAATTAGCTACGTATAGCGGGTTGATGGACATTTCAGGCGCTTTTCTTTAATCTGACAAAATCTGTTGCAAGCTGGCGACTTCGAAGGCTTGTAGAGCCACAATGATGTATAGTCGGATATGGAATTATAAGAAAAAAAATTTTTATTTGGTATCATCTATCACTTACCAAGTTTGCCACAAACTCACCGCAACATTCTATATATTAGAATACTTCATTTATATGTTTGTCTATAGCAATTCACTACCTTTGAGAGTCTTCTTGTCTTTTACTTGTGTCTGTAAAGGGACTTGCACAGATATAGTGAGAAGTGGGAAGGAGATTCACGCTCATATTAGAACTGTGCAGTGCAAATAGCGCAGGTTCAGCTAGTAATATTATAAAATTGTAGAATGTATTCTTTTTTATATTCAACCTTCTTTTGTAGGACGTAGACATAGTTTGTTTAAGTAGTAACACATACGTTGAAAACATAGCTTTGTATCTTTTATTTCGCCAGTGTTTCATTATGTCTGTGCAGCAATTTTAAGAACTTTTTTTTAAGTACGTGGATGTTGCTAAAATATTTTGCTTGTAGTAGAGAGAAAAAAGTTCTAACGTTCTCATTATTTCAACGTTTCTTGTGTGGAATGTCTTTTATGTCGTTTATTCGCTTTTTTTTTTAAATTTCTTTTTCTAAAGTAAAACTAAAATTTGTGTTGGTAGTCTTGTGTTGTTAATAAGGAAACCACACTCTCTCTCTTTATATATATATATATATATATATATATATATATATATATATATATATATATATATATATATATATATATATATATATATATATTTAGATTTGTAAATCTGGTTTATATTCTTTTTTATCTACGCACAGACGAAAAATGCTCATTTGTGCGTGTTAAGTACGAAATGGCTTCTTTCCTTTTTTTCGTTTTCTTTTAAAAAAAAGATGAACTGAAATATTAAGTTTATTTTAGTTCTCAGGTGGCGACAGTTTTTTTTTTTTTTTTTAAGTATGAGTCATTTTAGTAGAAATTTATTAGGGAAAGATACTTCCACCTCGTTTTGTGACTTTTTTGGTGGTGCTAAAACCCAAATAACTAGAAGAAGAAACATCAAATGTGCATTCAGATTGACATTGTGGTTTTCAGTGAGCTACAGCGCATGGTACTTTCTCATTGGGTACGTTTTTTCTTTCTTTTACTGAAGTATACTTATTCCAGATGTAAGCTCAGAGCCATTCTCTATCTATATTATGGTTAGATGGAAGATTCTGTCATAAAATGCCAAGTAAAGACATTCTTCATTAAGAACACAGGATGGATATAGCTATTATGGATTAAGAGCTATGACCATAAACACTTTTCATTGTATAAGCTGAACCGAAAGTCTCACTCATTACCACCTGCGTGTGTGAAGTACAAGTCAATCATGTACGTTTTTGTTCGCAGATAGTGATCTAACTGTTGTACATATTGCAGGTACCTCTGATTGTTGTGCTGAATGTTTTGTATTTAGTGTATCTTATTGTTCCTACAAATAGTGAAATCCATGGCTGATGAGTCACCATTACCATGAAGAAATGGATTGTAAAGAGCATCAGAGCTCATGGACGACCTCCGCAGGGTTTAACAAGCCTTTCCAACCCAACAATATTGCCATGGAAGTTTTTCCTTTTTTTATTTGTGAAACAAGTTACAGTGCTATGGAGAATATCACACCATACCTGAAAGTGAAAAATTCTCTTACACAAGCTGTTCAATGGGAAAGGTGACTGACTTTTTGACAGAACCACCGGAGCCATCTATATGTACTAAGTATCGACACATTTCGACTATCTTCTTTTAAGATTCCAAAGCTAGCAGCGACGGTTGATGCGTACGGATCTTAGGACTGACAATACCTGATGAAGGTCGGTCGGAAAGCCTTGACTCTACCATTCCGAACCCTTCCACTTCAACTACTTGTTTCATGTTTCTGCAGTGTTCCATTGTGCAATTGTTTTGTTCATCACAGACAAGGTACCTTTTTCTGGAGTCACACGAAATGTTTAACGAGACTATGGTCAATCAATTTGTGTTAGTAAACACGAAAATCCATAGGCGGGAAAAATCCTCGATCGCAACCGTTTCGTACTTGTGGTGGTGGTGGGGAAGTAGGGGGCACTGCCAACACAACACGTTGTGGATAATGAGACGAAATATGGAGCGAGTTCGATGAAAATTTGCATAGAAGCGCAGTTAAACATATACTACAATGTGACATAACATTCGACAATACTCTGACAAGTAACGGCAGAGACGTAGCACGTAACGACAGAGGAAGAGGGCGGGTACGCATGGGGTATAGCGTAATGGAAAACTTTCATAGAAGGTATGAACACATACGAACCGGAATTGAGAGGAATAATAACATAGTAATATATCATGGACATGGTCAAGTACATGGGTGGAGGGTAGAAAGGCAAGGGGACAACGGCCCCCCACCTTCCTGAACTGATCTTTCAACATATAGTGGTGTATTGGACTTTGCAGTGCATTCACATAGGGACATATATTGTTGTCTCACTTTTATATCATCATCATGATAATCAAACCTATGAAAACGAATGCCTACATGTATACAACAATTTATACACATCGGACGTTACGAAGGGAGGGGGTCCGTATCCTCGGACAATCCCCTCCATAACTCTCTTTCTTCCATTTCTGCGTCACAGTGTCGTCTACAGGCTGTTTTATAGTTTGTGATTTATTACTTGACTATGTATTATTACTGTACCATTCCCGTGACATCTTGCTTCTCCGTTTTCCTCAATTATATAACCATTTTTACTTGCGCTTAACCGCCCCTTCCTCTGTCGTTACGTGCTATGCCTCTGCCCACACTTGTCAGAGTATTGTCGAATGTAATTCACATTGTAGTGTATGTTTAACTGCGCTTCTATGCAAATTTTCATCGAACTCGCTCCATTTTTCGTCTTATTATCCACAACGTGTTGCGTTGGCAATGCCCCTGTTCCCCTCCATAAGTAATTACGGAACGGTTGCGATCGAGGGTTTTATTTATTTCGCGTATGGATTTTGTTGTTCACTAACACAAATCGATTGACCATAGTCTCGTTCCACATTTCGTGCGACAAAACAAGTTCCCTTGTGAGTGTGTGTGTGTGCCACATACAGACTTTTCGTTTGCCCTAAATTTTCGGTTAGAATTAGATAGACATTGGATTTTGGAATTTCAGGGAGTTCTTCAATGAGCCTTGCAGATATACAATGATCCGTGCGCACAATCCTCACCACAG
This sequence comes from Thermobia domestica, assembly GCF_964235325.1. Lineage (NCBI taxonomy): Eukaryota > Metazoa > Arthropoda > Insecta > Zygentoma > Lepismatidae > Thermobia > Thermobia domestica. The sequence continues at coordinate 140,221,405 of NC_137467.1, read as the reverse complement.
TTTGGACGTTTTCGTCAGCTCGCACATAAGTGCTAGTCGTGGTTGTGAAGCTTCTTCAATGCTCTCCTGATCAGCACGTTACTGCTCAATGCCTCACTACCATATAAAGTTTGAATCCCTCGAAACTTTTCTGTTGCACTTTTACCCAATTGAAACAAAATTTAATATTGGCAATTGCTTCCTTTCCGACTGCATGTAGCAGGTACTGTCATCACAAGATTCGTATGCATCAACTATCGTTGTTAGCGCTTTGCAAATTTGATGGAAAATAGTCGAAATGTGTTAGAAAATGGTCAAAATTCTTTCCGTGATGAAATGAGACGATCCCTTAAAGTTACAGATATCCTCAGGAGTTAGCCTTCTGTCATCTATGAACAGGGGCAAAGTTTTCTGCATTGGTTTCAGGAATTGGGCTTCCGGACTTCGGCAGATCGTCAGTTTATTCCCGCCCCTCCATAAATTTACTTCTTCACAGTACAGTCACGAAAGGCAGTGTTCCCGCAAACATCCTTCAAAGGTGATAAATGTCCACACCTTTATCATAACGTAAACTTTATTATAAAATAGCTACTTCTATGGTGAAATCTGTCATTTCAGGTCAGTATTAGGCTTTTGTTTACATGCGAATTTATTAAAAACCGAACAGTTAGAAGTTGGAAATTTTACAGAGTTCCGCCTTAAAGTCTGATGTTCATTCATGCGTAATTACATTAAGCTACTCTTAGTTCTCGAACTATGGCAAAACGGAACCTAATTTTAGTGTGCACCTAATTTTAGTGTAGTATAATTTAAAATAGTATTAATTAAAACTTCCTTAATTTTATGTTGATGTTAATAGCTGAAAATAAATATAACGTTTTAAATAATTGGAGGCTATCAAGAATATTTTATATTTAAAAAAATCCATATAAGCAATTAGAATTTACAAAATTTTAATCTTATTAGATTGTATTATTGATATAATCTATATCTGTTTTGAGGTTCTCAACTATAGTATGTGATAGGGGCTCAGTGGCTCAGTGGTAGAGCGTTCACCTCTGGTGTGGGGTCTCTATGGTTCGATCCCAGCTCGCGCCAAGTGAACTTTGTGGTGGACAAACCATATGCGTGAGTTTCCTGGGAGTTCTCTCGTTTTCTCCCACTTTCTTCATTCCACCATTTTATTCATTTCTCATTATCACCGTCTCCTTTATTCTACACGACTTAATCGTGAGTCGTATAACTGAAATATTTCATTTCATTTCATTTTATAATATGTGATACCCAAATGACTTGAATTTTATATTTTCTATCTTTTTGGATTAATGTTCAGTCAAAGAGAATCACAAAGGCAGATATCGAGGACTTAAGTGTAATCCGCTGACCCTAGTTTGAGAAACGCTAGTGTAGTTGAAACATTAATGGGTTCATGATTTTAAAAAAAGTAAAAATTCTTGTCCTGCATATTATTTGTGTATGTGCACGTAATAAAAGGCTAAAGTATTTTGTAAGGATCCATGTTGGAGTAACGATATCTGTCGGTGATTTCACTTGCAATGAGATATTTTTAGCGTACCTTTGTCTGTGACTTTTTAAAATATTATTTATGACAGCTGCGATGTTAGAATTGATGGTAGGATAATGTATGAATGTTGTGGTGTCCGATAATGAGTAACGAAGGTAAAAATCACAATTCGTTTTAAAGCGTATTTGATTACAGTAGTAGTTAGTGACGGAGAGCGAGGTCGCCCAGGTGAATTTCCTGCTGCCAAGGTGCAGTGGCTCTTAACGAGGCCCCTGGGTCGTGGTTAGCCAGCAGGCAATTAGGAGCCTTCCCCGTTCATATTTTACTGAATCGAGGTGGTCTTCTGCCCTGCTGGATTTTCCTTGTTCGTTTTCGCTTTTGTTGTAGGCGAAAACTCTCACATGTGGATGGTTCTTTACTATTTACAAATTGTTTGGTTCTAATCCTCCTTGTAAATGATACAATGTTCGTTTTCGCTTTTGTTGTAGGCGAAAACTCTCACATGTGGATGGTTCTTTACTATTTACAAATTGTTTGGTTCTAATCCTCCTTGTAAATGATACAATGTATGTTTTCAGCCATTCAGTAAGTCTACAGTTTTACTTTTTGAGTCAATCAGTCAGGACGCAATGAATGCTCCAGTGCTTCTTTTTTATTGGTTGGGAGAAAATAAAATCTTTAAGTTTTACGTACCACAGTTATGACAGCTAGGCTAAAAGAGACTGTGACGATGGAATGAATTAAATGGTGGAATGAAGAAAGTAACCCCGAAAAGCCCACGCACACGATGTTTGTGCACCACCAGGTTCACTTGGCGCGAGCTGGAATTGAACCAAGGACCCCATACACGAGAGGTAAACGATCTACCATCGAGCCACCGCGGCCCCTTTTATTGGTTGGAGTGTAACTGTCTTTTCAGCAACGAGATTATTTGAGATGGGGCCTACTGCTTTAAGTGGAAACGGAATCACCATTATTATTTTATTATTATTAATATTTTATTATTATTATTATTATTATTATTATTATTATTATTATTATTATTATTATTATTATTATTATTATTATTATTATTATTATTATTATAGCAGAAGTCCCTGCTCTTTGCTTGAGAAGAAAAAGGTTAACTAAATACTGTATTTATACCCTGACGTGTGTAAATGTCAAATATTAAGAAATGCTGAACCACATATTTAATAATTCTAAATAAAAATTTTAAATATCAAATGTAATGTCTAAACTTAAGGGGTTTCGAAGTATGCAACCACTTGACTCTTTTTTCTTTCCACTTCTTTTCTTCCCTTCTGGATCAGATATCAAAGTACGCTTGAACATGTATTTAATTATTTTAAATCAAAAGTCTAAATACTAAACTTCGTCTCTCTCAAGTTAAGTGATTCCGAGATACGTACACCTAATATAGTGATTGCGACCCTCACTTTTTTTTTCTTCCAACGCTTTTTCTTCTCTTGTAGGTGAAATATCAATAGATAATGAAACACGTGTTTAAATATTTTCAAAGAAAAGTCTGAATATCAAGTCTTTAAATTTGAAGGATTCCGAAACATTGAAATTTTTATAGTAATTGCAACCGCATCCCCCTTCATGTGAAATTTCTAAAAATCCTTCTTTAATGAATCATGAAGTCATAAGTTCTATGTAGTGTCCAAATTTAAGTTTCTAGCATAAGCAATTTGGCCTAAGTGTTGATCAGTCAATCAGTCAGAACTTCTTCTATATACAGAGATACAGGGCGCGCTCGGTAGTTCAACAAGCCCAGTAGTTCAACACATTTTTGAGTATTTTCCTGGAACACAGGGCCCGCTCTACAGTTCAACAAGTTTGCAGCCACCATGTTCGGTAGTTCATTTGGCAAAACGGCTAGCAGATTGCTCTGTACTCCAACGGTTTTGAGGTTCAGCCGCAGAGTGGTCGGAATGACGAAGAAACGCGGCGAAACTATTTGCAGGCGTATTGAAAGCGTGTTTTTATCGATGTGGTATTTTTTGAAGGCACATTAGGCTATTTTCAATTGTTCTGCTGTAATGTGAATAATTTACCGATTAATAGTCAGTGATGCGGGTTGCCTATGTAGGTGGCGAAAAAAGTCGACATTTTCAAAATCAGATTTACAAATACCAGCTTGAGTCGTTATATAAAAAATAGAACTTGTGGTAATGTTATTATTATTAAAATTGCAGAGTAAAAATCTCATTATAAATAAAATATACATGTTTTCGAACAGTAACGAAAAACTACATATAAGCATGAATAATGAAGTTAACCAAAAGTCAGTCCGTATAAGAAATGTTTACAGAAACGAAAATATCTTGCAAATAGTAGGTACTAATTCTAACAAAAATCATTAATTGAGAGACCGCAGAAAATATTAAAATGAAAATGAAGCCTTGGACCTGCTAGGAAAATTTTAAAAGTCTACAAATATATAGCAAATCATTGACTTTTACTATAGTGTTGTAAAAATGCACCCAGTACGCGTACGAAGTGCCTCAGAGACCTGCTATTGGCCTTAAAGGATTGCAACTGTTCTGATCAACAATACCAATATTTAGCATTTCATAACTATCAACATATTGAAGAGTAACTGTCCCATCATACTACTACATACGAAACGTATTTTTACAAGGCCTGCCAATTATCCACTTTCGGCAGGTGTTTTCTCATAAACGAGTGATGCCTGAATGAAAAATAGACCTGTTCTATGTAAAGTGGACATTCCCCTACTAAAAACTATAGAAGTTCATTCCAGTGATTCATTCCAGAGTTCATTTTTGTTTTTTCTTCGGGTTTTTTGCCATTTCGACTATTGTGAGCCTCCCAGTAGTTCAACGCGCTCTTGACAAACAGACCTGACAGAAGGCGCTACCTCAGCATTGCACTGTAGATATAAACAAACCCCCTCTATTTCACCACCGAGTCGGACGACGCGGCGCAAGCGAGCAATTTAAAGCGTGTATTGTTGAATTTCTTTGTTTCAACTGTACTGTGTATGATTTTGATTGAAAAATGTGATTCTAAATTTGACTTAAATGTTTACCAGCAAATGCGTTTTTAAGTGCAATACATACAGTAGTGCCGTTTTATCACGTATTTACACTCAATCTAACCGTCCTCACTTTTTTTAACAAATATATCTAGTAGTTCAACATTTCCGGTAGTTCAACGCCTTGCTAGCCCTATAGGTGTTAAACTACCGAGCGCACTCTCTACATAGTTCCACCAGAGTTCGAATTTGGTACAAAGCGCTGGTTTGAGATTCGATTCTCAACAGGGATGGTCGGTTGTGACTGAGGGTCATGAGACAATTTGAGAACTACATGAATTAAGACGCATTGATTTTTCAAAACAGAGTGATGGAAGGTATGTTAACTGTACCTTACCCAGTGCTTGCTGCAAATTTTCGATTCACAGTGTCCTTAGTGTACCACGATTTTTCAACGGCGCTTCAGGTAAGTACCTAAGCATACCTATCATCATAATCATCATCATAGATATTCTGCCATTATTGGTAGGTCACTTGGTACAACTCAGAAGCTTCCATGATTCACGATCTTCCGCTAACCTCATCGTCTTCACGTACAATTTTTCTGTTTTGATATCGTTCATTACTTCTAGTCTCCTTCGCCCCTCCTCTTTCCTGCCACCATACCCTCCAGCACGTCCCTCATGGTACAGTTCCTTCTTAGCCAATGTCCCAACCAGAGTTGTTCTTTCCGTCCACCATTTCTAACACCCTCTCATTCGTTTTCCGCTCAACCCACTTAATTCTCTCCATTCTTCTCGACACCCATATTTCGAAAGCTTCGTTTTTCATCATTTTTGCGTAATGTTCATGTTTCTGCTTCATACAATACAATATAACACACGAAGTATTTTATGAGTCTTTTTCTCAATTCTTTCCTCAAAGTCCCATATTTTTTTCTTTTTTGGCTCACCTTATAGGCATACATAAGATATACTATTATCCTTCTTTCTTGGAGGCAAAATAGCGTGGTGGAGAATGGCCTATACTGTAAAAGTTGATCTCACGTTATAGTTTGTGCACCCGCCAACTGCACCCGGTTCAAATCCCAGTCGTGGTTTGGAGACCACGTTCTTCTTAATCTCTGTGTTACGTAGAAACTCAACTAAGATTTACATAAATGCATACATATAAATACGTACTGATATACGATATACATATATACGGTACCCGGTGCGTCAAAAAAATGTATACACACTTTGAACTGTCATATAAGATTTATAAAGATTACAAGGTTACGTTTCTGGGAAAAGTAAGGCACATTCCAGTTTGAAAAATAAGTGTACTTTCTGGTTAAACTGAATGTTTCAAATGGAGGTTAAATGTTCAAAATGATGTCCTTGAGCGTCAATACATTTCTGAGTACGAGTCACAACTGCTTCCATACTTCGCATCAAACTATTCAATAGAATTTCTGCGCATCTATTTGAATCTCATCCCAAAGTGTGTCCCATTTACCCGGTTTACGGTACGCTTTATCTTTTATTGTGTCGCATTAAAAAAATTGAGCGTTTTAAGATTTAGAGAGCCTGCAGGAAACTCGACTGGTCCCCCTGCGTCCTATCTACTGGCCTGATAAATTTTGATGCACGATTGCTTGCACATTACTCCGGTACGGGTAAAGTTACATAACAATATTTCTTTATGAGTTCACTTAACGATTGTATTTAGACGTTGCTTTGGCATATCGATAATTTGTTTCACAACTGTGCTAACATAAAACTGACTTTTCGCTCAGTCTCATTTTGCACTGATATTATTTAGCAGATCTCCATATTTCTTACGAAGTGTTCCCAGTTCATAGGTTCTTGAATTGCACATATCACTTATCACTGTCATGAGGATTGTGAATGACTTTCTCGCTCTCTCAGAATATATTTACTATGTGCATCTGCATTTCTTTTAACTATACAGTAAAACTATTGAAGAAGCACGTATAATGTTATGCTTTTTATTAGTAGCCGGCATAAAAACCGGTATTTCGGTTTCCGGTTTTTAAGGAAAACCGAAACCGGTTTTTGAAACTTAAACCGGTTCGGTTTTCACCGAAACCGCTTATCGGTTTTCTCCAAAAACGGGTTCGGTTTTTTACCACATCAAGTTTCGGTTTTCTTCAAAACCGGTTTAGTTTTTCATCGAAACCAGTTTCAGTTTTTTCAAAACTGGTTCTATTTTTGGCCAGAATAATGATGGAAATTCTCATAAAAAGGAATTGCAAATCGAAACTGATATGATTGAAAAGCAATATGTTTAAAAGCAAAACTGCTTTTGTTGTAAACGGATCCGGTTTTCGGAGAACAACGAAACTCTATTCTGGTGAGAAACCGAACCGGGGTTTGGATAAAACGGAAATCAGATTCGGTAAAAAACGAACCGGTTTTGGAGAAAACCGAAATGTCGGCTTTCGAATTTCGGTTTTTCTAGAAACCGGTTTCCGGCTTTTATAAAAACGGTTTTGCCCATCCTTACTTTTTATATATCTTCCAGCTCAAAATCTGTTAACTAGAACTGCTCTCCATTAACTGTAAACAGCATCCGGTCGTGTTATTCCTTTCTATATTTTTATGCTTTCTATTTATATTAAAATGCATAACATACCATCTTTCATCGTAAGTGAAGGAAAAATTTTTCTCACGGAAGTAATTATTAATTTTAGAAATAGAAGCTAACGAAAAAAAACTTGTTTATGTTTGTTTGCTTGTTTATGATGCACTCCTTCGTGCAATCTAGCTTATTTGGTATTTTCTCTGAAAACAATAATGTTCAAAGGCTGTCGTAGATTACAGAAAGGAAACCGGAAAAATTAAATTACTCCGAACGAAACAAAATTAAAAGGTAAAAAGGTGCAACATTCATTGTATGTTTCTGTTTTAGCATATAATAAACTCTCCTCTTTTAGTTAGGGCTAAAATTTAGTAAACGAAAAAAAAAAGTGTGGTCTAACACAGTTCCTAAATTTCGAAGTTGGAACACTATTTGAAGATTTCACAATATGATCTCATCTGTATTTTTGACGTTTACGATCTTTACTGAAATCCTGATATCTAAGATTATTTTTCCGAAAAGAATGATGTCTCAGTGATACAGCGCTCGCCTCTAGTGTGAGATGTCCCTTGCTCGATCCTAGGTCATGTGAGTTTGTAGAAAACAGCATCGTGTCCATCAGTTTTATCAGGGTTCTCTCGTTTCTCATTTCATCAATTAATAATTCTTTTTCATAAATCATCCGTCCCCGGGACGTAAAACTACTTTTCATTTCGTAAGATTTTCTCTTCAAGAGCAGTGTTCGAAGTGGAAAAAAAGCAGAGGCGGTATGTTTTATTATGATTTTGACTCAACATACGGCTATTTAAATATTGTCTTGATCACTGAAAAAACAGAGACGGTATGTCCTGATTACTGAATAACCAGAGGCGGTATTCACCGTCTCACTTCGACCACTGTTCAAGAGACAAAGTTGTTGTGGGTAAGTTCAGAGTGAGTTGGAAAAAATAGCTACTAAATATAACTGTGCACCAAGCGGTAATGTTAAAATACTCGTAATTTAGGCCGATATGACACTACTTTGTATGTCTTGTCTAAGTGATCAAATTTTGTCCTAGAGTGCTCTCGAGTTCTCTGTTCTTCATGTTTGTAAAGGGAATTTAATACTATTGTTGAACAGGAGACTGGGGGAGAAATGTCAGATTTCAAACGTGATCAGAAAGGTATATGACTACAAGAATGGTAGCCAGGTGTTGTTTATCTTCCTTTGAAGGAAAAACGTGATATTTTTAAACATTTCAAGAGTATGTAACAGTTACGCACGGCTGTTCTTTTTCAATAACATATGATTAAGTGACATAAATCATAACAGAAAACGAATAATGAGACCACGTTGAAGAAATGTTTTATACAAGTAAATAAAATAAGATGTTAAAATCTTTTTACCTCACTCGGCCGTAGCGTACGCAGGAATTTATTTCGGGGGGTCCAAACTCAATATGAGGGTATTTTATATAAAATTCCTAAATTGCCTCTAAAATTAGGCTAAATTTACACAAAAATCGAAATTTCGGGGGGTCCGGACCCCCAGGATCCACTCCCTGCGTACGTCCCTGCCACTCGGGATTAGGGAGTACGTTGTCTAAGTACGTTTTTTTGTTTAAAAAAGTGGTAGGCCGTTCATCTTTAGTACAAATGGTCCCTAGTTCGATCCCAGACCATGTAAGTTTGTGGTGGACAGCATCTTTCTCGGGGTTCTTCCGTATTCTTCCACATTATCACTCCACAAATTATTCCCTCATTATTTAGTGTCGTTTATCCTCTGTCTTCTTTAGCCTAAAGGACATAACGATGGGTACGTAAAACTAGAAATTCCACTTCATCCAAGTTTCAGAGCTGGTATTATAGAATTGTTACTTCTTATAGGCTAGTATTACAAACAAAAATCGACCTTACGCTTTGTTAAGACTAATGTGTGATTTATACCTCGTCTTCTGCAAAGACCACTTCTGTATTGAAAAGATGTGTTAAACTTTCAACCATAGAATAATAATTTCCGGGCATAGATACATTTGCAGTGAATAGCACTTTTACCTTCTTTATATACAAACCATATGATGTGAAGTCGTAATGGCAGTTGAGTATAAAAGAAAAGTATAATATTTAATCAAATTATATGATTTTAGGGCTGGAAGGGACATTAAATTCTAATCAATTGCAGTATTACTTTCAAACTATGCTGTGCACAAGTGGCAATTGTTATAGAACAGTGACGTTGGCTCCATGGTAAAGCGCTCACATTCTGTGTGTGGAACCTGCTTGACCCCAGCTTGCGCCAAGGGCTTTGTGATGGACAAATACTGTATGTGGGGGTTTTCTCTAAACTATCCCGTTTCCTCCCACTTTCTTCATTCCACTATATTCATCATCATCATCATCGTCGTCGTCTCTCTTAGCCTCGGTACATAGTCCTGAGATCTACAAATTGCGTTCCATTTCTTATAGAACGGCTATATCCGTCATCTGTCTGTCGACAGATATCAGCGCAAAAGTGGTAAGAGGAAGCGAGAATCGGACTTTTGGAATCTATTCAGCTTTCCAAGAATAAGTTCCGTCTCTTCCCTTAATTCGTGTTCAGTCCAGAAGAGTAGCAGATCTAGAAGGTAAAAATAGGAGAAGGGGCAATCAGAACCCAGACTATAGGTATAGCTTTAATTGTACTGCATTTGTCACTCAAAAAACTAGAGGCCTAGACCCCCTGGCCGGATCCGCTGCTGATTCGGAAGTGGTAGAAAGAACCATTTCCGCTTTCAACATTGATCGCCATAGAGCAAAAACGGTAATAGCGAGAAGTAGTTTTGATACGGATTCAGTACCACAAGAATAGGTTTATTCTCTGACCTTTTCCGCCCTATATTACAACCGGAAATGATATAATCTACTACAATTTCTAATTCCAATATTGATTCTCATAGAGTTGAGTTGATTTTAAGTTTAACGTCCCGTTCAGCAGCGAGGCTATGTAAGACGTGGACCTACTGATTAACGTAGAATCCGAACCACATGAGCTCCCACCGGGGATCGAACCCGGGTCTCCCACGCCAAAGGTGCGTACTCTAACCGCTTAGCCACAAAAGAGCTTTTGATTCTCATAAAGTCGAAATGCTAATATGATGCGACAAGTGGTTCTTAAATGTGGAATTAAAACTTCAAGAATAGATCTCAGCTCAGGTGTTATTCTTCCATCGAAACCGGAAGTAGTAAAAACTAATAGAACTTCCTCTTTCAATTTTGAATAATATTTATTATAATAATTTAAATCGATAGTTAGAAACTGTTTCTGCTATGGCTTGAAAGTTCGAAGAAAGCATACATCTCTGTATTGCAACCGAAAACTATAGATATACTAGGTGTAATCAAAAAATACAGTGAATAATTTTATTAGAAACAGCCTAATAAGCTTATATGGAATTTGATTTAATCTCCTTCAAAGTGCTCTCCTTGGCTAGCAATGCACTTATCTCAACATTGAATCCATGACTTGAAGCTTTTCTGGAAGGCTTATTTTGGAGGGGCGTCCAGGTGCTCTGTCTGCCCCTCTCAATGTTGGGAATGGTAATTTCGCACGTTTTGCCAAACGTTTTTCTTTCAGCACGGTTTTAATTTTTAGGAAGAGCCGCAAAAGCAAGATATTCCACGGTGCTTTTTCGTGGTGAGGAAGAAAGCCATTTGCCCCTTTAATCGACAGTTAAAGTGCTTTTCAGGACCCATACAAGATGTTTAGTTCTTCGGAAAGTCATTTCGAATAGTCATTCACCTATTTAAGCAAATCATTTGTGCCAGTTGGGCCGCGGTGGCTCTGTGGTAGAGCGTTCATCTCTGGTGCTTGAGGTCCCGGGTTCGATCCCAGCCTCCGCCAAGTGAACTTTGTGATGGACAAACACCGTGTGCGTGGGTTTTCTCGGGGTACTCCCGTTTCCTCCCACTTTCTTCATTCCACCATTTCATTCATTACTCATCATCACCGTCTCCTTTAGCCTAACCGGCATAACCGTGGAACGTAAAACTCAAAGATTTCATTCTTTTTCATTTGTGCCACTTTTTGCACGTTTTCATCTGTTTTTGACGTCGAAGGACGTTATGATCGTTGCTCGTTTTCAACCGACTCTTTGCCGCTTTGAATCGCTCATACCACTTGTAAACAGTCTTCAATGCCACCGCTTCATCGCCATACACTGATTTTGACATTTCGTGAGCTTCTTTGGCACGTTTTTGCAGTTTAGAACAAAACAATGTTGGCGCGCGACAGACGCTCTTAAGACGTCCTCACACTTCTGCCTCTGGTATCTAACTAACTGTCACAACTCGTTCGAACTCGACACTGACCATACCAAAGGTTTAGGCTACCGGGCTTACTGGTTGAAATGGATCAACATCTATAGGTGGTACTATATAACTAGATTCACCGTACTTTTTGATCACACCGTGTATATTACAGGTTGTAAGTTTCAGTACTGAATTTGCGTGGTTTGAAAGTCTACCGAAGTTTCACAATGTGAAGTGAATCACATTTGTTCAATCTGTAACATTTTATCATGCTTGTAGGTTTTGATATACGGGATAATAAAACAAAGCCAAACAATCATATTCATATTCAGAATTCGTTGCATTGTTTCTTGGTTTTCAGCATGCTAAAGTAAAGATAGTGTTGTTCCTTTTCTCTTTTTCTTTCTTTACTTCCATTAGAGCAAATGAAATTACCCTGGAGATTTCACATCGGAACGCCTTAGACCTGTTAAACTATCTTTCTGAGAAACTGTTTGATCTCTGTTTGCATGAGAAGCCATCAGAAACCATTCTCTGACTAGTTCTGAAAGTTGTAATAGTAACTATGGAAGACGGCGGAGGGAGGAGTCAACACTCAGTCGTCTACATCAGAAGCTTCTGCCGACTCCAAATCCCTGCGGGACTGTTCGTGTACTTGGCGACCTTCTCCGTGTTTTCCATCTGAATGTCCTTCCTGAAGCTTGTAGATCAGATATTCACTCACCTGAGTCCACAAAGGAAACTTGTCAGATTGCAAAACCCGACGCGAATCTCTCGACAGTGGTTCACTCGAACGTACGAAAATAACTCCTTGTAACTCAACACTGAAATCCTTTTTGTGATGGAAGTAAGAATGCATGTATGGTTCCATTGGAGTGGATTTGAGAGATGGAGAGATAGAAAGAGAGAACGTGCTAAGGTTAGAAACACCCCTAAGGAAGGATACTGGAAAATAATTTATAGTCTAGTGGAGGAGAGATCAAGTGGGATCATGTCTCACACACGACATTCATACTGCGTAAGAATTTCCTTATTTTCAAAGTGTTCCAATTCAAAATAAGAGAATTCCAATATGTTGTTAGTAAAGGTGTGGATTTGAAATACCGTTGTGCGAGCTGGACAGTAGCCCAGTGGATAGCACTCATGCTTACCTGTGCGTGCTTTTGATTTGATCTCCGGTGGAGACACAGGAGGCTTGGGTCACATCATCTTATATGTAAATAAATATTTGTATGTTTGTTTATTTGCATGTTTGTCTTCTATGTGAATCCATGCCATATCTCCACATGAAATAAGTTTTTGAACGTAGTTAACACTTTACTTGGAGTAGATATTTATCATGACACTTTCATTAAAATACGTGTTCTAGAGGGAGGATACGGTTCAAAATTTATGCCAGAAATAGAATATCGGTAGCTCTTCAAGTTAGACAGATGTAACTTAGTATATAAACTCCTTATTAAAAATAACGTATCGAGATTCTTTCTAAATTGCAAATTTAATTAAACTGGTGAGAATAACGGAACAGTTGAACTGATTAAAATATATTTTTGAGAATAGCACATGGTTGAATTGATTTGATTTTCAGTTCAGCGTCCCTTTGAGCAGCAAAGCTATATGGGACGTGGACCTGCATCTTAACATGGGATCCGAACCACATGAGCTCCTACTGGGAATCGAATCCTGGTTTCCCACGCCAAAGACACGTACACTAATCGGGGCCATAAGAGAGCTCAAAATAGTACTTGGGTCCATCTACATTTTCATGACTGCACTTCAGTTGAAATGCGAATGGTCAGGAGAGGGAATGAGAGTTTAATGTTTTGTAAAGAATAACGACTGTAGTTTGAAGTTAATTTTTGAACATAATTAGCACTTGCATCGACTTGGAATTTTCTCATATCACTTTATTTCGAATATGGATCTTAAGTGCGGAGGGGGATGGAGAAGAAGGTTCAAATATTTCCTCGGGTATTTAAAGTAAAAAGTTGTGATTGCACGTTTCATGTGGTCTGGGCGCTTATAAGGCATGTTAAACTTCAGACAGACACATTAAATAATATATGAAAGAAGAAATAAAGTCGAAGGTTTTTTTGCGTGTAATTGAGAGTTAATCTAATATTCATGCTTAAGTTAAACTCAATGGCTTGTTTTTAAAGTGCCTATTTCTAATGGGTAGGATATCATATACGATCCCATGTCAAGTGGATTTTGTGCATGAATATTTGGGGATACTCTGTTTCCTTTAACGTCATTTTCATTTCCTCAGCTATCACTCATTTTCTTTACTTTATCTGTGTGTCATCAAGCTCAAAATTTCAGTAGCCAGGTTTTCTTTTCTTTCTTTCTTTTCTTTTCTTTTTTCTTTCTTTCTTTCTTTCTTTTTTTTTTTTTTTTTTTTTTTTTTTGCTGATAGAAATTAATTACTTAAGTTAGGTAAATAATATAACTAATTACCTAATTTTACAATTTTTTGTTCGGAGTCATTTGTGTAATATTGATGTAATGAATATGTACTAATTATGAATACCTTTTGAGTAGTAAGGACGTAATATAAATTTCCTGGTATCATAATTAATATAGTTACGACCTAGACAAATCAGTCCTTTTGTAAACTAACTAACTGGCTATGTCTTATGGAGACCGGAGGTTCAATGCCGCACTCAAAAAAGTTCTCCATTGATTTTTGTCCTTAGCTTATTGAATCCAGTTCTATTTGTATTCCTATTTCTGCGAGATCCATCTTAATATTGTTCTCTCATCTGCGTGTAGCTCTTCCTAATGGTCATTTTCTTATTGGATTTCCAGTTAAAACTTTGAAAGCGTTCCTACTTCCTTCCATTCTGGCTGTACATGGCCTGCTTATCTGAGCCGCCTAGACTTGATGACCCTAACAATGTTTGGTTAACTGTATACTTTATGCAGTTCCTCGTTATGAAGTTTCCGCCATTCCCGTTCCTCTTGGATTCGAATATTCGTCTCAGAATTTTATTCTCAAATAAATTCAGTTTACGTTCTTCCCTGAGAGTAAGCGACCATGTTTGGCAACCATACAGCACAATAGGTATGATTATTGTTTGTTTCACATATTTTAAGCTTCAAATTCCTCAACAGAATTCGCTACGACAAAAGATTTTGAACTGAATACTAACACGAATTTCCTGTTTTCAGTCGACATTTAATTTCGTCGTGGATATAGTTAATGTTGATTATATATATATATATATATATATATATATATATATATATATATATATATATATATATATATATATAATGTGTATGTGTGTATGTGTTTTGCACCCTAACTCAATACCGAGGTTACAAAGGATGGGACCTAATATTGACATGGGCTCGGAACCACGACCGGAGCTTGAACTTGGTGTAATTGACGAAGGAACATACTATCATACAAGAGAAACCCCCTCTCATAATTACCATTCCACTGTCTCGCCTCTAAAAGAGCTGGATTCCATATGACTACCCCACCAGTTCCCGGCAGTAGTGACACTACGTTTTAATAAACATATAAAATTTTAATTTTTTAAAACATCATTGTTCAATGTTGTGTAAATTCAGGCTCCCCAAAATTGACTTTAATAAAAGCTTTTTTTTTTTTTCAAAAAAAAATCAACGGATTTTTAACCCTTTAGTGGGCAATGTTGCTCTCAAGCAACATCGCATTCTATTGCGTTATCCGCACGAATTATAACTTCAGTGATCGTTTAATTGGCGTTATTGCTTTCATACAATATTCACACATGATTTGCAGGTCGCTTCTTTAGATACTTCTAATCTTCGTCAGCAGGGGACTATCAAATTTAGTATTGTAGAAGCTTTATCTCCCACGTTCCGCGATTTGTTTTTATTTGTGGTTTCTTGTTCTGTAGAAAAATATTTCAACGAAACTGTTGGTGATTACTGATAGTATTCTTATGATATTTTACCATAATAGCGGAATGCTGCTCAGTAGCTTCACATAAGACCTATTTTATGGCAATGATGCTTTGAAATAAACACCCTGTATTTTGTAACCAAAGTACAAAAATACTTTAAAAATTACGCAGTTATGATCAGGAAGACATGGTTCAACTATAAAAGCAAACTAAATATTTTAATGGGATTGCTATCAATGCTTGCCCTTTAAAGGGTTAAAAAAAACACTAAAAATGATAAAAGCGCTAAAAAGCAATAATAATAATAATAATAATAATAATAATAATAATAATAATAATAATAATAATAATAATAATAAAGTGCTTAAAAGCAGACAATTTGTTACTACTATCTATATAAAAAGTTAAATTGTCACAAGCCGAACAGTTAATGTCTAATGTAAAATTATTTCGAGGGTAATTTTATGAAGCATTAATATGTTTCGCATTGCACGACTTTTAAAAAGTATAGATAATATATTACTTTCTGTTTTTTAGCACTATTGTTAATAATAAATTATTTTCTGATTTTTAACACTATTATTGTTTTCTACTTTTAGGGCTGTTTTCAATAAGTTTTATTGTTTGCATTTTAGTGGTTATTTTTACGTTTATTTAATTGTTCCTCTTTCGATGTCCCAGATACTTCTCGTAGTAGGCAACCAATTATTGAAAAAGTGGCAAATGTCAAGCAAGACCGGTATGTAAACAGTCCTGAATTTGCAAATGAATAAACATCCATCACCAAACAGAAGTAAACCATTTGAAGAAAGCTGGTTACAAAGATGTTCCTAACCCCTGAGTTACATACAGTTTATCTTTATTTATCTGTTTGCCACATATACGAGGGTGGAGTGGTAAGTTCGTGGCCTGACTAGGAAGGAAGCAATTATTTTATATGTCTAACATTAGCTGCGTAGCGATATCCGTTGGAAATCACTGTATAAAATTTCATTTCTCTACTGTTTCAGGTGAGTTGTTTATAAGGCGCTAAGTCGGAATTGAGAAATAAGGGGCCAGGAGTGCTGCGAAGAAAGGTGTTGTTTCACCAGGACAGTGCGCGCATTCACACGTCCCTTGCACCCGAGGGAAAAATTCATTCATGTCGGTTCGAATTGTTGCCGCACACCCACCCTATTGGCCTGATCTGGCCCACTCGGACTTTCACATGTTTAGAAACCTGAAAATGGGGAGGTCAGTAATTGGCTCGATAAATCATCTTTTAAAAATGGTGTAGAAGCGTTACCGGAGAGATGGCGTAAATGTATCTCGGTCGAGGGGAACTACGTGGGAAAACAAAACATAACTGCTCCAAACATTTTTTTTTTTTTTAAATTTTGTAGGTCTGGCGACGAACTTTCCAATTCACCCCCGTCTTAGAATGTTTTTCATTAGACGTTGTGGGAATTATTTGATTTTAAAAAAATAATTAAGTAATTATTTTTTTTTTCAAATATTTCACACGTAAGAACCTTCTTTGGAAATATTTCAATTGATTAGTGAAAACAGCATCAAAACATGACCAACAGTTCTCGATATAATCGCGTACATACATACTTACATACATACACACATGTTAAACTGAGAACTTTTTTTTTTAACCTGGTTAAAAATGTAATGATCTAGAACATAATCGTACATGTTCTGTAATTAAATTAATCACTGTTAAATTCCGGCCTGGAAAATCAGATTCTAGTACCTCTAATGAATGCTAGCTGCACTTGGATGTGCTAAGTTACATTTTGAGATCTCTGTATGAATTATTAGTGCCAAGCAGTTTCATATCGAAACAGAGAAACTATCTTGGAATAAAATATCTTGTTGCTTCAGGTGGCAGATGTTTTTGTCGATTTAGGAGGCTAACAACAATAAACAGAAGACATTATAGTGACGTTTCATCGTCTCAGAAGACGGGTCTTCGTTGTTTTGGACTTCTTCCAAGGAAGCAATTTCAAGGAACTGACATCTGGGCGAATGGTTGATTGTGACGTTATCTTCTTCCCTTCTGTTTCGCAAAATGATTTGAACACCACACAACTGTCAGATAAGTAATTATTCAGAGAAGCAGCCAGGGTAAATCAATCCCCTCCGCTCTCTTGTTCTGTGAGTTTAGTATATAACTGCTTGATTAAGAAGCAATAGTCTTCTGGAAATATCTTATCATTCGCTCCGATTAAATTATACAGGGTGATTTTTTAAAAAAACTGGTCTAGAATTTCTAACTGAAGTTTGATTTTCATGCGGTTTGTGGCAAATGGTCAAGGAAGGATGGAAATTTATGGAACTGGTGTACTGGTTTAACTTCATCCCGGGTAATATCGGCCCCGCCTTAAAACAAAGTAATATTCGCCAGTGTACCTTACAATTGGAATGAGGTGCTGTACGGTGCGGAGATTTGAGTTTTCTCCGTTAGACGACAACCTCGCCAAGGTCAACGGCAAACTTGGCCGTTGTATTGGGAATTGTAGTGCTGTACAGTTGTGTGCTATTGTGTGATTGTGATCAGGATACAATGAGAATGATATACTCTTTGGAGTAATGTGTGTTTTTCGTTTTTAGAGAACGGAATCTGTTGTTGCTATGCAAAGGGTGTTTAGACACAAATTTACCTCATGTTCTGCCCCAGACAGGAACACAATATTGTCGTTAGTAAATAAATTGGAAGAAACAAGATCGCTTCTGAATAAAACAGGAAAGCATCGAATCCCACAGGCGGAAGACGTCAGTTATCGATTCCTTAGATTGCCCAAGAAATCTCTCCGTCACCCAAGAACTATTTTTTACGGGTGTTACCACTAACACTTAATTTGTATTCTACAATTCCGCTTCAAATTACAAAATCTCATTCCAGTTTTATGGTACAGTGGTGATATTTGCTGTTTTTCTTGAGGCGTGGCCGATATTACCTGCGACGAATTTAAACTGTTAAATATAGTCCCATTAATTTCCCACCCTTCCTTGATCGTTTGCCACAAACCGCATGAAAATTGGACTTCAGTTAGAAATTCTAGATGCAGATGAAATCCGTGAGTTTTAAAATAATCACCCTGTATAATGTACTCCGATTTTACTAAATATCTACGAATAAATCGTAATGTCCTTGATTTATTTCTGCCCCAAAACTTTACGATTTGTTAATCTAAAAGAATAAATAAATAAATCAAATATTATTAAAAGATTGAATTCGGGATGAAAGGTGGTTCCTGCACTACGTACAGTCATGTCCAAAATTGTTGTCGCATGTATAAATATGTTGTTGTAGGAATATAATTTGATAATGAATCCACCCGGTATTTCTTACAATGTATGTGTATAATCGGCAAAGGCGTGTATGTGTCGAATTTCATGTCAAAAGAGCAGTAAATAAGAACAATAAAAAGAAAATAAAACTTTCTTGTCCATTTAGCAACATTTTATTTTACTCATTCTAATTTTCGTATTTATAATTCTTTTCCTATGAAATTTACCACAAATATACATTTCCCGATTATACATACAGTATCAGTATTAAACGTACCTTGCGAAATCATTATCAAATTATATTCTACAAGAAGACAGTTATAGATATGCGACAATCATTTTGGAATGAGTGTACATTGTAGTATGTGCCTTATTATTAGAAGTGTGTGTGTGTCACCGTTAGGTTAAGACAAATAACAACAAATACAAACTACTACTTGACGCTGTGGAGTACCTACGCCATCTTCATTTTCTTTATCCCATTTATTCATATGAGGAATTATTTTTTCTATTTTCTTTCAAATGAACTATAATTTTAATGATTTCTTGTTCAAATCTAGTTAAATGTCCTTCAAAGTGAATTTGTATTATGTCTAAACGTACTGAAAATTAAATAAAATTTAATTATTAAATTTGAAAATTATAGATAAGAAAAATTTAATTTTCACAAAGTTAGGGAGATTTAAATACGAAGCGTGTTTTTTCAAGTACCGTTTTGAAGAAAAAAAAATAAAGCAAGTTAACTTTTCATAACAATTTTATTGTTACATGAAAGTCTGTACTTAAATCTATTTTTCTACTTACTCGTAGTTTCCATCGATATTAAGGCACTTTATCGTATCGTACAAGTTTTTGAATACTATCCTCATAGAAGAACAACCACTGCAACACGGCCGTTTTGATCTCGTCATCGTCATCATGGTGTTGAGTCACAATTTCTTTAAAACACACACACACGCACACACACACACACACACACTTCTTAAAATTTGAGGAAACATATCAGATAACGACGAAATCGTAAAGCGTCTGTTCTCTTTCACGTTTTCGTCAACTTTCTGCACCAAGTCTTCAATGATGACAGAGAGTCACCCACTTAATTCTTCATCATGGACATTTGTACGACCATTTATAGAAGCTCTAACTCATTTCGGTACCAATCCATCGCTCATAATGTTTTCTCCTTACACTTCACTAATCTGGTGATGAATTTCAGCCGTTTGCACGCCTTTAGCATTAGGAAAACGAATCATGGCGCGTATTTCGCAGCTAGCGGAGGAATCTTAGCTATTCACAACCAAACGTAAACAGGATCGAATGTTTCCATAATGTCGTCTGTGGCTTACTAACAAATGTGGGTACAGAGCGCGGATGCGCAAGGTACCGAGCGCAGCGCTGCAGCGGCCGAATTTTAAAACGGTGCTTACTTTTTAAAAAAACACGCCTCGTATATTTGAAGAAAAAAATCAGTAAAATGAAACCTTAAAATTCCAGTTCATTCAAAAGAAGAAAAAAAAATATTCCCCATATAACTCAATAATCTAAAACTGCAGATGGATCAAGTAATCAGCACAGTTAACATTGTATTTTTCATTTACATGTACAGAGCATAATTAATAAATAATCTCCAACAGAATGAAAACTATAATTGTTAGCAATTGTTCGACACGCATTTTAGCGCCATCTCATTTCCTCGAAAACTATGCATGGGAATTTATTTCAATAATCTCATTTTATTCAACTGAATGTGATCTACCGATTGATATACCCACGTATGTCTTATTTTTAGACAATATTATAGTTAATTCGTCTTGCTAGTATGTCATAATGACAAACTTGATAACGGTATACGAGCACTTTATAATCAAGTTCATTTTAATCGATAGAATGGTTTTCGTACAGAATTAATTTTTACGTTTACAAAAAAATCGATTTTCTCGAAACTTCTCATGAAGATTTATGCTTACCAACCCTGGTGCAAATACCGGGGGTATGAAGGAGACATATCCCCTCCAACCTTGGAACTGGGGCGGACTGCCTCCTCGAATAATCCGATTTGAAATGTTTTTTTTTTTTTGGGGGGGGGATGTGATGATTTGTGACCAATTGCCACAAAGGAAACTGAGATGAAATTGATGTTCCCCTAGAATAAGCCTCAAATCTGTCCGCCTTTCAATGTTGAAAACAACTCTGCTCCCTGATACTCCACAGGATTGTTTTTCAACTTCAAAAATATTTTGAGCAACTCTTAACAAAAAAAAAAAAAAAAAAGTCTTACTTGTTCCCTCCCCAGCCCCCCGGTGTTGAAGACAGATTTGCTCCGCTGCTTACCTATGTGATATTTTTGAACTGAATGAAATCTTTCGATTGGTATATGTCTTATGTGTGGCCCTTTTTTTATTCGTTAATCGCCAATTATGTACCATAATAATTATTTCTCTGTTATTTTGTTGCTTGCAGCTGTACTCCCACTCTTCAGTATGAGACTAAATGACTTGAACTCTTACAGTTTAGTGTAAAGTTCAAATCACATGAGTTTCCATCGAGAATCGAGTTCAAATTTCCCGTATCAATGGCAAAAACTAACATTTCTACGCTCGCCAGGGATTTGAACGAAATCGAAGATTCTCACGTTGGGGTCTCCTGATGATCCCCTAATTTTCACAGAGTTATTGTTGATACATCGTCGGAAAGTGTATGGAACACAGATTCCAACGAGGTAACATTTGTGCAAACCAAGTCAGTGAAAAGATACCTTGACTTATATGGAACCGTCCTAAAAATAAATGTAATATACGTTTAAAAAAAAAAAAAAAAACGAGACTCAAAAAATTGGCCAACTTTGCCTCCCTGTTCCATAATATAACCAACAAGTACACCTACAAGATATTACCATGTAGTAGACTACCTCGTTTCTTCACATACCAATTTTTATGAATATACCCCCAAGGGATGGCCCCCAAAAAATCCTGATGCCAAAGAACACAAACTTTATCCTTCCCCACCTCCGCCGTGGAACCCCGCATATCAGCCCAGCTTCATCTTTCAGGAACACATTAGTAGCAAAGTTATCTTCCTAGCTGAATTAGGGGCTGAACTATTGAGGTTTAAAGCCTTAACTGAGCAGTTGCGTCAAAAGGCGTTTAAAGATTAACTATTTAGCAATGAGTTTGTAATTTGTTTCAAGTACAGCCATATTAAAAGTATTTACAGCCTTTGTTTAAGTTGGTAGGCCAATAATTGTTGGAGATACGATGTAGAAAAAAGTAACAATTATGAAACAAACATATAGGAAGAAGGAAAACTTCGTGGTCGAAATGTCTGCATATAGTATTGTGCTCTATAGAGTAGAAGTAAGGACATTATGAAAGAGCAATGAAAAATAAACTCTGGTAAAGACAATAAAGAGAATTACACGAAACATACTTGATGAATGAATCTATCCTGGTAGTTAAAATAATCAGTAATAATAGTTGGGAAAAATGAACGTTTATGTTATTGATTCAACTTTAATTCATAACATTCATGGCATTCTTAAATGGTCCGATGAAATTTAAACAAGTGGCCCCACGTAACGTAGTCGCCAACACTCTCGCCTTCGGTGCGAGCGGTCCCGGGTTCGATTCCCGGTGGGGGCACTCGCTCAAAAAGTGTAAAACGCTTTTTTTTTTTAGCCCAGCCACTCTGAATGAGGTTTTCTTCATTCACACCAGGCAAATTCCGGAGTGATACCTAACTTATAGGTCCCAGGCCGCTTCCTTCTATCCCTTTTTCCTGAATAGTGTGCTCGCCGAGGAACGTCATCATTCAAACGTGACGGACTAAATGGCTATAAATGCCGAAAACCTAGAAATCTAAATCCTAAATTTAAACTAGCAGACATAACCTACAATAAATACTGTACTTATATACAAATTCATGTTATGAACTAAAGCTAAATCTTTTAAAAATTAACATTATCACATATTTTCATATATGATACATGGATAGCCACCTTTAAAATCATCCTTACTATTAAGTGAAACCAGGGATGGCCAAAATTTTCCAGAATTGGAAATGTCACTTTCGGATTTCGGAAAAATCCGGAATTCGAAAAAGTCCGGAATTGCCGAAAATTGTATTCCAAATTTCGGATTTTTTTCGAAATCTGGAATTTTCCCGATTTTACTTTCCGGATTCCGAAAGATAAAAATTGCGGAATTGGCCGTCCTAGTTGAAACGAATCAACTCCATTAACGAACTCAACCGAGATAATCTCTGTAACTGTCTATTCCAGAAACAGAATTTGAAAACTTAGTTTCGTTTAAGAGTTACCGTGCGGAGTAACGGACGGATAGACGTACATATTAAGATTACAGTAAGATTACGTATATTAAGGCCTACTAGCGTGATCCTGATAAGTAGAATCCTTGTTAGTGAAGATACCACAGAGCAGGAAAAACTACCTGAATGATACGAGAAAACAAGAAGTAGTAACAATAGTGGGGGAGGGAAGAATTGTACTGGACGTAGTAAAAAGAGGAACTATTTACTCTATGTTCCCTCTTTCATCTACACGGCAATAAAGAAAACAGTTTGTATCCTTCCGCCATTCACAAGCCTATTTGGCTGGAGATGCTTCATTCCCACGCTTTCGGAGGAAGGAACAAATTTCACACGTGCTTTTCCACGAGTCTGGATGTTGCGGAAAACATCAGCAAACACTGGCAGTGCTTTGTAAAACAATTATTTCCCTTCTTCCGTCTAATTTCCTGAACAACCAATGATCCTAATGGTCAATATATTTAGTACAAGTACTTTTCATTAGTACGTAAAAATATCCCTAAAGCAGAACAGACACCTACAGTGTTGAACTAAAACCACAAGGGAATCTATCGTGCAAACGTACATGCAATACTTCTATCATTTCGTTAGATCCATGCAGGGGTGCCCATCCCCCCCAAAGCTGATGGCGCACTCCCCCCCAAAACTAATAATCTCTTCCCTCCTCAAAACTCAAGTCCTCTAAAAACAATTGCCCAGTGTAGCAGTAGTTTTTATAGTACTAGTAATTGTTATTTTTGTTGTTTTTATTTGCGCGGTAATCAAGTTTCTTCACGTTATGAGCTTTGGGAGATCCACTGATAGTTGTGTGAAGTGTATGGACCGGATCTCATGAATGAAGGTGTGGGTGATGGTGCAGGTAATTCACAGCAATGAGGTCGCACGGGAGAAGTCGGTATGGGCGACCGCCTCTCCGAAGGCTATATATATATTTTTTTTCTTTCTAAGTTCTGTTGATTTTGCAGCCCACAAAGCCCCATGTCCTCCTCCGAACTAGTACTAATTTAGAAGAGTTTTCCTGCAAATAGTACATACGTTGAAGTACGCTATCCACAGTAGGTGATACGAGGTGCATTCATGTTATAACATCTCCATTTTGGTCTCAGCTCTGGTAACGGATAGAAACGTGCTGTTTATTTTAAAATACGCGAGCGCTCGTTGTCAGTACGTGACAGAGATGGCAAAACCGTACAGCATACACAACTCTAGCGGAAAAGGTGAGAGTGATAACGATACTCGTAAAATTGCGATGCTTTCATTACAAACAGCGTGGATTTATCCATTTGCGTGGTATGACATCGCTTAAAGGTAATCATCAGTTGAGTGAGACATATGATAATGGTGTCATAGACGTGTCTAATGTGCGTTCTTGAGTACGACATTTCAAAGAAGGCAGAAGGTCGTGTGACAACAAATCCAGACAATCACGGCCTCGCACAGGCCGATCAGACGACAGTGTGCACAGATTCTACGGAAATGCCAACTTTGGACGGGATTGTGTTCCACACTCATTCGGTGATCCTCCAAAACAACTTTTCTTCACTCGTTCGACCATATCATCAGACCCTCGTAGCGAGGCCGAGATTGTCTTGGTTTGTTGTCACACAACGTTCTGTCTTCTTTGAACTGTCACACCCATGAACGCACATTAGACACTTCAGTGACATCATCATCACATGTCTCACTCAACTGGCGATGAATTTCAAGCGGTGTCACACTGCGCAAATGGAGAGAACGACGAGTATCGTATCAATGAAGACGTGGCAGAAGTCCTAAACGGCACAAGTCCTAAAAATCATACCGCGGCAGAAGTTCTAAACTGCAGAAGTCCTAAAAATTTAGGTCTAGTGCCGATATTTTTAGGACTTGTGTCGTTTAGGACTTCTGGATTTTCACAGTTGCCGCTAGAGTTCTGTGTGCAACTCGTACAACGCTCACGTCCTAAGTGGTCGACATGAGGAAAGGATGACCCATACTTAAAAAAAAAAAAAAATACAGCTGCGTACTATTTTTTCTTTTTAACCTCTTCACGGATATGGCATCAAATGATGCCACGTATTTATCGGGAAAATAATCCGATTTCTTTTTCCCACGAAGAAGAGTGCGAACTGAAGGTAATTATTATTTTTATTTACCTTCAGTTCGCACTCTTCTTCGTGAAAAAAAAAAAAAAATTCGGCCTATTTTCCCTATAAATATATGTAATCATTTGATGCCATATCCGTGCAGAGGTTAATTGTACATTCATAACCGTGGATGAAACATAGGTTTATCACATCACACCTGAGATGAAGGAAGGAACCGTCAAAACAATGGACTGAAAGGGAAGAATCTGCTCCAAAGAAGGCTTGACCGTTCCATCTGCTAGCAAGGTCATGGCGTCAGTTTTTTGGGACGAGCGTGGAATGCTTTTCATTTGTTATCTTCAGAAAGGAAAAACAATCAACAGCGGGTATTATGCAAACATATTGCAACGTTTGAGTGATGAAATCATGAAAAAAAAAAAAAAAAAACGTCCGCATTTGGCGAAAGAAAAAACGTGTTGCTTGATGAAGACAATTCACCAGTTCATACATACATTATCACGATGGCCAAAATTGAATTGCTTCCTCAAGCATCCTATTCGCCAGATTTAGCCCCCCTAATTATTTTCTCTTTCCAAACTTCAAAAAATGGCCCGATGTTAAAAGATTTGCCAACAATGAAGAGGTGAAGTCTGCGGTTATGGGCTATTCTTTTTTATGTAAAATTTCCTATTTCTTGTTGTGTACATTCATCTTCCAGAAAGTGGTCGAAATGACCTCTCTGGATTCGCTAATGCATTAAATGCATTTGATTACAGGATGTTTGTGTAATTTCTATCTTGTTATTGCTTGTCTTAATTTTATATGGTTAGTTTATAGTGAGACTAATTGTTTTGCGTAATAGTGTGTACGTCAGGAAGTCAGCAGGCAATCAACATCCTATAGTAACACGTGGTTTTTCTTGTTTATTAAAATCTAACGTCACTTTTTAATATCGAGCCTGTATGAGACGTGGACCTTCACCTTAAGGTGGAATGCAACGCGTTTAAATTTTTTAAGATTCTCTCACTAGGAATCGAACCCAGGTTCTCGTGCACCAAAAGCACGCACTAGCCACTAGACTAGCGGGGAGGGTTACATTTTTTTTTTTTTAATGTAAGACGAAACAGATTGTGAGTAAAATACTGTTGTATTCTGTGTATTATAGTCGATGGTATGGTGAAAGGAAAATAAGGTTGCGGGGTGGGGAAGAAACAGTTGACCAACAAGATTAAAATTAAGTGATATTGTAAAAGCGCAATGCATAAATTTCTACACTTGAGGCAAACGATTTTCCAGTGCTAACAGGGCGTTTACAATAATGATATTAAAATTTTGAAAGACTTATTTATAAGTTATCGTACTTAGTTGATCATTTTACTCTTTACCTCTGTCAGATTTAAACTTTTTGTGTGTGTGGTAGAGTTCAAAGTATTAAGAATTGAGGCCATTATGTATTGCAGAATCGTATTCAAAAATGGATTTGATAATCGCGGAACTAATGTCAGAAGTGCAACTTGATATTGTAATCGATCCAACAGTTAAACTAGTCATGGCTGAGAATTAAATGATGATTCATTAGTTCAAGACTTCTCAAATATTTTTGACTGACAATACACTTCACCGAATTCCATAACATCACCACAGACTTAAGTTATAATTGAGATGGTTACTGTTGTTGCAAGCATTGATAGGCCAGATCTCTCTTAAAATTGATTTTAATTTATTACTAGCTGAAATGTCTCTTCTTCGCTCGGGGAGAATAGATTTCCTCCTTTCCCTCTTAGGATACGCATGGGAGATGAATTTCAACTTAAAAGCATCAGGACTGTTAACTATTTATTTCAGAGATTCTGAAAACTGTACACTAGACACTAATGTCAGTCGGCTTTCGATTCTTTTTTCCTCCTTCTTTAAAACATGCTAAGAACCCAAGTTTGACTGGGATCCACTCATGTACCATGATCGACATTGAAATGTGGTCAATGTGTGTGTGTTAATATCGACATGTAGCTAATGGACAAATGTCACCATGTCCTACTACTGCTGGGACACCGTCCCACGTGTGAAAAATAGGAAAATAATTACTCGGGTCTTAAATCTGAGGCCGTGGGCTTCCAGTAGGATTGGAAACCGACCACGCGAGCGAAATCGAGTGCTCTAGCCCTGAGGCTCGAGGGAGCCTCACTTTCTCGATATTCATTTCTTTGAGGAGTACCCACTTTGTTTGGCAAGCGCTGTTGTACAGCCTCCCAACATGCTTGTGTGTTTCATTTTGTTACTCCTACTGCACAGTTGTAAACAATCAGAGCTTTAAGACATTTCTTCCTATTTCTCATGTCGTTTTATTTTCCATATGTATGGTGTTCCAGCTGTAGTATTACAAGTGCTAAATTGGTTCATTTTCGTCTTTGTCTTGGCATGTGCACTGTGTATAAGATACGAATTTCTGGAGGTATTTTCCTATATATGGAGTACGTCATATGTCCCAGAAGACGTGAGACATGATACAAGATTGTTATTTTCACGCTCTATCAGAATTTGAACCATGGATTAAGAGATTTCCTTTCATATGCGTCGACTGTGGTACAATGTCCCCAACAAAGAGGGACATTGATACAGTCGTGTTCTGGTTACGTTCTACCAAAAAGTGCACCAGATGTAATAGCAGAATGTACAACGTTATTTTCCTAGTTTTCGCACGTGAGATAGTATCCCAACAGTAGTGGGACATGTTGACATTTGTCCATTAGCTACATGTTGATATTAACACACACATTGGCCACATTTCAATATCGATCATGCGATCCCACTAATGACATTCATTTAGCTTACCCAGTTTCTTTGTGAGTCCCCTTGCACAATTTCAACTTGGCCTCAGTTGTTGCATCCTTATTTGTATGCAACCGTGCACATCATATTGCATCGGTTTGAGGGAATATTATTGGCAATGGCTTTTGAATTATTGATGAACTGGCAATGGCTTTCATGTTCTTGATGCTATTCCTTACATTTCCGACGATTTGAATTCACGCTTACTTAATATGAGTGCATTTTTTCTTGGCATTTTTCGTTACGTGTTTCCACACATGTGAATCACCCTGCTTCATCTTCTGTGCTCTACCGACACTCCAGATGTCTTTCTAGAGCATTTGAGTACAAATTCGCTACACTTAATACTCAGAACGTCACTTTTGGCCAGCATCGGTACCTGGTGATTATGCAACATCACACAACGGTCATGAAGGTGTCCGCCATTTTGTATTTGTTCCAGATATCGACTTAATACAAACGAATTATTGTTACCTGGTAGAAACCCTATCAGTTCATATCCATTTAGACCAATTTTCATTTGGCAGATTATCCGGGACTCCCTACGTTCCTTTGGGGAATCCCTTGCACGTGCATGGTAGGATTGTGAAACATGCAAAATTCAATACAGCAGGTATGACTTCTTCAGTGATTTTTTTACCCGCCCTCTTTACGTTGAGTAGTTTCCGAACTATTGGCGTCCGAAAGTCATTTTCCCACGCTTTCGGCACCTTGTAGATCCGAAACTATGTCCGAGAGCCGAAAGTTCAAGAGGACTTTTTTTCTTGTCTCGGTGGCAGGAGTCACCTCCCAAGAGTTGTAACACTTATTTTGCAACACCCGATATAGGTTAAAGGTTTCTTGGAGAACAAGGTTGTATCAAGTCTAAGCTTATAGTTCTGGATGGCATTTATAGGTCTGGACAGTTAGGGGAATTGCATTATTTGGTTAATTTTTATTATTATTATTATTATTATTATTATTATTATTATTATTATTATTATTATTATTATTATTATTATTATTATTATTATTATTATAAATTATTCTGCTTAGAGAGAAGTGAGGCGGTAAAAACAGTTGAACATTATGTTGGCGACTTAAAAAAAATAGGTGAGAATTTGTTACGACCTTACGGCAATTATGGATTAATAAAAAAATATTTAGTCTTAGATTTAAAAACTTTTATTATATAAAACTAGCTATAAAATGATTTGAAAGTATTCATAGGTTGCAGAAAATCGTAAGGTATTTTGATGTTTCTTAAGGAAATTAAATGGAATCTTTCAGTTTAACGTCCCACATTTATACCCTTTAGGTTAAAGGAGATGATGATTAAAGCAAGTGAATGATGGGATAATTGGTGAAATGAGAAAGTGGGTGGAGACGGGAGTACCCGGAGAAAACCCATGGACACTGTTCCACACAAAATTACTTTGGTGGGGATCGAACTAGGGACTCCGCGGTTTCTAAAAGAAGATTGTCTTTGTAAGAAAGAGAGAGAAAATCAAGATAAATTTCAGGGATTGAGATTTTAGCTGCATTCTCAGCATTGAAGTCGTCATCTTCTCCCATCAAAAAAATGAGGAAGATGTGAACTCTTGAATTAAATTAAATACGGAGACGGAGGAAGTTTGAAATCATGTCAAATACGGAAGAGTTGGCAACCCTAGTCGGTCACCCACTGGTCATTCTTTCTTCCATGCGGATCAAATTTTATTTTTCCTTTTCCTTGCAGGGAGAAGAGGGGAGAATCTCACAGAGGGAAGTTGGGATATTAGGTTTGTTGATTTAACCCTGTAATCCGTTCAGCACATGTCTGAACATGAACGGCAAAGAGAAAAATGACAGCGTATAGGGAGCACGATGGAAGACTTATAATTATTGAAAAGAACTGAATTTATGGACATCACGATCGTAGTTTGTCTACATCGGAAAAATCTGACGTGCTACAGACGGTAGACTGTAAAATAAGGTATTCGTAAGCAAGGCCATAAAAGATGTATTACGGTCAGATCCTCTTCTCGAAACTTGAAATAAAACGGTATTGTAATTCATTGTCAAGTCTTTCAGATAAGTTTTTAATAATAATAATAATAATAATAATAATAATAATAATAATAATAATAATAATAATAATAATAATAATATAATATATTTGGTATGGCGTTGCCTGTGACTTATTTATTCGAGATGAAAACATGTTAAACCAAAAGTGTAAAATAATTTTTTTAAAAAAATATGTGGGCTACATTCCTTACTTGTTTTCATAGATCGTGAAAAAATAATCAAAACTAATTAGTATTTGGGTTGGAACCATCTAAAACTTAATTCAAACATGGACATTTGAACAGTAGTTAGCTACTGTTATTGATGAGTCATAATTTTGCATATTTTGGTACACAGCATACCTATATTCGTTACAGTACAATGAAAGCAGGTGAACATTCAAAGTACAGTACAACTCCTCAAATCCGAACCCCGGAAATCCGAAAACCCGGCAAATCCGAACACGTTCTCAGGATAAAAAAAATAACTACAGCTGGAAAATGAAAAAAAAAAAGATTTAATCACACAAATTTAGTTTTTTAAAGGTTTTAACATATTTAGACTTAATGCTTATTCAAAATCATTATCTAATTATATCCTTACAAGAAGACAGTTATAGATATGCAACAATCATTTTGGACATAAGTGTACACCCGCCAGTCAAGGACACTGCCCTTTCGACCACTGTGCCACCCTGTCTAACCTCAGTCGTTGTTTTACCGCCAATTCAGTGACGAAATAAGTACGTAATATTATTTCCCGGGTAATCCGACCCCCCCCCCCCGAAATCCGAACAGGCTTCAGCCCCAATTAGTTCGGATTTGAGGGGTTGTACTGTATAGCTCCTCGTCTTTGCATGTCTGCAGTTACCTTCCTGCCAATTCCTCGATTCGACGTCGATACCACGTCTTGTTCTTAGAGAAGTCAGTCACTGCTGTTTCCATCGCCTGTTGGTTGGTGAAGCATCATAATACCAGGAAGTGCACCATGCACCGCAACAGGTTGCAGTCAATAGGGCAGGATCAGTACTATATGCCGAGTGCGGTATCAGTTCATTATCGTACAGCTCTCCGATTGTATTGTTGCGTTTTTCGAGCCGATGGCCATTTTGCATTGTCCGGTTGCAGCAGGTCGCGCTTTTGGTTCACCAACGCAGGATATTTTTGGCGTGGTGCAGCATAAATTCACTTCAGCTGTTCGGAATGAAGGTCAGCATTGATGGACGACCGTTAGGAACGAACTCAAAGTTCATAATTCACCACCCAGAGAACATGACTTTATAAGGGCGCTGTTTAACGACTGGTTATGGAAGTTGGCTCGTGCATAACCACTATTTTTTCACATTCGGATTTCGAGAAAATACCTACTTTTTTGTCGCATGGAAAAGCACATCACGCGGATTTTGCAGCGGTTGTCGGCACACATTACTGTCGTCTGGGCCTGAGCTGGAGTCAACTTATGTGGCACAATGCTGTCCTTATTATTATTATTTTAAGTTCATGATGCTGTACAATGAACTGGAACATGCCGAGTTGGTTTGACAATCGTCGTGTGCTAGAGATGGATTTGCGTCAATGGCGTGTTGTATGACGTCAGAATCTGTTATCCTAGAACGGTTGGACCTTGGCTGACATTTTAACAACCGGCACTAAATTTCTGGAACAAAGAATTTGCTATATTGTGGTTCACTGCACCTTTCCCTTTTGCATGGCAAATGTTGCTGCCGCAGCGTTACGCCTAAGTTCAAACTCATACTGTGACAATTCATGTATCAAAGGTTACTGAACATTCTTCGTCAGTGCCACTAAAAACTGACTCAAAATACTGACGGAGTGGCGGGCCTCCTCCATGCCACATTACCTCTTCAGCCAGTTTGACCTTATGATAGTTCATGGCTTATACACGCGCCTACTGTTTAGGTTGCGGAAATATTGCGAGACTTATGACAGTTTGCATTTTTTTTTTTATTTTCGTAAAGTTTATAAAGTCCTTCGTGGCTAAGCGGTTAGTATACGAGCCTTTGGCATAAGAGATCCGGGTTCGATTCCCAGAGAGAGCCCCTATAGTTCTACTTCCACGTTAAGCTGTAGGTCCGAGTCTCATATAGCCTCGCTGTTGAACGGGACATTAAACTCAAAATCAACTGAACTCTTAATATTACCGTTAGTAATTGCAGTATTTTTTTAAAAGAGTGGAATCTCTTTTGTGACTTTGCCTCAGCCAAAACTTAGAGATTTATTTTAAGAGCACTTTTTTCTTTTTTCTTCAAATTTAACATACACCAAGTACAATGTGCTAGAAATTGACGTAAGTTCGCTGCTGACTGTTCAAACTGCCTGATATTAAAAGATTGTGGAATCTGATTTTATTTGCTTGTCCAGCGATCTTATTTCATCAACAAATTTTTGACGTGCTGTACACTTCAAGACATACATAAATACGGAATCAAAACACAATTTTACAAAGACTCATTTAAGGTTTCCTTATGCAACGTTTCAATATTGTTAGGGAGTACACAAACTGTTGTGAGACATACTACGTTGACTCAGAACTCATCATTAGACTTCAATTGTAATCCCAAGAATCTTTATAAATTTAACGTTGCATAAGACGTTGAGGAAGCTTCCTCCATTTTCGGAAAGCAGATGTCAAAACTGTCAGAAACAATGCCATTCACAAATGTTAGCTTTCTTTCTCCTGTGAACCTTATCAGGAAGAATGACGTTAGACAATTGTTACGAAAAACCTCTTCATGTAATAAATACCGAGAATTACATTATGCATGCCTATAGTGTCAGTTTTACGTATTGTGCGTTATATAAATGTGGGCTGATTCTGTACTGTTATTCTTGAATTGATATATCAGGAAAGAGAAGATAAACAAAGATAGATTTCCTGTGAACTGCTAAAATAAATTTCATCATACGGTTATTGTATCTAGGTATTTGTTAGAAATTCTAGATTGCTGTGACTCATAATTTGATACTAGCAGACGTTGATGTGTGATATCTTAAGAAACTTTAATCTACGCAATATGTTTTCTCAGAATACTATAAACTGTCGTTGTAATGAACTGTTTAGAATTACAAAATTATTTTTAGACCCGATCCCTTTCATTCAAACTCACACTCGCTAGAACTTGGGTATATGGCTCGCTGTCAGCGTATAGGATTCGTGCTCGCACAAGCTTGCCCTCAGTTACTAAATTCAAAGTCAATTGTGCTTGGTAACTGGGCTGGCGAGTTTGGACGTTTCTAAATTAGAAGTCATAAACATTATTGAAACTTTCAAAAGAACTTACTGAAACACAGTTGATTATATTGCACATGTGTAGAAAGTCTTGTTATTTCCTGAAATTGTTTAATACACTGTAAATCAAAATGCAAAGACTGATAAATCTTCTTACAAATTGTATACATTTGTAATTAACTGTATTGTAATTCACAGTTGAATTGTTACCGATTTGATTCGGAAAAGAAGAATAACTACCTCCTCTTCTTGTTTTGATGTTCTAAGTTGACTACTATCAGTTACGGTGCTAAACTTTTAGGGTATTTATTATCCGATCGTTTCAAACAACGGTATAGTAATAACTTTCACTAAATCATTTCGTATTTAGAATTTAAAAACTCAAAGTTGTTTCCTAATTCTACAAATTCATCCCGTAGTTTTTTTTTTTTTTTTTAATTACAGGCTGGGAGGGAAAGTGAAAGGCGCTTGCATATATAATTTCCAAACTTTGAAATTCTTAACAATGAATAATAAGTTATATGCAGTTTAATTGAATATTGTATTTCTGTCCATTTTGAACTAATTTTCAATGTAAGAGAACTACAAGGACCACTTGTGGTTCGCGGACCACAGTTTATGAAATGATGTATTACAGGATTGTGTTTGAGAGAGGTGGTTATCACCCTCACATGTCCGAACACTGTCACAATAACGATTATATGCAGCGTTAATAATAATAATAATAATGTGATACATTTATTACGTGGTTCTGAAAACACACATATATACATACACAAACAGATAGGAAGATGATGTACTGTGTATGGCAATAATTTTATACTGTTCTTGTGAAGTTGGAGACAAAAACAGACAAAAAAAATGTTTCTGCTTGTTTTCATGCTTTTTTTAAAAAAAAACTTGTACCAGAGAAAAAAGTATTTTCCTTCAAAGTTTGAAACATAGTACGAATACCAAAACGTATTTTAGATGAGGTAATGGAAAGAAAGTAAAGAAGCCAGCAGTATATGCATGTCACGTTGCTATTCTAAGCTGTGTACTTGAAAGTTTCCGAATATGTAAACAGTGTTAAAAAATATATAGAAAGTTTTTTTAGTTGTTCTCAGATGTTGCACAACTGCTGTCCCAGACAAAGATTTTCTTAAGGATGAAATGTAATTTTCACTTCCATACTTCGGGCACTGTTTTTGCGTTTCTTTCTCCGTACTGTTTTTCCGTTTCTTTCTATTTGTTTCCTTCTCTGCATTTCATTTAAACAAGCTGTTGTGTTCTATTATTTTTTGGACCTTCTTAGTAACCCAAATGGTAGGATTATAATTTTAAAAAAAACATTACCCAAATTTAAGAGAGATAATTATGATAAACAGTTTACGTATGTAGCCTCTTAAATACCACCAGTTAAAAAAGTCATTAGTTTGTACATTGTGTGCGTGTGTTGTGAAAATTAACAGATTTTAAATAGTATAATTTCTCTAGTTTCTTTATAGTTAAGGGCGCGGCGACTCAGTGGTAAAGCGTTCACTTCTGGTGCATGGAAGCCTTGGTTCGATCCAGCTCGCACCAAGTGAGCTTCATGGTGGACAAACTCCGTGTGCGTTTTCTCGGAGTTCTTCCGTTTCCTCCCATTTTCTTCATTCCACCATTTCACTCATTCCTCATCATCACCGTCTCCTTTAGCGTAGCCGCCATAACGTGGCACTTAAAATGATTTTCTTTACAGTTATTTATTTAGGGTCACCAGTCAGAGCTAAGAAAATTGCTACATTTTATACTTCCGAACTATGCTATAGGTAAGTATGGGACACACTATGTCCGTCCGTCCATCTGTAGACAGATATCAAAGCAAAAAGCTGTAAGCCATTGCGAGAAACATTTTTTTGATACAAGTTCAGTGTTCCAACCTTCTTTTCACACTGAAAATGATAGGAATTAAACATATGGTCTTTTCCCTGCAGTTACTAGAAGTGTATCAGGTCATTGGCGTGGATTTGTATCAAGACAAGCATTCAGGTTCATTTATAAGGTTGTTGAATGTAACTTTTACAATCATGCTTTCTAGTTGTTTTTATTCTTCTATCCTTTTATACGGGTGTTTCAAAACAACACCGACAACGTTTGAAGGTAATTCTTGATACCAAGAGAAGATGAACAGTATAGAGCAACGTGGGGCACAAATGCTTCCTTTTGGAGTTATAGGCTGCCAAAAACATGAAAAAATGAACTTTAAAGGTCCATAGCTCCAATACTATGGAACCTACCGTAGTCGGAAGACTTTAGGGAAGACCG
The DNA here is from genome assembly GCF_964235325.1 of Thermobia domestica. Lineage (NCBI taxonomy): Eukaryota > Metazoa > Arthropoda > Insecta > Zygentoma > Lepismatidae > Thermobia > Thermobia domestica. The sequence continues at coordinate 140,186,092 of NC_137467.1, read as the reverse complement.
GGGCTATTTGAGTATAGTAAGGGAAAACTCAAAATAAAAAAAAAAAAACGCACTTTAGAGTTTAAATAATTAGATCATATTCTACGTACATTATTATAGTACAATATATTAAATAATAAAGAACCTATTAAATCATGGAAATTCAGGAAACGAATTTAAAATAAAAATGGTAAAATTCGAGACTAGTAAAAATTACGGGGCTATTTGAGTTTGTCACGGGGCTATTTGGGTATTTCACTGTATCAACATTGTTAACATTAATTACAGTAGTGTTCATGTATATTCTTAAATTATATAATTTGGTATATAATTTGTAAAAAAACGTAACTTCATAGTAAAAGGAAATAAGTGGAGCAATTCTTTAGGAAAGTGTGTTCAGCATAAGCTAAAACTCCTTCAGTGTTGTAATAATACAAAACAGTTTTCTTATATGTTACGTAATACCTTACACGTATAGATTCATCTTAGAATTGTTTGACTTATTCTCTTTGAAATAAACACTTGTAAAAGCAAACGAGAGAAAAGAGAACTCCTGACAGAATAACATAAAAATAAACTTCGGATAGTTTTACATTTTCTACAATAATTTTCAGTAAATAAAAAGAATACACAATAATGAAAACTGTAGTTCAAATTTAACTGTTAAACCAAAAATGAACTCACAATAAGATTTATATCAAAATCAATTTCACGAGTAGTCTTGTCAATCAAAGTTAAATGTATAGTAAGATAAAAATCAAAACTTGTACTAGAGACAGCAAAGATCATGATAATTATTTTTTATACAAACTTATGAGAAATCACTAATTTCTTGAAGTTGAAGTACGAAACAATGAAAGAATAAAAGAATGTGTAACCTAGAGGCACTTGTACACAAACTGTTTTTTTTCCTATAAGGTCCAATACATATCTCATGGTACCACTGTTTAATGTTGGCAGCGAATACAATCTTCTTTGCTCACTGATTCTTTAGAGTAACATTTTACCTTTCAGAATACACATGGTACATTGTTCTCGGATTCATTCTAATCCTTATCATCATCACGTGTAACACTTGAAAGCCCGGGCGTATTTATTTTTGTCTTCTTAATGCTTTTCGTCTTCGAGCAGGCTTTACCAGATCCCTCCATTTATAACTTCCGTTTTGTGCGAAGCTGTTTTACATTTTCGGGAGAAGTAAGTAGACCTGTACTTTGATTCTTGTTCGTAGAGATACATTTGACATTTCATGTAAGAGTGAGAAGATTTGCATCACTGTACAGCATATGATGGAAATGCTGCTCCTTCATATGCCGTACTTTCCATGTACTCTTAATTATATTTCCCAGAGTGGATTTTAAATTTGATTATCGCTTGAGCTTCCGATCTCTGATGGACGGATGTCGTGAAGATACACTGTTCTATCCTGGTTCTAATATTGGAATACATGAGTGGTGTGACGTGGCAAGACAAAAGTTCAATGCCATGTTGCTCACAAAATTTGAGAGCTTGTAGCGAACAATCAGAAATATGTCCGTCCAAAATTAACAGGCATCTTCCCTAAGCCCAGTTTGTTTGAAAATGATTCTATCCAGTGAACAAACAGCTCTTTATTAATGTAACCACAATCTGATAAGGAAACTTGAGAAGCCGGTGGTAGATTGTTTACAAATTCTTCATTCATACGCTGATCTGTAAAATAATAAATCGTGGGATGTATTGTCCAACTGCGTTCCAAGCGACTATCACAGTGATATTTTCGCCTCTCTCAATGTAAATACCACCAATTTTCCCACCTTTTTGGCAATGACTTTGCTTCACCAAATTGTATATACGCTGCTGTTTTTGTGTTGAGACCAATCGTTGAAGTAACGGATTTCAAGAATTGAAAATCGGACTCACTGCTTCCTTATTAACGCCCTCAGCACGAGCTCTTGAGAGTCCCTCACGCTTTCGTAATGATAAATTCGGATATCTTTTCATCAACCAACCAATCTTCACCTGCTAGTTTTTCAAAGGTTGAGGAACATGAGTTATTACATATCGATGCACAGCTTTACGAAACGTTTCATGGTCCTTTTTATGTGAAAGTCATAATTCGCAACACAAACTTCCTCCTGTTCTTCTGTCAGTATTGTGAAATGTACTATGACTTTCGGTTTTGTACTTTCAACTGCTCCATTATTATCACCCAAGCTAGTCTCACCCATTCGAACTGCACTTTCCTTCGCAAAGTGTCAAAAGGAAAATATCAGAGCTGTGAAGCTCAATGTAAACTCAAATCATTTTTTGTTACACTTTGCATGCCCTTCTCCATGTCTTCATTATTCCACTTGCTGAATTTATGTTTTGCTTTGTATGTTCGTACCATCTGAAAAGAAAACCAAGTGTTTTGTTTTACATACATGCACCTCATAGGAGGCTGACCCATAAATACAAATTAAAATTCATAAATTAAAGATATTCACGTAAGTTTACACCTTACTAAAATAGCACCCATTGGCTCAAAGAGCCCCAATTTTTTCGACTCAAATAACCTCGTTTTGCACATGTTTACATTGGAACGTACTATTTTTACATGAGATAGAGAAGAGCACTAAAAATGGCTGTTATAACATGCGGACGTTCTGTTTTACGCGTGTGGTAATCATTTTACAAATTATATTCATTTACACAGATTCAGCATCTTATATTATACACACACTGTTTTATATCAGACCAAAATACGAAGTATTGCAACTCATCTTGCTCAGAATAATCTCATATTTACAGCAACTGATAAGAAAGCAGCAGATCAACGACACATGCATCCTTTCCTTTACCAACCAATTCACAAATGAATGCAAATTCAGCATACTGATGCGCATATTAAGCGTGCAATGACTTTTTTAAAGTTTGACCCAAATAGCCCTTGACTCAAATAGCCCCGGTCTCTCCTATTTAGGAACTAGTATGTGCCCTATCCAAATCTATGATTCAGAATCCTGCGATACTCCCGAAACAATTTTTATAGAGGTAGTTGGTGAGTACTTGAAATTATAAATCCGTAGCCAAACTATTTCTATAAAATTTGTTATGTGAGTATCGCAGGATTCTGAAATATGTATTTTTGGATAGCGCACGTATTAGTTCCTAAGTGAAGTCTTGATCCGATTACGGCAGGTTCCATAGTATTGGAGCTATGAACCTTTAAGCTTCATTTCTTCATGTTTTCGGCACCCTATAAGTCCTAAAGGAAGCATTTGTGCACCCAGGTTGGTCTATACGTTTTGTCTTATCTTAGTGTCACGAATCACCTTCGAAACGTTGTCGGTGTTGTTTTGAAACACCCTGTAGATACTGCAAGTTGCATTCAAGCTTACGGCCCACTATACACTAGTAAGGGCGCAAAATTTCAAAGTCAGACGCATTCGCCAATCTAAAAATGATGGTCACCAGTATCTCTCACGTACAAATTATGAGAGCCCTTCCCCCTTCCACGGCCTTTGGTTTGACAAAGAAAGAGATTACATCAGGGCATAAAATTTCAAAACCAGACAATTAGATTCAGAATAATCAATTTTGAATTGGACAATTTATATACATGTTAAAAAAATTCTTACCGTAAAATTTCACGTTTGTGTGGTGCCGTGTGGAAAAGGAGGGCCGAATTACAACGTTGTGAAGACTTAGCATTCCGTGTTTTCTCTCACTCAGTGACAAATGTTTTCGTGAGAACAAAACAGAAACTGCGCAGCCCTGTGAATTTAGGCAGAAAACATTCCTACTGAACACTGGCCAGCTCTAAATTCCTAATCGCCAATGGCGACCGGAAATTTTGCGCCTTGCACTAGGTTAAAACTGTGCTAAATTAAAATCTACAATTGTTTGCGTTTAACAAATTTATATTTGAGTTTTCCCACCAACCATCTCAAAAACTCCGTAAAAATCTTGCAGGTAGCATCTATTAGCATCAGGCAGGAAAGTAATACCGCACGTAGCGATATCTATTAGTGTGCGTGTTTACTATTATGAATTAGCGTGAGCACTGAGACGTTTGCCATTTATTACAATGAATTCTCGTTGTGTCCTTTGTCTTTCTACAATCAATATGACACATCGTTTAAGCAAGAATTTATAACATTCCAGGATAGTGCGACGCACAGGCTGACGTATTTTCCTTTTATAATTAGAATAAAAGTAGGAAGTATTTTTTAAATATTTTTACGAGTGCTGTAATTTCACTATTTTACCTACGAGGTCTTAGTTTTCGTTGTTTATTTTTTTCTACTTACCTAGTGATCGCAGGGTTGAAAAATCCTGCACTGTAGACTGAGCGTCCATTCGAAATTGACTTCACATGTTACAGTAAAAGCGATAATATAAAATAATAATAATAATAATAATAATAATAATAATAATAATAATAATAATTATTATTATTATTATTATTATTATTATTATTATTATTAGTATTATTATTATTATTATTTATAAGAGTGTAAAAAAGTAAGTTCAGTAAAGGAACAGAACTTCAATTGCTATGTGGTTGAAATTTTTCATAATTTTTTTATAAATTGAATACATTTTTAACTTCCACCTCTTACAATTTCATCTGGTTGGAAACTCGAGTTTTTTCACTTTTTGATCTTATTGGCATCAACACGTTTCAATCTCTGCATCAGTATGCAGAAGATTTTCCTTGAAGACATTTGTGAAAGCTAACTTTAAAGAGGATGCATAAACTTCCTGTGAAAACAGGTTCATTAAGGAAACTGTGTTTACTGATAGAAGCAGTCTCATCAGTATTCGATCTGTTGATTTGGGCTGATGGATCTGCGATGACTTTAAGGAAAATAGAAAAGGCTAAGATCTCTAGCAAGACGTAGGAGATTGGGCTAATTTTATGGTACGAACTTAATGAATCATGGTAAGATAACTATAGAAGAAGAACGTTATTTCTGCTTTTGTCTTTCAAGAATGGAATCCAAGTTCAATGCCTCTGTGCTTTAGATGAAATCTTAAAATCACAATCTTCTTTTGTTGTGGTTGTATAAAAACTTTTTTTTATATCTTTTATATATATTTCCAACTAAATTGCCATGCAAAAGGACCATCTTATTTTTATTTCCTTTCTTTACTTTCTGCTCATTTCGAGGTTTCGATATCTTCAAATTCCGAGATAATTAGATTTTGCTGACAGCGTTTACTTTCCACATGTAGCTTACTTCTAGTAATCCTTCTTCTTGCATACTATAATTGTTTTGCTATTTTTTGGAAAAAAAATCGAATACCAGTAATTAAATCGTCCGAACATTCAAATAGTATATTTCTCGGATGTTAGAGCCAGTGTGTGTGTGTGTAACACTACCTTCATCAACATTATATATACATTTTAGTATGTATTTGGAAAACTCATTCAATTGTGACTTTTTCCTTTCAGTGCCTAGCGTTGTTACAAAATGTTGTCTCCAGTCTTCCAGGAAATGCCGAAACGGCATATTTAGTTCATGCCAAGACTGTGATGTTTTCTAAATAGTTGTAACGCCAAACAGGCTTTAAATGCTGAAAAATTTCTTTGATAAAACATGCCGTGTTTACAAGGTCTCATACTTGATGTATTTTTAATTAGTTGTATGGGAGATTTTCGATGTCTTCTATTATTTTTAATATAGGTCTATGAGGAAGAAATTATGAGGGAGGGTGCAGAGTGATAAACTTACTGCAGAAAGAAAGCAATCTCGCACCCAAATACGGTAGATGCATACTATTTCATCAAAATATTAGGTTTTTAAATAACTTTATCATCTAAATTGAGACTGACTTCAAAGACTTGAAAACTGTGAGTTTCAATTTTAAAGTGGTTGATTGATGTAATGTTATTCCATGTATGAGACTTGACTTTTTTCTTAAGGTAGAACACAAAGCTATAAAGAAATTAAATACCTGTATATGGATGTTCATGCTGAAATATTTTTTACTGTTAGACCTGTTGGTAATTCAAAATTCCCGTTTGTTGCATAACAAAAAGAACATATTTTGAACCTTTCACTATAGCATATTAAATATTCTACGTTAGATTCTTTTATAGTATATTATTTACGGTACTTAAGCAACAGTTAAGTATATTAATAAGGCCAATAATAATATTGGAAAATAAAACTTTACCTTAGTTCCTGAAAATAGATTTCATTCACAATATGAAGGGACCTATGGTATGACTCTGTAATCCATGTCTCTAGGAACGGTTGAAAGCGAGACAGCGTGTTGTGTAGAATTTTATAAGAAGATTAAAAGACATTTATCTATTGTATAAATCAACAACTAATATAATAACAGAATAAGCCCTTTCCAGCCACCTTATTACTGGTGGATGAAATTTGATGGATTTTCTGTTCATAATTATATATACAGTAGGACGTCGATAATCCGAACTTCAAAAATCCGAACTTAGTCCCTAGAAGCTTTTTACATTTTGTCTTAGCGGTAGTGATAAACAAACAATAGGGTTGTCCGTCGGCGTTGTGTAAAGTCAGTGTTTTTACAAAAGCACATTCATATGTACTTGTTTGTCGTACATATTTTTATTTTCCCTTTGGCCTATACAAGTTAAGTTTTAAGCTTGAGTTATAAGAACAGTGTAATTTAGTGTACAAGTATGTTCTTCAGAAACATTAAATGTATAACGACCACTAAATGTGTATTACTATGAAAATCACCAGTTTGTAATTAGCTTAATGCTTGTTATGCATTATTTTATATGTCGTTATAGCCCTCAGTCCCTATATTTACATAATCTAGGTTACTGTTTTATCAAAATCCATCTAAACACTTCATTTAGGTATTACCTTATTTTATTGTAGTACGTAATAAATTAAACATTGACACACTTTTAAATATTGTACATGTATATATCACAAGATGGATTCTCTATATATTATATATTGACACGTAGTACGTAATTATTATTGTAGTACGTAATAAATTAAACATTGACACACTTTTAAATATTGTACATGTATATATCACAAGATGGATTCTCTATATATTATATATTACGACTTACAAAACATGTCATATCACTATCACAACAGAACATCAATCATTATAACAGAAAAGAAATTACATCTATTTCTCTTTATATTCTCTTCTTCCTTTTGAACAGCTTGTGCATATTTTAAAAGCACATTTTGCCCGTAAATACAAGTTATTATATACAAATTACACAATACCATTACAAATGTAAGTAACCTTATGTACTGGATTGTAATTACTGTATGTACTGTATAACCACTGTATCGATAAAAGAGCATACCGTACAGTATATTTAAGCCTAAATGGCGTTTTCTTGGATATTTTCGAAAATTCGAACAGTTTGAAAATCCGAACGACCTTTAGCGGGGCCGCGGTGGCTCAGTGGTAGAGCGTTCACCTCTGGTGCTTGGGGTCCCGGGTTCGATCCCGGCCCCCGCCAAGTGAACTTTGTGGTGGACAAACACCGTGTGTGTGGGTTTTCTCGGGGTTCTCCCGTTTCCTCCCACTTTCTTCATTACACCAGTTCATTCATTAATCATCATCACCGTCTCCTTTAGCCTAACCGGCATAACCGTGGGACGTAAAACTAAAAGATTTCATTTCATTTTTCATTTCCGAACGACCTTTGGTCCCAATTAGTTCGGATTTTCGACTATAATTAATATAGATTTGTTGTATACAATTATTACTATTAAGGGGAGAAAAGCTAATCTTGTTTCGTATCTTGTGAATTGTCAGCATATCTATGGCTGAATTAGCCGATATTCTTCATTAAGTAAAACAGGCTAGGTTTCTATGCTAATTTGTTCAAGCTGCAACTGCGCCCTTCTTAAAAGGTCGAAATTATATGGTTGCTGTATGATAGCGAAATGCCGTGAGTGAAGTGTCTTGGAACCGTCTCTTTACATGAATGCGTGGAAGATAATGAGAGTATAAACTGTGTTTGATGTGCGTGTTTCGTCTGTGTCGCTGGATTTGAGTATTGTTGACATCTTGTAGAAGTGGAAGTTTTTGAGTTTCGAGGTGATTTGCTTAGCAAATATGTTGCTGCTGGTGCGTTAATGAACAGTTACCTATGCGTTGAAACCTCTATAATGGAACTTGGCAGCATTTGTTTTGTCTTGTGCTCTTGGGGGTGTTCATGAACTTACACAACTACCTTATTGTTTGTACGCAAAATTTTAGATTCTAATCCTGTCATTTCTGTTATGATTGTTTTGATTACTTTTGTATCTTGTTTAATGAAGAGTTAAGATAAAGTGATTTTATCCTTTTTTGTAACGTTTTTAAATTGGAGAGCAGGTCATCATTGATTAAGTTTTTATTTATTTATTGTATCAAATGTTTAGAAATTCCACCCTGCATGTACTGCACTTACTGTTACATGTTGATTTATAACCGTTGAACATAAAGGTACGAAATTTAGCATTTTATTATTCGTTTTCCTTTAAAAAGTATGAATATGTCATTTATTTGGACAATTCAGTATGGGTGAATAGGAAATTAAGTGGAGAATATTGCCATCTGTAATAAAGATAGGCAAGAATTCCGAGAAATGAATTATATTTGCCTCGTAAATGGCCATTGCTACAGTACCGTTAAAATTTTTGCTAAAGTGTTGCTTTTAGGTACCTTTCAGGAAAAATTATGCATTAGTGTGTTGTTTGCTGCAGTAAAATTTCATAGATTTAACTTTCTGATCGAAACCTTCCTGTAAAGGTGTTGTTTCATATTGTGTATTAATAGGTGAATATTTTGCCGTATTTGTTTATTATTACTTAACAAAGTTCCAAATTGATGAAGCAGTTTTAAACCAGAGTCAATAGCAATGGAAGATAGAAACGAATTTATAGAAGGAAATGACCAGAGCTATGCCTAAAGGTTTCATCCCAGCCTTTAGTATCCCGATGGCAGTACTTTAGTTCATTTCAAATACATCCTCACTACTGAGAAACATTCGTATACTTATCCGGTAGTATTTCCTTAGCAGTCTAAGCATAAGAACACGAAGGGCGACCTGTAGATAGGGATGCGCACGAGTCGAGTCGAGTCGAGACAGAATTTTCCTGACAAAATTCGAGTCGAGACAGCTATTCCAAAAAAAAAAAATATATATATACATTTTTCGAGTCGATACATCACTTTTACAGCACATTTGCGAGACGAGACAGTCTCAAATCTTGTCTTGTGCGCATCCCTATCTGTAGATAAAAATTGGACAACATCCTATAGATATCTTCCGAATGATAGGGTAGCTGCCTTCAGAAAAAGATATGAAATAAGTATGATGCTTTTTTTTAATGCATATTTTGAAGGTGAGTGCATATTCTCAGAATATTCACATATTTCTGCGTTTAATTCTAATTACAAATCATTTTAATATACTTAACATCGTAAATCGGCAGTTTCGTATGTATTGGACAATCTACCCTCTTGTGTGGGAATACACTCTCTTCTGCCATGTCTTTCAAACTAAAGAACCTTATTGTAGTCACAAGCCCTCACCACCGCCATACACAGACTGAACATTAGGAACTACGTGGGAGAGGTTAGTGATAACTTTAATCAATTAACAAATACGACACCAATCAAATCTATTGTAAAATCAGAAAATCTTGAAAATTATTCCGTTATAGAGTGTATCGGTTTGTGTTGTATACAGCTCCGGAATTTGTACTGTACAAAGAAAGTATCCCTAACGAGATGTATGTATAGTCGAAGCTTTCTATTAGAACAGTGTTTTTCAAGGAATAGTGGCTAGTAGAGTACTGTGGAAATTCATTCTACACACTGTAATATTAAGTTCAGGACGGAATTTCTAAAATATTTGCTTCGATTAAAAAAAATCAATGATGACCTTCCCACGAATTTGAAAAGTTTACATAATACAAAAAAAAAGTGAGAAAATCACTTTATCTGGACTCATTAAACAAGGTACAAAATTTTTCGTTACACTAATTAACCAAAACAGTCATAACGGAAGTGACAGGATTACAATCTAAAATTTCACGTAAAAATGATAAGGTAGTTGTGTAAGTGGATCTGAAATGAATAAGCTGAATGCACGTTCGCAGGTTTTAGTATTTGTAAATTCTAGTAATTAAAACTTAATATTTTACACCTGTTCGTCCATATGGTTGTTACATCTTTCAAGCCTACATAGATCAATTTTGAATCGAGTTCGAAATTCTTCTGTAGGCAAGCAGGTATTTTGTCGCTAAACGATAGTGGTATGGAGAAGGGGAGGATTGATTTTTCAGAGCGTCACATCACGCAGTGGTCGTGACCGCACAGTACCCATAGATGGAAAGCCTATGGATATATGCTTTGGAGAGTATTACGATCTGAAATGTCGGAATTGCGTTGGGTAAAAGGCAAGCTATGGAAGGTGAATAGAATCTGACAGTGGTCTCTTCATTTCGTGCGGAGGCCCCGTCTTCCTCCATTTAACTTTCCGGAACAGATTATTGCTTTAGTCAGGAACATGGAATGGGAGAGTAAAATCGAAAGGAATCTTGTTGAATATTTTTTTTTTCTTTCTTCAAAAGACACGAAGAAGTTGTGGTGAAGAAAAGCCGTTTGATTTTCACAGTTGTCCGCTTGGCACATCTACTTCTTGTCACGTGAGCATTGAATGGGGAGGTTATTGCATTTACTAGCTTCAAGTGGTTGTTTTCTTCATCTTAGGATTTAAACTTTTATTTGAAGAAACGATGAGAGGAAAACTCGTAACGAGTTTCACAAAGTTTGTAGATAATCAGATAATCTCCTGATAGAATTTCATTTAATCCCATTGCGTACTTTGCAGGATGAATTCGTGTTTAGGTTTTGAAAGGCTCTTATAGGGTTTCTCTTTGGGTGGAAACAGTGTAGAAAAGAAATTTGATGTGCTAGTGTTAGTAAGGTCGTTTCAAAACTATGTATTAAGAGAAGTAAAAGAAAATGCATGTTATAAAGTATTTTAATGCGTCTTGGTTTGGATTAACCTTTAAACGCTTATTGATGCTCATCTGCGTCACGGTTTTAGATCTTCATAACTCAGCCCCTGATTAAGGCACGAAGATAATTTTGATATCAATGTGTTCGTGAAGGATGAAGCTTTCCAAGAATATGCATTTTATGTATGTAGAGAGTGCCACGGCAGAGGGGGGAAGCGTAAAGTCCTTGTTTTTTGTTTTTTCATAAGTTTTTTTGGGAGTCATCCTCCCTCCCTTCTTGGGGGTACAGTCATAAAAATTGGTATGCGAAACAATAAAGTAGTCCACTATACGCTAACACCATGCAAAAGTACTTGTTAGTTATGTGTTTGGACTAGGAGAGGTTCAAAGTTGACCAATTTTGGGTTGCCAGATTGTGTTTTAATATTTTTTCCGGATTTTTCTCTTTCATCTTCTTCTTCTTCTTTTACGAATAAAGCAGGAATTGCACAAGTATTACCTCGTTGGAATCTGTGATCCATAAGCTTTCCAACGATGTATGAATCATGACTCAGTGATAATTAGGGCGGTCACCAGGGCTGACAACGTGAAGGTCTTCGACCGCCCTTCGAAAATGATGTGCATGGTGATTTTTATTAGAAATTTAGTTCTGAATTTTTTCTCGCTTTGTATTGCAGCAATGGCTACTATGTTTCCATATTATTGTCACAAGTGTGTTGCCTACACATGATCTTCATTTTGTCAACGTAAGGTGATTGTAAGGGCTGCCAGGGCCTCCCAAATTCTACTTTTTAAATATTTTTCCGGATTTTTCTATTTCTTCTTCTTTTTCTTCTACGAATAAAGCGGGAACTGCACAAGTATTACCTCGTTGTAATCTTTGATCCATAAGCTTTCCAACGATGTATGAATCATGACTCTGTGATTATTATGGGGTTCACTAGGACCCTTAACGTGAGAGTCTACGATTTCGTTGAAATCCCTGAACGAAGTAAGAACAAACTTCTTACCATGTTCTAGTTGATTGATTTACTACCTAAAATACCGTGTTTCCTAGGGGAAGAGTAGGTTTGCGGAAGAATATTTGAAAGATACGTTTGAACACCCTTAGGATGCGTATTTGAATTGAAATCATAATAAGTAAATAACAGCTTGACGCAAGTACTTATTATGTTTTAAAAAATGATTTCAAGCAGTGCAGTCATTATTCTGTTGATTTGTTGCTATGGCACTAATTTGGAGATGTTTTATTTCTAGTTTCCGCAAGTAATTATGCCATAGAGATATACTAAACTTTTTTTTTTTAATAACCAATCCATGTTGTTGATGAATATTTATTTCAATGAGCAAAAGTAAGTGAGAAGTAAATTTCTGGTTGATTCAAAGTTCTGAGTTGAGACTCGCTACTGTCTCCTCACTCCGTAATAGCTGCATTGGGTTGTCGATGTCACAAAATCGGTTTCTGACCGGCATAGCGTCCGACTGTCAATTACCAACTGACTGCTGTTTAAATGTATATAGTTTTATACAGGGACAATTTACTGATGTTACTATTGTAAACAAGGAAAAAGGTCTATACACTGGCTGTGCATGACCTAAATCCATAAAATCCTGCTTTACTGAAATTCGTCGACATAAGAGAATCTCCGCAGTTGCAGTTAACGTAATGGAGGACGTTCTTACGTAATGTCAAACATAGTACATAAGCAGAATGTAATATATACGTGAATTGACATGACATAATTCAATTCAGGTTACATCCTTAGGTTACATTCAAATATGTTTTTTTGGTTTCATCACACCATAATTACTAGAGAGAAGAAAGAAAAAAGTAAATAAAACGGGAATAAAAACAATGTGAAATTTCAATAAATGGGAATCGTATGACCACATTCCCCGAAATAACTCTCTGTCTTGCTTTCACATAGACATGGTTTGACGTATACGTAAAATTTAACACAACAAACATGAATGAAGACTGAAGGAAGACAAATGCCTTCCATTCAATCCTATCCCAATGAACATGATATATCAAACATAAAAAATAAAGTAAATTTTAAAATTGTTTCTGTGAAAAGAAAGATCAAAGTGTCTCTTTATTCATTTCGTAAGGGATTGTCTTGAAGCTGTCATTTACAATGAGATTCTCGGATATTTTGAGTAGCATCTCGGTGAAGGGATATAGCCTCCTTGGACATATTTTTTTGTGTGACGGAAATAATTCCAATTAGATAAATCCTCAAACAGTGTATGATGGAAAAGTGTAAATTGTGTCCTCAAACATTTTTCCTCATCCCTATTCCCCACCTAAGTTGTTACTTAGGTTATATTTTGCAGCGTTTCTTACTTAGTAGAATGTTTCTATACTTTTGGATCGCGGTGTGTAGTCTTATAATAATAATAATAATAATAATAATAATAATAATAATAATAATAATAATAATAATAATAATAATAATAAGAAGAAGAAGAAGAAGAAGAAGAAGAACAACAACAACAACAAGAGTAAAGTATTACTGAAGTCCCAATTGTGGCTCATACAGCAATAATGTGGTTATTTAATAAATCTATATCTACTGAAGTAATAATATCTTACACAGCGGCGTGCCGTCAAGGGGACTAGGGGACTAAGCTAGTCCCTAAAGTATATTGTGATAAATATATACCAAAGAAAACGAAAACATTGTTTGTATTTCTCTATTTTCGTAAAATAACACTATTTCAATTGTTCTGACACAACTATAGTCAGCGCCCGTGTGCTGGGTGCGACAGTGAAGTGGAGATCGGAAACGCTCGGGTTTTAATCGGCTTTTCTCGGGGAAGGGAACAGGGTCCAGCCAGCTAGTCCTCATATTATTATGTTGTCTAAGCTCTAAGCACGGGCGTTCTGTCGTAAGCGAATTTAATGCTCGTTTGCATTTTACAGTTAATAGTTTTAACGCAATTAAATTTACAGTATTAACCTTGACACTTTAAGAGATCTAATCAAGTGTGAACATTTTAGATTATCAATATATTTTGAAAATGACTCAAAGAATAAAATATGGAAGGGGACTCGTTTGAGAAACCGAGTCCCTTGCAGCAAAGCGATGGCGCAAGCAGTGATATTACTTCAATTGGTATAGGGAACAGTAGGGGTGGAAATCGGCCGTTTCAGTGTTGTATTCTGGACCAATTATTCATGGTATCATTTGGATTCCTTAATTTTCAAGAAAAGCAACAAATAATAACCAGTGGTAGAACAACTCCAAGCATTTCCATTTAGACAAAAATGAAAGATTATATACATAATATCAAAACGGATTATTTTGCTTGTTCGAAATAGTTGACTGCATGTAAGACAAGAAACAAACTGTATTGCTGGCCTTGTATTCTGTTCCACATAGAAAAGGACGTGTGGAAGAATGATGGCTTTTGTGACATGAACAATTTTCACAAACCTAAGTTGCGCCAAGAAAAATGTTATTCATACCTGTCCACAATAACTAAATTGAAAACTTTCGGGATACCAGAATTGATTTTCAATTGAGCAAGCAATGCAGAAGTTGATTCAAACCTGGAACTAATGAACCGATTGATTTATTCCTCTTGTTTTGTGGCTAAACAAGAGCTGTCATTTAGAAGTCATAACAAACAGGAAGATTCTGTCAATTAGAGAAATTATATTGAAGTAATTCAGTTACTTACTAAGTACGACACTAAATGGACTTGCAGGGGCGCCTGAAGAAATTTTTCTAGGGAGGGGCCCATCTCCATGGTTGCTATGTTGCGTCTGGTATTTAATGTACGTGGTTTGCCGTATTACGTATACATTTTCGTGAGCCAGAGGAAGGTCCGGGCCCCACCCTGCCCTTTCGTTGGGGCGCCCATGTTGACTTGTCATCTTCACAGCATGGGAGTGTTTAAAGGAACATCAAGCAGAATTCAGAATTATATTATTAAATGTGTTGGTGAGTAATTCTGGATAAAATTAAGTCAGAAATAAACAATACACTTCTTACAGCAATAACGTTGGACAAAACTACGGACATTGCAAAGACCTCTCAACATTCAATCGGTACGTGAAAGACGGCAATTCATGAAAGATTTGTTTTGCAGTTGTTACTAATGATTGCACTGCGACTGCACTAAGTGAGCATGCTTTCCAAGTTCTCTCTCACTTTAATTGTAAGCAAAAGCTTGTAGCACTAGGTTATGGATGGGGCTGCCACATTTTCTGGACATTTGAACGGTTTGCAATCTTATGTGAAAAGGTGTTTGAGTGCACTCACCATACACTGGTATGCTCACAGTCTAAATCTCGCTGTTCCACAGTCTCTTAATCACATCAAGGAATGTAAAATATATTTTAGAATAAGTGGCATTCCAAATTTCTTTTCATATTCATCGAAACGCTGTAACGCGCTTGCTGAATCAGAAGTAACTAAGCGATTTCCAACGGTTGCCACTATAAGATGGAATTACAATTCCAAAATTGTGAATGCAGTAAATGAAAATCAAATAGAACTCTTACGGTGTTCTAAGAACATTGTAGAAGATTCAGATAATTGCGACACCGAAGCTTTCAAGACTACAAAAAAGAAAGAAAAAAAAAGAAAAAAATGTGAGTTATCATTGAAGGATTTCGATTTTGCATTTCTACTAAAAGTTTTGTCATTTTTTTTTCGCACACGGATATACTATTCAACATTGTTTAAAGTAAAACCTTGGATGTGAAATATTGCATCCAGAAAGTACAAAAGATGGTATCTCAATTTAGAAATGCAAGAAACGATTTTTAAGATTTGTAGAAAAGTAGAATTGGATGACAATGGGAACCTTCTAATAAAAGACGTAAAGTAGATGACTCAACAGATTCAGAAATTAAATACGTGCGTCTCTTCAATGACATTATTGATACTGTGATTTCAAGATCTCAGTGAGTTACAATTTCTTGAGCTGTTAGATTTAAAGAATTTTCAGTGCTTGAAATCTCGATTTCCTGATTGCTTGTTTTTGGCCCTTAAATCAATTTACGGGAGTTCTTTTTATTTTAATTTTAACAATTTGCGGAGTGAATTAATATAGGTTTACAGACTCTTAGATTTTTCAAATAAAACTGTGACTGAAATTATCCATTTCTTGAAAGAAAGAGGCTTGGTTCAAGAAGCGTTTACAGAAACATATAAATTGTGTTATTTGGTGTCAACAATATTACTCAGGACCTCCACTCTACAGCACACATTCTCTTCGAACCTAGTCCCCTGTGAGAAAAGTCACGGCACGCCTCTGCTTACATACTAATTGAGGCTTGTAGTGTGTCTTACCCGGTGAATCAATGTCTAAAATGTGATAATCCCCATTGCAACCCTAGAAGCATTGATATGGAAAATTGTCTACATTCTTTAAAATATTAAAGATTGAAATTCATCAGACTGTATTGTATTATACAACCGTATTTGTTCACTTGCCATACTCGAGTTACGATTTGTCTTAATGTAGTAAATGATTTTCGTGAAAATAAATAAATGATGTTCGTCGTATTCTAGTTAATGAGTGCTCTTATTCTATCTGTTAATTATAACTGTCTATTTGAGTTAAGTTTTTGTGCCTATATCTAGAAATTTTCTTCGTCTATTCAATTAATATATTCTTATCATTTATTGTATTCATCCCATTATTTTATGAGACTACGAAATCGTCGCTTTGTGGCAATATAAAAATCATTTTAATCTAATTTCCACGTTGATATGGATTACCGGATCCTGGTTCGCATGGATTAACATATATATAGGGTGTCCCAACAGTAATGTTAAAAAATGAAACCACAAATTCTACGTGCCGAAACAAGAATAAAAGCTTATATGACCTATAGTCCGGGAGTGGATAGGGGCGGAGCTAGACAACTTCCAATGTGGGAGGAAAAGAACTTCACAAATGCCAGTGGAATAATGATAGGAGCTAGGAAGGCGGTTCATGGATACATGATCATCATCTTGACTTGACATTTTAAATAGGGATGGCCAGAACCAGTCAGTTCCTGGTGGAACAGGTTTTCTGCTCTGAATGGAACCGGTTTTTCGGATCCAGGTCTGAACGGCAGGAATAATGTGTACGGTCCGGATCTCCAAGAACCGGTTCCATCGGAACCGGAAATTTGTGGCTATCCCTACAATAAACCAGAGCTGCTGGCAGGGTGTGAACAGTGTGCTAGATGAAATAGTGGAAGCGACAGGCAGGCGCCCAAGCAGCAGCCGCTTGTCTCATTTGGCTAAACAACTGGGTAACTAGCAAACTCATTGACTAAACAGGCAAACTGGCAAACCTATTTGGCTAAACACCCACTGGTGGACAACAATTTTTTTTCTGGGGATCACAAGCGGTCTGGGCGGGGAGGGTACAAGCGCGTGTTCCTCTTTGCAGTGTTTTGAAGGTGAACTTTATGCCTCCTTTACGGATCTTTGGGGGCTTTCGTATTCAGGTCTGGAACCGGTTCCTAAGATCCGGTTCTGGAACCGGGTTTTCGGATCCAGGACTTGAGCCGGTTCCTTAATTCCGGTTCTGAAACCGAGTTTTCAGATCCAGATCTGAAACCTGTTCCTAAGATCCGGTTCTGGAACCGGGTTTTCGGATCCAGGTCTGGAACTGGTTCCGAAAACCGGATCTCCAAGAACCGGTTCCTTGGCCCAGGAACTTTGTGGCCATCCCTAATTTTAAACGCATGTTATATAACTGCACCAGATATTCTCCATACGTCATTTAGGGATTCACGGAATATCTTTACGGCAGGGATAATGAAACGGAGCAGTAAAGATGGAAACCATAAAGAAAAAAGTTATCCGTGGCACCATTGCACGGAGATGTACAATGGAAGTCAAAGCAAAGACCACTTAACATCGTTGCATAATATCAGGGGCAATGTAAATTGGTATACAAGATAGAAACTTGCAGTGACGGGGTAGAAATAAGAACAAATTTAACTAGTCATGTAATGTAAAGAAATAACAGCAGAATACACAACGACGTACTGTATTTGTAACGTAGCATCTTACGCAGAGTGGCAGTACAAACTACTAGGTCATACGTGCTAACATTAAAGGCACCTACAGAAGATATTCAAAGTGCTGTCCTCCCGCGTCTATGCACCGTGCTAATCGTGAGTTTCGAATGGATTCCATCACTCCCAATGTGTTCCGTAACTGTTCACACGCATCTTCAATGCGGTTTTGTAAGTCGGCAAGTTCCTTTCCCCCACATTCGAAACTATCTAGCTCCGCCCCAGGTTACTTCCGAACTATAAGTCATATAGTTTTTTTTTTATTTGTTTTCGTGCTAGGAATTGTGGATTCATTTTTACCATTACTTTTGGAACACTCTAATATATATATATCTATATATATAAAAGAGAACGCACAAAATCCTTTGTCCGCTCATCACGCTAATACGGCTGAACCGATTTCTTTCATTTTTGGGGGGTTGTTAGGATTTGGACCCTAGATGGTTTTTATCATATCACTTTAATTTTCAATTACCAGTGTCTTGAGATAATTGACCAATCAGGTGTCAATACGTACAAAAAATCCTTTGTTCGCTCATCACGCTAATACGGCTGAACCGATTTCTTTCATTTTTGGGGGGTTGTTAGGATGTGGACCCTAGATGGTTTTTATCATATCACTTTAATTTTCAATTACCAGTGTCTTGAGATAATTGACCATTCAGGTGTCCATACGTACAAATCCTTTGTTATTAGTTCATCATAGGTATAAAAATAAACGTATTTATATGCAACCCGCATGACCCTGTGACTCGGCGGGTTAACATAACTGACAGGCGCTATAAATCACTTGAAAGCGAAAAAGTAAAAATTATCTAAGTAACAAAGTTTATTGCGTTCCGGGATGACTGCAGCGAAGCGGGGCGGGTTGGGGTGACCGCAGCGAAGCGGGGCGGGTTAACATAAATGACAGGCGATATAATGTTAACATTTACTGCAATCTACTATGGTTTTTATCATATCACTTGAAAGCGAAAAAGTAAAAATTATCTAAGTAACAAAGTTTATTGCGTTCCGGGGTGACCGCAGCGAAGCGGGGTGAACGCTGCTAGTATATATATATATATATATATATATATATATATATATATATATATATATATATATATAAGTCCTGGAACTAGTGATGTGTGTGTTTTTAATTTTAAGTTTGTACCAGCAAATGTTTCTTCCACGTTTCTTGATCTTGAGCTTCCTCTTTTAACTCCCAATATTTTCTTCTATTTTTCAAATTATTGATCAGTTGTTCTTCTTCTCCGTATTCCTCGCTTTCCTTCCAGCTTTTTTTTTCTTCTATAGCGATATGAAGACAATTTCTTCGCAAGATGTGTCCAATCCAATTTATTTCTCTTCTAGAAATATTTTATAAAGTAAAATTACTTATAATATCTATAGTTATTCAATCATTGTATTAGTCAATATTTCTTATGTCTAATCCATTTTTCTCTTTTTTTCTCGTTTTAGGTAAGTGTGTCAGTTCTTCATGATTGTTGACTCTTTTCTGTAATGTTACTACTATACGTGAGTATTCCTTAGAATTCTTGTATTATGTTTTAACGTTAAAAAAAATATAGTATTACTAGACTTATATCATGTGAGACTCCATATAAATTAATGTGGCTAAACACTAAACTACGTCTTTTTAGACGTAGGACAAATGTAAACATCTTTTCTCTCTTTAGGATACGCATTTCAGTCAAAGTATGATATAAACCTAGCTCCGCCCGAGTAATTTCAAAGATTCATTTTACGTTTGAACAGTTCCATTGTTTTGCCATTGTATGAATAGCAAATGACAAATAAGAAAATTACAGTAGGGTAGGGATTCTTATGCTGCAGGTGAAACCGCCGCTTCTTTCAGTCAGCGAATTGTAAAAATAGTATGAAGTTTGAGTGTCGAACTGAGGAATTAGTTTGAAGTTATCGATAAGTAACATTACGTTTTATATTATTTCAGAAGCGTAACTTTATACAAAATACATTGATCCAGTATATTCTATTCTGAAGGCATGAGGAATTAGTGTGATAAGTGTATTTGTCAGCTTTCTTTAGAATTGTGCATTGTACGCGTATAGTCTTAGCAATCTAATAATTAAAAAAAAAAAGATATTTTCAACACATAAAGTTATCAGGCAGGCCTTATTTCGAAG
Source organism: Thermobia domestica (assembly GCF_964235325.1). NCBI lineage: Eukaryota > Metazoa > Arthropoda > Insecta > Zygentoma > Lepismatidae > Thermobia > Thermobia domestica. Next base: position 140,165,975 of record NC_137467.1, on the reverse strand, counting down.
AATTAAAGAATCCATTTAAATTTATTTATTCTTAGTTTCCAGTGTTTTAAAATGTTAAGCCATGCATCCAATTAACCTTTTTTGGTGATTACAGTGTCTTACAGAATATCAACAATTTAGGCGTATCGCTCAAGATTTGTATCACCAACTTAGGTATATCACTTAAGATTGTATACCAACTTGTCACTCAAGGAAGCTTGGTGAGAGGGATTGAATGATTATATGGTCAAAAATCCAACAGAGAAATCTAACAAACGGAATTTTCACAGCATTTTCAAGATGCCTTTTGTGAAAATCCTTTTTGTCTCCTATTTTCGGCACAAAATATAAAAAAGGCTTTCAAGTCGTGTGGAATCATACCACTTGATCAACGTGTTATTCGCAAGGAAAACATTGCTTCATCCCTAGTGACTTAGCATCCTAATCCACAGACAGCAGCTCCATCTATTAAAAGGATACCCGAGTATCCGGTTCCACAAGCAGCAGCTCCACGTATTGAGAGGACACTCGAGCATCCGGATCCAAAATCAACTACTGAAAAACCACCAAATCTATAAACCAGAATCTGGTCTGCAGTAAAGAGTATCCTAAAACTTCCGACACCAAATGTCAGAAGTCTGGAAGTCTGATAGAGGACATATATGTATTATTTGTGATGACAGAAATTTTTGCCATGGTGCATGTTTTCTATTTTTTATAATTTTTAAAAATTGTGATGTGGTTATTAGAGATTACTGCAGAAGTCCCTTACTAATCTTTGTAAACGGAGCGTTAATGAAAGAACAACCATGTAGATACATATAAGGCTTAGGGGGAAGTTGTATGGTAGGTATGACCTTGGCGGCAGCCATCTTCAAATCCGCCACTTTGAATTAAGATCATTTTTTTAAATAGGAATAGGGTAATATGATACATAATTTCGGGCTAGAATTTAATCAAGAAGACAATGGTGAAGCTAGTTTTGAGATACACTCATTTAGGGAAAAGTTACAGGCATTTAATTGTTCACTTACTACGTGCGAAAGTCCTTTACCTCCGCTTCTAACCCGCGTATTAATGGTAATAAGTGGATAAAAGCTTCGGTAATACATATTATATCTAGAGGAAAGTGATACGGTAAGGATATCCTTGACGGCAGCCATCTTGAAATCCGCCATTTTGAATTAAAGTGAAGCTTGGAAAATGAAAACCATAGCATGTGACTCCTCATTTTAATAGCAATTTTTTCCAAAAAGCCAATGGTATTCTTATTTTTGTTCTATAATTAACCAGTGTGAATTTAGGACTGCTTCTAATGAACACCAAACGTCCATTATTCGATCTTTCAAATTGGCAACACTCCTAATTTTCACCGCATGTTTTGAGATTCCAACTGGCACTCTGCAATTGTTGCCATGGCTCATGTTTTCTAAATTTATTACATTTTTAAGAGTTGCGATTTGTCAGTTCGTGAATAATGTTGGGATAAGCATCCAACAATCTTTCTGAATTTTGAAGGCTTGCTATGTAGTTATTTATTTTAAACGAGAATACATGAAAAAAAGAACCTATGGACCTATGTGACGTAAAGAAATACAAATGAAATTATAACAAATTGGTTTTATAGGAACACAAAATTATCAGGAAATGTAGCCTACATGTTGCGCAAACGACAAACAATAAAATATTTTTAATAAATACAACATTAAAGAAACAGCAGCAATGCTAGAAAATATCAAAGAGGTATTATATGACTGTTCCCACAACATTGTTTGTACCATGAGCATAATATGAAAACAGGCATCTTGTTTATAAAGAGGTGTAACTTAATTGAATGCCCGATCAATACTGATTATAAATTTTACAATCATGAATCATCGACAACAATCACTAGAAAACGAATGATTTTTTGTCTGACTAGCTAAAAAAATCGCCATAGAAAATACATAATAAATAAATAAATAAATATACAATAAAGAAATAAATATAAAAAAAACAAAAGACCCTTGATTTAGACAACAATCATATTTCGCTTTCCTTTTTGAAGTGAATTTTCATTTGATTTTTCGTCTCATCTACTACACAAGCCACGTCTTCGGTATTACCTGAATGCAAAGTTGGAGTTGTTTCGTTGTGCGATGATTCATGTCAGTAAACGAGTTTTTGAAGGGCAGGTATAGGAAATTGCTGGATGCTTATCCCAACACTATTCATAAACTGACAAATCGCAACTTTTTAAAAAATGTAATAAATTTAGAAAACATGAGCCATGGCAACAACTGCAAAGTACCAGTTGGAATCTTAAAACATGCGGTGAAAATTAGGAGTGTTGCCAACTTGAAAAATCGAATAATGGACGTTTGGTGCTCATTAGAAGCAGTCCTAAATTCACACTGGTTAATTATAGAACAAAAATAAGAATACCCAAATTGGCTTTTTGGGAAAATTTGCTATTAAAATGAGATGTCACATGCTATGGTTTTCAATTTCCAAACTTCACTTTAATTCAAAATGGCGGATTTCAAGATGGCTGCCGTCAAGGATATCCTTACCGTATCACTTCCCTCTAGGCATAATATGTATTACCGAAGTTTTTATCCACTTATTATCATTAATACGCGGGTTAGAAGCGGAGGTAAGGGACTTTCGCACGTAGTAAGTGAACAATTAAATGCCTGTAACTTTTCCCCAAATGAGTGTATCTCAAAACTAGCTTCATCATTGTCTTCTTGATTAAATTCTAGCCCGAAATTGTGTATCATGTTACCCTATTCCTATTTAAAAAACTTGATCTTAATTCAAAGTGGCGGATTTGAAGATGGCTGCCGTCAAGGTCATACCTACCATACAACTTTCCCCTAAGCCTTATATGTATCTACATTGTTGTTCTTTCATTAACGCTCCGTTTACAAAGGTTAGTAAGGGACTTCTGCAGTAATCTCTAATAACCACATCACAACTTTTAAAAATTATAAAAAATAGAAAACATTCACCATGACAGAAATTTCTATCATCACAAATAATACATATATGTCCTCTATCAGCTAGAAAAATTTCACTGAAATCGGAGCCGGACAATTGGGTGATGTCCCTTGTTAGTTGTTACTTTCTTTCGTTTTTCCTATCTAGGCCAGTTAATAAGAGATGATTTAGGGTCGAATAAGGAAAAAACTGGTGGAAAGCTGGAACAAATTTTATTTTCTTTATATAAGTGTCCGTAAAAACATACTAATTTTGCACCACTCTACCACCCCGCATTTGGCCGCCATCTTGGAAAAATGGCGCTAAAAATTAGTTTTTTGTACATATCTCGCACGAAAAGCATTTTAGAGCAAAACATGTTATTACAAAAAATAGTCTACATTAAATTCTCTACAAGAAATCTTCTCTTCATTTTTTCTCTAGGATGCACCGTTTAGATGTTATAGGCGTGGCAAATTAACCATTTTTCTTTCAGCATCGCTTTATAGCAGAACCTTAACGAAACTTTTCTGATACTATTTTCTTTTAATGATTTTTCTTATATAAAATATAAATTAATGTATTTTTCACTCATTGCAGGTGTGACTAAGGATAAGTAATTAGGTCTATTAGATCACCTACGTTCAAGATGTCAGCTGAAAAATGTTTCATCTGTGAGAAACTTCTCGGTGATGGTGTTACATTTATAGTAAAAGGAAAGGGACTGAAAACATTAGTAGACTGCAGTATTAAAGTGAAAGATAGAAACGAATGTCATCTTAAGGGACTGAGAAGTGTTACACTTCATGAAAAGTGTAGAAAAGTTTTCATAAAAACAAAAAGTAGCAAAGCATTGTTATCACAACGTACTTCACCTACGCCGATAACCTTTAGGTCAGAAGTACTAAGATTTAATTTTCAAGAAGCCTGCCTGTTTTGTAGACAATGCACATCAGATGAATTTTTAAAGAGACAGAGTAAAAAACTTGTGAGTAAGCGTGAGGGTGTACATCGCGTCGAAACCATTCAAGTTAACGATTCTATTATGGAAGCTAGCAAGGAAGAGTGTCAATTTTCATTCAATGAAAATTTTCAAGATTATGATGATGTACTGTCAACTTAAAAGACAGTAAGAATTAAACTGAAAGAAAAGTACTCAGAAGATATTATTATATCAACAAACAAAAACAGAAAGCCCATAGTTTGTTTCCGTGATACAGGGCATAAAATTTTCACGGAGGCATGGTATGATCGCTAAAAGCTTAAGTATATAAACGAAGAGAAGTTGAGAATCATAGTGACAGCCGGGCAAATAATTGCTGAAGATATCAAATCCCAGGTTTACGAAACTGATGAGTATCCATGGGCTGATAATTTTTTGATTGGCGTTAATTCACTCATTCCTGGGACCTTAAAATGCCTTCTCGACACCATTATCTTGAAGAAAGGGAATACCACAAAATGGGAAAGAAAAAGTATAATAATTTCTCACGCCATTATTGCAGCAACTAAACCATTTTCTTTTTATCCCCATTGCAAATAGTACTTGGGGTGCATCTTAATCAAAAGTATGGTAGCAAACATCTTCTTATTGTTCTCTTTTCGTTAGGACTGTGTGCTCCATATGCTGAGGTAGCTTTCTTTCAAGTTTCGGTTCTTCTGCACCCTGCATTCTTTGTTTGTTTATATAATATCATCTTCTGAGTAATTTTCTTTCAGTTTGGTTCTTATTGCTTTTTCAATTGGCAGTGTATATCGGTACTTATAATCTTGAAAAATTTCACTGAACGAAAATTGGCACACTTCCTTGTTAGCTTCAAGGTAGTTGAAAGCATAAGTCGTGGCATCTGAAACAACATTATATTTCGGACGACCACGTTTCATTCCAGAAGAAATCTTGTAGAACTTTTTGATGGATGGGGAATGGTATCTGCCTTCAGCAGCAACTAAATCATGATGCCCCAGTCATCATTTCTTCTGTCAGCTTCTTCCATAATAGAATCTTTAACTTAAATGGTTTCGACGCGATGTACACTCTCACGCTCACTCACAAGTTTTTTACTCTGTCTCTTTAAAAATTCATCTGATGTGCATTGTCTACAAAACAGGCAGGCTTCTTGAAAATTAAATCTTAGTACTTCTGACCTAAAGGTTATCGGCGTAGATGATGAAGTACGTTGTGCTAGCAACGCTTTGCTACTTATTGTTTTTGTGTAAACTTTTCTACATTTTTCATGAAATGTAACACTTCTCAATCCCTTAAGTTGACATTCGTTTCTATCTTTCACTTTAATACTGCAGTCTACTAATGTTTTCGGTTTCTTTTCTTTTACTATATATGTAACACCATCACCGAGAAGTCTTTCACAGATAAAACATTTTTCAGCTGACATCTTGAACATAGATGATCTAATAGACCTGAATATTTATCCTTAGCCACACTTGCAATGAATGAAAAGTATATTAATTTATATTTTATATAAAAGAAACTAGCAGCGTTCACCCCGCTTCGCTGGGGTCACCCCGGAACGCAATAAACTTTGTTACTTAGATAATTTTTACTTTTTCGCTTTCAAGTGATATGATAAAAACCATAGAAGATTGCAGTAAATGTTAACATTATATCGCCTGTCATTTATGTTAACCCGCCGAGTGACACGGTCATGTGGGTTGCATATAAATACGGTTAGATTTAGCTATGATGAGCTAACAAAGGATTTCTACGTTATGGACACTTGAATGGTCAATTATCTCAAGACACTGGTAATTGAAAATTAAAGTGATATGATAAAAACCATCTAGGGTCCAAATCTTAATAACCCCCCAAAAATGAAAGAAATTGGTTCAGCCGTATTAGCGTGATGAGCTAACAAAGGATTTGTACGTTCTCTTTTATATATATAGATTACTAAAACAAAATAGTATTAGAAAATTTTCGTTAAGATTCTGCTACAAAGCGATGCTGAAAGAAAAATGCTTAATTTGCCAGGTCTATAACATCTAAATGGTGCATCCTAGAGAAAAAATGAAGAGAAGATTTCTTGTAGAGAATTTAATGTAGATTATTTTTTGTAATAACATGTTTTGTTCTAAAATGCTTTCCATGCGAGATATTTACAAAAAACTAATTTTTGGCGCCATTTTTCCAAGATGGCGGCCAAATGCGGGGTGGTAGAGTGGTGCAAAATTAGTATGTTGTTACGGACACTTATATAAAGAAAAGAAAATTTGTTCCAGTTTTCCACTAATTTTTTCCTTATTCGACCCTTCATTGACTGACCTAATCATACTTTCGACCGTTGTTAGTTATGACTAGCAGCGTTCACCCCGCTTCGCTGCGGTCACCCCGGAACGCAATAAACTTTGTTACTTAGATAATTTTTACTTTTTCGCTTTCAAGTGATATGATAAAAACCATAGAAGATTGCAGTAAATGTTAACATTATATCGCCTGTCATTTATGTTAACCCGCCCCGCTTCGCCGCGGTCACCCCGGAACGCAATAAACTTTGTTACTTAGATAATTTTTACTTTTTCGCTTTCAAGTGATATGATAAAAACCATAGTAGATTGCAGTAAATGTTAACATTATGTCGCCTGTCATTTATGTTAACCCGCCGAGTGACACGGTCATGCGGGTTGCATATAAATACGTTTATTTTTACCTATGATGAACTAACAAAGGATTTGTACGTTATGGACACTTGAATGGTCAATTATCTCAAGACACTGGTAATTAAAAATTAAAGTGATATGATAAAAACCATCTAGGGTCCAAATCCTAATAACCCCCCAAAAATAAAAGAAATTGGTTCAGCCGTATTAGCGTGATGAGGTAACAAAGGATTTGTGCGTTCTCTTTTATATATAAGATTCAAGTCGGCCCTCGTCAGTAACACCAAAAAACTAAGAGGAGCTGATAAGCGAAACTGGTATTCCACACCAACTTGCACGGATATCAACATATCGAGACTTTAGTTATTATAGCAAGGGAATATTTACTAGGGATGGGCAAAACCGGTTTTTATAAAAAACAGAAACCGGTTCCTAGAAAAACCGAAATCCGAAAAACTGGATTGGATTTCACGTATAAGGGAAAGGGACGCTGGTGAATATAGAGAAACCGGGCTCTATGCTTCACTTGCACACTTGTGTATACTGAAAACCGAAATCGATTTCGGTGAAAACCGGGTTTGGCGAAAAACTTTTTTTGAAAATTTTCAAAAACCGGTTTCGATTTTTTAAAACCAGAAAACCGAAAAACCAGTTTTTGTGTCAACCGCTAATATTTACATCGTTTAGTTATAAAGAAAAGAAAATGTTCGAATTAAAGAAAATCAGGATGGGGAATAAGTAGCTCGGGAAATTAGAAAGGCCAAGAGGATGCTTCCTTTTTATTCTATGAATAGAATATAAGGTTAGATTCACTGCGAAATTTTTGTGTGTATCATACCATATACAATTCGCCAGTCTGCAATTTTTACCATTAAAATTGCAATCAGTATATTTCACCTTCAACTTGTCTCAACATTTTCTTTCAGATAAAAACGCACACAGATAAAACTGAATATTTCCATTTTTCTTTCTCAAATGAAATCAGTTAAGTTGAAATGAGATTACAAGTATTCAACGTGTGTTTGCAGGAGCGTCATTTCAGATTTGTCTGGGAGGGGGTAAGATCCTCCACCGACATACGAGTTTCACGTTTTTTCCTAGTACATTAGTAGACAATCGATTAAAATATATTTAATTCTCAAACTCAGGTCGACAATTGCCCCCTACTTCCCCGTGTTGTGCATAGTCCCCCCCGAAACAACATCCTAAATACGCCATTGTTGATGGCTATCTATATCCTATAGCTACATGTAGCTTAGGCATATTTTTAATTATGTTTTTTTGCAATAGGTTGCAATAGATTATTATTATTATTTGTTGTAGTAATACGAACAGTAACAACGTTGCAAACGAATTTCTCTGGTGTACATATACATTGCTTTCCTAGTTTGCTTTGCATTTATTTTCTCTCTTTTGTGAAACTGAGGTTTGAAAATAAATGTTCATTGAGAAAGAAGTGGAGGTAGAAGGGCTTTGAGGAAAAGATTCCTTTTAATGGGGTTGCAAGATAAGACGTAAACGATTGGGATGCTTCGAACCTGAAGACTTTTAATAATGGTTTCGAAAAGAATTAATTAAACTTTGATGGCAAAGCTCTGTTATGAGTGAAATCCTTTTTATGTAAATAAAACAACGGCCAACTTTTTGGTACTTCTAAATACGATGATATTGATTCTTGGAAATGGATTGCAAACTCTGAATAAAACTCTCCAATTTGGCGTTCTGAATTTTATGTGACTTTAGAGCAATTAAGAGGGCTTGAACTTTATTGGGGCATTGTTCATCTTCTTTCGTCTGATTCAGATGGTGGAAAGTTGTGTTAGAGATTATTGGAATGATTTTGTGTTCATTGTTATTTGAAGAGGGAGGATAGGGGAGAGAGAGAGCTAATTAAAATTATTCCAACTCCTACACGTATATTGATCGTGAGAGGATTTGACATATCATTAAAACGTGTAGGAGGGCTATCATCATGTTTGAACTATTGTCAGAGGAAAGCTTATTAGAATATATATATATATATATATATATATATATATTCACCTGTCGTATGTATGATGTAGGACCATACAATCTGAGGAAAACATAGAGAAACACAATGAGGAAATAAGAGGGAAAAATGATGTATGAGAACGGAATAAACAAGTGTTCGTAGTATAGGGGAAGGTCGTCTGGTATCGGACACCGTAGCTTTTTTCAGTTTGTCATTCTGAAAAATAGCTATATCAAATGACTTAATGCTCAAAATGATACCTTGATATATTACACACAACGTGTTAAAGGTGATTTGACAGTAAAAACTAATAATATATATTTTTGTAAAAAATCAAATTTAACACAAATTAGCATTCTTAAAAAGTGGAGGGTGGTATCGGACAAACATAAAACTATAGAGAATTGGTCTTTTGAGGTAATTTAATAACAGAACAAATTGCAAATATTAGCTGTTTACTAACAGGAGTTCTTACACACCAAATAGACTTATTACGCTTTGAAATACAGCCTAAAAAAAGAGTAAAAAATAGATCTTAAAATTCTTACTCTCATCAAGAGTTGTTATATTTTGTTCTGACACAAATCACAATGATAAAACAGTCTGCCTTCAAAATTTTCACATTGTTCATGGACCAAGTCTTTACACATATTGCGCTGTATCAAATCATCAAAAGACTCCCTGCAGATTATAATGTTTAGTTTTTCAGAAAGTTTGTAAAGTAGTTTAAAAAAAAAAATTGGTATTCTTAGTGGCATTAAACTAGTTAACTATAAAAAGCCTTTACATGATTGTATAGTATTTCTTCTTGGTCACGTTCTACTAAATGTGCCTTTGTTATCTGAGCAGCGAGATTTAGCTGTTACCTCTTTCACTTCCGACAGTTTTCGACACGATCTCCTAATGTACTCTAAGAAACACCATATCTAGCACTGGTCGCTTGTGCTTCTTTGGAAATAACTTTGTCCATGACCAGCTTTATACTTTCTTCATCATAATTGCCACGTATTTTCCCTATGGTTTTCTGAAAAAGACAGAAACCATTAGAAAACGTCAAGTTTACTTACCAGTGTTTTGTCCGATACCACACGATTCCCTTTTGTCCGATACCAGCCGAAAGACTTGCAACTTATGAATGGCTATTACCGGCTTGTAACAACACGAAGACAACTATACGCCTAAATTATAATATATACACCCTAATAAATGCTATGATTGCAATAATATATTAATACAGTTACTTTATGACAAGTTGCAGGCACACAAATCTATCTCCGTGCACTTAATTACTCGCAAAAATACAAAAATTTTGAAGCACGAGATACATCGTTCATCGGACAAATCCACTATGGCGTGGGATTGGCTAGTTTATTGCAATCAACTCACTATATGCTTGAAATGTGCCTAATTAAGCAGGAAATAACGAAAACTGCTTTTGTCCAATACCACCCGCTGTCCGATACCAGACGACTTTCTCCTACGCGCAGTCGTGGAATCACGAATGGTATGCGTACAAAACTGTCGATGCTATTATTTGAGGCGCCTAGTATCAAAAACCACCAAATCCTTTTTTTTTTAAACCGAAATTGAGTTATATATCGCTTGTTATATGTTTGATCTAACGGAATTCCATGGAAACAGAATTTTACTTAAAAGCTTAATATTTCATACTTAAAAAACTGGTTAAAATATGGGACTTTGTACGCATGTATATGGAGCGTGACTGCACGTTTTGCAAGATTACTCGAAACTAAGCTAAATGGATGTGGCGGATTTTGATAGTAGGCTCCTCATTTGACTGTCACCACTGTCTTTTATCAACGTTAGGTTATATGCTAATCGCTTCCCCTTTCCGTGTAGTTTATTGATAAGGGAAACAACAAAGTGTGACATCGCAAAGGATTTATTGGGACCTACCATTTTTCAGTTACGTGAGTTTTCAGTTTGTGGATCACCGGTTAACGACATAAAAAAAGTTAATGCCGAAACATATACGCTGGAATTACAATCTGAACCAGTATTTTATCGGCAAAAATATTGCTGTAGGGAATTCGTGGTAATGTGCTTTTTTTAAGACGCGAGTAACCTCTTCTGGTTAACACCATCATCAGACCTTAGACCGATTACATATCGTTTGCGTCAGCGAAACGAATAATTTGCGTTTCAGTTAGCAAATACAGCATTATATATTGATTTTGTAATATATAATGTGATGTCAGTAACGCCAATTTTGTTTTGCGAAAATCTGAGTTCAGCCTTGCGTTAAGAACACATAACGTATTGACATGATCTTTTGTCACACCCTGTACAATCTGTCCAGAGGTAAACGTGATTATTTACAGTGTTCCTACACTATGTATTAAATTGATTCATGTGAGAAGTGTTAGTTCTTCATTTGTTTTTTACTCGTGTAGTTCTGAACTGAAACGTAAAAAAGTGTTTGTCAGTTGTATTTTTTTTCAGCTGTTTCACAATAAAATAATTTTAACGTATATAGCTTGAATCAATAGAAAATTACAATTGAAATGCTTTAAAATCTCGTCGTACGTATGTGTGAAAAGATATCAAATCGTATTTCTATAGAAAATCGAATCATGTTTGCTAAATCCAACATGTGTTCTCTTATCTATCTTTCTAGTTTATCCGTTCTTTTGTAGTTGATTTTTTTTAAATTACAGTTGGCTGCATTCTCTGCTAGATTTTAGAATGTTCAGGAATGCATTTTTATTTCCTCTAATCCGAGGAGGAAAAAAATACTATAATTACAAACTGAAAATAAAAATGGAGCATGCTAATTACTTTTACTAAGTAAGAATGAACTTTTATAACTCTAGTGACGTCATGGTATGGTTGTAAAATGAACATAAACCCAAGACAGAACAGTGTATTAGCGGTTTTAAAAATGTATAAACTTGTGTTCTCTCCTTTTTTTTTTATTTAGACAAAACTGTAATGGTTTTCGTTTTGTGCTGCAAATGGAGTATCAGGTGCTTTTTCTCTCACCATTTCTACTAGTACACTATACCAGCTTTGTTTTTCAAGTAACATAATATGCCTTGGTCATTCTGTTACCCCCCAGCTCTCAGGTTTTACTTATACAAAGTACGATAAAAGTTACAAGGTAGTTCTAACTACATGATACATGTAGTTGTCACAAAACGTTTAAAATTTAAAATATTTTTTTAACAATTTAAACATGTTTCAGTTACACTTGTAAATAATATTTCTCAATACAGTTTTAAATAAAATTTGAAACAAATAGAAAATTAGTTTAATAACTTCGTTTTTCTTTCTTCAGTTGTTCTCTGTTTTATGTCTATATCTTTTTTTCACACCCATGTACTCCAAATTAGTGGCCTCAGAAGATGGATTAGGGAATACGTAAAATTAAAACTAAACTAACATTGGCCGTTTAAAGTCGAGTGGAAAAGATCCCCAGAAGTATAAAGATAACCAACAAAGTTCTGCCGCTGTTCACCCACCACATTCGAACATCGATATGTCACATAAGATGTAGCTGGAAGATTAAAAATAGTTCCCATCAGCATCGACGATCTCCTGCCAACGTTCTGGAAGGCCACGGATTCCATCGCGGTAGAATTTGGTGGGCCTGAAGCGAAGAATGTATCAAGAGCATTTTGCATCTCTTCTAGGGATTTGAACTGTTATACTCGAAGGTGATTGTCCAAGGAATGGACAAGGTGATAATCGAACGGTGCAATGTCCGGGGAGTATTTTTCAGATGCAATAGTGTTTCCCATTCAAGGCGTAGAATGGTGTCTCGGGTCATTCTAGCCACGTACGGCTTAGCGTTGTCCTGTAACAGGAGGACCCCTTTGTGATTCAGAAGTGCTAGCTCCAGGGTTTTGAGTTTTTTCTTGAACACGAGTCAACTGCTGGCAGTACACTGTTGCATTGATGCTCTGACCAGCTGGTAGCAATTCCCGATGCACGATACCGCGAGCAGTCCACCAAACACACAGGAGGGCTGCCTTCTGGTGCAGTGCTGGTTTCGGCTGTTTTGGAACCAACGATGACGGCGCCGTGGAGCTTCGTACAAGACCCACTTCTCATCATATGTCAGCACCCTGTTTAGAAATGGCTTATTCCTCAGACGAGACAGTAAAGAAACACAGGTGTGTGCTCGTATTGCCTTCTGGCTCGGAGTCAAATTATGTGGGACCATCGACCCAACTTGTAGTGCTACCCAAGTTGATGGAGGTGCTATCGAAGGGCTTCTCCACTCACACTGAATTGTAGTCGCAGTTCCTCTCATGTCTGGTCACTGTTCGGCTCAATTGCTGCCTGAAGATCTTCCACACGCAGCGCTGCACGGGAGAGCCGTATGTATGGAATTCCATACACATGGCAGTCAACGTGTTAAGAAATGTATAATAATTAATAATAATAATAAACAGAAAACGAAACGATCATTTACATAATTTATAAACATAAGTTAATTTATTAACGCATGTAAGTGCAATGGACTTTCTCTCTCTCTCTAAACGCAACAGCTCTTATTGTGCCAAGGCGTAGAAGAGAACTTGCGGCACTCACGACTTTGGGATGGTGTGCAGTCAGCAAGGTTGTAGGTATATGCTCAATACCAAACTGCACCTACATCTGTAAAAATCATACTTTGAGCAAAATCTGCACATAGAGCTTTTTGAAGGCTCAGCAACGGTATGCACTTCAATGTAACTCCTCAAAGGATTATATATACTATCTATGATTTGAAGTATAAAACCCTTCCCTACTTACAATATTATCCTAATCTCTATCATGGATTACTGCCTTTTGTGATATTTTAGTAGCTTCTTGGCATAGTAACTTTAGCCAGAGACTGCTGACTAAACCTGGTATTGTAGTTTTCATGTTTTATCTTTGAAAGTGACTCATTTAAGATGGACATTTCAGTCGCTCCAACCTCTTTTAAACAATATATTCTTAATATCTTCCTAATATTGTATGCTTTGTTTAAGTGATTGATTTATTTGGTTTGGTTTATTTAACACTCCTTTTATGCGCCGATTTGTTATCTATACTTTAACGTGGGAATCGGATTTCGGACTTAAGCCGCTTTCCTACAAGAGGCACATGGGAGTTTTTTCTTTTGATTTCCTTAGAAATATTGCGAATGATATGACTTTTAAAACTATGTTTAAAAAAGAATACACATCGACACACACGATGATAATCTCTGAAACTTAGGAAATATATTGAATTGTTTTTAATTTGTTCTCACGCTACCAAAACAGTACTTTTGCTTTGTTTTTATTCCACCCTTTTAATATAAGCATTTCACACTATTGTCTGTTTTCTAGGATGATACAATTCTAGTTCATGTATAAGCTGTCTTTGGAAATACAGTCGAGTTTTAAGTTTTGTAAAAAAAATTAAAATGGGATGGGATGGGATTCGATCTGGTGTCAAAATAGTATAAGAACTACTAGCCCACCACGCTACCACCTACCCACAGGAACTGCTTTCTGCTTGTTCCCTTTTTCTTAACTAATACATGCTAATAGGCATGACGCTGCGCATGTCACTTCCAACCTCAAGACAAGAGATTACCTGTTTGTTTCTATATTTCCGTATGACATCTTGGTTACAGAAGCTAATTTATATTTGGCAGACAATCTAGACACTAGGTTTAAACCAATAAAAATGCAATATTTTACTCCACTTCCCAGTTCCTTCATTCAACTCCGCAATTTTTATTATTTTATTATATTATTTGGAAATATCTCTTTAGATGGATTGCTTTCTATTATCTCGACTTACTAATAACAGAATTTTATCCATAAATATAAGGAAAATGGAATGCGAAAATTCGTGAGTTACAGTATACGCGCATTTTTTTTTTTTTTTTAATCATGGGGGTACATGTGTTGGTCGTCCGACACGTGGTGCATCTTCGAGTGTTTCGTCTCCATCCTTAAACTTGTTAAACCACCGCTGCACTGTCCGCGTAGTCATGACACCCTCACCAAAGGCTTGTCATATCTTCCTTCCCACTGCAGCGGCGTTGACCCCTGTTTGAACGCCGCTGCAGACACGCCCTTATGACGCTTTGTGGAGGTCTCATGTTCACTCTGTCCTTACGCAAGTTCACGATGTAACTAAACCGCCACAACCAGATAGTATGTTGATATACCCACACCAACAACTGACCTTTGCCGTATCTCCATTTACATTCAACTCACGGTGTTAGGGCCAATTGAGCATACACCACAGAAAGCGACAGAACTTTCCTGGTTACCTTTATAGGTACAAGACAATCCTATGAAAATCGAAGAAGTAAAAATGATCGTTTGAAGAACAATTCAAATAAACCTGATTTTAAAACAGGCATGTGGAAGTTCGAACAGAAAGTGGGCCAGACATAGAAAACTTACTGGCGTCGAGAGTCATACAAGATAATGTATAGTCCGCAGCATAAAACCTGCAACATGAGCTTGTAAGTTTATTGTGAAACGACGAAGTCTTTTGCTCCAAAATAAATGTGCAGGGGAGGACGCCGAAGTTTCTCTTGGCGTGATTCGTGCCACTTAGACATTATGTTGATTCCCTTCGCTGTTAGGCGTAGTTTCACAATAAACTTACATGCTCGTGTTGCAGGTTTTTTGCTGCGAAACATGCTCATGTTGCAGGTTTTTTGCTGCGAACTGTACAACATTTTATACAAGATAGCCATATTCAATTTATAAAATCGTTCGCTAATATCGCTATCTCTAATTTATAAAATCGCTCGTGCACTAATATCAGAGAAAATTAAAAACTGTTATAACGGTAACCAAGATATTTACTTATTAAAGAAAAGCAGAAAAAACTATTTATTTACCATTTTAGTGGAACACTTGACCAATCTACCAATGTCTGGTAGTACACTCTATACTGGATGTTCCAACGCAGAGGATATTTTCAAAGTGGACATCAGTTATCCAACAAAAACTTTGAGCTGTATTTAAGAAATTACGTAAGAAATTGATTTTCAATAAGGAATCAGGCGGGTCGGATTAAAGAGCTCAGTAGGCCGGGGGCGGCCCGAGGGCTGGCTGTTTTAAAACTCTATATTGATTTACGGTTCATTTATACCAACATTTTATATATTCAAAGAGGAATGTATCTGTTTGTCCGCTATATAAATTAGAAATGCACACCATTGAGTCTTTCAAAACTACTTTATGAAAGTAGTTAGCATTTGAGTCCAGGTGGGTTTTAGTAGTTTCATTTCGATTCAAATACTCATCCTAAGGAAAAATTTACCATTCAGATATGTTTCATGAAGCTCTTCGTTTTATGCAAAGAAGGGATATTTCAGCTAATAAATAAGTAGAGCTTACTTCGTTTCAAAACTTTTAATCACACAGTCTAAGTTACAAGTGTTTAGTTATCAGCCTTGCTGTAACACCAGATTTTTTTTTTTCGGATTGTACTGCCAGTAGTTTGATCAATTAGTTAAATGTAGAGAGATTTCCTTGAATATTGACCACTTTATGTTAGAAAGAAGGAAAAAAACGTCAATATTATGTAGAGCATGCGTACACTTTGTGGGAAGTGAATAATTTCCAACCATTCAAACTATTATCTTTTTTTTTTCGTTTTCTATTTAATAATTTACTAAATTCTGTCCCTGAGACCTCTGAAATGTGAGTTCGAACGTGCATATAATTTAAATGTGCTAATCATTAATTTAATTTAGAAGTCTCACTAACTTGGATGATGTTATTGTATATTGAAGGCCATTGAGAACACGAATTTTAGAAATGATCCAAATAATGGCTCAAAAGATTGAGATCTTGACTAAGAATTTTAGGGATGATAAAAAAATGCATCAAAACATAGCGATCTTGGCCAATAATTAGTTTTTGGATCAGGGACCACAAAGTTTTTGAACGGTCCCTAAATCGAGTTTTCGTGTTTTCTGCGGAATAACCACATCATACTGAGTTAAGTGATAGTTTGGGTTTGGCTACACCATATATAGTTCTCCAGATATAAGGCGTACAAGAAAATTTTAAAAATGTTGATTGAAATATATTGGATCTTGGATCAGGGGCCCCAACGTTTTTGAACGGCCCCTAAATCGCGTTTTCGTATTCTCTACAGAATAAGCACATCATACTGAGTGAAGTGATAGTTTGGGTTTGGCTACATCGTATGTAGTTCTCCAGATATAAGGCGTATAAGAAGATTTTTGATTGAAATATATTGGATCTTTTGATCCGAAAACTAAATACATTATTACGTTATTGAAACTTAATTTAGAACAAATTACACTTCTTTTACTGTGGCTTTTCCCTCTTATGCAGGGCCGACATTTTTGATGATTTGTTCCATTTTGTTCGGTTCCTTTATTAATCTTTTTTTTTTTTTTTTTTTATGATAGGCCTGTAGTCGCACAATTTATCAATTTTCCTACTGGTTTCCTTTTCCGTTTCCTCTTTTGACTTCTGCTTTCATTTTCCATACTCTCTTCCCGATATTATCATCATTTCTTCTCATAACATATAATAACCATACTACAGTAATCTTCCCTCTTGTAATTTCTTTGACATGTCTGTTACTTTAACGCGGTCTCTTATTTTTTTCCCGTTTCTGATCCATTTTTTCGTTGGTGACACCACACATCCATCTAAATATTTTCATTTTGATTTCCACTAGTTTCTTCTTTTGCTCCTCCTTGATTTCTGAAGTTTCTGTTCCGCACAGCATTGCGGGTCTTATTACGATCTTGTAGGCTCATCCTTTCATCTTAAGACTTCCTTTTATTTATGTGGTTCGGATTTCACATTAATCAGTAGGTCCCATCTCATATAACCTCGCTGCTGAAAGGGACGTTAAGCTCAAAATCAATCAATCAACTTTCTTTTATTAAAAAAAAAATCTTCCAGTTCATCCATCGCACCTTAATTCTGTGTTCTATTTCCGCATCTAACCTTTCATCCTTTTCACATTGGAAACAAGCATTTAAATGTATTTACTTCAGATGCTATCCTTCTATCTGTACGGTTTCCTCTCCCATCTCCTTCGAAGTTCATATATGCTATTGTGAACAAATTATACATAAATCAGTAAGGCATTCGGTCTAAGCTATAGATGTGTATTTATAAGCCTTGCTCGAATAATCGATTTTTTTTTTCATCGTAAAAAGAAATTACAAAACAGCTATGTTTCCTTGCATAGTGAACAGTATATTTTCCTTGGAACAAACAGCAAAGAAATAAAAAAATGTCAGTGTGCATTTTTCCTGCAATTTTTCTAACTTCGTCTCCAGCTCTCGGTATTCAGTTTGATTTGACAGACGTTGTATTCTTTTCTTTTTCTATAAAATACAGGAACCATTTTATGTTACAGTACCGGAGCTGCAAGCTTGAATAATTCAGAATAGTGTGGAAAATGTTTCCAGGCATTCTTTATATTCCTGGCTTCGTCTTACGTTCCCTCTTTCTCTCTGTCTGTCTGCAAGTTTCCAACACGTCCATTACTGTTGAATATTCTTCCCACAGGGCCCAAATACTACAGCACAGCCAGGTTCTCCAGACGACTAGCAGAAACCGCTTGTCAGTTTTCTGAGTTTGTATGTGTATATGTGTGATTGTGTTTATTTCGTATTGCCATGCAGAGCATGTCAAAAAGCTAGCTTTTGTAAGATGATCTAAGTCGAATATTTCGAGTACTGGATTCTTTTCGTTGATGGAAACTACTATCACAACATAGCATTTGTAAATCTTAAAAATAAATAAATAAATAAATAAATAAAATAAAAAAAATAAAAAATTAAAAAATTGCCAAATGTAAATGTAACTTGATTTCTATTTATAATTTCATATATATACTTCATTCGAGATTTCCATTTAAGTCTCAATAAGATGGGACTTTTTTTTCTCGTGATATGATACTACTATATATATTCACTTCACTCTTAATATATAAGAGTATAAAATGTAAATCCTATTAGTAACTAATACGTAAGTGCAAACAATTTGCTGGGTCACGGATCAGGTTATAATTACTTAGTTCACAGTTAAGATTAGTGCAGATTGGGCTGGGTATCATAAATTCGAGACATGGGTCATGATTATGGTATTTTAAAATCATTTTCGATTGTATTTTGAATTCAGTGTGGATGAAGTTGGGGAGCGAAGCCCGCCAGTTTTGGTAGAACGTCATTTTGGGTATCAGAAGGGACTGACTAGCGAGTTAGGTCCCAGCTGCCGGCCATCCTAACAAAGGGGTTTCCTGATGGGCAGTTCCTTGGATATTTTGCTTCATTCACACCAGATAAATACCGGGATGGTGCCTTATATATGTAGCTCCTGGTCGCTACTACCTTCCTACATCCTTCCACTTCCCCATCCCAGCCTGAGCCTTTGATTAAATGGCTAAGTAAATTCAGTTCAATTCAACTTACACTATAAATCGTGTTATAATGATACATTTCATATCACTATTGAACGTACATACCAATGAAGTACAGGTATCCCCTTCACCTCACATGACATTACCCACTTCACCTCATTTTACAATTTTTGTTTCTTTACCACTTTCTTACAATCCCATTCAGGATCTACATCAATATCTTTTTCATATGCGCAATGAAACCTTGCTTTACGATATGGTGTAATCTGCAATCCAAAACTGTATGATGAACACGACATAAACTTCAGTTCTCATGCTTAAAATGTAGAACGAAAAATGCCATGAGTGTTTTACTTACCGTGAAACAAGTATGTGGCTTCTGATCTGACACGTTTCTTTCGCATTGTTTTCGTGACTCATTCGTACAGTAGGTACCTCTTGAGTGACTGCAACGTGGACAGTACTTGGTTCTCTCTTTCATGTCATTACAATGTTGCCAGATCTTCATAACCTTAGCATTACCCACTTCACCCCCAATGACTCTCTCTCTCTCTCTCTCTCTCTCTCTATATATATATATATATATATATATATATATATATATATATATATATATATACACTGCTCCACAAAACTTAAGCAACTCGAAGCAAGTGGCAGAAAATAAAACGACACGATCACTAAACCAAGTATAATGAACAAACAGACGGTCTAGATGCACAATGCAACACAAATGAAGACAAACAATACAGTTAGGATGTACAGTTGACCAAAAAGTTTAGCACAACGATACCTCAACAGGTGAACTGGATTGTGTGAGGGCATAGGCAGTCAATATGGCGTGTGACCACCACGAACAGCTATATAGGCACGACATCTGGCCTCCATGCTGCAAATCAGAGTGTTGATCAAGTCTTGCGGCAGATGGCGCCACTCCTCGAGGAGAGCTGTTTGCAGGTCAGGGAGAGTGCGTGCTGGTGGACTGCGCTGCGCTATTCGCCGCCCAAGAGCACCCCACACATGATCCATGGAATTCAAGTCCAGCGAATATGCAGGCCATGCAATACGCGTAATGTCTTCGCTCTCCATATACTCGGACACAAGATGTGTACGGTGTGGGCGGGCATTGTCATCCATGAACAGGAAGTCTGGGCCAAATGCTCCGCGGAAATTGCGCACTGTGTATTGACAATTTCATCCCGGTACCGTTGTGCTGTCAAAGTGCCATGTTGCACAATATGGAGGTCCGTTTTCCCATCCAGCATAATTCCACCGCACACCATAATGGAACCACCGCCATAGGACGGCCGTTCAGCAATGAAGTATGGATGATAGTGTGTTCCTGGCTCTCTCCACACTAAAGTCCGACCAGAATCCGACGAGAGGCTGAATCTCTACTCATCGGAGAACATGACACGCGCCCACTGGTGTTCCCCCCATGCATCATGTTCCTGACACCATGTGTAACGCGCACGCTTGTGCTCCAGTTTCAATGGCACACACAGCACAGGCCTTCTTGCATACAGTCCTGCTCTATTGAGCCGCCGACGAACAGTTTCACGACTCATGCGTTGTCCTGTAGCCTGAGACAACTCATTGACCAGTTGAGAGCATGAAGCTTGACGGTGACGTTTGGCAGAAATTGTGAGAAATCGGTCATCGACGGCCGACGCCTTCTTCGGACGGCCTCCTCCATGACGTCTACTAACTTCACCTCTATTTTGGAAGCGACTCCACAGCCTCGACACAACACTTTTGTTCACGTTGAATTCCTGCGCCACTTCCATTTGCAATCGGCCCAATTCCAACCGCCCAATTATTCACCCGCGATCAAAGTCACTCAAATGTCGTCTACCAGCCATTGCAAGGTGTGTACGCCACACAAGAACCACTAACTCAATGCTTGGAGCCTCGGACACTACTGGGCTGTGGTGTATGCCTCATGGCATAATTTGTTCACCGCGCTTGCAATGATGCTGCTTATGCGATAGAGTGGGTGTTCGCCTTTCCTGTGTGTCTCTGTGTATGTGCATGCCACTAACCAGTGTTGAATGGGCCCCACACGTCACTTATACCACGTTCTCTCGGGTTGCTTTCGTTTTGTGGAGCAGTGTATATATATATAGTTTCAAAACAACACCGACAATGTTTGGGAGGTGATCCCTGACACCAAGATAAGACAAAAAGTATAGACCAACCTAGGTGCACAAATGCTTCCTTTCGGAGTTATAGGCTGCCGAAAGGATGAAAAAATGAACTTTAAAGGTCCATAGCTCTATAACTATGGGACCTATCGAAGTCGAGTCAAGACTTCACTTAGGAACTAGTATGTGCTCTATCCAAATATCCAAGTTTCAGAAGTCTGCGGTACTTTCGCAGTAATTTTTATAGAGGTAGTTGGTGAGTACTTCAAATTATGTCTGTAGCCAAACTCTCTCTATAAAAATTGTATCGTGAGTACCTTAGGATTTTGAAACTTGGACATTTGGATAGGGCACATATTAGTGCCTAAGTGAAGTCTTGACTCGCCTACGGTGGGTTCCATAGTTTCTGAGCTATGGACCTTTAAAGTTCTTTTTTTTTTTCATCTTTTCGGCAGCCTGTAACTCCGAAAGGAAGCATTTGTGCACCTAGGTTGGTCTATACTTTTTGTCTTACCTTGGTGTCAGGAATCACCTTCCAAACGTTGTTGGTGCTGTTTTGAAGCACCCTATATATATATATATATATAGTGGCGTATTTAGGGGGGTGGCTTCCGGGCTTAATCCCCCCCCCCGAAATCTTACTTACTATAGTAAAGTATATGAAATATCTTGCAGAAAGTACACATTTTCAGGCAAAGCCCCCCCCCCGAAAGTTAACAAAGCCCTCCCCGAAACAAAATCATAAATACGCCACTGTATATATATATATATATATATATATATATATTATCATATAACGAGAAAAAAGTTCCACCTTATTGATAAAATAATAAGTTAAATGTAAATTATTGTAGTTTTTGCAAAAATCGACAAAAAAAAAACTATTTATTTCGTAAACTAAAATTATTCTGTACGATAAGCACGATGAAACTGATACTGAAGTATATTCTAATTAAGAATTTTATTTTGACACTAGTAAGGTAACGGTACAGAGTATAGTTAACGAGATATAGCTAAAACTTATGATTCACTCTTAAATTTCAAGTTTTTCTTAACTATAATATTAAGCAATCTTAAGGTGTAGATAAATCGATAGATGGCATGAGGCTGAACAAAGTGAGAGGCTTGAAGGTAAATGGCAGTGTTTTCGAGAAAAATCTAGAATAACTAATATTTATGGCTTTAGAAAAGTGTGTCATTCGCTTGCTGGTAATACTGTAATAAATGAATGTTTCATTCTTGATGGAACAGATTGTTTATTTGCTTTATTTATGTGTAGCTATAAACTGTTAAATAACAGATTATTGTTTGCCTTCTTCTAACGGAACTTCCCCTTGGCTATCAGGTTCGCGTACGTGCCATGGGCGCTGGAGACCCTATTTTGATTCCCGTGGGAGCTTATGTTCAGATCCCACCTTAAGCTGTAGATCCACGTTCTTATATAGCCTCGATGCTGAATGGGATGCTGAACTTCAAATCAGTGAATAAATCTTCTTCTAACAATGCCACGCATACTGGTTATAATAATAATAATAATAATAATAATAATAATAATAATAATAATAATAATAATAAACATATTTCGTGTGCACTAAAGTGGTAAAAACGACTCGAACGTTTCGAAATGTGAGTGTGGAGAAGAATGGAGAAAATTAGCTGGATCGAGCGGAAAACGAATGAGAGGCTCTTAGAAATGATTGCGGAGAAAAAAAAAACAATTTTATATATTATTAAGAAGAGAAAGAGAAACTAGTTGAGACATTGACTAAGAAGGAACTGTATGTGAAGGATTTGCTAGTGGGTATGATGGCAGGAAAGAGAGGGAGAGGACGAAGGAGACTATGGTTAATGGATGATATCAAAACAGAAGGATGGTACGTGAATACGAAGAATTTAGCGGAAGACCGTGGAGCATGAAGGCTTCTCAGTTTCGGCAAGTGACCTGCCAATAATAGTAGAATACCTATGATTGTGATGATGAAAATGATATTTTTGGTACAAGTTTTTCACATTTTAATAAACGGAAGTACGTCCAGAAAAATGAAAATATTTTGCAGTTTCTCTATAGAGGACGAGCAAGTGAGGAGGAGGAAACATATGTACACAGAATTTAATCAAAGGGAAGGTTCAAGCTCCCAACTTCATATTTTTCAAGATTTTTGTATTCTTATCTTAATACGTGGTAAATGTTTATTTTTCCATAATATCCTGTTGAAAGGGGAATTTAGAACCGGAACTTCCCCTTGCGTACGCCACTGTACACAGGATAACTACTACATTAGACTTTTACAATCGCTAATGTGTCCAAAAGCACGGTCCAAATTTACGTCCTTGAAAGTTATAAGTTTGAAATGTGTGCTAAGATGACTTTTATAATATCTTAGCTCGAAATCTAAATGCGCTAGTAAAGGCGGGTTAAGAAATTTACCTAAACTAGTAAAGTATATACTGTATATAAATTTTGCATGGTTTCTTACAATTCTACATATGTCCTTTGTATTAATTACGTTTTTTCTTCAATTCCATTTTGTTTATAACGCCTTTTTCCATGTCCTGTGGACCATCCAGCATCCCATATGATATTTGGTGTTATTTTCATTTTTGATTTTCCATTGCTCTATTATTATTATTATTATTATTATTATTATTATTATTATTATTATTATTATTATTATTATTATTATTACTGTATGTCGGTTTAAACCGGTTTCAGCTTAATAATCTGTGCCTGACCATATGACAGGTGTCTAGTATTACTGATTTTTGTAGGTTTGTTAGGAGATGTTTTGCGTGTATCTGTTTCAGTTGCGTCACAGTACTTTTAGGGACAATTGTTGTAGCTTTCATAATGACTAGTCTTACTGTAACTTTCTGACATTTCCATAACTTGTTTATTTCGTCTGCCAGGTCTTTATGTTTGGTTATTTTCGTAGTGAATGTTGTATGTATGTTATGAGTCAATGGTACATGCTGTATCTATGAGAGTTACTTCTGGGTCCATTTTATTAATAATAGCGATGTCGGCTCTGCTTGCAGGTACCATTACATCCGTTCTGATATCTCAATCCCAGTATAGTTTATGTTTATCATTTTCAAGCACTGGATTTGGCTGGTATTTTTAGTATGGCTTAGTATGGGTGATTAATTCCATGTAATGGCCAAAAACTGGTGAATGATTTTTGCAACATTTTTACGTCTTTTTAGATAGTCTGTGGGAGCCATTATATGATATGAGCATGCTATATGTTCAATTGTTTCTGATATATCTTCACATTTTCTACATTTTTAATCCGGTATTTCTTGCTTCAGTGTGTATTTACAGTAGTTTTGAGTTGGTATAACTCGGTCCTGGATGATCATATTATTATTATTATTATTATTATTATTATTATTATTATTATTATTATTATTATTATTATTATTATTAGGCCTATTATTATTATTACTACTACTACTACTACTACTACTACCATTAACTAATCTGTCAGTGGTAGGTCACTTTCCGCGTATTAGGAAGCTTCCATACATTGTGGCCCTCCGATAATCTTTTTGTTCTGACACCCATCTATTGTAGTGTTTTTGGAAGCACTGTACAATATAACATGACAATAACAAAAACATAAAAATTTAGTAGGAGAATAGGATTTGATGGTTTAGTTTGATATATATGTGAAGTGCAGTATATCAAATATTACATTAATCGACAGTTAATTACTGCTTTTCTAACTTATTATTTTTAAAAATAAACTTTGTGCGTTCTTAGTCCCGCATAGATAACAAGCTTTTACGAGTTTAATTTTTACTGGATCAACAACTAACGTCAAGATTACAAGTAAAGCTGTTACTTAAAAAAAGAAATCTGAAATGAAATCAGTATTGAATTTTCTCTTTATCGTTCCGTAGAGAGTGTTTTTAAGGGTGCGGATCATACACCTAACTGAATACCAGCTTCAGTATTAACTGCTACTGTAATTCCGTGCTTAGGATTATTTTTATAGGTTCACAACTGATCACATATATAGCTTTATTCGTTTTCATTACGACTTTTTCAGTTCAGATTTGAAAGCACACACACACACACCCATACACACACATTCATATATTTTAGAATAGTTCACCAAACCATTAACCGTTCTTCTCTCGTATATTGGTCTCACAAAAAGGAAAGAAAAAGCTTGAAATGTACAAACCATTAGAATCAATGGAATAGGGTAGAACCATTTTCATCGTTTCATCGGGAGGTTTTTAAAAAATGTTTCGTGGTATTCCATAATACATCGTTATGAAATAATATTACCAAGGGGTTTTCCTATGGTTGCGTTCAGTTCCGCATTATGCCTCTGGTACCTAAAAGAGTGAGGTGGGGGGAAACGAGAGAAAAAAGAATTGTGAGTTACATTACATATATAAAATGTGAGTAGAGGGTGAAACAAAAACCTAAACAGTCGTTGAAAAGTAACGGCCGTGGGGAGCAATTATGGGACAGTTGGGTCGTAAATGCAAACTAACGGTTTCCGGTAATGGCTTCGAGGTTTGCAATAGTTGCAGGCGGATTTTTATGTTCCAAATGCATATGACTCTGTGTATATGCTGTTACATTCCTGTACAATTGCGTCTTTTATGTTTTTCTGCCACATTTGCGTAAAGGAAGCACAATTTTTGCATCCTCAGGTGAAATTCAAATGTTCTGAAAATTTTGCTTCCCATTAATTGTCCATCGCCATTTATGTTATACTCAAGGGGAAAGGTTTTTAGTCGTTATTTTTCTCAAAGTATTTTCACGTATGTGGTGATGTTTGTTTTAATGTTATTGTGTTTATGATTGTATTTGTTGTTGTTGTTGTTATTATTGTTATTATTATTATTATTATTATTATTATTATTATTATTATTATTATTATTATTATTATTATTATTATTATTATTATTATTATTATTATTATGTGGTTTCAAATTTGGTAGAGTATAATGCTTGTATTCCATTCCATTCATGGTCGCAATATAGTGTAATCGATTTTTATTTATTTATTTACGTGTATCGTAATTAGGAGTATGGTCTCACTGTTATGACTAACAACAGTAGATAAAATCTGCTACTTAACAGTGGATTTCAAAAATATACAGCACATAAGTAAATAGATAATGTCTTATCAGCAGATCGAAAGTATGGATAGTATTGGTAACCAAACGCGCACCCAGAAACTTTTATTGGAAGGAGTCTAACCTTTGGGAAGAGTGACATACTACAAGCCACTACGTCTATGGAGTATTGAACGAATTATTCTGCACCCAAGAAGAGAATAAGTGTGAAATACTTCCACCTATATTTTGAGAAAAAAATTATAGAACTAAATCGTTTTTATGAGAAAGAGTACAGATGAAGTGAAAAATCAAATTTTCACGCTACATCAATCATTTCCGCGTTAAACAGATAGTTTTATTGATTTTATTTTATTTAGTTTAGCATCCCTTTCAGCAGCGAGGCTACAAAAGACGTGAACCTACAAATTAACCTGGAATCCGAACCACATGAGCTTCCTCTGGAAATCGAACCCTGGTCCCCACACCAAAGGCACGTACTCTAACCACTTAGCCACGAGGGAGCTCTAAGATTTTATTGTGAAAGTGTACAAATGTATCTTGAGTTAGGAAGTTTTGGGGGCGTCTGGACCCGATGGATCAACCTAGATGAATCCCTGTTGCCACTTTTTAGCGTCATAAAAATATTTTTTTTCGATTTCCCCGAAAACTACATATGGAAATTTACACTCAACCATTTCATTTAGTTTAACTTGATGTAATCGTATCAATTTATCTAGACTGCGCGGGAGAAACAGTATAAGTCAGAAATTGGCCAAGATTAGGTAAGTCAAAATTTGAGATCTTTTTGTAATGCTCCACCTCTGGTTAACTTGGTATAAGTCAGTTCTAAGCGTGAGTTGAGTAATCGCATCTTGGTATTCATAGTATAAGTGATTCATACTTATCCTTGGTAAAATGAAAAATCGCCTCCTGAAAACATTTTTTTTGACATACTGTTTCTCCCGCGTCGTCGTCTAGATATGTCTTTGCATAATCTTTCAGTTTTTCGTCCCACGATTATGCCGACTATGCTAAAAGAGACGGTGATGATGAGAAATGAATGAAATGATGGAATGAATGAAGTGGGAGGAAACGTGAGTATCCCGATAAAATTTACACACACTGTGTCCACCACAAATTTGCTTGGCGCAACCTGAGATCAAACCAGTCTTTACATAATATTATAGTTAAATAAAAATTAATGTTTAAGAGAGAATCATATTTTTGAGCTTTATCTTGTTAACCTTACCGTGTACTGTTGTCTCGGTAGTGACATAATGATAAGCATAATGAGGGTATAGGCTACATCAGTATCAGTACGTATATCATAATAGGTGGTGGTGTGGTTAACGTCCTGTAACAGTTTTTAAGTTTATACAAAATAGTTTCCCTCAACTTTCTCGAAAACTACACATTAGAATTTACACTCAGCTGAATAAAAGCTCTCGATTGGTGTATGTCTCATCTTTGAATAATGATTTTCTCCCTAAATGCCAATAATATTGTAGGATTTACTAACAAAATAGAACATTATGAACCTCGTGATGAATGTTACGTGATGTTATCAAATTATAAAAAGAAGATACAATTTGATAGGAAATGCTTAATGCTGTTAAATTTGATTCTACATTTGTTTCGAATGATTCAGGGGTGTATTATTCAAATACTCGAATGTAAGATTCTAGAATTTAAACAGAACTTAAAATAAATACTGCATATTAGCATCGTAAAGGTTCTTGTATATTTTACGGTTCTTTTATTAAATAAAATTGGCAGTTGTGTGATGTTTTTGGAGCTGTGATAGTATAATCAGTTAGTTGTACACCTGCTCCTGGACGATCCGAATTTGATCTCCGATACGAGGTTTTTTTTTTTTTTTTTTCATTGTACCCTCAATTCAGTGCGGCTCTTGAGGTGCACCTAACCTCTTTAAAACGGGTGACCGGGGCACCCTGCAGAAGTAAAGAGCGTCGGAGCATGGTGTTAAGCCTCCATGAGTTAAGTCAAGAAAATGTATGTAGCTTTTACATCCGTACGCAATCCTTGGTCCTTTATGGCTTACCCAAAGGCGAGAGGGAACGATCTTTACTTTTCTTCTAGTTTCATGAACTTTAGGTGGACAAACACCGTGTGCGTGGGTTTCCTCGGGGTTCTCCCACTTCCTTCGTTTCACCATTTCATTCATTTCTTATCATCACCATCTCCTTTAGCCTAGCCGACATAACCGTGGGGCGTAAAATTCAAAGATTTCATTTCATTTCTAGTTTTATTATTTATATTCCATTTAGATAAGTGAAAAGTCGGTTTCTAATATTCGTCGTTTCCGGAATCTACGAACACAGTTTCAAAATTAATGAAAGATCTCGATCTACGTTCTAAAACAATATGTTACTAATGGCAAACTAGCTGGGTGTGAGTCATTTTTGTATTTGTGAAATCGTTGCCCTTCTTACGACAGCAAATGCGGCTGAGAACATCTATACTGCAATTGATTCTACTTGTTCTTTCTGACAGCTCGCTGCACGAACGTGGTGCTCAATACTGTGTTGTCAGCTTTTGCGTCGGGTATTGAAACATGAAATTATTCACTGAAAGTATTATAACACATGCAGTAGACTCACGTTCTACAAAGGATAACTGAAAAAAAATGCTCTCAACAACCAGCAGGTCCACTACTCAAGTTGACATTTGACTAAAAGTGTGCATTTGTTTATATTTAAATTGGCAACGTGCTGAAAGGATGGAGTGTTTACCATTGCAGCGCCGGAGAAATGAGCCATTATAATTGGCTGAACTTGCTTTACCATAGAAACAGTTTTTCTTGCCTGATTGTTATGACCACGTGCAGGAAGAAAAAACAGAGGAAAGCAACTGTCAGAAAGGACAAGTTGTATCAAACGGAGTTTAAAGTACATTCCTGGTGCAACAGCCCTTAGCGTTAAGGGCCTACCAGCCTGCTTGTGACACTCATGCTTTGGGAGATGTGCGGTCAGCACATCGGCTCCCCTCGCCGTTAATGATTGCTTTCTAGACCGTCGCTACTCCTTTCTTTCAAGTACCTTCCCATATGTACTCACGATGTTGCGTGGGCGCCAACATACCAACACCATTTGGTGAGCACGACCAATTACCCATCTTTTCTCAGACCAAACTCGAAATTGTTTAACTTTGCTGATCTAACGAGAAGCAATATTCGAGTGCGTATAGAGGAGAAAACATAGAGACGTCTATTTATACAGGAGAGCGACAAATAGGAGAGAAGAAAAATGGTAATCGTGAAAATGAATTCGAGATTTCAACGGATTTATACATTTCGTGGCTTTATATGTCGAAAGAATAAATTTTCATAGACCTGTCCGTCTGTTTGTCCCGATGCATTTATACCCACCTAGAGGTCATATCATTCAACGTAACTGAACCAGAGTTTAAGCTTAAGGTTTTACAAGATTTTTCAGTGCTTTCTTTTAGCCCCGAAAATAGGTGTAATATACTGAAAGATGAAACAAAATTTGCTATTTTCTCAAAAACGACTCTTACGATTTTGTTTATATTTTATAAATCAGTTTCCATTAACAACCGTATAGCATGGTAAAAGTTGTTTCTGTAGAAAAAATCCAGAAGGAATAGTGTAGTTTTGGGGTAAATTCTTTTTGAATGACGTTCTTAAAAACGACTAAGGCAATTTTCTTCGTATTTCATTAACAGATCTACAGTATAGCATATTTCATTTCTCCAGAGGAAGTCCACAACAAGTAGTTTACTCTTGGGAGTGTTTTCTCGATTAAAAAAAAAATCATCTTAGGTGACTTTGTTCTTATTTTATTAATAATCCTAAAGTGTGCTGTAAGTGGCTTTTCATTAAGAAAACCAACAAAGGTTACTCTTGGAAGTGAGTTTTTCCCGAACGATTTTCTCAATAATCAACCGAGGCGATGAGTTCATGTTTCATAAATATTTCATTAACAACTCTACAATGGGAGGTAATCTATTTCTCGTGAAGAAATCCATAAGGGGTAGTTTATTCTTGGGGATAAGTTTTTGAGACGATTTTCTCAAAAGTGCTCTGGTGATTTTTTTTCCCAATATTTCAGTATCAATACAATACAATACAATAGTAATTTCTCATGAAAAAAACAATAAGGGACATTTATTCTAGAGTGAGTTTTCCGAAAACGCCTGTTATAGTTTTGTCCATATTTCGTAAATAAATGTTTCAGTAATTAAGAAATGGGTGCAAGAAAGTCCAGTGTTATGGTCCGTACCTTTTATTAGAACATAAAATTGAGACGATGCATATTTCGATCAATCTTGGGTTGCCTTGATACATGGGACGTCCTGTTATAGCTGATCCACCACGTCTAGTAAAAGTATCCTACGTGCATTCAAGGACGACGTGTCTAAACTGTAAAATCAACAGACATTAAATTTTACTGGAAATGAAACTGTACGTGGTAAGTAGTAAGAGTGAAACAGAAGTGTAAGTTGCAACCCTTCATCCGCCTGGAGACTGGAAGCCTTCATTTTGAAAGTTTTGCACGTCTGGGCTCTTCAGCTGATTGAAGGCTCGCTGCTGCTGCCAAAGAAAGGTTTCTGTGGGAAGCAGATTATTTTTCTTTCCCTTTCCTTTTCCCTTGGCTCCTCCTTTACGTAAACGATCTCCCGAAATGTGTATTCGGAGAAGCTTCTTCTTGTTGGTGCATTCAAATGGAAGGAAAATCGTTTTTTCCTCGAGGTGTTGATTAAGACTGTGTGCTTCGGATTTCCAGTTATGGAAATGATATTGCTCAGCTCATGAAGACGAAGAGGAGTTCATGGAAATATATTCACAATACTTGGAGGAGGTCTGCCGCGTGACTTTAACATCGATTTGCTATTTACGTGTTTAGTTTTCTATCCTCTATTGGAAGAATTGAGTTGCTTTTCTTTAAAAAAAAAAAAAAAAAAAAAAAAAAAAACTCTTTTACTCGCTGAATAGAAGCACTGCGTTTTCAAATTCTTGCGTTTAGTCCTCGAAGCAGCGTAGCGAAGAACTATCTAGACTTTGAGGCTGACAACTACGTATAATTTCTAACACTACTTCGATCTATATACAATTAAAATGTATTATGCATACGGTTGTTAGTTGTTGTTTGATTTTATCTTACAGTTTGTTTTCAGTTGAACTGAATTGTAAAGAATAAATTTGCATATCACTGTTTTGCGAAAATTTCACCTTCATTAGTAAACTATAATTTCTGGAGTTGTCGAGACAAATGAGCGCTATGTTACAAGGTCATTTTCAGCATCGTTGAGCGGTTTTCTGTTTATGTTAAGCTTTTATTAAGATAACGCTAATGGACCTCATAAATGAAATAAAATGAAACCTTTAATTTGAACGTTCCATAGTTATGTCCTTTAGGCTAAGCGAGACTGATTAAGGCACGTGAATAATGACAAAAGAATTGGTAGAATGAGAAAGTAGGAGGAAACGGGAGTAACCCGAGAAAACCCACGGACACGATGTTGTCCACTACAAACTTACTTGGGTGGGGATCAAACCAGATACCCCATGCACCAGAGGTAAACGCTCTATCATTGATCCACCGCATTCCGTATGTGCCTTATAAGATTGTAATATTAATACGTCCGTTGCTTCAACAATAACTCATAAACGAAAGCGAATTTTTGATTTTTATTTTGTGCAAGAGATAACGATTATGTCGGCCGAGTTGTTATTGGAGTCAATTCATTAACATTTCCACGGGTGAGTTTAATCCACATGCAGTGGCTATTCATATCCTATTTTCTGCTATTGAAACAAAGGTGTATAATTCTAGAATGCTAGAAGTTGCATATCGCACCGTTAGATGGCAGCAAACATCCTCCAGCGGTTGACATCTACTGAACGAAATTAAAAGTTCTATGCGAAATCCTCTTTACTGTCTTAGGACAGTTTTTTGGTGTCTTACTCCTAATATTTAATGTATTATTCCGTTTGTTAAGTGAAAGTGGTACTTGCAGAGCGTGCATTGACGCTGCACCCCTGGACATTATTAACATTTTGATTCATGAAATATGATAAATAAGATACATCGTTAAATACTTCGCTTTGTTCATTAGTATACTACTTAAGTTGTAATCTACACCTGTAACTAATGATATGTTCATCCTTAATATTACTTCGTGAACAAAATTAAACTTCTGAGTGTTATTGCTCACAAAGGGCCATGACCTAGCAGACATCTGATATTGATTGGTCATGTGCAGTCAGCACATCGATCCTCCGTCATTTTTTTATGGTTTGGTAGATCGAGTTCTCTACTGCTAATAGCTGCATGATTGTTCATATTAGCTCTGCGCTGTCAGAAAAGTTCTATCGTTTTAGGAAATCGAATAGAATTATGCGTACCACTAACGAATCAGCTACACTATAAACAAAGAAGCTGCTTGGCGGTTGCAGAGATTATTGTTGCTAGTCTGAACTTTTTATATCAATATTCTTTCCGTTACCCTTAGGAATTTTGACAAATATTAACAAATTAATTGCTAAGTGTATTGGCATATTCTTGGCTCCAGATACTTTGCAGGAAAAATAAAGACGAATGCTCTCTCGTATACAAACATCTATTTCAGATTCTACTTTAATAGTAGATCCAATCTTTACAATCCTATTAATTTATATATATATATATATATATATATATATATATATATATATATATATAGAGAGAGAGAGAGAGAGAGAGAGAGAGAGAGAGAGAGAGAGAGAGAGAGAGAGAGAGAGAGAGAGGCCTATAATAAATCGTTTATATATTAGGTTATTCTTGTTACTATCCTCAAATAACATTTTAAAGCCCTGTAGAAATCACTGAACATGTTAGTAACTGATTGACAACCAAAATGTTCAAAACACTTTTATTTCGCGTAGGATATGTTGTCAGTTTCTTTCGATCTCTAACATATTTTGATAACGATGTTCCCAACTTTTTAACCTTACTTTGAGAAATATTCACAGAAAAAAACAAGCAAACAGTGATGTAATTTTAGTATTAGTAATATATTTCCATTATTGCTGTTCATCTGAATGTGACTTTATTCAATATTAGTTAAATCAGATGAGCTTTTATTGTATGTTCCAGGAAATTTTAAATTAAAATGTGAAATTTGAGTATAGAACGCAGTTTGATTTTCCACGAACATTAAGCTCATTAAAGCTTCTGCACGTTTGTGTATGTTGCACCATATCCCAAGAGCGTTTAACTAAATTATCACATTGGTACAAATGCTGGGGTAATCCATTTCTGCGTGTGTGAACGTGTTGTTTGGATTACGAGTACGTATCCGTATCTGCATATATTACTAGTACTCGTACGTCTTTTTTTGGACATGGATTTTAAATTGTTTTACATGTTTAATGTATATTTAATACAGAATGAAATAAATACCGTATATCGGAACCTATCCTCGAATTGATTACTAAAATCATAGTTCTTGGTTAAAGTTTACGAGTGATTTTTACAAGAACGTAGGTGTGGAAAGCTAGTACAGGCAGTTTTGTCTTTGTGGTCAGTTATTGCTATATAAGTATTAGAATTTTATTTGTAGGAAGGGCTCACATCTCTTCGTAGTTATGAAAGCGATTTTGTCCTATGTACAAATCGTTCATTTTGGTTTAAGGATACTGCGAATCAGGGTTGGCAAAAACCATCATTTTTATTTAAAAAACACAAAAAACAGGTTTTTTAGGTTTAAACCCGTTTTTTTTGTTTACACCAGATTTTTTTGGTTTAAATAATTTGCTCTGTGTATTTATATCACATATGGACAGAAATAAGTTTGTTCCGCCTTGGTGTTATTATGCAACAACCAGGTTATGCTGGAAGGGGTCACATAAACTTAAAGCAGAATCCAAACGGCTTTTCGGCTTACATCCGAAAGAAATTGTACTCCATTTGAACTCGAAACCGGGACTAATTGGGCATAAATGCGATACGTCTGCCGACTAACTCACGAAGGACTCCTAATGAAAATACGGTGTACTGATCTTTACATACTTGTTAATATAATTATCAAGAGTTATTTCAGAAGGACAAAAAGATATACAGATGCAGAAGTGAAACCATTATACAGAATTACAAATGGGCAATTTCAAAATACTGCAGAGTACAGAAGAACTAATTTAGTCCAAGTAAGTTCACTACGACTTTTATTATTAGTCCAAATTAAAGAAATACGACGACTTAATTTTCAAATGAATAAGAAATTTGAGTCCACTTTGGCTCTGACCAATTTATACCTAAATAGATACCAAAGATATTTCTGATTTCAATAAATGCCTCTCGTGAGGTTTGTATGACGCCCCCTCCCAAAAAATACGGCATTTCGATATATTTTATCAATAGTAAACATTATTAAAACGAAACAATATTTAGAATTTTCCTTCGATTGCAATTGCATAACAATAATAACTATTAAAAAAATCAGAAAAGAAACATTCATAAACTTATATAAAACTTGCTTTTGTAGTTTAATTTTTTTTGAGTAACTAGCTGAACGTGCGCTCTCTACACAGCGCGTCATTCACATATGAGCATACATCTCCTTATCATTCCTTACAACATCTGTACATGCCCCTTTACAGACACAAGTGAAAGACGTATTGATTAAAAGAAAGCCAAGGGGTATCATAAAGGGGAGACTTTTTTCGATTATTTTTTCTCAATATCTCGCACCGTTTGCAAGATTTGAGCCTGCTTCCGGTTGGAGTTTCTAATTCATGTATGACCAGTGTTTTCATTCTTCTTGCATGCAGTGTGTAATAAGAAAATACATTACATACACAATTAATTATAATGGAAGTTCTATATGGTGTTCATTGGGCAAAACACCCCCCCCTTCCCTCAAAAAAAAGGTTCATCTTAGACTGGAGAAATGGTTATCCTTCCTTTTCCATTATTATTTGGCCATGAAACAAACGCCGGACACATATACAACCCCTATATACAACAGTGTGGTGTTGGAATGTATAATGCTTAGGATGTGATGCTTCAGTTTTTTTTAAAAATTTCAACACTTCCAATGTACCCGTAAAAATGTAATAAAGAAATAGTGCCCATGTTTTTTAAATATTCAATTAGAACTGGACAATCTACATGAAATTTGCAATCGATCAGTGAAAACGTCATCTTTCTAGAGCCTATAGTTTCCGAGATCTCATGGTCGAAAGAATTGGACACAAACATATAAACGTAGTTTAAAAGAGCTCCAAAGATGGCAGCACAATTCATTTGCATTTATTTCGGAGAAGGCTTATTAAAGGCAAAGGCCTTTGAACAATAATTTAAAAGGATAAACTTTGTGAAAAATATTTCTTTAAGTAATTTATTTAAAGTACACTCTTTTAAAAATATTTGTCTTTGTTATAAACGTGAAATCACAAATAACCGTAAATCAAAGGTTTGAAAGCCAAGGTTGTAGGTTAGAGCTCGGTCGCTCTTAATTGGTACTGTAGCATTTTAATAGATATATGATTGGGGAATTCATGTCTGAATATAATACTATAATATACGGGAGTGAAAAGGTAACTCAGAAATGTGTGTTCTTCAAGATTTTACGAACACTTACACTTTTACGAACATTTGGTTTAAACCAGCCAACCCTGCTGCGAATCAATACAGGCTGTTTGCTTATGAATGTTATTAATAATACACGTGCCTGTGTTAATAAACTAATAATTTCCTTTTCTTACGAAACATTCGTGGCTAAGTGGTAGTGCACTTATAATGTGCAGATTCGAATTTTCGTTCTACCGTAGACCTTATAATGCATGTACGCAATAATTGTTTTTTCGATGTTACCATTATCATCTTTTCGTCCTTCTTTTGATTACAAATAATAATAAATCATATATACAGGTTGGATTGCTAAGGTATGCCCAAATTTCAGCAGATGATTCCTCTAAGTCTAGGCAGTTTCCTACGTCCATATGAGAGTGTATACATTTTACGACTGAACCATTTCGGAGATATACAGGATGTTCAAGAAGACTTACAGGACGTCCATCGTGCTGGAAACATGACGATCATCGTTCATATGGTAATCATTTTTAACATTTCTTCTAATAACATTGTGCTCAGTGTAGAAGCATATTCTTGCCTCCTTTCGAGAGTTATGTGCCATTCCCAAGGGTGTAAGAATTACATGTTGTTCATAATAATCGTTGTCATAATGCCGCGTGTCCTCGTAACTAGTCTACAGTACGCAGATATCTGTTTCAACTGTTTTCAGCATAGACTCACCGATGGTCTGTCTACATCTGATATAACACCATTTCTGAGATATAGAAGGTAAATCACAAGACACGGCATATTCCGCAAGGTATGAAAGTTGTTTGAGCAGAGAATAGCTATAGCTAAAATGATTCCAAGTCGTGCTTATATAGACCGTGAGAAGATTCGATATATTATTGAAACTGATAAGAAGTCATCATGTAACTATTATAGAAGAGAAACCTTATTACAATATACGAATAATGTGTCTAACAGTTATTTCTTGCTGGCCGATGTATAATCTAGGAGCGCGATTTTACAATCTAAGAAAAGCAAGGAGAAACACAATGACGAAGGGAAGGTAGGGATTAATTCAAGAGAAGGGAATAAGCAAGTGTTGGCAGTAGTGTTGCTCACGAGACGAGAAATAAGGATGTGTCGGCTCGTAAATTTTGTAGGTCTCGTCTCGATTCTACAAAAATCTTTTGTCGTCTTGTCTAGTCTCCTTTTGTACATTTATGTACAAAATTTTTGCCCTGATTCTTAATTTTGTCTAAAAGTTATCACAATTCTTCCGCGTGTGGGAAGTCCGCAAAGAGTGATATAACAATATTTAAACTATATTTATAGGTAGAATGTATTGTGTAATGATTTACAAATGTTTAGACATTCATAAATGCTCTTCATTATGTTCGTGCAATCACTTCATAAATTTATAGTTTTTATAATATGAATCATGTAACACTAAAACAGCATATGAGCTCTAAGACTTGAGTGAATTTATGTTTCCCACGAGAATCGTGAAATTTGTCTTCTCGCTTCGAAAACGAGACGAGAAATTTTACTAAACACTAATTAGCAGCGTATTCTTAATCATGTATCCACCGGTAGTATAATATGCCGGGGAAACCATCGACTACGCTAAAAGTGTTGCTATTTGTTTGTCACAGTTTTTTTTTTTAAATCGACGCGACGATACCTGTCAACTCCTTCTCCTCTCAGTGTGGCTTACTGAGAAGAGGAGCTACAAACTGTGATGTCACAAATCATTCAGTTGAAAATGACATACGATATTCAAAATTTAATTTCCATATACAGGATATCCTGGGAGAAATGGTAGTTCTTTGGGAAATGGTAATACGGGTGATCTTAAGCAAATAAGTTTATACGAACTAGGTCATATTCTCAACGCTTTGAAAGCTACAGGTTGTGAACCATTTTTGAATTTATGTTGTATGTCATTTATTGCTCATCCTGTATTTATTCTACAAAGGTAAGACATAGCGCATTTGAAATGTAATGAATTATCCTTTCCAGTGGTATGCAAGATAGGGTAGTGGTGTCTTTTTGGAAGAAGTTATTGAGGGAAATTTGGAAAAATTAAGATTATTTAAGGGAATTGGATGGCACAACACTAATTCTCAAATTTCCCTCAATAACCTCGCTTGCATAGACACCATTGCCATATGTTGTTGTATACCGTTGAAAAGGCCATTCCATCACATTTCAAATGCGCTGTGTCTTGCTCTGTAGAATAACTACAAGGTAAATAATAACCACCATAAGGTCTAAAATGGTTCACAACCTATAGGGCTCCAACTGTTGAAAATAGGACACACGCTCATATGATTCCCCCCCCTGAAAATCACTCTTATTACCATTTTACAAAGTATTGTCATTTCCTCCCGGGACACCTTGTGTCTTGTCATTTCTGGAATAAGTTAAAATACGTAACATTTTGTTTGAGAATTTTTTCCTTCCTCCCTTTTTGCACCACTAGTTGGAGTGAAGTGAGCGAAAGAACTGATATTGTCAGTTATTAAACTTCAGTACTAAATTTTAATGACAAAATTGTATTCTTTTTCTTTTGATTCGGTACGTAAGATAAAGCAATGCTTTAATTCTGTTGTGTAGTACAAGACATTAAACATATTCCAGAAATAATAACTCTGTCAGAAATCCATGTTGGTTTGTAGTATCAATAGGCTCATTAAATTTCACGTTCAACTATAAGCTATGTAGGTGAGAATAAGTTACTAGGAAAGACTGTATTTTCATGAAAACATGAACGCCATAGATAAATGAAAAGTTATCGAATTACTTGACCTCAAAAATAAATATATAATTTGGTTCTCTAACGGATAGTTGCATTGAAGATGTAGCTATTAAAAGCATTAATTACATTACTAAAAATTCTTTAATAGTTCTGCAAACTAACTTTTGAGTGTGTTTGGAAGATAGGATGGTTACTGGAACTGCTCAGCGAATAGCTTGTAGACCTTGCCGTAGGTAAAACTGTAACTTAAGTAGTTAAACTCCTAGACGTTTTGCCATTACTACATAAATATTAGATGAGAACGTGTTGTAACGAATGATGTGATCCTGGAAGCTAATGAGATTTGCAGCCAAGGCTCAGGTGGCCTCGAGGAGCTTGATCGTTTCCCAGCTTTCTCCATCTTCCCCTCTCCCTGAGCTCATAAAAAATGACGAAATATTTTGTTCAAGTGAGTTGACTGCCACTTAAAGCAGATTTTATGATGTGCTCCTTTCCTTGTTCATGGACTATACAAACGCTGCCATAATCCATTTGATAATCCCGGTATTGGCGGCTCAGATGATGTTAGCAAGAAATAGTGGGCACTCTTAAGTCTACGTGTTTTATGCACTTAAGAAGAAACGTCTTTTTATATATTAAAAGAACTCTTATTTTACTTTCTGTTTCGGAAGGAAGGAAAGCATTTCGCAGGAAATATCTTAGCAGGAAGAAATTGTAAACTAGGACACATTTAATGACATTGAATACCTGTACCATCTTCGTTCTTTTAGTCGATTTATTTATACAGAGAATTGTTGTTCTGTTTTCTTTAAAGATACTTTAATTTTAATCGTTTAAATTTACTTTCTTCTTCAGATCTACTTAAATGCCCCTTACTTTTTGAAAATTAAATTTTATTGTGCAATATATATATACGAAAAACAATCAAGAAGTTCCCGGAATTCTGTTGTAGCTCTTTATTACAAGTATGTAAGTACACATTTACGTAATCATCTTCAAAATTGGCACAGTCCGAACACACACACACACACACACAAAAACTTGTTCCACCTCTCCAGCGATTGGTGTTAATACCGACGAAAAGCCTCTTTTGGTATCTTGGGAAGTACAGCCGCCACGTTGGTTTTGATCTCTCCTATGTTAGCGAAACGGAAAACGCCCATTTTTAGCTTTAGGAAGAGCCAAACATCCTATAATACTAAACTGTTTTTAAGGCTATCAGAGTTTCTGAAGCATATTTTCCCTAATTTGTACATGAACTTGACGTTTGTGCGTTGCTCGAACTGTAACATTGTGCCAGCTGATCACCACACACTCCGTTCAGCTATGCTACTCGTACAGTGCCTGTTATAAACATGCTCGTACTTGTCAATTTCATAATTAGGCAACCTAAGGACTATACTGCACACGATTCATTGAGATTGATTACAAATGCCAAAACTGCAATAACATTCCTGGACCTTTTTGACTCCCCCTCGTATATTTACTAATCAAATGTAAGTTACATTAAGTATATACACTCATTCGTGTATCTTACGCACTTCCCTTTAACTTACATTGGAAGGAACGGACAAAATCTGGACAGTTTTGATTCAGTTTGAAAGCACTGATTTTAAACTTTTTTGTTTAAAAAAAAAAAAAAAAAAGTTTAATTTGCTGTATTATAGTATGTGTGTGTGTGTACTGTAGGGATTTTACTCTGCCATCTTAGATGTTGTGCTTGATTAAAAGTACAGTTATGATAAGTCATAAGTCTTGTAATATTCTGGTTCACAACATAGTACTTGTATTTATTACAGTATGATAAAAGTAGATTAACTTTCAGTGTAGCCCCTTGTGTTTGGATTGTCTGTAGCCACCTTTCTGTCAGTTCCTCGATTCCACATCTTGTCCTTAGAGGTACTTGTCACTGCGGTTCCCACTTCCTGCTGGTTAGTGAAGCCATCCTTGATTTCAGGAAGTACGCCATGGACCGAAACAAGTTGAAATTCGAAGCGGTAAGGTCAGAATTATATCCCGGGTGTAGTATCAGTTTGATGTTGTCAAGTTTCTGAATTTTTTGTTGCGTTTTTTGAGCCGAATGTGGTTTTGCTTTGTCATGTTGCAGAGGACGCGCTTTCGATTACAATGCAGGATAGTTTTGGCGTAGTTCAGATAAATCCGCTCCAACTGTTCGGAATAAAGTGCGACTTTTGATGGTATGTCTTTAGGGGCAAACTCGAAGTTTATTACTCTCACGTATTTCCATCATACGCAGAGTATGACTTTATAGTCGAAATAGCCTTGTTTGATGACGGTTGTGGAAGTTAGCTTTGCTCAACCACTGTT
Source organism: Thermobia domestica (assembly GCF_964235325.1). Classification (NCBI taxonomy): domain Eukaryota; kingdom Metazoa; phylum Arthropoda; class Insecta; order Zygentoma; family Lepismatidae; genus Thermobia; species Thermobia domestica. The sequence continues at coordinate 140,125,205 of NC_137467.1, read as the reverse complement.
CTTGCAGATTCGGATTTCGCAAAAGCACCCACTTTTCGTCGCTTATAACAATCCGTTTCAGGAAACATACTGATTTTGCAGCAATTGTCGGAATACACCCAGTCTCCTCTTTGTCGCAGTTGTGGTCATCTCATATGACACAATGCGGTAGCTCGTCTCCGAATCCGTGATGGTGACGCGCGCTACAGTGGACTGGGGCATACCGAGTTGATTTGATAATTGTCGTGTGCTGGTGAATAGATTTTCCTGAATGGCGTTATATGACCCTCAGAATCTGTTACTCTAGGATGGCAGAGCTTGGCTGATATTCGACATTTTTACAACCTACACGAAATTTCTAGAATCAACAAATTGGTTTGCTGCGGTTCATTGCAACTTCCCTTTTCACATGACAAATATTTTTTGTGTCGCTACCGCAGCGTTATGCCCGAGTTCGAACTCATACAGCAACACTTCACTATCAGACGTTGTTGAGCACTGGTTGTCACTGCCACTAAAAACTGGCTGAAGATACTGACGAAGTGGCGGCCTCCGTGTTAAGCATTCCGCTTTCCACACCACCTCTTGGGCCAACTTGTACTTAGATCGATCATGGCATATTCGGGCGCTTTCTCTTCGGGTTGTGGAACTATTGAGAGATTTTTTTTCTGTTCGGGTTGTGTAATTATAGATACCTGCCACTTCAAACATAATATCGGAACTTACAGGCAATCGGAATCATCGGAACGGTTTTCTTTTTCCTATCTATTCAGTGTATAATCAAGTCCATTTTGGAAATACAAGGGACATTTAAATAAAATTAATGCGTACTTATTATCACCTCAAAATTCTAGTTTAAGAAAATAGGGAATATAAATCAGTGGGTTAAAATATATGAGGGTTTATTATTTCCCATACAACCAATCGGTTAACAACAAAGATGTAGAGTCTCAGCAGTGTTAAATATAAAATTATATTGTGAAAGAAAATAATGATGATCCAATTATTGTGGAAAACTTTTCGATGTTAATTTTATCATTAATAGTTAATGTAATTTGTTGAAAATTGCATCACATTTTATTTTTTTCTTTACAAAACAGTAATGAAAATTTTAAAAAATAATTACACAGAAGTGTTTTTTTGTAAAGCTGTATGTTACGAAAGCCTGTAGTGGAACAGTTGACTTAAATGTTCCGCTTTTGAAAATACTGACGATTTGAGATGTACCATTTTGTTAGTACTGAAATTTAACATTTTAAAATTTCCTATTGCCTTTTACTTTTCAGTAATTAACAAATCATGCAATGTGGCACGAATTTCAGTGAGTAGTCATTGTCAGCCGAATCTCCCGCACAAAGGCGAGAATGCCATATATATATCGAACTGTGGTTGGTAAAAATACATTTATTTAGATAACATAAGCTGGTTTGGGAATGCACACACACACTTGTCCCTACAATCCTGCCATTCTTGGAAATACTTCTGGATTGCATGTTTTGGAATCGTGTTGAGCTGGGCCGTCGTATTCAGTATGATGTCTCGTCTAAAATCAAATTGGAACCCTTTCAGCGAGATTTTCAGCTTTGGTAGAAGTAAAAAGTTACGTAAGGTAAGTAAGGAACTGACTGAGTTAAAGGAGTACTGTGATTAGCCAAAAAAAAAAAAAAAGTTTGAATCAGATGCGAAGCATTGCCGAGAGCATTATTGTTGAAGAATGTCATGGCTTCGTCCCTGAATTCCTGTTTTAGATATCGTACGAATCGTTCCCACTTGTGTATCGTCAGGGTTTTGGCGAACCTTGGTACACACGAATTGCTCAACTTGCTCCGTCGTTAAACTCGAAATGCAAATCCGACCAGTGCTTATTACACGTTCACACTCAAACGGAGAGAAAGAAGGATGATGATAAAGCATTTACCGACAAAACTTTTAAATGAGATAGAATGAAAACTCCGTGATGAAATATAACAATCAATGACATTGTGTTTTGAAGATAATATTGTACAGGTATTTTCCTCTACTTTGGTTGGTGGAATGGATTCTAACGGACAAATTTTTACCACTATTTCTCATATATTACGCGGTAAGTCCGCAATAGTGCGTGAATACGCGACAAAACGTACTAGCGACAAAACGTACCACCGACAAAACGTACCACTTACCCTGAGGGATGCTTGTAAAAGGTTTTCTAAAAACACTTTAAATAATGACAAGCGACAAAACGTACCACTTGCCTGGAGGGCTACTTGTGAAGAGTCTTCTAATCAGTCATCAAATAATGACAGGCGACAAAACGTACCACTTGACAGGACGGTATATAAGTATATACATACCGGCCAAAATAAGGTTAAAAGTTGAACAGATTGCTGGTGAGAAAAGTAGCGATGCAAGACCAAGACTAAGACTAAGGCTAAGACTAAGACCATGCCTGCAAGATCCTCGCAACACCAAGACAATACCTGCAAGATTCTCGCCAGACCAAGACCAGCAAGAATCTTGCATATGCAATATTTGAATATTTGCTGATTTTCATCACACTTTATCCAGGCTTTGGACCAGAGACGGATAGGCATTATTAGAGGGACGCGGGCGCTTTCTCCCACAAGGGCCACCAGCATCTCAATGTCACAAATCAATTGCAGTTTTCTTTCTACAGTAAGTCAATAGTATTAACAATTGACAATTAAAACCTGATATCCTTTCATCAGTATATTATTCTGAATTGTTCAAAATATTATATGAAGTTCAAGGAGAACGTATACTATATTACAAAATTAGCAGATGTTTTAGTGTACTAGTTTTTGATGCTACTGTATCTATCACTTTTGTATTCGAAGTATTTTTTAATAAATCTTTTTCAATAGACATCAACATAAATGTTTTCAAATGTTCCTGAGACATGGTACTCGTTATCCTATTTTTAATGTATTTCAGTTTATTTAAGTTTTGAAAAAGTTCTTTTACATGTTACCTGAGTTACGGGCAAAGTCAATAAAAATTTGTATGCTCGAAACCTGGATAAGTATTACTGCAAAATTTACAATTCTGCAAAATTAAAAAGCAGCACATTGGACAATTTTGCAACACGTTTTGCATTCGCTTTCCTTGTTAACAAATGTATTTTCTCCTAATTCTGAATCACTTGCACCATTAGGACAGTCATTTTTTCTCGGTTGTGCTCGTAATCAAGACTGACTTTCAAGGATATCCACGTCCTTCAAAAGTCCAAGAGAATACATTAATCCTTGAAAACTTCGTTCTGTTACTTGGTTGAAGTGGCTATTGTCCAAATAATCCATAAAGTACATTGCTTCTTGAATCTTGAAGAAATACTCGAAACTACCATGTCCAATATTGTATTGAATGCTTCGATGCAGTACCTGGTCATTGGATAGAAGCAGCTTCATCTTCATATTTACAGGAAAATCTTTGTCCATCTCTGAAGGCGAATTGTCGACAGGTCAATAGAAAAAAAAAGAAAGAAAGAAAAAGAAAGAAATCACGTTCTAATTCTTCAAATTTGTTATTGGCCCATTCTGCAAAGCTTAATGCTGCATTCTTAACGGATTCAAAATCATCTCTCTACTCTTTTACTTGGAACAGAGTAGTCTGCACTATCCGATAGGACTACACTAGCAGCACCCTCTATTTGGAGATAGGTTGACAGAGGGGTCGTCACTTGAAATATCTTAAGGAATATTTGTGCTGCCCGAGTTGTTTTGAACTTGAGAAGATCTTTTATATAACCTTTCGCTTTACACCTAGTTTTTGGTTTGATATTTTCTGTAGAAGCAATTTTCTTAATTATTATGGTCAACTCTATATACAAAGCACTTTCTGGGTTCGAAAAATGGCCAAACTTTTTCTGAAAAATAGTGTGTTTTCTACCATCTTGTTTCCGCAATAACTGTAAGACGCCTTTGTTAACATTTGATCTTTCAAATGTCCATTCGCTGATAAGACTCATGCATAAATATCGCACAGTCATTCAGCAGAACAATGACACAGAATCAATGCAATTTTTTGTCAGATCACATATGACATGATTGAGTATATGAGCGTAACACCACACGTGTAACTAAGTTTCTTAGTGGTTAAGCGGTTAGCGTATGCGCCTTTGTCGTGGGAGACTTGGGTTCGATTCCTGGCAGCTCATGTGCTTCGGATTTCCCGTAAATCAGTATGTCCCGTCTCATATAGCCTCGCTGCTAAAAGGGCCGTTAAACTCAAAATCAACTGAATCACAGTGTAACTGATCATAGGTGAATTGAAAAAATCCGAATATTGTCCTTCCATGTTACTTGAGCCATAAGTTGAATTTCCAATACACTTCTTAATATCAAGGTTCAACTTCTGCAGAATTTCCTGCAGTAAACCGCAAGGACACTGGCCTGTGGTAGATATGCATTTTACAATGACAACAATACTTTGATTAACAACCATTTTAAGAACATACCGTAAAACAACAGAGCACTGGCCTGAAACTACTATATCTTGAGTAATGTTTAATAGAACAGAAAATATTGAAGCTTGAGAGACTTCTTTCGAAATATCTTCTCTGATAAGTGTGTTGATAGCATTCAAAACAAAATTCACCGTGTTTAGTAAAAGTTATGCGACAACTATCCTGCTTACTTCCTCGTATATGACTCTTCTCGGTGACCCTATCTAAATTACTTTTAAGCGGAAGATCAAATTTGCTTAAGAAAGGAATAATACACAAAAAGTTTCCATGATCTATAGCTGTGTCTTTCAGTTTATAGGCTGCTACATTTCCTCTGTAAATGAGCCCTCTTTCACCAATGAGTTTCTACACTTTGACAACTCGATACATTACCTGTCTGTTCTTGTCAACCTTATACTGCCGTTGTTTTACCTGTTCATGAGGAAGTAGTTTCTTAACATCATGTTCTCTTTTGTTAGATATGTAAGCACCCACATTGGTCTAATGTATTTTGGAAGACTCGTGTTCTCTTACTCGCTGATAAACGTGTTTAATGTTACGTACAAAACCTTTAAGAGAAGTTTGTTCGATCTGGAGAATAATCTGTGAACACGCTGAAAAAAAAAAAAAAAAAAAAAGCTTGAAGTGGTACGTTTTGTCGCGGATTAAATATCCGAAATGTTTTAATTAGTCCAAGACAGGTTGTAATTTATATAAGTGGTACGTTTTGTCGTGGAATAAATATCAGAAATGCTTTAATTAATCCATGACAGGTTGTCATTTATGACAGGTCGTCAAAAGTGGTACGTTTTGTCGCGAAAATTCAAGTGGTACGTTTTGTCGCTGGTACGTTTTGTCGGGACACCATAGTGCGTTCAGTGTTCCTTTTCAGTTCATAAATTGTTGTAGGCTTGTTCTCACATACCTGAAACGTAGGTAATCACTAGGCTTCGGATTTTTGCATATTTGCATGTTTTTTTCCTGATGTGATATTGATATGCTCTTTAAACAGAAATCCGTTTCAGGTGTTTTGCGGTAAAATAACAGAGTTTTATAGTGCATATATTTGCATATTTCGGAGGTTAGTGCATGTTTATGTCGTTACTGCATATAAATGCATATCTAAAGGAACAACCAAATTAATAATTTTTAACGTCCAACAACTTTCCTCATAAATGGAATTTCAAGTTTCTAATATAAATTAGACTCAAGAACTTAAAATGGTTGATTGTTGTCGGTTTAGAATATCTTCCAAGGTCATGTGAAAGAATAACAAAAGGGTGAGTGATTCATCCTCCCGGCAATGATGCGTGACTGTCACCTTTTTAAAGAAGATATAAATAACGGTATCAAATCACCCACAACAAAATTTCCAAGCCATCCATCTTAGAAGTTAAAGTTGTTACTGTTGTGTGTGTGTGTGTGCGTGTGTGTGGATTTGAAATTGTGTGGTCTTGTGGCAGTATAAGAATGCCAAAGGAAAAATCTGGGTCCATTTAGTTGTAGTGCGACATCTTCAAATTCGAATTTTAACTAGCTCAGAATTTTGTCCAATTTTTGTCCACCCAAGAAAGAAATTTGTACCATTCAAATAAACGAGGGAGGGCCATTTCAAAATTTGTCCTCATCGATCACCTGTAGTGCAGTGTCTTAAAACTTGAATTTTAACTAACTCAGAATTTTGTTCAATTTTTTTGTCCACCCAAGAAAAAAATTTGTACCATTCAAATAAACGAGGGAGGACCTTTTCAAAATTTCGGCCACTTCAATCACCGGTAGTGCGACATCTTAAAATTCGAATTTTAATTAGCTCAGAATTGTGTCGAATTTTTAAACATTTTAGTACCACCAAAAATAAATTCTGTACCATTGAAATCAACCAGAGACGGTCATTTAAAATTTGGTCACTGAAATTATCTGTAGTGAGACATTTTCAAATTCGAATTTCAGCTATCTTGATGGTACAAAAATCTACAAAAAATAGGAAAATTCTAAACTACATTTAAAGATGTCTGGTGATTGAAGTGGCCAAAGTTTTGAAATGGTCCTCTTTTGTTAATTTGAATGGTACAATTTTTTATTGTACAAAAATGTAAGGAAATTGGGCAAAATTCTGAGCTAATTAAATTCAAATTTGAAAATGTCGCACTATGGGTGATCGAAGTGGCCGAAAATTTAAATGGCCCTCCCTCGTTTATTTGAATGGTACATTTGTTTTCCTTGGGTGAACAAAAATGGACAAAATTCTGAGCCAGTTAAAATTCGAATTTGAAAATGTCGGATTACATGTGATCGAAGTAATAAAAGTATACAAGTATAACAATATACACTTCTCCCTCATACCTATTCTGTCTATCAATACAAAACTTGGTACACACATTTCTTACCACTATACTATTTTTCGAGATACATTTAGATTGTCTACTTTTACCCGAGGCCAGTCCAGATGGGTCCAAAGTTGATGGGAGGGATTTTTGGAGGGAATTTTCCCAACATTTTCTCACCTGTTCAAATGCATTATGGGCCCCAATACATAGCACCTCTGCAAAGCTTGTTTCATGCTGAAGAGAATGAACTATAAACCATGGTTTTTCAAGGAACAGTGTTGATGCAATAGCTATTTCACTGCGATTTTCTTTATACCAACGGAGTTAATGGACCACAGGGCCATATTCCGTTGTCCATGGTATCTAATTTTTTGTGCATGGACATATCTTTATGTTTATCGAATAGACTAGGTTTGATTCGGATGTCCGGATGGCACGTTCATGTCCGTTCCTTGTTAGCTAGTTAAAATTCAATTTTGAAGATGTCTTACTACAGGTGATCGAAGTGGTCGAAACTTTTAAATGACTTTCTTTTGTTAATTGTTTTCTTCGTTGGACAAAATTCCTGAGCTAGTTAAATTCAAATTTGAAGATGTCGCACTACAAGTGATCGAAGTGGTCGAAATTTGTGAAAGGCCCTCTTTAATAATTTGAATGGTATAATTTTTTTCTTGGGTGGACAAAAATTGGACAAAGGTGTCGCACTACAACTAAATGGGCTCGAAAAATCTTCTAGAAGTTATCTTCTGAAGCAATAGATTGAAGCTGAGAAACGTTAACAATTCAACATGAAAATATATTTTGCAAAGTGTATGCTAAACAAGTAATACTTTCAAAGTAAGTAAGCTTGTTTTCAGAAAAGGACATTTCTATTTTGTTCGACAGCAAAAGCTCAAACTTCAGCAGCTTTTTTCTCTTATATTTTCATAGCAGTTTCAAGTCTGGTAAAAAGTTTACGCAACTATGAAACTATGTAGCTTTCTTTTTGCATACTTGACAGAGTTCATCCCAAAGAAACCGTTGAAAAATGTATTTCGGGAAGAAATGAACAACCTTTTCAAAAATGAGCTCTAAATATGAGAGTATTTAAATATAAGTTTGTGTGGCTTTCATACACACCTCTGTCTCCAAACGTAAATTCCCTACTAACCTTCAGTTATGTTTTCGATAACTTTCCCTTCTTCCCATTTATTCCTTGTTCAAATAACTTTATTCCATTTAAAGTATCAATATTATAGTCTAAAGTGTAAATTATTGCCGCTTAAGAGGACAATGTTACGGCAGCAGAAAATTGGATACAAAAAGTAATTTCAAGTAGATTTATTTTCTTTTAAACAAGAACATAGAGGTTTTTAATATAGACTTTTATTACAGTAGTAATTGCCATCAACAGACCCTTTATTAAACGAAAATTTATTTTAAACGAAAATATTTCACGATCCCATGAATTTAAAGGTAAAACAAAATGTGTTAAATTCTCTTGATTAGGCGGAACCCGTGTTGCGAACAACGCATATTAAAATACACTTTTTAACAGAAATTTTCAAGTTCCGTAATACAGTGTTTAAAATTTTTTAAGACATTCTGTGAGAGGTTAAGTATATGAACTGCGTTGTCTGTAAAGATCTTCGTTTACTTGTTACCCTACACATTTACTCTTTAGTCCACCACCATGTAAGGCTCTAGATACCGTGCGAATTTTTGAACGAAGTGCAATTTACATAGTTCTCTGCAAATACCAATAATGCGTTATCTAGCTGCTCTAGAGACAGGAACAAGGAGCATAATATACACAATAGATTAAAAGGGAGCCAAAAGTAGAGGGAGGGGCGCTGAAAAGGACATACAGGGTGTCTACTAAAATTCCAAAATGAAATTTCGTGACTTTTTCGTGACCTTTCCTTTATCAAAGCATAAAATTTCGGAACATTCTCAAGAGCGAGGTTGGATGCGGATTGGGCCGAAATTTTATGGGTGCGATTTGGTAACGATTTCGTAGCGTCTAAAGCCGACCATAGACATCTTTGGTTGTGAATTTTGATCTTTTGTAGAACAAAATTTTCCAGTTTGTACGTATATTTGTACAGATTTAAAAAAAATCGTGACAGCACGGATTTCAGATTTATCGGGAAGTAACATTGTTTCTTTGAAATACTGTCCCTTAACGACCCGTGACACGGAAGGAACATTTTCCATGTACAGTAATGTTTTAACAAATAAATGAAAGTTTTAGCAAGAAAACACCGAAAACTACATAGTTGTATATTGCAGCATGAATGCATCATTGTTATACACAAATATATGTAGTTTAAGTAATACAGCCTTTTTCTCTAAAGATAAAAAAAAAAAATCCTCATTTAACTTTAGCTTTTGATTGGTGCATATTTACAATTTTTAGTGCATATTTGCATATTTTCAGTGCATATTTTCGTGATTTTTAGCGCATATTTGCATGCATATTTTGCCGTTTTTTAGTGCATATCGATCCGAAGTCTAGTAATCACATAGAAAATAAATCAGGGGGGAGAGATTACATGAACTGAGCAGCCAATTCACATCACCATTTCTCGACTGAACGCATCTACAGGTTTTTCGTGTAAATAAGTCCAGAGTAATCCATTCACCCATCGAAGCAGTGGAGGCAATTTGAATTATATAATCTCCAAAACATATAAATACAATAATAATAATAAATCATTATCTCCTGTAATTTTCATTTCACTCATTTTTAAATTCTGGCGTTCTTATTGGAAAATACTTTACAAGTGAAATATGAATTCTAACGTCAACTGATGAACGGGAGTTAAACGTTTCTTTGCACCTTAGGGTTACGTGAGATGAGGCTCACTGCTTAATGTGTTACTACTAAAGCTTGTTACAGAAGATAAGCTCCAGCCATGGATCGAACCTGGGACTACACATACAGAAAACACTTGGTTACGAAACAACACACATAGTGTGAACATAAACATTAATTATTAGTGTTCTTTCTTCACGATTGGGAGTTTGTCTCAATTTGCAGTTGCTTCGCCTTCTATTTTTTGCAGTTCCATCTTGCTAATGCTGACGTACCAAGATTGTACTCTGAGGCTAGGGGAGATGGTGATGATAATGATGAAGAAGTAGAGGAAACGTGAGAATTCCGAGAAAACAATCATATGGAGTTTGTCCACCACAAATATCATTTGGCGCGGGCTAGGATCGAACCAGAGACCCCAGGCACCAAAAGTGGGCGTTCTACCACTTAACCACCGCTGCCCGTAATGATTTAATATCCGCTACTATATTAATCAGTTGTACAAAGAGTTGAGAAAAGACTCATAAAATGCTTCGTGTGGAGTGTTGTACTGTATGGGGCGGAAACGTGGACATTACGTAAAGGTGACGAAAATTGACTGGAAGCCTTCGAAATGTGGGTGTGGAGAAGAATGGAAAGAATTAGTTGGGTCGAGCGGAAAACGAATGAGAGAGTGTTAGAAATGGTGGGTGAGAAAAGAACACTTTTAGATATTATTAGGAAGAGGAAGAGAAACTGGTTGGGACATTGCCTAAGAAGAGATTGTATCATGAGGGACGTCCTAGAGGGTATGGTGTCGGGAAAGAGAGGGAGGGGGCGAAGGAGACTACAATTAATGGATGATATTAAAATAGAAAGATCATACGCGAAGACGAAAAGGTTAGCGGAGGACCGTGGAGCATGGAAGCTTCTCAGCTGCGGCAAGTGACCCGCCAATAAAGGCAGAATACCTATGCTGATGATGATGACTATATTAATACTAGGAGATACAAAACCACCAAATATGCAAATTAGTTGCGTACGTCAATTTAAAGCGCTTAGTATTTACAGATTCCTAGGGTAATAAAATGATAGTAATAGATTGCTCATCGTCGGTCAAGAGAAATGAAAGAATTTACGAGTTGTCACAGAAAGCTCATATTTAATGAAATATATGTTTCAAATCACCGTAATATATATGATTTCTAGAATACTGGCGTTCATTTCGTTCTTTCTAACGTCTGTTAGAAAGCCTGGACAAACCACACAAATGCGCTCGCGCGCACACTCTCTCACTCAAAGAGTAAAAAAGAAAAAGGGGGATAAAAGAAAGGAGCTGAAGAATGAATCTAATCAGGAACGATGAAAAGTCGCATGGGCGTCGTAAACACGCTTTAATAGTTCTGTGAGAGGAGTCAAAAGAAATTTCATTAAGTCGCCACTACCTCGACCGGCAAGCCTCAAGGATAATTTGATCTAAGCGTCAAAGGGCTCCAAAACTGATTTAAAGTTAATACTGGAGCAAAGAAACAAGAACGACATGTGAAGTAGCATCGAAGAATTGACGAAAACTCCAATAAAAGTAAGTTTTCAAGTATTTTATAGAAGAAAGTGAGATGTAAGTGCTACTGTTTTAAATGCAAGTCGTGGTATATAAATAGAAACTGCAATATTAATAGCTATTTAAAGTGAAAAGCAAAACAAATTACCATACTTACTCGAATATAAGTACTTTCCTTTAAAGAAAAAAGTGTCATTTTAGAATCTGTTTATTGTATGGGTATAAATATTTTCTCATTACAGTACACTTCCTCACTATAAGATCACTGCAGAAAATTCACGTGACGTAAACCAAAGGATCATCATTGACAACAGAACAAGTGATTTACGTAGAGTTACTGGTAATGTCTCTCTATCCATTCTGAAAAGTATTGTCACATGAAAATAAATGAATGATCGGTGGCTGGGAGACTAGGGTGTGTCTTCTTCACCTGAACCCGATTGTCCCATTGGTCGTCGTTCGAAAAAAGGAACAAACTTCACTGCAGTTCATTTTACGTTTAGTTCATCCACAAAAATGTGTTGACGTGTTTAGTGTGGCAGTAATAATATTTCAAACATTGGATTTTCTGTCTTGTGTCTCAAGGATCCTGCATGTACTTTCGCGATCGTTTCTGGAATATGAATGATGACAGTCGATCCGAATGTTTATTATCAGTCACAGATTTCCGGTCATTTTTGTAATGGTTTTTAAACTACGCAAACGTTCTTGTTTGGCATCAAACATGCTCACCACAACCCTCCTTCAGCTTGCGGTGATTTTTGGCTACAGTTTTGTTCAGATTGAAACAAAACTTAATGCAGATTATTTGGTTTTCTGCGTTAGCCATTTTGAAATTCGCATTCATAGCAGAATACGGTACAGGTCGATATTCCAGAATCCAGATCCTTCAAATTTCCGACGTGCATTTGGGAGCGCATTTTCAAATTTACCCCGTCGGTGTACCACTGTTTTCTGGAGGCGCCGTTTATGTTTTGATGGCGCCGTCGATAAATCAGTTGGGTCTTGCTTGCATGTGCTAACAGACATTCCTGGTCATTTTTGCTCATTTTCTCATTTATTTGCCGCTGTATAGTCCAAAAATAAACGCTGTAGCCATTTTCTGTTAAATATGTACCAGTACTGCATATATAACCATCCGAAATCCTACATTGTCGAAAATCTGGCACTACTCGGGTACGGAAGTCGTCAGATTTTTTCATGTCGACCTTATAATAAAATTAGCTAAAACTAATAAACGCTTACACTTGTAAGAATACGACCTGACTGGCTGCCAGTTGAAATATACTCCGAGAGGCAGCTAGCTTTGAGAGTATATTGCTACTTTCATGGGCGGAATATTATAACTCATGAAAAATTTTCGTAGTACCTCGTACGTCATCAATCATACTAGGCAAATGCCGGGATGGTACCTAACATACAGGTCCCAGGTTGGTTCCCTCCTTGCCCTTATAGTGTACTCGCCGAGGAATTTCATTCCTTATACGTGAAGGACCTAAAGCCGTAGGTGCCGAAATGCCCAGAAATATGTATAAATAAAATAAATATTCGTTTCAACGTAGAAGTTTTCATACATAAAAGTGATTTTCCATCCCTCTTTTTTCTTTCACCATTCTTTGTGTACTCTCAAAATGCACGATCTTCTTAGACATGGCCTAACCCAATTTGCTGTACTTAATTCTTTACAATATTGCTTTCCTGTCATTTGAGTTCACTTTCTCAATTCTTCTTCAGACTAATAAATTTCGTCTCGTAGCCTTTTTCGTGAGTCCAATTATACGTTCGTCTGTCTAGCTTTTAAAAGAAATTTTTATTTGTTTTTTAGTACAGAGTATGAAGATTTCGTGTGAACTCCAGTGATCTTAAGATAAAAGCACTTAACGCTCTCAATTTAATCCCATCCAATGGCATCACGAAGTATCTCACGGTGTGAAACGATAGGACATTGTCTAGCGTATAATTAACAATGATACAGAGCTGTTTAATAGTACTAAAATAATTGTTTGTACACAAAGATCAGTGGCTGTGAATGGGTTCCGGGGAGATTGTCTTGGAACTGTTTATGTAAACGAGTTTAGAGAACGCATGTGTGCGCTAACTTATTTTATCTTCATTGAAATTCTCATCACTTGGAACGCAGTATACCAGAAGTACTATTATTTTAAAGAAAAGTCAAAAAGAAGGGTGATATTACTCCGAAGAAATACTCTATTCGAAACACGTTTCAGCAACACCGACAATGGCCAATGGGTTGTAAAGACGGAATGAAGGAGTCTGGTGCTCGGAAAGAGCTATTTCCCATTTTCCTCACATTTACTGTTGAAGAATAGGCGAAGGTAAAAGAGCGAACAAGATTACTCCATCATGCCTCGGATGTGTCATAGAAGACGAATATTTTTGCATGAAGTGCGCATTTAAACGAACGTAAACTTGCTTTAAATCGATTATAACGTTAAAAAAAAAAAAAAAAAAAAAAAAACTTGCTACGAGAGTCGGTTCTTCGTGCTTGCTTCTTTTATGACGTACTCCTGTTTTCTTGTCTGAAGACATTTCATGATTCTATAAATGTGACAGAAAAAGAGAGATCTTTTGTGTATACAGACCTGAATGAGAAATATTTCGACTCTGATTTGAAAGTATAAGTCATCCAGATTTGCACAGGAAAGAGAGTCATAACTTTTATGTATCCATAGTCCGGTCTGCAGTTGTACCGATTTTTTTTTTCTCTTGCAGTTTGTGAGATGACAATTTTCATAAGCGCACTGCACAAGTTTTAGCATTAAAAATATATTTTACTTGATATCTTGTGTGCCCGAGCTTGTAATGTTTATGTTCAAACAGGTTATTTTGCCTTTTTTTTCTGACGTATCATGATGATATTATATTTCTAGAGTCCCAGGTATTATATTTCTAGTGAGGTTAGTATAACAATAAGGTAAAACAATGAATAAATTTCACTTTTAAAGGTAAACTCACTAGAGCAGTCCATAAAGAATGAGAATTGTTTATTACTTACAGAATTGGTTGATTGAGGCAACGATATTGTTACCGACAAGTATATCTACAGATGAACATTTGAGACTTTTGCATATTCTCAGGAAGGCCCTATTCGTGCCAAGCTTCCTTCGACAACAGAGGGAATACATTACCTCCTTTGAATCTAAAAGACTAGTTTACCGACATAACCTATATCGCCAAATATCACGATTAATGGTCGAAATATACAGTAAGATCAGTATGTTTGTTCAGATGCCCAGCTTACCGAATAACAAAATAGACCTATCTTAACATGTTCTACAAATATGCAGTCAAGCGCAGCGGGTTATATTGTGCGTGATAATCTGCCAGTATTGTTTTCAAATATTTGTCCAAGATAAACATCTAATATTTAACCCAATTACTATACAGTTTTGACATCGATGTGCATCTTTATTGTTTGTAATGTTTTTCCTTGCCCTTACTAGGACGATGTTACAGTTTTTGAGTCTCAGAGACTATCAAGAAAAAGGTAATTCTAACGACCATGTCTTTGAAGAGTTTTAGCATATATCTTTATTTTAGCAGATCTATTGGACGAAATAGGAGTTCAATAGAGACTACTTCGAAAACTATCTTGTACAACTGAATCATCCTGAAGTTTTGGTAAAAAATAAAGTGTAATTCCAAGGAGAATTCCGGAACGATATTGGTATTTAGCAATATGATTCAATATAAATTTATGTCTAGTGAAGAAGTTCGTGTTTAATGGAGATAATTATTTCGATAGAAAGGAAAGTATAATGAGTATAGTGGGACCGCGATGATTCAGTGGTAGAGCAGTGCGTGGGGTTCCGGATTCGATTCCAGTTGGCACCAAGCAGCCTTTGTGGTGGACAAACACCATTTGTGTCGGTTTCCTCGGAGTTCTCCCGTTTTCTCCCACTTCCCCCATTCCACCATTTCATCATTCGTTTCTCTTCATCGCCGTCTCCTTTAGCCTACACTGGAACGTAAAACTGAAAGATTTCATTTCATTTTTATAGTGAATATAGTAGAGGAAGTTTCTCACCACAAGAACATATGGAGACATATATAAAATATATTCCTGATGGATATTTCAGCTTGACTGGAAAGTTACAAGGGTATTACATCAATGAAAATAACAGTTGTTTTTGATGGGGAGGTCCTTTTATTCCTTGGATTATTTACAAAGGGACTGATTGTTGTACTTGGGGACAATGTTAAATCTAATGATAGTGAATTGTTTTGAACTGCTGATTTATTTGTTACAAAGCAAAATACTGTATAAACATAATATTCAGAAATCATAGCCTGTTTTCTGTTTTTCATTAGAATTGGAATGTTTGCTCCACTAAGTGACTTTAATAATAAGAGAGACAATATGCGTTTAAAAACAAATATATTGTAATTTAATCAGGGAACACTGTGGTTTAGTGGTAGAGCGCTTACCTTTGTGGGGATCCTTGACCAAGTAAGTTTGTGTTGGACAATACCGTGTCCGTGGGTTTTCTTGGGATACTCTGGTTTCCTCCTACTTTCTCATTCCGCCAATTCTTACATCATCATTTATTTGCCTTGATCGTCGTCTCCCTTAGCCGAAGGGGCATAAACGTGGGATGTTAAACTGAAATATTGCATTTTCATTTTTTGTAGTATAATCAGATCATTTATTAAAGGAACATACAATGAGTTGGCAATTAAGCATCTTGGTTTCAAAACTAGGTATTCATAAGATCATTACAGTAAATATTGGATTACAAATTATATTCAAAGTATTGTTCCTTGGCACAACCATCGGCCAATTCACAAACAGTCCAATTCTAGAAAAGAAGTCCATAATAAATTACAATTACCTGCATATAGAAACAATAGGTAGGCGTTCTAAAGGTACTACATTATTTATGTGTCACATTTATATACAAGAAAAATAGTTCCAAATGTTAAAGCAAAGAAATACTTTTGTGTAGAAAAGACATAAATGATCTCACAAACTTGTTTCATTGTTGTATTGAATTATTTCATGGTACGCTATCGCCCTTGGAAAAATGACCACTGGAGGAAAGAAGTACCTAGAAAATTCAGAAGGCGTGTATGTGCCATGTCCCGTGGTACATCATGTCTCTAGGATAAACAACTTCCCTTATATGTAACAAAACCTGAAATTAAGAGTAAAAGATCTAAGAAGTTTGAAATGATCTGTATAGGGTAGTGATGACAAGTGTAACTTTCCCAATTGCGGAAACGCGCTCCCTGATTGATTTTAAAGGCAGATCGTTAAAATTGTTCTGCGAAATTCTCACTAAGTCCTCCCCTTGACGACTCAACTCGCGGACGGAAAACGTACACACTAGAGACCTGCACGGGCCGAATTTTTCGGTCCGAGCCCAATCCAGCCCGAACGTACCTAGGCCCGGCCCAGCCCCGGCCCGATAAGTTTTTCAAAATTCTTGGCCCAAGCCCGGCCCGGGCCCGATAAATTTTGAAAGTTTTTGGCCCGACCCCGGCCCGATAATTTTTTTAAAAAAATTAGCTCGAGCCCGAATCTTTCTCAAAATTTAGTACTAAATTTGACCTAACCCTCAGAAACATTTTCTAAACTCTGGTTCACAACCTGACGCTTGCCTCCCGAATGGTATCATTGCCTGCTAGAACTTTGCCTGTCACCGAGAGAACAAAACTCTGTTCCCTATAACAAAAATCTAACTTAATTGATTTTTAGCATAAAGCGAAGATGGCAATATTGTTTAGTGACAGGCAAAACATTCCCACCTCTTCTTTTTATATTTTGAGTTCAGTGAAGGTCAAGGTAAGAGCTCAATTTACCGCATAATTCCTGCAATCCTCTATAGTGAAAGTGGAGCCGCTAAGCAACACAAACTGTAAATAGCTATTGCATTCTTTGTAACATTTTTCACGAACACACTTCTTCAACGTTTGGCTTTATTCCAATTATCGTTTAACAAAAGTCAATAATTATTAAAGAATTGCAATTGATCGGCCCCAACCCGGCCCGACCTGAAGATAAATCAGTGTCGGCCAGCCCAAGCCCGGCCCGGCCCAAACAAATAACAGTGTCGTCTCGCCCAAGCCCGGCCCGGTCCAAAGAAATAGCAGAGTCTAAGCCCGGGCCGGGCCCGTGCAGGTCTCTAGTACACACCACAATATTTTACACGTTTGTATACAGTGACGAATCCAGAAGGTAAAAACTGAAGGGGGGGGGGGCAGCCAGAACCCAGACTATGATAGGTATATCATGAGTTTATTATAAATTTTCGAAAATATGTAAATGATAGCTTAGATTATTTTTGTCACTCAATAAACCGGGGTGGTCTATGCCACCTGGCCCCGGGCTACATTCGCCACTGCTTGTATAGCAGGTCGTTGTCTACCACCATGTCATGTTAACTTTGATCCAGATCTGACATGATATAGAGTGTCATTAATTTTTTCAGAGAAACATCAATGAAAGGCGAAAGTAAATGTGAAATATCGTGTTGATTGAAATCAAGAGAGCTGTGTCAGCTAATAAAAGTTGCAGTAAAGTTATGAACTGTTTACGGGAAATAAAAGCGAGGTTGAAAAAAGATGGACAAGGTAGACTAATCAAAAGTTTCTTGTGCGGCACTGTATTGGACTGTAGTGGGCAGAAACTTGGACGTTACAATAAGCTGTGAACAACTGATGTAAAGGTACGAAAGCGAACTAGAAAATTAGCTGGATAGAACGAGAACCAATAAGGAGATGTTGGCAAAGGGTTCAGTTTGTATTTTCCAAGTTCGTAAGCGTCTCGTATATACCATTTTGCCTTGAAAACAACTGTTGGCGGACGCGGAAATAATTGAATACGTTGGAACAAGAAGTTAGAATTGCATGAGCACGAGGACAGTTAATGTTTGTTGGTCTAAAGTTCCTATGCAAAAGCCCTCAGGTCGAGAAACTTCTGAGACAATTGTTCCACGGAATTCACAGCTAGAGTTGGGAAGTGTCTCAAGACAATACTGCATGTAATTTTAGTAGTAAGATTAGAGGCAGATAGTAACAGAGCTTTTATTAGAGCGTGAGAAGGAAACTATTTGTGATTTGAACTTTGAAATTAAGTTCATGGCCTTGTTAATGAAAATTAATGTTTAGTGAAGTTTACTGTCCCTTTCAGCACCGAGGTTATATAAGGTGTAGATATACAGCTTAAGGTGCGATCCAAACCAGATTATGTCCCGTAGGGAATCGAGCGCTACAGATGCATACACTTTAAGGCTAAAGGAGATAGTAATGATGAGATGAACGATAATGGTGAAATGAAGAATGTGGGAGAAAATGAGAGAAACCCGAGAAAATTTGTGCTCACGGATTTGTCCGTCACCAAGTTCACTTGGCGCGGGCTGAATCAAACCAGGAACCCTACGCACCAGAGGTGAGCCCTCTACCGTTGAACCTTCAGGGTTCCCACGAGGGAGCTCTTTGACAGTAAATAGTTTCTGTGATTTGCTTGGATAGAAATTTGATGTTTGATTTTCAGGTATATGGTCACTCGCCCTTACTTTGCAAGCACAATGGATCAATGTAAAATTAAAGAAACGTGAAATGTTTTTCTTCAATTATTTTGTAATTCACTTTCCTTTTTTATATCTATCAAATATTAAGAATGTTAAAAAATACTGACCGATGTATGATGTAGCAGCACGGTTTCACAATAAGAATAATGGCAGTGATTAAAGTGGAACAAAGGAGGAGAGTGGATAATTTAGGAGAATGAACTAGACAAGTGTTGACAGGATCCACAAATAGTCTGCTTAAAACAACATCAATTACTCTGTCGATGTTCTTCTTTGCCTGTCATCACTGCTCTTTCTAAACACTGTGTTTCCGGCCTACTCCGTGCTCTCTCCGTCTGGTTTCCTTAGAAGGAGTGCAGGAAACTGTAACGTCAAAGAACACCCAACTGGAAATGACTAGGATAAATTTTCAAAATGTAAGTTGAGTATTGTGTGAATAACAGAATCTTACAGTTGTGGTTATAATTACCAGTAATTGACCAACACACACACACACACACACACACACACACACACACATATATATATATATATATATATATATATATATATATATATATATATATATATATATTATAAAGGTTTACCGTGGATTTCACAGTTATTTTGAAACGTGTTTTATCTTACTTGATTATGTGTAGATTGGATATATATTAATGTTCCTTATAATTGTAACTTTTCCTACGGGCGCTCTCGTGACTATAACCCATGTTTCATGTGGTCTCACTACTGAAAAATTATCAATAATGAACTCGAAATAAACAAACAAAAGTTTTTTTTTTTAACCAAATGTAATAGTTAAAGGTTTTTTTTTTTAACCAAATGTAATTAAGGTAGGTAGGTCGACTTTGCTTGAAGTTGTATTAGTTCTGGAACATTACTGGGATACCACATTAGATTAAACATCAGATACTGTGATACGTAATGTTCGCCTTGGGGAGAGTATGGAAACGGTACTTTACACTCTAGCCGTGCATGCTGTTAGCAGCTCACGTCAAATTGACAGAAATCAACATAATTGACACTGTAATTAGCCCATTTAATGGAAGGGAAGCTTCCATTACTCAAGTATTTAATAGATGGAATGTGAGATTCTGTCAGACGAAGAGGTAGTCAATGCGTTAGAGATAAGGAGGCATACAGAAACTAGTAATGATTTCAGATCATGTTCCGCTTGTAATTTAAAGCATTAATATATAACATACATACATAGAAGTGTAGGAGTAGTAGTTCCAATTTAAAGTATAGGCGGAAAATGCTCAAAAATAATTAAAAAAAAGATTATTGAAACAATTGAGTATTTAAATACACATCATGATTACAGAAATGAATAAGATGGATTCAGGGACTGTATTTACGCATGAAATAACATGATCCATGGGTTCGGGCAGCAAGTTTTGGGAGGCGAAAAATTTTGTTGGACGAGATATTTTTCTATTATTACTATACGGTATATTATTAATAATATATTAACTAGATATTACTTTATTGTATATATTTTCTACTTTTTTCTCTTGCATTTAAATATTGATTATTCACTTCAATATCTCAAACTTTCTACGGCCTGGTTGGGAGTGTACAAATAAATAAATTAAGACTGTTTTCAAGATGATACACATATAGGAAGCAATTTAATAATGTTGACTACATGTTACACTTTTATTTGTTGCATCTTAAACAGATTTTCATTGTTTCAGTATGTTACTTAACAAAAACTTTAATACAACCATAAGTAATTATATTTAGTAATTATAATTATATATATATTGATTCTCATAGAATGAGAGAGATACTGGGAAGCTACAAACGTTTCTTTTAAATATATAATTTCATAATTCCAAGAAAAGATTTCAAGGTATGGCCATTGGTCTAGTGGCTAGCCCGTATTCCTTTGATGCACAGGGTCCTGAGTGGGAAAGCATTGAACATGTTACGGTGGTTCGGAGTCCACTTTAAAATGTAGGTCACTCTTGTATAGTCTCGCTCGATATTAACCGGGGATTTAGTAAGTATTTATCACTTTCGGTTGCATTAAACTTAGAGATGGAAACTACCATTGTGGCAGAGAATCCATATCAAAAACCGCTTCCGTCTATCGTTTCTTCTTTATTATGAAACTGGAAATGGTAGTTTCTCACCATTTCCGGTTTACATAGAGGGATAGCGATCAAGATGACAATCTTCGAATTCTGGATTTTCTCTCTCTCTCTCTCTCTCTCTCACACACACACACACACACATATATATATATATATATATATATATATATATATATATATATATATATATATATATATATATATATATCCTTATCTCATCATTTTTGCTTTATAGTGATCACTATTGAAATTAGAAGTGGCAGTAAATTTCTGCCAGAGGATAAAACTTGAAGATAGTCTTTTCCCAAGGTTCTGAATTTAAGCTTCTCGCTAACTATTACCATGCTTGCTCTATGGTGATCAATACTGAAACCGGGAGTTATGATCAGGGGCGGATCCAGGACAGACTTCTGAGGGGGTGGCGCTGGGTTGTAATACTACTACTTAGAGCTACTTTTAATATCTCCAAACTCTGGGATGGGTTTTATTTATATATAAAATAAGAAAGTGTCCTTCTTGGGGGGGCGATCGCTCCCCCCTGGATTCGCCCCTGGTTGTGATACATTTCTCCTACTTCCTGTTCTTGTAGAGAAACAAGTGAGTTTCGTTTCAAAGTGTAGAACTATGGTAAACTTACAATCTATGCGAATTGAATACTCAAACTTCAGTACAACAAGTAGCACAACTAAAACTCCTGGTTGAAATAGATTAATAAGATCAAAGATAGAATCTGTTCCTCGGATGCTGAATCCGTATCAAAAAGCCATTATTAGCTATCACTTATCGTTTCTGTTCTATGGCGATAAAGATTGAAAGCAGGAATGACTAATTTGAACCAGTTCCGGCTTGAATAGAAGATTAAGGGAGGAGATGCAATCTATTCTTAGGACACTGAATCGATTCCAGAAAAACCTCTTCTTAATATCTTTTATAGTTTTTGCTCTATGAATATTGGAACCGAAAGTAGTAGTAAATTTCAAGCATTTCCGGTTACAAAAGAGTGATGCAGGTTATAATGATGTTCTCTTAAAACCCTGAATTGATTCCAGAAAATTGCTTGTCGTTATCTATTACAATTTTTGTTTTATCGCGACAAGTGTTAAAACCGGAAATGGTTAATTGAACAATTTCGGTTCAAATAAAGTGTTAACGAAGAAAGTGGAATCTATTCCTGGGACGCTGGATTGATTTTTAAAAAAATGCATCTCGATGTCTCTCACCGATTTTGCTCTATGGAAATTATCATTACCTATAAAATCAAAAATAGTAATAAACTTCAATGATTTCTGCCTTTGTGGAGCGTTGGGGATTGTAATGGTATTTTCTCTTGAGACCCTAAATCAATTGTAGGTGAACCACTTCTCGCTATCTATTACCAATTTTCTTCTATGGCGATAAATGTCGAAACTTATAATCGTTAATTTGAAGCACTTCTGGTGTGAATAGAGGTCAAGGGAGAAGGTAGAGCCTATTCTTAGGACGCTTAGTCGATCGCGAGAAACCGCATCACGATTTCTCCTAGTTTTTGCTTTATAAAAATCAGTATTGAAAACAATATACTAGTAAATTCAGCCACTTTCGGTTTCGATAGTATTGTGGGTTGTGATTATATGTAGCTTATATACTCTTGAGACGCTATATTGATTGGATTGAGAAAAAAAACACTTGTGGCTATCTATTACTATTTTTGGTCTATATCGATTAATGTTGAAACCGAAAACGGTTAATTTGAACAACTTCTGAATAGAGTATTAATGGAAAAGATATTTTGGAAGCTGAATCGATTGGAAAAATCTACATCTCGATATCTCGTAATTCAGTATTGAAATAATAGTAGTAATAGTAAATAGTAAATAGGAAATAATAGTAAATATAAACAGTTTCTGGTTTTGATTGAATGTTGTGGATAGTTATATGTTGTTTTAAAACGCTAAATTGTTTGCAATAAATCGCTTGTCGCTACCTATTACTCTTTTCTTTCTATAGCAATAAAAGTTGAAGCTAAAAAGGGTATTTGAACCACTTCCGGCTTGAATGGAGGGTTAATGAAGGAGATGAAACCTATTTTGGGAGCTCTAAATCGACCACAAGAAACGATTTCTCAATATCCGTTACTAATTTTGCTCTGACACCTGTCGACCGACAGACGGACAAGGCCATTCTAAAGACTTCCGACACTTATTCATAGCTTAAGCTGCAAATGTAATAAGGGCGAACATTAAATATATTTTTAGGACACTGAATTGGCTCTGGAAAACCGCGCCTTTCTATATATTACCGTTTAGGTTCTGTGGTGATCAACAATGTAACAGAAAGCGATAGATTTCTACCACTTCTGGATTAAATAAAAGTCAAATGGATTAGATGAATCTATTCGTGTTGCAAAACTATGCTTCTCGCTATTTCTTACCGCTCTTCCTCTGACGCCTGTCGACAGACGAACGGATGGATAGCAGGGTTGTTTTGTTTAAAACAAAATGTTTAAAAGAAATGATTAAAACTTGTTTTAAACAATTGATTTTTTAAAACAAATTTTTTATACGTTTTAAACATTTTGTTATAAACACTTGTATTTTTTAAAACTTGTTTTAAACATATGTTGATTTTTATTTTTATTTTATTTTTGTAAAAAAAAAAAAAACTGCCAGAGAAAGAAAATTGTCAAAAACTGCTCCGCATTCAGAATACTATTTTCTTCCCATGTGAATGTTTTGATTTCTCGTGGCTACAGCAGGTCAATGTGGTGATCTGCAATTTATTTTCTCTCTCTTTTCCCCCTTATTTTAAAACATATATTGTATTGTTTAAATGCTTCTCAGTTAACTTGCGAAAAAGCGTCGTAGTCGAAGTTTGGATTACTTATAGAACTGATTAAAAAATAAATGAAATAATTATCATCGAAACAAATTTTTGTACTGTATTCAGAAAACAAACCAAAGTTTTTTTTTTTTTTTTTTTTTTAATTGCGGTTCTGAAATTAAAATATCGCAGGCATTACTTGATACAGTACATGTTGGTTCTCAGTCTCCCTACAAGTTGGAATCGTTTCACATGAGTTTTACGGGAAGAAAAAAGGACATCATTTGGAGTATATTTATTAAAGTAACTCAAATTCCATCAGATAAGTAAACGACCATAAGAGCTCGTTGCAAAACGTGTAAGAAAGAAATGGTTGGCTTAGTTCAAAGAATGAAGAATCATTATGAAAAACGCAATGCTGTGAAAAAACTGGAAACCCAAAAAAATGGCAAAAGTGTTGATCCGAAAATTGCTTCTGATGATTCTAATGTCAGTGATATGGTTGAGATGCAACTGGAAACTTCAGATAAGAATTAATTTTGTATCAACAATATCTTTTTCATTATATTATGAAAATTTTATTTCGTCCCTCTTCCCCACCTCCGTTCTAAATTTTCTTAAAAACTTTATACCTTGGCGTAGCTTGTATGAAGAGACCAGGTGAGAAAGCGCAAGATATGGCTGTCGCCCACGTAACTAACCATTAAAGCGTGATACTTATTGTAACATCAGTGCCGAACGTCAGTCTGCGATAATTTGCTCTCAATATGTTACTCTGTCTGTATGTATGCACCACGCTACAGGGCGTAATTTTCGGTCTTTTAACATTAAATTTTGAGGGTAGAGGCACGAGACGTCGGAATTCGCTGTATAGATTTTGACTGCGATCGACGTAAAATTTCAAAATTAGTGGTTCGGATCCCACTTTAAACAAAAGCCCTGTCTCATATAGCCTTGCTACTGCAATACTGTAATCAATCTAACTAAAGAACTAATTTTATGCGTTTCGCACAAACTTGGGTTGCAGGATAAATTCGGCTCCAACTCAGTTTTTATAAAATATTTTTAGATATGGGGCGTTCAGAGCACAAGGAATCCAAGTCCATTTTCAGAAAGGTTCACTTTTGCTCAGCAAACGTACTATCTTCGTAGCCAAGGGTACGAAATAGATGAAACAAAAACCACGTGAAAACGTGTGGACTAGAGTTTCATAGGAGAATCGCTAGACAAAGGCGTTGATGGAATGGGCGGAAGGAGGGCTAATTTCCCCCTCCTTGCTCATAAATTAAAGACATTAACATTATATTGCGTACTCTGCAGTGTGGGAATGTAACAAGTCAAGCTCCGAATGCCATAGTCAATGATGCATAATTACGTTAAATAAATGCAGGGTGTGTCCAAAAGAATACACCGACGAAAAACGACATACTTTCACAACCACAAATCCAAGATGAAAGAAAGAAAATCTACACGACAAGATGTAATCTAGAATTTTATATAATTGCCGCTAGAAAGGGGCGTTCGTTTAGAGGTCATCCGCCCCTTACCCTGAATTTCAGATTTGGGGGCAGTAATTAAGATTTAGAAACCTTTCGCTGAGCAAAGTCCAACATAAAAAATGTGAAGTCCTTACAGAAAATAATACGGATTTTGGTCAGTTATAATTCATTTCCATTGGCCGTAAGGAAGGCCTATATCGCTCTCTTGTATATTTTTTGGCCCAAGGATTCCAAAGGTGGCTCTATTTTCGAGTTTCGGGCCTGCTTAAAATTCTGAAAATTGGGCCTAAGCAACTTTCCAATTTTAATCATCTGTATGTTCTCCGTATTTTTTCGGTGTAAGGACCTCAAACTTGTTCTGTTGGACTTTGTTATCAAAAGATTTTTGAAACTGGCTTACTGCTCCAAAATCTGAGATCCAGAGTGGGAATGAGGGTGGTTATCCTCCTGTTCCACTGACGCCCCTGTCTAGCGGCTGTCATATGAAACTATCGCACGCCCTTCCGCATGGTTTTAGTTACATTTGTTTTGGACTCTTGACTGCGAAGATATTACGTTTTGAAACAGAGTTGAGTTAATTTTAGTTTAGCGCCCCTTTCAGCAGCGAGGCTATATGACGCGTGGACCTACTGATTAATGTGGAATCCAAACCACATGAGCTCCCTCCGGGAATCGAACCCGGGTCTCCCACGCCAAGGGTGTGTATGCTAACTGCTTAGCCACGAAGGAGCTCTTGTTTTGAAACAGAATTCATTTGCTGAGCAAAACTGAACCTTATTGAGAATGGATTTCGATCCATTGTGCTCCGAACGCCCCAAATATTACTTTTTTTTCAATAAATTGTTGACTCAAAAAACAACCAATTACATAGGCTTGCAGAAAATGTTCTAAAGTTAGCACAACATGAAGTGTACTTCATACATTACTTTTGGAAGATTTATTATTTTAAAATAACTTTTTTTAAAGCATCAGTGTTCTGAAATAGTAATCAAATTTCGCAACAAAAATCGCACCCGCCTCCAAGAAACGCAAGCTTAGCCCCTAAAGACTGTAACTAGAGAACTTTCAGAAGCAGTAACTCCGAAATGACTTGTTTTGGGGGCTAAAATATCCGCAGAAGCATATTTTTGGTAAAATTCTAGCCTTAAAACATGTAACATGACTCGCTTTGCATTTGAAATTTCGAATACCAATCAAAGATGTCCGCCATGATGCTTGATAGCAGTATCTGATGTATCAGACTACTTCCAAGTTTCTTCATTCTCCCTCAACCCGTTCTCAACGCACAAGGGTGGTGAGGAATTATGTTTCACCATGCATATTGATAAGTTGTATGGAATCTCTGTAGTAGATAATTTTAAAATCTACCTAAAAAGTTTATTATAACAAAGTACTTGTGAGAGTCACTGGTAAGAGAATGTAATAAAAGGGGGGTCGTGATATGAAATAAGTTGAGAATTACTAATCTATACTGAAATATTCTGTATCCAACACAGGTAGTCTTAACAAGAATAAAATAAATGAAAAGATCGGTTGCAAGATCAAAAAAAGTCCTAATAAATACGTTATTACACGATTTTGAAATATTTTAAAATCATGTTTTAAACTTTTCAAAACGTTAAAAACTTTTTTGTTGTGTGTTTTAAAACATGTTTAAATCATTTTGAACACCTTTTTCATGTTTTAAACACATGTTTTGTTCATTTTCAAAAAAAAAAAAAAAAATTTCGAACCCTGATGGATAGACAGACAGATGAACATAGCCGTTCTATAAGACTTCCTATACTTATGCATAGCATACTGTAGTTTGGAAGTCCTAACAAATGAAATGAATTCAGTTTTATTTTTTTTATACGAAAGTTATCCGTTTTCTGTTTCTTGGCAGTTTTCATTTTCCGTTTTCGAAAAACTTATTATTTCAGTTTCTCAAAAAAATTCGGTTTTCAAAAAAATTCGTTTTTTCGAGAAATTTTCGTTTTGCGTTTTTTGAGAAATGTTTCGTTTTTCGAAAAAATATTCGTTTTCCGTTTGTTTGAATATTTTTTCGTTTTTTCGAAAAATTTTCGTTTTTCCAAAAGATCTTCGTTCTTTATTTTTCGTTTTCGAAAAATTCATTTTTCGAGAAAGTATTTTTCGAGAAATTGTGCCCATCCCTATTTATTATATAGTTGGCGCATTGTTACATGGTGTTCTTATGTGAAGTAACAGTTTCGTAGATCCACACTGCAACGTCTCTGCTTCCTCTCATTGCATAGTTGGCACAATCTTACAATGTATTCTTCAGTTTCTTTATCCAACCTGCAACGTCTCTACTTGCGAATAATCATTTAACGCCTTTTATTCTACACCTCAGCCTCAAAGTGCTTATTGACGGTGAAGGTAAGCTGTTGAGATCAGACTTCCTGGGGTGCATACTTTTAGTTGTCGAGGGAGCTCATGTATTCGGATTCCACGTTAATCAGTAACTCTCGTCTCATTTAGCCTCGGTGCTGAAAGGGACGTTAAACTCAAAATCAACTCAACTTCTGATTCTTAATTCTTGAAGAGAACTATGCCAGAATTAAAAACGAAATAACACGGGATCTACAGCTATTTCCTTCGGACTAAAGGAGATGGATCGTAAATGTAACTGAATTGTAAGAGGAAAATTGGTGAATACTCCTGGGAAAAGCTACGAACACGAAATTCTTCCAAATTAAAACTTACGGACAAGGACTGAACCAGGATTCAACTTTCCATTAGAGATAAGCACTTTATCACTGAGCTACAGTGCACTTCGCTGTAGAAACGGGCGAGCAATCTTCCACCATATCGTTTTTTGCTTTCTAATGATTTCCCCTTAGACGAGGAATTGATTCGTAAAACCTGTTCAAATAATATAAAATTGGTAATATTGGTTTTATAGCTTGTTTTTCGTAATCGATTTGTTCTTGTTGGGAATTAGAAGAAAATCTACCAGCAGAGCCCTGCTTTCTTTGTTTCCTTCCTCCATTCACAACCTCTCTCTTTCTCTCTCTCTTTCATTCTCTCTTTGTGTGTGTGTGTGTGTGTGTGTGTGTGTGTGTGTGTGTGTGTGTGTGTGTGTGTGTGTGTGTGTGTGTGTGTGTGTGTGTGTGTGTGTGTGTGTGTGTGTGTGTGTGTGTGTGTGTGTGTGTGTGTGTGTGTGTGTGTGTGTGTGTGTGTGTGTGTGTGTGTGTGTGTGTGTGTGTGTGTGTGTGTGTGTGTGTGTGTGTGTGTGTGTGTGTGTGTGTGTGTGTGTGTGTGTGTGTGTGTGTGTGTGTGTGTGTGTGTGTGTGTGTGTGTGTGTGTGTGTGTGTGTGTGTGTGTGTGTGTGTGTGTGTGTTAGTTGAGGGTGGTTTATGTAGTTCTGCTGAAGCTTGCTTGGATACTATTCTATGTACCACATTTTGTCTAGATTTTTTCTTCTTTTTCGTGGAAGAAGTTCTTGCATGACGTCATGAGCTTGTATTTTGCGCTTGACTGGAATGTTGGGAGGTTTCACTGACGTCATTCAGATATAGGAAATTCAAAACAGAGGAAGAATGTAGCTTATGTGTGAGTTCACGAGCAAATTTGGAGAGGCAGTTTTAGAGTAAATTTTCTAATGAAAAAAAAAGTATAATGTCATTTTGAACAATTTTGATGGGTATAGAAGAATTTGTGTAACTTATTTACCGTGAATTCGTCAGAGATGGTCACCTTCAGAAGGATTCTTATTTCATCTGTCTCTCTACAAATGGAGATGGAGGGTGAGACAATAATATAGTCTAACTTTCTCTGCTTGTCTGGTAAGTTGCGCGCCGTCTTTGATATACAGTATCCGTGACATTTGAACTCATTATGGTGGTTCGTATTCCACTGTAAACTGTAGGCCCACGTCTCATATAAACTCGATGCTGAAAATGCTCGTCAAACTCCAACCAGCTAAATAATATAATCTGTAGGTGTGGCTATGGAAGGTAATGAACTGAAACTTGTGGTTTTACGTCCTACGATTAGGTCTTGAAGGCTAAAGGAGACTGATAAGCAATGAATATGAATGATTGTGAAAAATTGATAAAAGGGGAATGTAGCTGAAAATGGAAAAACGATAAGAAAACTTAGGACACTGTGTTGTCCACCACTAACTCACATCGCTGATATCGAATCAGGGACAACTCTCAGTACAGGTAAGAGCTCTACTACTAAAAACTAAACTATAGTGCCTGCTGGATATAGAAGGGAAAACGACCATTTACTTCCTTTAATATTGTTTATATTTGCATTGAAATATTAATGCTTGTTCCAGAATTATCTGTTGCAGAAATACGTAGGTAACTCAAACGCATTATGAACAGTATTCGTATGTTTGATAATGGTTGCTGAGCTTTTCTTATGTGACGAACAGGCTGGTACAGTCCGCAGCAAAATAGCTTGCAACATGAGCATGTAAGTTTATTGTGAAACTACGCCTAACAGCACAGGGAATCAACATAACGTCTAAGTGGGCACGAATCACGCCAGGACAAACCTCGGCGTCCTCCCCTGCACATGTTGCAGTTTTTTTTTTTTTTTTGCTTCGGACTGTACATCGTATAGTTAATTAGTACCGTAAGGGAATGTTTAAATAAATGAGAATTGCTTTTGGGGAAGAAAGAAGAGAAGTATCTATGTTCGGCATGGAATAACAGTATCATTAATGTTAATTTTTTCCCCGAACGTTCGTTCCTCTGTGAAATCTACTTCGTTATTGTACGGCAAGGTCAGCTCCACAAAACAAAATGGGGAGAGAAGATTTGTCTATAAAACAAAGTGTTTATGATAGAGATGTAAAAAAAAAAAAAAAATGACGTAAAATATAATTTTATCCAGTGTAAAATATAAAATTTTGGGAACGTTGATCTCCTCAATGTCCTTGAATTTTTTACCTATGCGATTGGGTTATTAAATAGATAATTATAGCTTTCCTTACGATATTATGATCAAATTATTTTGTTGTTCGTTTGACTCCTCTTCTGTTTCAAATTTCAATTAAACGTAGAAAAATACGTCAGTGTCAGGCTCATCTGGTGGGCGTGGTGAAAATTTCCCTTAATCTAACAAGTCCTTGCTCTGAAAATTTATTCAGTAGTCTTTTCAATCTTGTCAAAACTGTAATAAGCTATTGTGGAAAATGTTCGTTTGTCGTTTTTTAATTCTGTTTGAGTCCCAGAAACGGGAAACATAAGAGAAACTTAATTTTTGAATGTGTTTCGCTTCTGTGATATTCTGACCTGTTAAAATTATCTATGAAGAACATGAGAACTGATTTGTCTGAGTAGTAAAACATAGTGCTATCACTATCTTGATGTTAAGTCCTCGAGATACAATGGATGCTAGACTGGAACCAAAGTATACTTTTTCTATGAACACATTTTAGAAAAGTTGTGACGGTTTATGAGCGCTCAGAGAGAAATTCGAAGAGAATTAGAACTTGAAGGGAATCCCGTTATTCTATCAGTTCATACCCTCAAAGATCTACATTCAAAACTTTAAAGCTACAGCTTCTACATTGGCAAGATAATAATGTAACAACAGCACCGCCCTAGACTATTGCGATGTAAGAAAGGTAATTTATAAAGGGATTCACATCGTTGTATTCATTTCCACTGTGTAACATTCGAGTTGTCTAGCACCAGAGTTAGAACTTCTGTTCCTTCCAAATTCAAGTCATTTATGCACTGCTGAACATAATTATGCAAATAGATTGATTCCCTGCTGCACTTCTTTCCAGTTAATTAATCAAGACCAGTAGCTTGTAAACTGATGATTAATTTGATATTTATATTGAGTGATCATAGATTGTCACACTTGTGTCAAACCCCTTCACAACAAAATCACTATACTCCAGTCCATGACTCCATTGGAACCAAAAAACGCCATTGCTTTATTGATGACAGTAGCTGGTTGTGTCAGTATCCATTCTGTTATTGCCAAAGCATAACAGTGTTGCGAATCTCCCGATTCACTGACGCACTTTTTGTATCATAATTCAGCAAAGATTTACATAATATTTTGGAGAGTAGTGGTAAATAGTTTTGTACATAATATTTCGATTGTTGAGTTTAAAGATAAGAAGTTCATTTAAGCGCATGTTTAATTTTCAACGGATTTTAGATACAACTGTTAAAAACTGTCAAATATTATTACAAGAGCTTGTAAAAGATTATAAAAAAAAAGGGTTTTGATTTATTGTATATTTGCATGGTTCAAAATACAGTTAGTGTTCTATTGAAGCGTAGAGTAATTTCTTCCTGTTGAAAGAAACTTTCAAATTTTATATCCAAGTTAGCCTTCTCTAATGCTAGTGAAAGATTGCTTTAGAGATAATTTTAACTGATCACGCTGGTGAGAAAATAGTCATCAAATGATGAGCCCAGTGGCGTATTTAGGGGGAGGGGCTTCCGGGCTTAAGCCCCCCGAAATCTTACTATAGTGAAGTATATAAAATATCTTGCAGAATTTTCATATTTTCAGGCAAAGCCCCCCCCCGAAAGTTAGCAAAGCCCCTCCCGAAACAAAATCGTAAATACGCCACTGGATGAGCCCAATATTTATGGAGAAGAGAGAATCTCTGTATTCTCTCCTGTAAGCCTCAAATTTTAAAAAATGTAGCTTACATATGAGAATGAAAAGTACATAAACCGGAGATATGGGTTCGATTACCAATCTAGCTCTGCATTTTAACTCTTTGTTTGGTATAGAAATGAATTTGTGCTTCTAAAGGAATTTGTATTCAACCAGTGGTAGAGCGCTTACCTCCTTTGCTTTTGGTCCCTGGTTCGTTTCCTGGCCAAGTTTGTAGTGGACAACATCGTGTCAGTGGGTTTTCTCTGGGTATTTTCGTTTCCTCCCACTTTCTCTTCCACTAATTCTCCCCTCATCATTCACTTGCTTTAATCATCATCTCCCTTAGACTACAGGGCATACCGTGGGACGTTAAACTGAAAGATTTCATTTTGTCTGGTATAAAATCGATCGTTTCCTCCAGTTATCATATATGCTTGCAATTCAACCATCAGTTTTTTTTTTTTAATCTCACAAGTATGCTATTTAGGCTAAAGGAGACGAATAATTAATGAAAGTGAAAATTGTGAAATTAATTTTTGTGCTCTCCCAGCCGGGAATCGAACGCGAGACTACCTGCACGCATGCGCACACGCTAGCCATTAGACCACCGGGACGAGCTCAAGCATCAGAGTGTTTTATAATATTACAACTACTAGCTTCTTGAAGCACAAGCGGGATTAGTACAATCCAGATGGTCTAAATGCCTGAACACAAAATTCAAAAAGTGATAGAATTATGGCTGTTCGGGGTTTGCAGGGCATGTGTAGTGTGATGGTTACTGCATCTTAACGGTAAGCTGAAGATTCAGTTTCGATTATCAGTCCGATCATTTATATTATTTTTCACTTTCTATAGTGTTGCTTGTGAAGGTATGCAACCCAACGTACCACGATGATGTTTTGGTTGCCTAACAGTCTGTTATTTCGTGGATTCACTGAATTGAAGAAAACCAACAGGAAAATATTACCGTGAGCAAAGAAACAGATACAAAACCAGTGAACCAAGTTATATTTTCTTGGTTCGGTATGAAATTATGCTTACATTGCTTTCTAAATTCCGGACACATTTTTTGTGGTTTATGGTTGGATTAGAGTTTAACATCTCTTCAGCAAAGTTGGTAATATGAGTTGTAGACCTACATTCAAACCTTGGTAATGCATTCTAATTTGAAGAATGAAACCTGGGATTCCGTAGAACAAAGGCTCGCATAGTAGCTACTAGACCAGTAGGTTAGAACAACATGTTTATGTTTGTTTGCCTCAAATATTCTGTTAGAAAAAGTTAATGTGAGTTACATTGCATTAAAAAAGAAGCTAATGGGCTATTCTAAGACAGTACTAAAGTTAATTATTCACATAATCTATTGTTTCTTTACTCTAATATCATGTCAGTATTTAAATCTTGTAATAGTGTTCTTAGATTCCCCTCTCCTCAAAGTTTAACTACCTGCCTATATATGCGAATTATATACTTTAATACAAAGCGTCAGTAACTTCTCAAATTTTTGACTATATAAAGTTTTGGATTGTGCATAAATTTAAATTATAACTTCGTGAAAGAACGTATAAGCATTACAGTTTCAGTAGAGTTATTCTTTATTACCGGTTTTTTGAAAACATACTGCGATACTACGAGGAAATCAGTAGATAGTCTGATGAATTATTCTAGATAGTCGAGAAAAATATTTTCATTCATTGTCCATTGTTATGTACTTTTGAGCTAACTTTAATTTCCGTTTTCATCTATGATCTCTAATGTTATGCAGATTACTTTCAAGGTGAATAACCATGCTCAGAGCAAATTAAAATGTTTTCTGCCAAGGAACGAGAACATCCCGTGTATTAAAAGGGGAATAAGTTGTCGTTTTTTCTCGTTACGAAGCGGATATGCGAGTAATTTGCTTTGTTGGTGTATTCTTTGAAAAATGATGTTCCTGGACTTAAACTGTATTAAGGGAAGGGCTATGCCACCACTACTACTATTGCTGTTGCTTTTTTCCATATTAAAAAATGTTTCCTTTGTTTTCTATTGGAAAACAAGCTCTCCGGAAAATAAATACAGCATCAAAATTCCTGGAAGATTACTTTAGAATTTCATTCGTCAGGTTTTGTGGCATCGTGCTACATATATAGTGAATAATGTTCTCTTTAATGAAACTTTATCCGGACAGCAGTTCTTTTATTTTCATCATCATACATAATTTTATAGGTTTTGTTTCAAATTTTATAAGGTAACATGAGATAATATGCAATGTATACCACATATACTGGTAATTCCATGAACTAAACATGGCATTTGGTATCTATATTATTACATTTTCTTTGACTTACAATGTTTCAAAGCGTGTCCTCAAATCGTGCTACCTTGATTTAACTCATTTCCCGACGTCACATAAGGTAGAAATTTTTCACAGCGTCATAAATCGGTTAACAATATAATTTTCCATTTTTACTTTTATAGATTATTTTATATGTTTTTAAAAATCTCCTTTTTGATCTTAAAGATTAGGCTTTTTATATGTAACCATCTTTACTATTGAATAAACCGTGATTATCAAGTACATGGGACTTAGCATGCACACAAGTTCGAACAAAATTTCAGATTTCTACGATTGTATGAAACAGTTGAAAATTAAAAAAAAATCATGAAAATAAAATTTTAAAAACATTTTTAAAAAATAATTCAGACTAAAAAGTAAAAAATAAAACATTCTTTCTTTGAAAAAGATAATAAACGAAATAAAGCGAACTACTAAAAAGCAGAAAGTAATCCTGTTTTTAAGAAAATTACTTTTAAATATTCTATTTATCTATAACTAGGTATGGCGAAGCGCTCTTTCACAGTGTGTTCAATAAGTTCTGGAGCTACCTTGAAATAAAATACATAACGATGCCGGAAGAAAATATTATCACGTTAGTTATATACGTATATATATATATATATATATATATATATATATATATATATATATCTTTCCCGTGCCACACACACACTGGCATGACCGGTCGTCCGGTCGTACAGGTTCTGAAACGCTCTAGGAAGGTCGCTCACTGAGATATACTGTTCAGCACCACCGATACTTTCGTGTTTCTGTATTCATTATGAGTGTTGAGAGAATAGAGCAATATGCTGCAATCAGATTTTGTTTTAAATGCTGTAAAACCACGACTGTAACGTACAGAATAATGCAGAACGTATATGCACATGGTTGTCTTAGTCGAAGCAAAATCCCAGTCCTTGAATACCCCCATATTCTCTTGATTTAGCCTCGGCAGACTTCATGCTTTGTTCTAAGCACAAATCTGCCCTTAAGGGGGTAGCATTTTGAATATGTTCCATCAAGCGAATGTGACGGCGGCAATGCTGAACAGCATTGCACTGAACGGAGCCTGTACGATTGATCCCGCCAGTGTGTTATGCGGGAACGGACCAGGTAATAAATTTTTCTGGCATCGTTAAGTATTGTATTTCGGTGTAATTGTGGAACATACTGAACGTATTGTGTATGTACAGTCAGCGACAAAAGTCCTTTCCTTTTGGTAAAATTTATTTTGGAACTAACGGTGGTATGGTTGGAACGCACAGAAAATTATATTATTTTTTAATTTACTGAAAACTGTACTTAAATTGCCCTTCCATTCTGAAGTTATTGACGATACCAATTTAATCAAACAAAAAGAACTCTTATCATTGACTGTATAATCAGTTTATAACCTCGTCAGTTCTCGTGTAAACCAAGCAATTGTAACTGTGAACATGTACAGCCACCAGCAAAAGTGTCTCCCACCCTGAGTAAGTGCTCGAATTCCATTACTTGGGGTCCAGATCATTTGCAGTTTGTAAATCGCCAAGACAGATGCAAGCCAACTTACACGTAACTTTTCTCGACACTGACACTAAAGACATAGACAATTAGCTCACATCCGGAGCTGCCGAATTTTAATTTCATCCACTTCGTGCTAATGAGTTTGGCTGATTGTTTTGTAACTGTTATTGGAATATATATATATATATATATAATATACTGGGCCGTTGGCCTTTATTTTTTAAAATTATTTATTAATGATTTGTCAGATGTTATTAATTATTTCAATGTTAATGTTGCAAATGACATTAAGCTATATAACGAGACGAAAACAATTACTGACTGTAACGACTTAAATTCGGAACTGTCAAGGGTAAATAAATGGAGTTTGGATAATAATTTGTTATTTCATGTGAATAAATGTTGTGTTGTATAATTCTCTAGGAAGAAATAATGTACTTTGCTATAATTTCTAATTAAGCAGAAGTCATTTTAAAACATTTGAAACTGTAAAAGATCTCGGTGATATTAGACATCAAATTAACTTTTCCATCCCATTTAGACAAAATGTGTAGTGAGGCTTTCAAATTACTTAATTTTTATTCAGAAATACAAAAGATATGAAAAATACATATGCTAATCTATTCAACAGTATTATTGGAAACAAGTTGGAATACGCTACCTTAATGTGGTTTCCAAATGTAAAAATAATATTGATAAGATGGAGGGGGTACAGAATAAATTTGTACGTTATCTCTACTATAAGAAGTAGTAGAGAATCTACTATAAGAATCTCTACTATACTCTACAATCTCTACTATAAGAAGTAGTAGGTATATCTCTTTTTACCGGGAAAAGATTTCCTATGTCTTTACGTGATTTTGGTGTGACTTCATTATACATTAAAAGAGAAATAACACATGTATTTCTCTATAAAATGTTTTTGACATTGTATATAATTTTGACTTTCTGAATTTACCTGGCTTTAGTGTTATAAAGGACTCTGCGCATTAGGCTACCCTTTAATTATGGTAAGTCACGCATTAATTTGCATCAAAACTTGCCTCTCATACGATCTAGCAAAAAGTATAGCAAATTGATGTAAAACACTCCGGATATACAGTAGATTTATATCTCCATGCACTTAGAATATATTGTGCCTAGAATAAAGGGAATTTTAATCCAAACTAATACTTGATGGGTATTGTAAATTTCATATCCCATTCGATATATTGATTATGTAAAACCAGTTTAATGTATTCATAAATGTACTGTGTATTATACACGTAAACAAGTTTTACTAGTGTATATTATATGTGACGAGACTTGCTATTACGTTTTACTTTTAATACCTATGGAAATATGTTGAAATAAATATGGTTGTATGTTTGTACATATTATGTTTTCCTATGTTTTCTAACAATTGTAATTAATATTGTTATGACCAGTCATCTATTTAGTTTTAAATTTTGTTTTTCTCTTGTAATTGGAACTTGTATAAATGATGTCATGTATGCCTATTGTAATTGGTGGAAACCGTGTTATAGGGGAAAAATAATAAAACACATCTGACCTATACCACACTTGTTATTCTCATAATTCTGCAGTAATAGTAAAATCAGATGCAATCGATATATTTTGCAAACTAGTTACGGAATACAATATCTGACAAGCTGTCGAAATTATGAACTTACTCAGTACGTTATTGTTAGTTTCACCATTAAAATTATATTGAAATGTCACAAATTTCTTTCTATATCAATTTCCATTTCCTATTGTAGACAGAATAATAGCTGTAATATAAAAAGCTGACTGTATTGATAAATATTTCTTATAAACAATTTTTTTATTTTTTTCATTTTTTATGCCAGAACAGTTTAATTTTCTTCATGTTTGACGATATATATATATTTTTAATTTTCTCGTTTCATTGTGAGCGCAATGCAGCAAAGAATAGAGAGCAGGAAATCGAACTGGGGAGAAATTTAATCATATAGGCGTTCACTGAACCTGAAACTTGACATTTGTTATGAAAGAGGACGGGCTTTTCTTTCTGTCTGTCTTTTTCTGTGTTTTGTTAAAAGAAAAGCAATACATTTCACATATTGGAGACATTAAACACTTTCAGTTCATTGTTACCACGTTTAAATTACTCTGTTAACACTTAGACGACACTTTTGTTCTTAGTCACTTTTCATTTTTTAACTAGTCACAAAGTGTGAAAAGTTAATCAACTTTTCTCTGGCTATGACCGGGGTTCATTTCCGGTAAAATTCCAAGAAAGATTCCAATGACTCGAAATATCAGTCTGAAAAGGAACATTTAACTGCAGTCAACTAACAAGTGAGTTTCGATTCAGTGCAAAACTGCAGTAGATTTCCAAACTACTCAAGCTTCAAATAGTACATCTATAATAACTGATTCCAATAGATTAAGGGGATGCGGTGGCTCAGTGGTAGAGCGTTCACCTCTGGTGCTTGGGGTCCCTGGTTCGATCCCAGCTCGCGCCGTGTGGACTTTGTGTGGACAAACACCGTGCTCGTGGGTTTCCTCGGGGTTCTCCCGTTTCCTCGTACTTTCTTCATTCCACCATTTTATTCATTCTTCATGATCACCGTCTCCTTTAACCTAACCGGCATAACCGTGGAACGTAAAACTCAAAGATTTCATTTCATTTAATTTTCCGATAGATTAATAAGATCAAAGATAGAGCCTGTTCCTCGGACGCTAAGTCCATATCAGAAAGCCATTACTTTCCATGCTGTACAGTTTTTGTTCTATGGTAAAGGTTAAAAGTTAATTTGAACCATTTCCGGTGGTTAAGAAAGGGAGAGTTGAGTTGATTTTGAGTTTAACGTCCCGGTCAGCAGCGAGGCTATATGAGACGTGGACCTACTGATTAACGTGGAATCCGAACCACATGAGCTCCCGCTGGGAATCGAACCCGGGTCTCCCACGCCAAAGGCGCGTACGCTAACCGCTTAGCCACGGAGGAGCTCCAAGAAAAGGATAGTTAAGGATGGAGTGGGAAGCTGAATCGATTATAAAAAAGCTGGATTTCAATATCTCTTACCGCTTTTGTTCTACAGAGATAACTATTGAAACTAAAAGTAGTATTAAATTACAACCACTTCATGTTTTGGTAGAGTGTTGCAGGTTGTGACGATATGTTCTCTTGATACTCTGAATCGATTGCAGATGATCACTTGTCGTTACCTATTACCAATTTTGTTCTATGGCGATAGATGTTGAAACCGAAAATCGGTAACTTGAATAATTTCCGTTTTGAATAGAGGCTTAAAAAGGAAGATGGAACCCATTCTTAGGACGCTGAATCAATTGCAGAAAACTGGATCTCGATATATTTTACCGTTTTTACCCTATGAAAATCAGTATTCAAACTGGAATTAATATTAAATTTGAACCACTTTCGGTTTTGATAGTGTGTTCGGAATAGTAGTGGTAGATTGCCTTGGAACGCTAAATGGTTTGCAAGAAACTTCTTCTCACTGTTATCGTTTTTGTTTTATCGTAATAAACGTTGAAAACGGAAATAAATAATTTGAGTCATTTTCGTTTCAATAGAGCGTTAACGAAGAAGATAGAACCTATTTTTAGGACGCTGAATTGATTGCAAAAAGCCGCATCTCGATATCTCTTACCGTTTTTACTGTGATATCTGTCGGCTGATCGACAAAACTGTCCTATGTCACTTGTTTGGAAATCTATAATCATTTACGAAATTAAATTACAGTAAATATCGATTTTGTGAGGCACCTCTTATGTTTGAAAAAGCTAATAATACGAAAAGTCATGTTCATTTACGATTACATATTCGTTGATTAATACTTTAGTAAATGTAATGTTATATTTCACACGTGGCAGTATCACAATACACCACGTGAAGGAGTTTGGTTTATCACAATTTACGCACGTGAAAATTTAAGTTTTGTATTTCCCCTCACCCTTCATTCCCTACTCAGAAACTTTAGTAACATAAA
This sequence comes from Thermobia domestica, assembly GCF_964235325.1. Classification (NCBI taxonomy): domain Eukaryota; kingdom Metazoa; phylum Arthropoda; class Insecta; order Zygentoma; family Lepismatidae; genus Thermobia; species Thermobia domestica. The sequence goes on along the minus strand of NC_137467.1, from coordinate 140,085,774 downwards.
TAACTATTTGAAAATTATTATTGTTAGAAGAAGAAGAAGTAATTATATTTGTTTAGTAGAAAGTAACTTAGTTTCATTCCACGGACTTATTATTTTGTATCTTGAGCATTATACTGACTCGCTAATCTCAATAGCACTGTCGGTCTTCTATCAAGGATTGTCCATATTCTCCGATTTTTTATTGTCCATATCTTAAGATCAAGTGGATGGATCACCTCCATCAATTTAACTCGACTTCTAACGGTTGGCCCTCTATATCTTGGCCAAAATTGATGGTGGTGCATCAAGTAGTTCTTAAGATATTGTCTCTCCTGGACAGACAAACTAACAGAAAGAATAAACATATAAAGAAGTTTTTGGTAAACGAAACTCTTTGAAAATGAAGTTGACGTTGTATATCACCCTTTTGCGACAAAACGTTACAACCGTTTGATATAAATCTTTGAAGATAGATAACACTTGGGTGGAGGTGGGATTGTATTACTTAACTTTGATACTAATCTGTCCAGAAAATGAAATAATTGATTATCATAGTTACCATTGCGTTTCAGTTGTGCAAATTTCTCATTTTTGCATCTAGCTAGTGCTCATGCTCATTGATTTTAATTTCCTCAGAATTTGCACCTACGTTGTAAGAAACAACCAATATACATACCATCAACTCTGCTCATCTAACTAACAAACTCTATGGCCTATAGAACCCGGAGGTTCAATGCCGCGTTTACAAAAGCTCTCCACTGACTTCTATCCGTAGCCAACTGGATCCAGTTTCTATTTTGTATTCCTATTTCTGCCAGGTGCATCTTACTATTGTCCTTCTATCTGCGGCTAGGTCTTCCTAATAGTCGTTTTCCGATTGTTCTTTCAGTTAAAACTTTGAAAGAGTTCCTACTTTCTTCCATCCTGGCTACATGACCTGCCCACTTAAGCCTCCTAGACTTGATTACCCTAATAATATTTGGTAAACCTTATAAATTATGTAGTTCCTCGTTATGAAGTTTACTCCATTCCCCATTCACGTTTCTCTTGGGTCCGATATTCGTCTCAGGATCTTGTTCTCAAATACTTTCAGCCACGTTCTTCCTTCTCATCTCTGCTCATCACACATTCTTATTTAAAGCGTGCTGGTGTCCACATTGTGAAGACTGTAGCTTAGCTCCATAAGTATTCAGCGCATTCTTGTAAAATGTCCGGAATACTCAAGAGAGTGTTTGGAACTGCCTAAAAAAATTTAATCAGGCTTTGGAAGATAGTGTGGTCTTTGGTAAGTATATATTCTCACATGTATTTGAAAGATTGGAATAGTTCGATTCTCTTAAGGCATTTCTTTTTGAAATTTTCTTTTATGTGCTGTTATTATAGCTATTTTACTTTTATGTTTTAGGTCTGTATATGTAGTTTTTGTTTTTTCATTGTTTAAAAGTTTTCGCGCCTTTTGTTTTAATTTTTTGTTTGTTTTAATCTCTTAATTTATATAATTTTTGTCAATTACTTTATATTCAAAAACGTTTGTTTTGAATTTTTAATGTGCGACTTGGGTCGGCCACAGACTTACTGTGACAAGGATAAATATCCTAGCTACTGAAATCCTATTTAAACCACAACCAATCATTCAATCAACTTTGCTGATTTTTTTTTTTTTTTGTCCTATCACCATATTTACATTTTTGACGTTTTTAAAATTAATTTTCAGTTCCTGCACTTTTTAGCTAAAATTTTGTTCCTTTATCAGATTCCAGCTAAGCAGATTGATTGAAGCTAGTGATGCATAAAACTAAAATTCCTTACAGTGCAGCCCAAGACAGGCTGTAGCTAGCCAAGGGGGTTTTGGCTAGAGCGTCTGTGTTCAGCAAACTTGCTGTTGGGTGAACACAATTACACCCATTCTCTCCGTGCAGATTGTATGTATGTACCATACCCGTCCTCAACGGAACGATTGGCTGTGTGTTTGAATGCCACGCTCGTCGCTGAAGGATTTAGGAAAGGCTATTAGTCTCTACTTAAAGACGAAAAATAGATGTCCTAAAAATCATCCAAGCCTATGATTCGGTGTCGGGGAATGACTTATTTGGAAAATTAAACAAAAATGAGTCTTACATACCACATCTGCCCTATCCGTCCCGATATTATGTTTACATACTTCACCCATCCTCAACGGAACAACCGACTGTGTGTTTATATGCCATACTGCGCTCTGAAAGATTAATAAAGCTAGCTTTTGTTACAAGTTGATGTTTAACAATAGTTGCAATAAAGGAGAGGCTTCGTAGTTAAATAAGTAAAATGTCAGACTAGAAACATACACAAACCATACCATAACTACGACCCTCCGCGCTTATATATTGGCTAGCGGGCGCGCCTTTGGATCACAAGGTGCTGTGTCCAATTCCCGGTAGGAGAGCATTTGAATGCATTACAATGGTTCCGATTCCACCTTAAACTGCAGGTCCATGTCTCAAATAGCATTGATGCTTAAGAAGGACGCTAAACTTCAGCAAACAAATCTTTCACATATGAACATTATCATAAAGTACATACGTTAATACGTTTACATTGTATGTCGGATAGTCGGAGACAAGAATTTAACCTCCGGCGAGACTGCGTGTGGTTGTGTGGTTCAGATTTCAAGTTAAATTGTAAATCCACGTTTCACACTGCCTCGGTGTTCTAATGGGATATTTAACTCCTAAACAAACAAATCAGGAGAAAATCTAAACTTGTATAGTTCTACAACTCGGATCATAGTAATAGCAATCGATAACTAAGATATGTTCAATTTTAGTTACGTGATTCCTGGAAATGTTGAAAACTATGTTAATAAACTATTCTATAGTCAAATAGAGAGAAATTAGCTATAAATGTGCTACGTTAGATTGCTTAATCAGTGATTTCAGAGCAACGGAGATGAAGCCATTGTGATTGTGTTCTGTATATTATTTACCCTACAGCCACAGTGGACTAAATTGAAATCTCTATCTTCATGTCCAGCTTTGTGCCCTGTTGACTAAAGGTAACGATGAGATATGCAAGAGACTGTTAGCTCATGGATTGATTAAATGATAAGAAATCGAAAAAGAAAGAAGAAAATATCGGACTTGATATTTATTCGCTACAAAGAACACGTATCTTTAGATACGCGTAAGAGGCAGGGTTGCAACTACAGGGAGGTCTGCCGGGTCCAGTCCTTCCCGCAAACTTCCTAACTCAGCATACATTTTTTACAGTTTCTTAATAAAACTATAATTGTTTAACAGGAAATAATTGATGTAGCATGAATATTGCTTTTACACTTCATCTCTACTCTTTCTCTTATAAAAACAATCTAGTTCTATCATATTTTTTTTCTGAAAATATAGGTGGAAGTATTTTACACCGTTCAATGTTACATAGACGTAGTGGCTTGAAGTATTGGTCCCCCTAAAAATTTCTGGATACGCACCTAATAAGAGGGAATGTTCTGCTTTCGATATACCGTATCAACATTGAATTTTCAAAAGTTTATCTATTACGTTAAAATTGTCAACTGTTTTTTTTTTCATTATACATATGCATAAGGAAGTATATTATTTAGGAGTAACGTGTAAATGCGTTACATAAGTAATAATTTGTCGTTAAGGCCCTTGGTTAAGAGCTCATTAAGGCTCTTGGTTAAGATTTCCACTATTGTGAATTACTCAATCGCAATGAATAATACCAAAAAAATGTAGAAAAGGAGGCAGGCAGCAGAGATGTTGTGGGTTAATGAAAACTTGTGACCCACCAAACCGTGACCCACTCTGACCCATCATCCACCATAACTCAATCACCCACCCGAACCCATCATCATCAACTCTGACCCATAATCCACGCCTTCCTCTCCACTGACTAAAATGTCTACACTTGTAATACGCCTAAAATAAGGCTGTAAAATTACCAGCTGTAAAATTACCAGTAATCGGAGTTTGAATTTCTATGGTCAATCGCTCAAGCACTGTTCTGTTACAATTCCGGCGGATCTGACTTTTATGATATAAAATGGTAAAGCGTTTGTCATGGATCATATTACGATGCATTTCAATTTAATTTAGCATATATAATTATTTCCTTGTTGAATTACATACACTTTTCAGTGGAAAATAGGATGAAATTTCAAAACTTCAAATCAAGGTAAAGCGGGCCAACGTAAACGGGAAAAAATCAATGTAAAATTCTATTGTATCTCGAAAGTCAAGTAGTAAGTCCTATTGCTATTATTACAATTACAAATATCAGTATCCTGAAGTCCTTTTTTCTACTTAGATATACTTGTCTCAGGTAAGTAAATAGTAACAAATAAAAAAGGAAGAAAAATGGAGTCGTTGAAAGTAAAACGTAGACGAATTTACCAATGTTCAGATGTTTCTACAATGCACTAAGCAAAGTGGGTCGGTGGGTCAGAGTGGATCATGGTGAGTCGGTAAGTCAGTTGGGTCACGTCCTGTTGACTCGGGACCCACTGATCCACTCCATTTCTACCAGGTAGTATCCATAAAATGCTATTCAATAAACTAATAACTGTTTCCAAACCTTTTCTTAAGGATCAGAACTTTGAGTGAGCAGTTTGTCATAATTGTCAGGCAACCAAATTTATACGCTATGCGAAAAGTCTTGTAAACAAGTACTAGTTAATGTAATAGCATTCTACAGACACTATCGGTCTTTCTACATTTTTTATGTTCTTTAAGTTATTCAGTAACATTTTAAGAAGTAGTATCTATGAGCTTAGCCAAGAATATTAACGCAAACTATTATGTCCAGTTACTAGTGGTGTACAGAAGGGGAGGATTTCGGGGTTCTAACCCCTTTCCTTTGAGCAAGATGATGTGTGAAAGTTAACATATGAACTGGGAAGCTTGAACTCTCCACTTTGACAAACTTCTCCATACACTATTCCCAATTACGGTTTATATATTATTCTATTTATATATTCCACATGTTTTATAAACATGCATACACAGAATATGAGTAAAATGAAAGTAATATGCATTAAAAATAAGTCCAGATAAAACATGTTACGATAAGTGTCGTAATAGACAAGTCGAAGTGAGTCAAATTGCGTTTGTTATTGCTTTATAAGTAGAGCCACGTCCAAAATGATTGTCACATATCTATAAATATGCTGTTGTAGCAATATAATTTGATAACAATTTCGCCCGGTATTTTTTTTTTTTTTATGTTAGTGTGTGTATAATCGGCAAAGACATGTATGTGGTAAATTTCATGTCGAAAGAGCAGTAAATAAGAACAATAAAACGAAAACAAAAGCAACATTTTATTTAATACATTCTAATTTTCGTATTTATAATTCTTTTCCTATGAAATTTACCACAAATATACATTTCCCGATTATACACATAGTAACAGTATTAGAAGTACCCTGGAAAATCACTATCAAATTACATTTCCACAACAAGACAGTTATGTGACAATCATTTTGAACACGAGTGTACATTATTTTTGTTTGTATTTATATGTTTCATGTGAATATACTCATATCAGTGCGTCATTTTTGTTCTATTAGAAATTAAAATTTTCAGATATAAAGATATAATAATAATAATAATAATAATAATAATAATAATAATATATTGGGATAAAGATGCGCTTGCAATTTTTAACTATTACAAGTAGTAGTAAGAGTCACTGTTAGGAGTATGAGTGTTACCGTTCAAAGACAAACAGCAATGCATGTAAATATAATACTGTACTTAACACAATAGTTAATATATATATATATAGCATATAATATACAAACAAATAATTAACCTGTTCCAGCAGAATAAAAAAATATTGTTGGCAACGATTATTTTCTAGAGCCATAATAAAATGTTTTTGATATCAAGAACCATGCAGTGACCCCGCGTAACGTAGTCATTAACGCTCTTGTGTTTGGTGCAAGCGGTCCCGTACACAATTCCGGATAGGGACACTCTATTTGAAAGGCATACAAGTCTTTCTACGCCAGCCATCCTGAATGCAGTTTCCTGGGTTTTCATCATTCACATCAGGTCCCAGGTCACTTCTTTTCTTCCCCCCGTTCTTCCCCACTTCCCCAGGTAGTGTGATCGCTGAGGGACATCGTTTTTTATACGTGACGGGGTAGAGTGGTCATAGATGCCGGAAGCCAAGTAATATAATTCCTGATACAAAAAATACGCATGAGAATCCACCCTCAAGCATATTATTATTATTATTAACTAGCACAATACCCTTTTTTCACACGGGGAGAATACTTTTCATTTTGAACATAAAGGGCTAAATTTTGATTTAAACTGCATTGGAAGTATTATTGTTCATCTCAGCAACCTCGAAAACTATGGATTTGACACCAATATCGGTTGTTTTCGATCATTTTCATATACCTTCCTTTTTCCCCTCCCTGTGCTTGCGAGGCTGAATTTGGATTTAAACGGCTTCAGAAGTGTATATCCCTTCTCCTCCTTCCCAAAGTTGCAGCATGAAAGTGAAACGATAAAAACCATCCCAGGCTCGAACCTCATCAATGTTGAAAATTTGATCGAGATCGATTGGTTGGTTCAAGAGTTATTGTCTCAAACATAGTTACTTTCATTTTTATGCATATAGATTAGCTGAATGCGATCTATTGAGAGATATACAGTGTGGCCCAAAAGTAGGTATACAGTACTGTATTGATCAGCTCATTGCATTTTATATCATTTCTTATTGCTATCCATCAAGTAGACTTAGTTTCTTTATTATTTGTTCTTAATGTTTTTTTTTATTTTTTATTTTTTAAAATTTTTTTTTTATACTTACATCTTAAGTTCGGAAGAGCCGAAGCAAATAAACCCATACACTAGAATATTATACTTGCAGGGGTGTATAACTACTTTTGGGCAATAGTATAAGTAAAGAAAAATTAAAATTTAACAATTAATAATAATTGTGGGCTCTATCTCATTAGCGATATTGTATGCATTGTTATCTTGTTAGTGTGGTGAAAAGCTTGATGGCGGTATACTACAGTATCAGTTTCATCACATTAGGCGTCGTGGTTATCATAAAGTATCAATTTTTGTTTACGAAAAAATAGTTTTTCTGGATTTTCTCGAAAACTACACATGAGGATTTAGAGACATTTTGTTCAGTCTGTGAGATCTATCGATTGGTACACGTCTCATCTTTGGATTTATTTTATTAAACGATAATACCAGTAATATTATAGAATTATTGCCTTCTGGGTATGTTTTGTAATACTTTATCCAGAACGTTTTATTGTGCAAGTGCTATCAATGGAGGATTAGGTTTTTTCCCGGTGGATAACTCTATTGACTGTAGTTTCCTTAGTTGCATGGCTATTCAGATTTTTTCTCCTTTTTTTATTGCTTGTTTTCAATCTTTTTCTTCCTGTGGCTAGGCTATTGGAAGTCAATTTCTTCCCTCAGTGAACATGGTTGCCGAACTGTCTGACCAAAGTACTCGAGCGTGTTGTGTGGAGGTGCACTTTGTAATCAATCTGGCAGAAAATTAATTGCGTCACCAACAGACATAGTCCAACCTGATCACCGTTACAAAACGTTCGTTATCTCTAAATGGGATTGAAGACCATAGTTTTCAATGTACTCAATTCGCTGTCGAGAGTTTCGATTTATGGGATATTGCAGTCCTTAGTTGGGGTTTGTCCTTCGGAAACGAATGAAAATACACAGCCATGGGTGTAACTGTATTCTCTTTGGAATATTGTCCAGTTGTTGTAAAATCATGGAGATTTGAAATACACGCTTTGTTTTTTCCCCTTTGTTTACTATTATGAAATTGAAATTGTGTCATACACACACAATGTCAAGTCACATCATTTTTTAATCGCGCTCAAAATCACCATTATTTCTACAGATGTCAAAAAGCCTGTTTGTTTTGGATGGTGTTTTTCATTCATTCTTTCTTTCTTTATAAAGGAATCATTCACATATTACGCAACGCTATTTTTGATCAATTTCTACTCCCCCCACCCGCTTGTCACACCTAATGCAAGGCCGAACCCCTCCTCCTTGTCACATAATGCCTTTTTTCTTTGCTTTTTTCCCACCAGTTTTGCTTATTATGGGGTTATTACAATAGAAAGAAACTAATTTTATTGGCGGAACTTTTTATTCCAAAATGTTTATATTATGAATAAATTTGTAATGTTTTATTTTCACCAACAATTCAAAGTACTAGAAAATTGTAGTACCATAATAATATTTTAACCCCATAAGGTGGTTTAATTAACCAATCTCGAGTTTTTGAAATTACATACTGTCATTTTCCCAAGGAGATCGTACCCATTCTTTTTGGTTACCGATGATTGGCAAGGAGGAAGTACTGCCGGAAGATATAGATAAAGCAGGATCTAAAGAAGTGACATCAATCTGTTCGTCCGGGATCCAGGATGCTTCCTTTATTTGAAGTTTGCCAGTATGGACGATGAAAAGAAATTCTCTTCCTTGTCGATCACAGATTCGACGTGGCTGCACATGTTGAGGAGCAAGTATCTCGTTTTTGAACAATCTTTCGAGCATCTTCTTTGGACTTCGGACTTTAGTTTACTCCTTTTGAATTTCTTCTTGTCATAAATCAGTGCCAGAATGGAAATAAACTCGATTTCTTCACAAAGATTAAAATTCAAAGAGCAAACAATTCAGTACGAGTTGAATATCAGACGAATTTGGTTTTTAATATATTATTTTGTTCTGCAAATCGTGGATCGTTCCATCGCTTAATATATTATTTCAAGAAAATATTCTTTTGTTTCACATGCGAAACTCCTTAGAAGAATGGAGATAATTCAAGTCAAAAGTTATGAGTGGGAACAGCAAAAAGAAACACGTTACGTAACGAAAACGTAAACCCTTTCCTTTTCCCCTTGTCACAGTTTCGTAACGCAAAGTCGAACTCCTGCGCCACCCTTGCCGCGTTTCCTACTATGTAAATGACTCCAAAAGGCCTGTGTTGTGGGTAAAACAAGGAATGCCTTGGGGAGTTTGGTATTCCTGACACTATTACTCAACTGGGGATGCACATCATATCTGATGTTTAACTTTTCTCAAACTCCCTCGTGGGTATATGGATAGCGTACTGGCTTTTTGCGCAGGAGACACGGGTCCGATTCCATGTAAGAGCATATGGTTCGGATCCCACATTAAGCTGTAAGTCCATGTTTCACATAGTTTCGGTACTGCAAAGAATCGGTAAACTCCAGTCTAACCAACAAGCTACTCTTCATTAAGAGTTGTGAAGTCATATGCTTGTTGGGATAAATTTCGAACAACTTTGCAACGTTTTCTTCTTCTGTTGTTTTTACGGTATTTTGCATGAATTAACAAAAATAGCATAATTTATAAATTCAACTCGGGATTATTGTTCGAAATTCTGCTAGAAATTCGTTTATTTATGTCCTTTATAGTCTTATAGTTCACACCATAACATAAAAAGCAAGTTTCTTAAAAATTTCCACTTTAATATCTCTACATTTGAACTGTGGTGGTGTAGTCTGTAAGGTGTCAATATACCAGGCAACCTGCGTTCGATCCCTCAAAAAAGAGAGAACCGGCCGTACAAACTGTGTTAGCCGTAAAATAGTTACTAAATAGGCTGAGTTAATGATACAGTGGAACTTCTTTAATTCGAACTTAAAGGAACCATAATCAATGTTCTAATTATCCACAATTTCAAGTTATTCCCGTTTATATAACATTAAATTATATCAGCTACTTCTTGTAAGACTAGTACGTTTTAATGCAGTACGATACTATTTATATAATACACATTATCATTTATTAATAAGCACAATACATTTTTCTCGGTTTTTGTGTGTGTGTGTAATTTGTAACGTCCTGTTGCTTGATCTGTGGATAAATGCCAAACTTAATGTTTGCACAGCAGTGTAATACACGATAGAGCGTTTATCGGTCAACACTTCAGATTTTTAAACTTTGTCCAACACATATACAGAGTATCCAGATTTTGATTTTAAAAGAATCCATTTTCAAAACACTGTAACTTGTAAAGGAAGCAGCTGTCAGTGTTTTGGTTTTTCATATAGTACATTTAGGTAGCTACACCTCTCTCCACGGACAATTAAGCCACAGATTGCATTTATTCTTCAGATGATAAACTTTTGAACATTGTAAATTTTTTAATTCCAGTGTCAGGTGTTTTGGTTGATTTTGTCCATTTTGCGTACAAATTTCATTAAGTATATACTGGGCATAAGATGGGCTCTTCTGTCCTGAACGTTTTTTCCCCCTTTTATTAGCCTAGGGTTTACCAGCCTGAGTACTATAAGTCAACGCAAATCTCTATAAACACAAAAATCATTACGTACTGTCAAACAAAAATGGCTGCCATTGGAGATAAGAAATTATAAAAAGTTAAAATTATTATTTTTGGACTCTGTATTCATGTAGAAATCCACAAACAAACAAAAATATTTGAATAAAGTAGTCAAGTAACTCTCATTCGCTCACTTCATATCTTTTGACCATGTCGTAAATGTCTTGTAGGGAACTAAAACAGAAAAACTAAGAAAAAAAAACAACTAAGCAAGGGATAACACAAAACTGATATTGGTAAAAATTGTCATCAGCGTTTGTCATTTCAGGAAGAAGATATTTATTCATCATCATTGGTATTCTGCTGTTATTGGTAGGTCACTGAGAAGCTTTCGTGTACCCGGCCTTTAACTAACCTCTTTGTTTTCATGTACGTTTTTTTTCTGTTTTAGTACCATCCATCAGCTGTAGCCTCTTTCATTCCCTCTTTTCCCTGCCTCTATACCCTCTAACACATTATTCATGATACAGTTCCTTCTCACCATTGTCTCAGCCAGTTTCTCTTCCCCTTTGCAATTACTGCACATTTAAAATTTTTCGTTTCTTTCGTATTATTTCTAATATCTTCTCACTCATTTTTCATTTGATTCAGCTATTTTTTTCATTTTTCTCTATATTCTTATTTCGAAAGCTTCTGGTCTTTTTTCATCACTTTTTCGTAATACCCATCTCTCTGCTGCATATAGTACAATAGTCCACACGAAACATTTTGTGAGTCTTTCTCTCAATTCTTTATTGAAGGACCCACAAAATATGCATTTCTTCCCCGTAAATGCTTCTTTCTTCATTCCTATCCTTGCTTTTATTTTACGTTCACACTTCATGCCAGCACTAATAATACTACGCGGTATTGTAAACTAGTCATTTCTTCTATTTTCTCCCCTCCTACTTCTATTAGTCACCGACCACTTCGTTGCTATCACCATTGGTTTTGTCTTTTTAACATTTATTTTCATTTCCATGTTCTTGACATCCCTTCCTCAAGTTTTCTAACATCTTATTAATTTTCTTTCCAGATTCCGCAACAATCTCCATTACAAACCGTATATACCTAAACATTCTACCTCCCACCGAAATACTGTCTTTATTAGACTGTGATAAAAACTGTATCTGTTGCAGTGAAGCTATAACCTATCCACTGAGTAGGGAGTGCATTGCATGTCTTTGCAAGATTGCCCCATGGACTCACTGGCGTCTCTGGCATGTAAAATTTTGGGGGGACATAAAAGAAAGTGATTTAAATCGTACTACCTAGCCCAACCTGTTTATTATCTTGGATTTCCTTTGTGATCTTTCTGCTTACCTTCACGGACCCCCTAAGGTATAACTCTGTTATAATCGTTTCACAGCCTGAATATTATATTCCAAATAATAATTATTATTTATATGATATTCTGTCGTTAGTAAATAAATTAAATTAGAATAAAATATTGAATATTTTGGTACTTCAAAATATTGGGGGGGACGCGTCCCCCTCGTCCCCCCGCCAGAGACGCCCATGCATGGACTACTGTATGCGCTACTGCTGGGCCATTATACCTTCATATCCTGTGTACCAACGTACAAAAGTAAATGTCCCATAGTACATGAACATGGTTCACTTTGTATACTGTATAACTCTGTTTTATCATTTTCAAGTTTTGATAGGAATTTAGAATAAAACAAAAATACATACGCGAAATTGTAAAGTAATCGTCTATACTTAGAAACATATTTATGTTAAAAAAAAAAAGTAATTAGCCAGCATTATAAGAACAAAAATATAAGAAAGAATAAGATGGAAACTAAAAAAAGAAAAGAGTTCCATAATGTAAGTCTTTCCCAGTATAGTGTGCGGGATCTCAGAGAGCATATAAAATTTATTACTATGTTAGAAACTTGTCCAAACTTGTAGTCATGATACTGGGGTGTAATTTTAGGTCGCTGGTTGTTCTATCGACTCATTAGCAGCATTTCCTACTTGTTTTCCTTATTGGTTGTTTTTCCTCCAGTTTCTTAGAAGTTAGTGCTTTCAAACAATTCCATTCTGAAAGTTGAATCTTCTTCTTTGCAGTTTTGTTTGGTTAGTTCGTAGAATTTTGGATTCGTAAATGAGTAGGCATTTCTTTTTCTCTCTCTAATTTTGAACTTTTTTTTTTAAATTGAAACTTAGAATCACATCATATTTTCACATTTGCTGTAATTGAATAGTATACCAACAATTTTGTAATCATGTATTTAATAATAGACTATTACAGAATGAAAGTAGAGGGGCACGGTGGCTCAGTGGTAGAGTGTATACCTCTGGTACGTGGAGTCCCTGGGTCGATCTCCGTCCAAGCAAGTTTGTGACGGACAACATGGTGCTTGTGGGTTTTCTTGGGGTACTCCCGTTTCCTTCCACTTTCTCATTCCACCGATTCTTCCATCATCATTCCCTTGCTTTAATCATCATCTCCCTTAGCCTAACAGGCATAATCGTGGGACATTAAACTCAAAGATTTCATTTTATTACAATGTGTCTTATTCCAAACAACATTATAAAATTTCTTTGTTTCATGCAAGTTTCGTTAAAATTCGCCCGATGTATTACCCTTCTTTAGACGAACCTAATCTTTTGTGAAACTAGATTTACTTGAATACTGCTCATTGAAGCGTAGGAACTAATTATGACAAATAAAAGAAAATAATAAAATCGACCCAAAGCAAACAAGTTTGCGTTACGGTTTCGGAATTATATCATTTCCTTCATCAGACATAACACGGTGGGGGACGGGAGTTCATAAATTACGATTAAAAATAAGCGTTAATCCCGTGAATAAGTCCGAAAGAACATTTTGGTTAATGGGTAGACGCCTACCGACTTCATCACCGCAGACGTATTCTGGATAATACATTGTTAGAAAATCTAGAGCATTGTAGTCGCCGTCTAAGTTTTTCTTATTGATCTTGAGTGCAGATGTGTAATTGGAACGCAGATTCTAAGTGTAATGCCTTTGTTAATATCTCAAAATCTCGCACGTAAGAACCCACAAATGAATTCCATATTCTGTAGGTTATATATATATACTAGCAGCGTTCACCCCGCTTCGCTGCGGTCACCCCGGAACGCAATAAACTTTGTTACTTAGATAATTTTTACTTTTTCGCTTTCAAGTGATATGATAAAAACCATAGAAGATTGCACTAATGTTAACATTATATCGCCTGTCATTTATGTTAACCCGCCCCGCTTCGCTGCGGTCACCCCAACCCGCCCCGCTTCGCTGCGGTCATCCCGGAACGCAATAAACTTTGTTACTTAGATAATTTTTACTTTTTCGCTTTCAAGTGATTTATAGCGCCTGTCAGTTATGTTAACCCGCCGAGTCACAGGGTCATGCGGGTTGCATATAAATACGTTTATTTTTATACCTATGATGAACTAATAACAAAGGATTTGTACGTATGGACACCTGAATGGTCAATTATCTCAAGACACTGGTAATTGAAAATTAAAGTGATATGATAAAAACCATCTAGGGTCCACATCCTAACAACCCCCCAAAAATGAAAGAAATCGGTTCAGCCGTATTAGCGTGATGAGCGGACAAAGGATTTTTTGTACGTATGGACACCTGATTGGTCAATTATCTCAAGACACTGCTAATTGAAAATTAAAGTGATATGATAAAAACCATCTAGGGTCCAAATCCTAACAACCCCCCAAAAATGAAAGAAATCGGTTCAGCCGTATTAGCGTGATGAGCGGACAAAGGATTTTGTGCGTTCTCTTTTATATATATAGATATATACACCGTATATATAAGCTGCAGATCACCGAATATAATAAAAATCTTTAGATTAAGACGTCTGAAGTGTACTATTTTGCTGAAACTGTCAAATGGCTTTTCACGACACTGATATCCATTTGACAGTTGGAGGATTACTCATGGTCGCGTGGGTTCATGCGTAAAATCAGCAAAAGGGCTCGCGCTTACTAATTTCATTAAGGCTTAAGGCTCGTCAATCACTGAAGTTCGGACTCGCGCTCGCTCGGACTCGGATCTGGCTCGCTGTTCACTTATAGTGCTTGTGCTCCAAGTTTTCGTTCTCAACTGTTGAGCTCAAGGCCGATTGAGACTGAGAGCCGCGCTCGCCAGTTTGGAGTTTGGTCTTACCGGGAAGTATTGGCGGGGTATATAGAATTCTACTAGAAAGCGTGTAGAAAAGACACCTTTGGAAAGATCAGGAAGATAACATGAATCAGAATCTTCGGAAGTGGATAAAAACCGTTGTAACTAAAGTATCTTGCAACAATTTATCATCCACTAGCCGGCTTTTATTTGTTAAGTGATGAACATTTAGGTTCCTTAGACCATTAATAAGTGCGTCATTTAGGGGGCCAATTGCTTCCCGTTGAGTTTGAGATATAATATATTTTAATCAATAGTATTAATCAGTAGTAATATATACAGAGAAAAAAAGACGTATTTGGGATACATAAAAACGTCCCGTATGACTAGATGTAACATTATGCAGCAAAGGTATAACTGAAAACGTATGTTTTATAATAATTTCTGTATAAGTGTTCCATCTATACGTACTTCTATGAAAGAAAGAACTGTATGTAGGCGGTAAGAATTTTTCATACAGATGGACGTATGTAAGATACATCTGTCGTACGTAACATACGTGTACGTATGTAATATACGAAAGGCTGTTAGATGTCAGATTTTCTACAGCGACATTATGTAACATCTAAGCGGGAAAATAGCAGTACATATGTAGCGTATGGATAACGTGTATGCTCCGTACAAATATCCGTAGTGAACATACGGATTCCGTATATTTTTACAATATACCGCTGTCCGGATAACGGATTTTTCTCAGTATACTAGTGAAAAACGTAAAAGTACTTATGTAGTTGGATAGTCTTGCCCCGCTCCTAGCAAAGGTTGAAATGAAGCCACTTCTATTAAGTCAGAAAGATTTTGCGTTTAGAAAGTACTAGATTCAATCTTCTTTCTCAGTATAAAACGTAATGTATGTTTTACAGCTATACAATCATACCGTTAAATGGGAACACTTTTAGGTAACTTTATGGGTGAGACTACAGGCTATTTAAAATTAGAATTAGAATTCGCATTTTTGGCTTAGCCTTTTGCTACGTAACTGTAGTGAAGGGACCATAGGCTTTTAGATTGACATACTTCTAGCTACTTTAACTGGATTTACTTTTAGGCAATTGTAAGAAAGAGATCGTATGATTACTAGATTTTATTTATTTACTTTTTGTGTCGCTTCTTTGTTTTTGGCAGCGGATTTCCAAATCAAACGCAATTACGCAATACAATATAATGTTTAGAAAGACAGATTGAATAGGTAGAATCCTCAATCTTGTAGACACAGTTAGGTGCTTATATGAAACACGATTTGCATATATATGCGTACAGTTTTCTAGAGATTTCGTAACCGAATTGACACAATACCTATTACTTACAGAACTTTCTTATTTCTGAAGTTCTGCAAGATAAAGATTGTTGTATTTTTTTGCTGCATAAACAAAATATTGGATGGTTGCTCGGATGCTCCTATGAATACTAACATCTTGATCGCTGGGTTATCAAAATAAGGTTCTTCCATAGGGATTTACTTCGTAGCATCATCATTTTTCTGTGTATTTTCTCTATACTTGCCCTTTTCCTCTTTTGCGTAGTCACTCTCCCAGTGCCTCTGAGGCAGTCTGAATCTTGTGAAAGACGTCGACCGCTTTATGAGAACGGGGCTCCTTCTGCGAAATCTAATTAACGAGCATCTCATTAAAGAGTTTCTGCCATCCCTTTGGAGTGTGAGAAGGGTACGGCATGGCGTGCGTCTCAGTAGGATCGACTGGAGAAATAGCAGCATTTTTCATTTGGTCGTCTTCCCTCTCTTTTCTTCTTTCTCTCCTTTCCTCGTTCAAGGTTTGTGGCATCACCTTAGGGAAAGAAACCCCCTTGAGATGTTTGGAGCTGCTGTGATGAATTTGACAGGCCTGATGAGTCCGCTGTGAACGTATGCAAATTGAAATAATGTAGCGAGAAGAATCGCTATTCGTTAAGGGTGATTTTGCTAGTTGTGTTCCAGCTGAAATGCTCCGGGTTGTCATTAACAACTATTTACCTTATTTTTTGGTTCAAAGGTTAAATTTCATTTGAGTCGCTTTATTGAGCACTGAGTTAGCTTTCGACGATTTCCTCTGTAGAATCCCCGTTTGAAGTTTGTCGGAATGTGCTGTGAATTGAACCAAAAATGCGCAAATAGAACTGGTATAATGTGATTCAAAAACCTACACAAGACAATTTTCAGACCTTCATTTCAGTTATTCCTTTTTAGGTATTTACTAGCGAATGCTTCTGCGTATTACCTCAGGCAATATAGGGAACCACTTCTTTCCTTCTGCTTTTTCATATTGATTTCTTGCATGCAAATGACAAATTCGTGGTCTCTAAAAACAATATTGCAACAGCAACAATAACTACTACTACAATAATAATAATAATATAATGGTAATAATAATAATAATAATAATAATAATACCCATCCTTATGTCCAAACGTCTCAAAAGAAATATGTAATGATAGTGAAATTCTCTCTTTCTTATCTTCCAGCTGGAATTTTCAAAACTTGTATAAATAAATCAGACGTATTCTATATACCATGAAGTTGCCCTGTACACAAAATTTCGTCCTTGTTTATTCAGCTAGATAAATTCGTGAATTGGCACGCATTCTTCCTTCTTCACATAGTTTATCCTTAAAAAAAAAAAAAAAAAAAAAAAACGAATTTACTGAGCGTGAAATCAGGAAGGTCATGAGGACAGTTCATCCACAATAATCTTTGTCTTCAGCTCTGTCATTTCAACGATATTGTAGGTTACGTTCAGAAATTGGCGAACTGTTCTATTGTAGGCAAATAGTTAACCTGAAGACATTAAAAAAAAAAAAAAAAAAAAAAAAAACATGAACCGTAGAATTCACTTCGCGACATTGGATAGAAAACGACCACATCAGAGAAAACTTGTAATGTACAAAGATTGCATGAGGGTTTTCACTATACCATATACGAGACCGGGTTCGATTGTCAATGCGAAGTGATGTGGTTAGTTGGATTTGAGTTTAGGGTCTCTTTCAGCACCAAGGCTGTGTGAGACTAGACCTACAGTTTAAGGTGGAATCTGAACCACCGTAAAGCGTTTTAATTCCAGAATCCTCTACCACAAATTGAATCCGGGACCACGTGCCAGGCAGTAGACCAGCTGGGAGGACTGGAAGCTGATGTGGTTCGGATCCTACGTTAGATCCACGTCTCATACAGCCTCGGTGGTGAAAGGGACCCTAAATTCCAATCCAACCAACTTCAACATATACACACATTATTGCGCTTGGCTTTGTATGGGATGGAATGCTGCTTCATGACTAAAGATTGATGCTAAGCAGTTGTTTTATCGCTTGGTGCAACTTGGAAAGTCTCGCAACACTATTTTTCTATCTAAAGCATGTATCAAGTTATAGTTTCTTAATTACTGTAAGGTGTAGTGCAAATTTCTTTTCGTGGAAGGTATCTCTCACTCATTATCAGCATCTGTATAACTAATGGATTAACTTGCGAACACATTCCTTAAACTTGGATTGAAAATGACCACCATGTGACGCAGTCTCTCCGGCTATGCTAGGATGCGCGCTGTATTTTTTTTTTTTTTTTTTTTTTTTTTTTTTTTTTTTACAGATACATTCCTAATTTTTGAAGGTGTCAAAGCATCTTTGTATCATGGGTTGTGGTGCTACACTGTTACGAAACTCCCTTAGCGAAGGCTTTAGAACACTGGTGCATGCCATGAATTTGTTTGCACGTACCCAGTCGTGTAAGATCTCTTTTCAATGGGTGACACCATTCTGAAAGTTTCAGTCTGGTGGTAAAACTAAGCAGTTTTAGGTAATACTGAAATATTTTAAATACTTTATATATGTAGCATGAAGTTTCAAATTCTTGAAATTTTCTTTCTGCAGGTGTAATTTATTAAGTTGTTTATGGATATAGTGCATATCAAAATTCATTTGATACACTTTCTGTATTTTGTGTAGTTGTAATTGTGACTTTCAGGTGACATTCTTGGTTTTGGTTTGGAGTTTATTTTCAGGAATATAGTGAATAGTTTAATATTCTACTTTTTGATTTCAGACTGGCATAAGAATATATATAGTTAATCTTACGTTGAATTCCTGTTTCACATACTATGATGCTCTCAATAAACTGTAGTTCGTCAGCTTAGAATTTCTGGACTATACTACATTTATAAAAGTATGTAATTCAGATTTTTTTGTACATGTTATGCTTGGAGAACTGTAATTTCGAAAAGCAGGAATACAATTGTGCAACGGCCGAAGAGAAGATATGATAATTATATATTTTAAAAAAAATAACTGTATTAATTTGTTTACTTCTTTTTCTTTTTTGTAGGTAAGTGGAAAACCACATTAAAAAATGAAAGGCTCTAAAAAAATGTAAGGTTGCCGTAAGTATTATAGTTTCTTTCTTAACGTTTAAGTGTTAGATTTACTTTCATGGTTTTAAAGATGAAAAATTGTGTTTATTTGTACATATTTCTGAGCATCATCAGCGTCTACGGACTGTCATGTAGGAGGATGTCATCCTTCTACGAGCACACCATCCGAGGAAATGGGGAAGAAAGAAACGAATAGTGAATGAAGGAAGCAGGCTGGGAACTGCGTATTAGGTACCATCGCGCTATAAGCCTAATGTGAATGAGAAAAACCCAGGAAAATCCCACTCAGGAGACCTATTGGAAAAAAACTGTTACACTTTTTCGATCCAGTGTCCACACCGAGAATTAAACTCGGGTTTGCTCGAACCAAAGGCGAGAGCGTTAGTGACTACGCTGCGCGGGACCACTAAAGATGGAAAAGAAACCATAAATGATTAAAGTGATCATTTAACTTGCTATCTATCTCCCATTCCTAAATTATGACGCCAATTTATGTACTTTTAAAGCATGAAGAATAAATTTTGAACATCTCAGGATTGCTGCACTTTTTCGGAGGAATTACATACACATAAATATGTAGAATATATGTATCCTCAGCTCCAACAATAATTAGTAACACCTAGAACTTATGGCAAGGTAAACTGTCAGGAAAAATGAGATGAAAAGTCAAAGAAGAAAACCCACTTAAATATATATCGATAAAAGACATCATCATCATAGATATTTTACCATTATTAGCAAGTCTTTTTTCCGCAAACTGAGAAGCTTCCGTGCATCACGGTCTTCAATTAACCTTTTCATCTTCACGTAGGAATTTTCTGTTTTAATTCAGAAACAACATCTGAACTTCAATTGTAGCCGCTTTCGCCTTCATCTTCTTTTCTTGCCACCATACCTTCTAGTCCTTCATAATTCACTTCGTTGTCAGCCAGTGTTTCTAGTGTTTCTTCACATTTTCATTTACATTTAAAATTGTCCTTTTGTCTCTCGTTATTTCTAATATTTCTAATTCGTTTTCCGTTTGAAGAAGCTAATTCTCTCCCATTCTTCTCCACACCCACATTTCTCAAGCTTCCAGTCTTTCTTTACCGCTTTTTCATAATTTCCATAGTTCTACATCATATAGTGCAATACTCCACACGAAGCATTTTTAGAAATTTGATGAAAAGACAAAGGCGTGTGAAAAATAATTGTAAAATTTGGTAATTACATGATCCGTAATTGTTCAAGTAACTTAGCTCATATCAAATTATTTTTATTATTTTACATTGAGAGTAAGTTAATTTATAAGTGTACTGTGTTTATGTGTATTACAAGTGGTTTGGGTACAAAACCTCGCGGCCAGAACCTCGTGGCGACAACCTCGCGGACCAAAACCTCGCCTGGCCAAAACCTCGCCTCCCAAAACCTCGCGGCCCAAAATCTCGCCGGGCCGAAACCTCGCCTGGCCAAAACCTCGCCGCCCAAAACCTCGCCGCCCAAAACCTCGCGGGACAAAATCTCGCCGCGCCAAAACCCCGCCTGGCCAAAACCTCGCCGCCCAAAACGTCGCGGGGCCAAAACCTCGCCTGGCCAAAACCTCGCGGGGCCAAAACCTCGCCATACCCAAAATCTCGCCATCTGACCAAAATGTAAATGTTCCAACAGATGATAAGGATGACGGTATAAAAGATGCTGTTTCAGAAGAAGTATCACGGGTATTTTACCAAGTCCCGCGATACCATATGAAAATTCTATTTCTGTATTAGAGGATTTCAATGTGAAGGTAGGGCGAAAGGATGTTTTTAAACTGGTTATAGGGGGAAAAAGTCTGCATAAGGAAAGTAATGACAACTAACGGGATTAGTTTCGTGAACTTTGGAACATCCAAAAACTTAAAATTTTAACAAAAATCTAATAATATTTATGAAAGTATGAAATAATATATATGAGTTTTTACGACATCCCTTGATTATGTCCTGTAGGTTAAAGGAGACGTAGATGACCAGGATGAAGGAAATGATCGAATAAAGAAAGTGGGAGGAAACGGGAATAACCCGAGGAAGCCCACGCACACCATGTTTTGTATATTACTATTATTATTATTATTATTATTATTATTATTATTATTATTATTATTATTATTATTATTTGTAATGTGGAATTGCATATTAAGAAACTCATTGGATAAATTTTAAAGAAAATTTTCATTCGAGGCGAGGTTTTGGCCACGCGATGTTTTGGGTGGCGAGGTTTTGGCAACGCGAGGTTTTGGCCCGGCGAGATTTTGGCCCGCGAGGTTTTGGCCCGGCGAGATTTTGTCCCGCGAGGTTTTGGGCGGCGAGGTTTTGGCCCGGCGAGATTTTGTCCCGCGAGGTTTTGGCCACGCGAGGTTTTGGGCGGCGAGGTTTTGGCCACGCGAGGTTTTAGCCCGGCGAGATTTTGTCCCGCGAGGTTTTGGCCGGCGAGATTTTGGGCGGCGATGTTTCGGCCGCGAGATTTTGTCCGTATCCCATTACAAGTAAAATTTAATGTTCTGCCACTAATTAAACTTTGCGTAGATGGAAAGTACAGAGAAACTAAGAAACTTCATTTGATTTTTTTTTTTCATGATATACACAAAACATATTGCCATCTTCTGCTTTGATGAGAAGACGTGTTGAATTTTTGAGGTTGTAAACATTTTTATCACACGTTGAAGTCATTGGTTGTTTTAATTGTTCTCCGCATGTAAGGCATAAAGAAGCATGTTTTCTTTATAAACTCCCCGAATTAATTCTAGAGGTGTAGTAAAAGTTGATACTCACACAAAAAAGTTTCATAGAGCCTATCCAATCCCCCCCCCCTCCTCATACCGCAATATTTTCACTTTCATATGAAACGGGAAGGAAGAACGAGACAAAGACAGCTAATGACATAAAAGCACTAAAATAAAATTCGTAGAAAACTAGAAATAGGCAAAATATACCAAAAATTTCTGGCTTTAGTAGTTACTACAGGATAATTATTGCTATAATTTTTTTCATTTGGTAAACGAAGTTGCCATTCTAGAATACTATGTCAGTATGTTGGCGAAAAAAAATCTTTCTGTGAATATAGCCTATACATGGGTATCCAAAGGGATTTTTACAGGAGGGTGCAGGGTTTATAATATTTAGGTTTTATATATTTTCTTATTTTGTTTCTAACTTTTGATGGTCTTTTGGCAGATAAGATTCAATTCGAGTAATGGAAGGATAAGGAGTCGCTCAGAAGATAATGTGTATGGTACCATCTCGATATTCACGACATAGTTTTCAATAAAATGATAAACACTTTTGCTGACCATCTAGTAAGGAGTATTTTTAACGGAATTTGGAAATTATATATATAAGAGGGAGAGAGAAAATATTGGAGATATACTATATACTTTAGGGAATATTGCTTGTTTCCGTAACCTTAATTCAAATTATTGATAGACATAAATTTAGGTAGACATCCATGCATATAAGTGAAATACTGTATGCTAAACATACCAGACAAAAATGAATCATACCGTAAAACTTACCTACTACCAGATAATACCGCCTCGTTTGGATTCTGTTCGGGATTGCCTACACGTGGTATTGGAAGTATATGATATCAATCTGCATGAACTTGTTCATCAATAAATCCTGTAGTTATAACAGAATATGAGAATGTATATTTCTAGGTTTCACCCACTGCACCAAATACTCCCGTATAGTTTCAATTAAATCTGGAGACTTCGTAGATCAGGATTTAAATCTTGACACTTTGTGGATCAGACCAGATGCAACAAGGTGTTTGTGTTCCTAAAACCAAGTACAAATTCTTTAAACCCTTTGAACACCACAGTTGAAATCTTCGAAAATTAGTTTGTCATTTGCATATTCATCGTGAGAATATTCGAGAAATGTCAACACCTGATCACTTTGAATTTCCAAATATGCATTTAGATTCATATTAACATCCACCTATATGAGTCCCAGACATGGTACGGAAAATACTCTCACAGCATCACAGAACGTACCCAGTGTGAACCACATACTGGGGATGAAGTGCTTCATTGGGCTTTCAGTGCACTCGAGGCCTTACATAGTTGGAATATAGACAAAAAAGCGACTCATCGTGTGACATTATTCGTTTCCAATCCACCACAGCCCGGTATCTATGTCATGGTTCCATTGAAGGCACAGCTTTATTCATCGCAGTGAGCAATGGCGTCTTTCGTGATTCTCGGTTCCAAAACAGCCGTGATACCTGTCTGTTAAGATCTTCCTGCAATCATAGTTCTGACTCCATTTTATAACCATAAATATATTAGACCATTTCGTGTCAACTCGTTGGAGAGCCCACTTTAATACAGCAAGAAGTTAGGCATCTAATCGAGGTCTTTTCATACACCCGAGCAGTACGTTGACCCCAAGAAACTGTTTTTCATATGAATTCAGAATTCGACAAACAGGTTCCATTTCTGACGTTCTCCCTCTATTGTAACTGTAAGTTATAGATCTATACTCCGGTTTCAATATTGAATTAACATGGTTGTGACATTATCATAGTACCACAATATGAAATAAAACTCACTTGTTTTATCATTCCTACATTGGCATATTTGAGGTAGATGGCGTTTTCTTCACTGACCTGATAACTACCTTCTGTCAGATCCATCGTATTTTTAGAGATTAGCAATTTTTGGAGATGGTAGCCCTCTCACTAACTAACTATATGGCCTATGAAACCCACAGGTTCAATGTTGCATTCACAAAAGCTCTCCATTGACTTCTATCCTTAGCCAACTGGATCCAGTTTCTACTTTGTATTCCTATTTCTGCGAGATCCATCTTAATATTGTCCTGCCATCTGCGCCTAGGTCTTTCTAATGGTCGTTTGCCGATTGAACTTCCAGTTAAAAGTTTGAATGCGTTCGTACTTTCTTCCATTCTGACTATATCAGGGAGTCTACTGGTCATGAAAGTCATGAAAAAGTCATATATTTTGCTTAGTGGTCATGAAAGCCATGAAAAAGTCCTTTATTTACCCAACTGGTCATGAAAATCTGAAATCTCAGAGTATATTTTTATACTTTTATACCTCATACTGATGTACTGACAGTTGTATCAGGTCAGTAATTGTGAGAATTTCCCCCACCAGTTAGTGCTGGCTAACTGGTACTTTACTGTCTTCCTAGCTGCTCCCCATTTCATCTTCTAGTCTCTGTAGAATAGTAACAACTTTTTACTGTCCAACTTTCTGATCTGCTATTTCTTTACTTCTAAGAAATGTAAATTGTGTATTTTTGGGCCTTTAGACTTATGCAAATAATATTATTCGTTTGAGTTTGCAGATTTTAAATTTGATGATCTATTTTTCTAAAACGAATTTCTTTTATAATTTGTTTTGTCTTTAGGCAGTTCTCTGAGTGCTTAATTTCAGACAAATTTCTGCTAGATGGATAATTATACTCAGAATTAAAACTTCAAATACAGTATAGAGTGATTCACTGGTAAGAGCAGGCCCGTATTTAGGTAAGTGCTATTCTGTGCTCGAGCACAAGGCGGCAGAATTTTAGATTCTTTCTCTAAGATTCACAATAAGTGATATTTAAGACTAGCAACCCGCATAGTTCCAATGCACCACTGATGGTAGAGTTTATTATTACTAATGGTAAATTTTTATCGCCATGGTCATGAAAATTTGAACAAAAAGGTCATGAAAAGTCATGAAAAAGTCATGAATTTACTTTCTGGTATCCCAGTAGACACCCTGTATATGACCTACCACCTGATCCTCCTAGATTTGATGGCCCTAACAATGTTTGGTAAACGGTATAAATTGTGTAGTTCCTCGTTATGAAGTTTCCAGCATTCCCGTTTCTTTTGGATCCGAATACTCGTCTAAGGGTGTTGTTCTCACATACTTTCAGTTTACGTTCTTCCCTTAGAGTAAGCGACCATGTGTCGCAGTCGTAGAGAACGACAGGCATGAATATCGTTTTATATATTTTAAGCCTCAGATTCCTCGACATAATTCGCGACGACAAAAGATTTTGAACTGAATAATAACACGAATTCCTTGCTTTTAGTCGATATTTAATTTCTTCGTGAATATGGTTTTGGTCTGTTAATATTTATCCTAGATGCCGCCTACATGATGGGAGACGTCTACGTGATTTTATTCATTAGTTCGATTGTACAAATTTACGCGTACATATCAATTACAACAATGTGCGCTAATACTGAGTGATGAAACTATATCAGTAAAAATATTAATTAGAATAGAGCTTATAAATCAAAAAATGTAGAAAATCTAAGACATCCTGTAACGAATGGTTAATGAATTTTATTCGTATTGCTATTATTTCGTAACTGTGTAATGTTCTGTTACGTCAGAAGACACTTGGAATAATGTTTCAGCAGTAAATCGAGAAATTTCTGTTTGAGACATAACGAGGACCGTTCTTTACCGATCCATTCTGAAAGAAGCTTTTCATCTGCTGCGGTTGTAATCAGCTCAGTCGACTTGGCCACAAAGACAATGAAAGCAAATGAACTCAAAGGAAATCACAAGAGGCACAAACGAAGGAAAGCTGCTTTGTGATAAAGAATCTTGGCATGAACTGGGCTATTAGATTCTCCGTCTTTTATGTAGATTCATGGGAAATGAGCAATATTTGTGGACAAAACAGAAAATCGAATAATACCTGAAGTAAAGGCACTAAAAGAAGTGTTATTCCTATACCATATAAAGGTGGTATTGGCTCCATTTCTTCAGATTTCTTTGCTTAGTTCTTTTAGGCAAATGGTAGCTTGTACCTTTAAAAATATTTACTCTGGCCTATTCCCTTTGAAAATCCATTTCAGTGTTTCTGTTCGGGTCAGGACAGAATTTAACGAGTGTTATATTTTAAGTAGGCTCAAATTGTGCGGAATAATGTGGCGAACCTGGATACTTGGTGGAAAAGTTTGTTTATTGTTTGTTAGGTTTTGCAGAACAAAAGTGAAAAGGTCGCTCATAAATACGATTGGAGGTTATTTACTTTGAAGAGGTATTTTGGTGGTAATGTTAATTTTATGTTTAAATAGATACAATGTGAAGTATGTCTGAGTTTGAAAGACAGAATACATTATTGTTACTTGGAAGTTTCCTATCTGATTTGTACCCGTGTATTTGTTTACCTGATTAACTATCTAGGTTATTATGTCATGAATAGTTTTCCAAAATCACTATATAACAAGATAAATTATAATACCAACTAAAGTTGTCTCTCTTCATTTTAATTTATCAACACTTTCGTTGATTATTATTTATTGTTTTCAGTCTAAAATGGCGTTATAACAGTATCTTGAAATGTGTAAGTAAATAAATAACGTAATAAATACAAAATTTCGCTCTCTTCATATCTTTTTTTTTTCTTTTTTTGTGCGAAACTTACAACTAGTTGGGTAATCTGTCCAAGTTGTAACAACAAAGTCTCTTACATTGGGAAGTTCAGCGTTAAGCAATAGTAAAAATAGCAGGAACTTCGTGCATAACCCACAGCGGCAGCAAGGAATGTTACTGATCTGCAGCCAACCAAAGTCGTAGAAATTCGTTTCATTATTTGGATTTTGCGTCATTTAAGAATCCACATACAAATAAGTAATGTCATTGAAATACACCGTATGATTTTTTTTTTTAAAAAAAAAGGTAACGTGAATGTAGTTGCACAGTGCCATCTATCCATGTTGTATCCATTTTTACTAGTAACCCTGAAGTCCAAACTTTTGGTACAGTGAATGTCGAGTTTGAACTGTTCTTCACGTCGGGTAAATCAAATCCAATTATAGAAGCCCAGTTTCAGAATTTGTTGCCTGGAATTCGGACAACACAAGCTCACGAGCTATCGTTATTAGGAACACCACTACTTGAAGATAGCTATGAAAGTTATTTTGAAGACCATTTGAACAGTTTAAAAGTGATAACACATAGATTAAAAGGACTACCATCACATATAGCCTTCTTTCTCCTAAAAAATTGTCTAGGTGTCCCCAAATTAACTTACTTTTTGCGAACCACTCCCACATGGCTTCTCCCATCAAAAATTCTTCAGTTGGATAACTCCCTGAAAACATCTTTACAAACAATAATAAATCAAGTTTTAAATGAAAGTCAGTGGGCTCAGGCAAGTTTACCAATACGATTCGGTGGTTTAAATATTCGAAGAGCATCCGATTTGAGTCTTCCTGCGTTTCTGTCTTCTTGCTGTGGGGTGTTGTCACTAGTCTCCAACATTTTGAAAATTTCAGTTGACGAAGTGCAAATCCCTCATCTGTCAGAAGCATTGGAATTATGGAAAGACATCTATAATAATACCATTCCGGAGGCCAAGGAATCACAAAGAATATGGGATGAAATCCTACTAAACGAGATAGCTGGGAAGGAGGTAATTTCACAAAATAGTTTTGACGTTGCTCGCCTAAAAGCACTTCAGAAAAAAGAGTCTGGCACCTGATTACAAGCTACACCTTCAAAAAATATCGGAACTTTTTTGGATGATAATATTTTCAAAATATGTGTAGCATTACGCTTGGGACTAAATGTTTGCCACCCATTCACATGTGCGTGTCAAGATCGAGTGGACGAGAGAGGTTTACATGCTTTGAGCTGCATTAGAAGTGGTGGTAGAATCACACGTCACACGGAATTAAACCAAATAATCAAACGAGCACTCGCTAGCATCGATGTTCCTAGCATCATTGAGCCACAAGGATTGTATCGAAATGATGGTAAAAGACCGGACGGAGTAACTTTAATCCCTTGGAAAAAGGGCCAGAGTCTTGTATGGGATGTAACATGTGTTGATATTTTCGCTCCTTCATACATAACACTAACCGGTGAGGAAGCAGGAAATGCAGCAGAAGCAGCCGCTAAACGTAAACATACAAAGTACTCCAGACTGAAAGAAGATAATCTTTTTGTTGCCTTTGCTACAGAAACGATGGGGATTTTTAGCAAAGAAGCCAGTGAATTTTTGAATGAGTTAGGATCAACTTTAATTAAGAAGTCAGGCGGCCCAAGAAGCAAACACTATTTAATACAACGAATAAGCTTAGCAATACAGAGAGGAAATGCAATCAGCATTTTAAAATCCTTCCCATCAGTACAAGAGCTGGGTGAAATTTTTTACTTAAAATAAGTAGTATAAACCTGGTGATGGACAGCGATTTGTTTTTCTAAGTTTATTTAGTAAATCCGTTCTATTTCCCTTTATATTTCTTCGCTGGCATTATATTCTTATTTCAATTTTTTATCACTAATTCCGAAAAGATTTGCCTAAGATATTGAACTTAGACGGACTTCTTTCTTTTTTAAAAAATTATAGTGCTAAACTGTGGTCTCCAGTTCCTGTTCTGTGTTCTGGTAACATTGAATGTGTTTGTCGTTGTCGAAAATGGAGTGCTAGGTGTAGAAGTGTGTGATGAAATAGATTTTATTTTTTTACGTTTATCAGATGTTTAAACATGATACAATTGTTATTAGAGATTTATATATTATCATTGTAAGTTATGACATGTTAGTTGGCTTCCAGAGGCAGAAGAGTGAGGACATGTTAAGAGTATGTGTCGCGCGCCAGCGTTAAGTTTTAATCTAAACTGCAAACAAGTGCCAAAGAAGCTCACGAAATGTCAAAATCAGTAATGGCGATGAAGAGGTGACAAAAGACTGTTTACAAGTGGTATGAGCGATTTAAAAGCAACAAGAAGTCGGTTGAATTGTTGTATATTGTTGTGATCCATGTGAGATCCAAAAACATTATCTGTGTGGTTTTTGTCTGAAAGTGAGGAAGTGCTTTTGATTGACGTTTTTGAGTTGTATGTGAATGTGCATGATGTGTCCCAGGTGAAGGTAGTGAAATCCGTTTCAAAATTGGTTTTGTGGTAATCCTATTATAAAGAAATGAAAGAAATAAGCCTATTGAACCCAAAACCTTCTAACAATGAAATTTAGTGCAACGGAAATATTTTGAAAATTTCAATTAAATTCGTTAACAGATATCTCCATTTCAATGGAAAATGATGAAATTTCTTGCCCTCAGTGTCTTCCAAGCAGGAAGGGCTTGAATATACACAAGGCGAGAAAACATGTGATATCAGAATCTCAAGTTACTACGCAAGATTTTGCTAAAGAACTTGCAAAATTAAAGTCAACCATATGGTTAATAAAGAGAATTTTAAGAGGTGCTCGAAATGCAGTCGCAAAGAAATTAGCATCTGTAATAGAAGCATGTGTAAATAAAAATGATTTCCTCTCGTGGAAAAATTTGTTAACCTATTTGTTTGTCCATTTAAAAATCCCTAAGGAACGCAGCACGAAATCTATTACACAGATTATTAATCACAATTTAAACGAAACTGTGTCAACAGATTGTTCATCTCGTCTAGG
This sequence comes from Thermobia domestica, assembly GCF_964235325.1. Classification (NCBI taxonomy): domain Eukaryota; kingdom Metazoa; phylum Arthropoda; class Insecta; order Zygentoma; family Lepismatidae; genus Thermobia; species Thermobia domestica. The sequence goes on along the minus strand of NC_137467.1, from coordinate 140,056,515 downwards.
GAAAAAACACACTCCAAATTCAGCGAAAAGAATAGAAGCAAAAATTTCTGACTTTGATACCAGAAGGGAAGTTCTGATTTATTTTAGCTCCAATAAACGAGGAAGCAGTTCTCGATCTCAAAAGCAAACACCCAGCTCCTTCCAGGGATCTTAATTTACCCGATCCTCCGAATGACCTTGACCCTAAAATCATAGTGGATAATGGAATGGTGTCAAAAGCTATTTATAGTTTTCCTAGTGGTTCTGCATCAGGGATTGGTTTGTCACTTCAACATTTAAAAGATGTTATTTCAAATCGGCAGGTGATATGGCATCATATCTGCTGGAACAAATCACAAACTTAATAAATCTCATACTGAGTGGAAATGTCAATCTTGAAATATGTAAATACTTTTTTGGTGCAAATTTATGTGCACTTCGAAAGAAGGATGGAGGACTTAGACCCATAGCTGTTGGGTGTGCATTTAGACGTTTAGCATATAAGACAGTAGTTTCCTCTGTGTATGCCAAATGCGCCCCTTAGTTGCAACCTTACCAACTCGGATCTGCGACGAGAAAAGAAAATGAAGCTATTATACATGCCACCCGCCGTTACATACAAGCACATAAGAATTCTAATAACGTAATTCTCAAGATCGCTTTCAAAAATGCCTTCAATTCCGTGGAAAGAGATATTATGAGTAAGTGAAACAAGTATTGCCTAAATTATATTCATTCTTTTGGCAAAGTTATGCTCAACCGTCAATCTTATTTTTTGGTGAACGAACGATTCCATCACAAGTTGGCTGTCAACAAGGTGATCCAGCTGATCCAATGCTCTTTAGTTTGGCCATCCACCCAATAGTTCGCGCTTTATCGTCTGAACTAAATATCTTCTACTTAGATGACGGTAGCTTAGGTGGTTCTCCACAGTCAGTTTACGAAGACATGAAGACTCTAATAGAAGAATCTAAAAAACTTGGTCTGGAAGTTAATCCGTCTAAATGTGAACTTTTTTTCATGTCTGGGAATCCAAGCAAAGAAGTTGAAGTAAAGAAGTTCAAGAATTGTTACCTGGGATACGAACGGTACTTAAAAATGAATTATCTCTCTTAGGATCACCCCTTCTTGAGGATGGATATGAGGAAACTTTTGATGAGCATTTAAATAGATTAAAAATAGTAACTCAGCGTCTGAAGACTTTACCAGCGCATATCGCCTTTTTTCTACTTAAGAATTGCCTGGGAATACCGAAACTGATCTATTTTTTACGCACCACTCCCACATGGTCCATGCCTTCCAAGGTACTTCAGCTTGATAATTGTTTGAAATATGCATTACAGTCAATCGTCAATTATTCTTTGATTGAAAATCAATGGACTCAAGCAAGCTTACCAATTCACTTAGGAGGTTTAAGTGTAAGAAAAGTCTCAGATTTAAGCCTTCAAGCTTTCCTGTCCTCATGTTTTGGAGTGAAGCCACTTGTCTCCAACATATTAAACATTCCAGTTGATAAAGTGGAAATTCATCACCTGGCGGAGGGATTGGAGATATGGAATGGTATCTACAATAATGAGACTCCCGCTGTATTGGATTTACAACAGAATTGGGATAAAATTATATTAACAACAATAATTGATAAAGAATTATTTCCTGAAAATGCATTTGATATTATCCGTTTTAAATCCTTACTAAGGAAAGAATCTGTGCATGGCTACGGGCTACACCGTCAAGAAATATTGAAACTCTCTTAGACAACAACACATTTCAAATTTGTGTCGCTCTACGTCTCGGCTTAAGTATCTATCACAGTTTCAAATGTATATGTCAAGAACAGGTTGATGAAAAAGGCTTACGTGCACTAAGCTGTTCTAGGAGTGGAGGTCGAATTTCTCGTCATGGAGAGCTGAATAATATAATAAGACGAGCCCTTGCCAGCATTGATGTCCCAAATATTTTAGAACCATCTGAAATGTCCAGAGATGATGGGAAACGACCAGATGGAGTGACATTAATCCCTTGGAAAATGGGGCAACGACTGGTATGGGATGTCACCTGTGTAGACACATTTGCACCTTCCCATTTAGCTTTATCATGTAAAGAGGCCGGAAATGCTGCTGAGACTGCCTGTAAGCGGAAACACACGAAATATTCCAAATTAAAAGATCATATGTTTATTGCCTTTGCTACGGAAACCATGGGAGCTTTTAGCCAGGAAGCTAGGAAATTCCTAAAGGAAATCGGATTGAAATTAAATCTCAAGACCATCCATTCAGGTCCAAGGAGATCCAAGAAGTGCACACTTTTTATTTCAACGCATTAGTCTAGCACAGCGTTTCCCAACCGGTGTGCCGCGGCACACTGGTGTGCCGCGAGGAAATTGAAGCAAAATTAATTATTCTATAGCAATAAAATTGCAAGACATAGGGAAAAATGTATATTTGTATTTCACATTACTATGAACCTCTACTATGAATCTACAATTTTAAGTTTCATACTGACTTACTTTTCTGTACATTTTTAACGTTGATAAAAGTATTTGTTATCATTGGTATGATCATTATTGCTTCTTTATTGTTGGAGATAATTTCGTAACTTGAAATTTTAAAATATCATTCAATCCTTTCGACAAAGCAAACGTGCATACAAATTACCTACATTTGTGTTTTAAAAGTAGAAGAGATTTGTTTGTTCGTTCATTATTTAATGATCTTCCTTCTTTGTGAAAGATTGGATACAGTTTTCGAGAAGGGAATTGTATTTTTAGAAATCTGAGTCCTATATTTCATTGCAATTTTTGTCGAGTTTTAAATTAGAATGGAAAATATGCATAATGATTTATCACGGGGGAAAACCAGTGATGGAGCTTTCTTCTCTGTGAGGAGATCAGTAATCACAAAGAAAAAAAATACCACTGTATTTTATATTTACAAATAATAATAATAATAATAATAATAATAATAATAATAATAATAATAATAATAATATCTATATGAGTGTGCCGCAAGAATTCAAGTTACACCTGTAGTGTGCCGCAAGTTGAAAAAGGTTAGGAAACGCTGGTCTAGCAATTCAGCGAGGTAATGCAGTTAGCATTTTAACTTCCTTCCCTTCTTGTAAAATGGGAGAATTTTTTTATTTGAAATGAACCAGAAATTATGAACATTTTGGACTGAAAATTTTGTAAACTATTTAAGTTTTGTTAGCTCCATGATATTTGTCATGCTACTTCCAAAGATGAGGAATTTGTACTTATTCGCTCTTCTCAATTACGAATAACTTAGTTTCAAGATTTTACATTTCAAACAAAAGAATTAGTGTAATGTATCTTCTGTCCATAATTATGTCTATGACAACCATTTGTTTCTGTGGCAATGAATTTTCAATATTCTTAAGTTTATTATTTTCCATTGATGTTCATTATTCAGATGTTTCACTGTATTATTTTCAAGGAAAAATTATGTACCTTCAGAAACTCATTTCTTACATAGAGACATACAAGTTAAAGTTTTGTTGCAGTTCCTGGATATATTTCTTTATTTGGTTACTTTAATTCTGCTTCATACTTGTCGCATCTTTGTTATATGAAGTGCCTTTGTATATTTTCTTATGTAAGATTAAAATAAATTATTTGAGAAAAAAACTATTGAAATGGTTATTTTTGTATCAGTTATTCGAATAATAGGAAGCAAATGAATCGAGCAAATAATTATTCTAAGGAGAGAATGGATATTTCAAGAACAATTATTGAAATAATTTAAGAAAAAAATATTTAATTATTATTTAAATAAGGATGATTCGAATAATTGGATGAAAATGGTCCAAATAATTCTTTGAATAGTTATCATTTGAATAATTGGAGGTAACAATTACTTAAATACTTAGAGAATAATTACTTGATTGAGAAATATTCAAACATTTTGAGAGAGATTATTAATATTGCAGTAACGAATGTTTGAATAATTCTTAGAATAACAATGATTCGAATAATGGGAGAGAATGATTCAAATAATTATTTGAATTAAAATTTATTCAAATTGGTATTTGAATAACAATAGTTCGAATAAAAGAAGGAAATTATGCTAATAATAATTTGAATGACATTATTCGAACAATGAGAGAGAAAAATGATTTGAATAATATATATTCTAGTAATTTTAACTGCACTATTTTGAATTACTGATACCACTAGTATTTACTGTAAATATTTTCGCTTAGAACACACTGTAGAAGAGAAATATTTAATTTTTCATAACGTTCTTTTATATGACTGATGGAAATTTTAGCTCAACGTGACTTGTTTTGAATCCTTTTTTTGTGAGTGTGTGTTTGTGAGTGTATGTATATATAAGCTGATTATATGATGTATTATTGCTACAACTAGATGTTTTTGATTACGTTGGAGCTTCACTATTATTTGTTTAAAGTAAAATTAAATCAGTGTCTCACTCAGAGCATGTTAACCATGTTCATTGTTCCAGTTCTATGTGTGATAGTGCTGGTTATTAAAACTCTTTCATTAGCAGATACGTTAATTAGTTGGTAACATGGTACTCTTCACAAAGAAGAATTATATTTTGTAAATGAAGTTTTGAAATCATAAGTGCATTCGTGTGTGTCTGTGTGTAGCTCAACCTGCTTATTACAATCAATATTCAGTGATAATTAGGAAAATAAATTGTTTTTATTACGTTGGATAGGTGTGACATATATTGAAGTAAAACCCAGCTGTGATAATGAGGAAGTTGCTATTACCGATATAGGTTGTTCTGGAAAATGGTGCACCAGAATTATATCACCTTGCAGGAAACCTGGAATGAAATTTTAGAAGTTCTAATATACATATTTCTTAAAGGAAGATGTTAGGCAAACGTATGAAGATATGTGTAACATACCAGATAGAAAAAAGAAAAGAACAAAGGTACACGAAATTGGTATGGTGTGTAGCTGATGGTGTTAAATGGAAACTGCAAATAAGTAAGTGCTAGGATTCCGATTTATTCAGAAGTATTCTTACTTAATATAGCGTAAGCTTCTTACAGAAGTTTAACAGGAGACACTTAAGGTTTTGGAGTTTCTAATTAGCGTATGCATAAGTATGGAAAACAGTTATGTCCATCTGTCGACAGTATCAAAGTATGTAACTAAGAGTTATCAAGAACCATTTTTTTTTAAATTATGGATTCATTGTTTCAAGAGTAGATTCCATATTCTCCCTTAACCGTCTCTTCAAATTATTTGACTTTTGAAAAAGTCAGAAGTTCACTATGGCTTTGTTTCGGGTTTATTCGAAGTATGCCATATCAGGATCATAGTATTCGACACAAAGTTACTTCGGATGTGCATTGCACTGTCCGTCTCACTGTTACAGTACTATTGTGTAAAGATATCTAAAATTTCGATGTTTATAATACTGTAACATCCTTAGTTTGTAACCCTGAATATTAAATGTAGTATTGTAAATTTTCGCTAAACATGTAGATTTGAAATATTTAATAAGCTGTTGTAGTGGCATTTGAAAAATAATAAAACTAATATTGAGTTGCAAATTGTTAATCTAGATACATCAGAGTATTTCAGTCAACTTCTTCTTGCCGATATTTAGCTCTGATAAAATTTCAACTTTTTAAAAAATCTATTGCTTTATAAATTAAAAGATTGTTTGAAGATAAATAAGTCCATCCTGTGTATATACGAGGAGTTATCGAAAAGTTTTAATTATCATAGTAAAAAAATTATCTGGATACAGGGATTGTTGTAATTTGTAGTTATTAACCTCTCTCTATGTAGTCACCACCCAGATTTACACATTTCTCCCAGCGTTCCTTCACTTTACGAATACCATCATTGTAGAAATCTGCACATTGTATTTTAAACCAATTTTCCACCTCATGAATGGCGTCATCTATATTGTCAATTCTTCATTTGGGGAAACAAGAAAAAGTCATAGGGTGTGAGGTGGCGAGATTAAGGTGGATGCTGCAATACCTGGAAGCCACACGCCCTTGCTTTGTCGACAGCAACTTGAGATGAATGAGCTGGTGCTTCTGATAAGATATCAGCAAACGAGGAACCCAGTGCGCAGTTACCTTAGACAAATGAGGTTCGTCATGGATAATTTTCCACACACTACCATAATTGAGGCCAGTCTCATTCATAATCGTTTGGATGGTTACATATCTGTCTTCGAGGATTAAATACTCTACTTCACGGTGGCCGCATCGCCCATCAGGGATGGTATTCCAGGTCTTGGGTCGTCTGTGAGGAACATATGTCTAGTTTGGAATTTCCTTTTCCACTTTACAATGGTGTCATAAGATGGACAATCATTGCCATACACAAACCCTTATCTCATCATGAATTTGTCTGGCATTATTACCCTTCAAGTGCAGGAACTTTATCACACTGCGAGCCTTAATGTTATCTATCTTGCACTTTGGTCACTTTTGGCACACCAAAAAAATAAATAAATAAATAAATAAATAAAATAATAATAATAATAATAATAATAATAATAATAATAATAATAATAATAATAAAATAAATAAATAACAATCATTAGGAGCTAATTTCCTTAACATAATACACTAAGAACCACACACAACTCTGACAAAATTTCATAATCATATCTTATGATTAAAACTTTATGATAGTCCTTCGCATATTGTTAGTCTGTGAAGAGTGCTAAATATTGAAGCATTAACTCAGAAACAATGTACTATTGACAATACACATATGCAGTATAATTGTTTAAAGACGTCCTTGAACTTTTACCTCCTTCACCAAAACTTTTCACGCTTACGTCCCTACACAAACACTTATTTAATGAAATAGTTAATGTTACGAAAAATCTTCCTCCACTCTTAATGAGTACCTTTCCAAGGAAATGATGAAGTAGAACACTTGCAGTAAGAACTGCTGAATAATAAACAGTGACTCGCAAAAGTAGTTGTAGTACAAAAAGAAAGATGCACAAAATCATTTGATTATTCGTTGGATTTTTACACTCTGAAATATACACAAGCTCTACTTTGACGGAAGATAGGTAATGATTTTTTTTTTTTTTTTGTATTATTACGAAAAATCATTCCGGTGATTTTACTATCACGAAATATACGTATATAAACTAATTGCGTTTTTATATTTTTAATTAAAGCATTACTTTATGAAACAAGCATAGTGCAGTGCTTATCGAGATTATGTATGGCTGTGAATGTGTGTGGATTTTAGACTTTGCCATGGAAATATTTCTTCCGACATTAAGCGCTGCGTTTTCGTTCTCTTACCCATTAGAATTGCAGTGTTGATTTTTGTTTCAAGTGTTTGTGTTTTTGATGCCTGCTGAAAGCCTGGAGAATGCAAAGTGGCATTGGCCAACATCAGAAGGTATCGATTGGTGTAGAAACCTGATGTAGCCTTCTCTCTTGGGATATGCGTCATTCTCCCCTCATCCCGTCAATTTTGACACTTTTGAAAAAATATCTGGCGCATTTGATTGATATGTCTTTTAGGAACAACGTGCTGGGTATTGAATAAAACAGATTGGAAGTTGCATGAGAGAGTAAAAGTTCATATTTTTTAATCAGAATCAAACACCCTGCGTATTTTCGAAATGAAATATTAACAAAGCTTATGAAAAAAAAAACGTGTATATTCTATCCACAACGGTATATCGTTCTGTAAAGTTTTTTTTATGCAATCTTCATGCAGACTGCACTTCAGCAGCACTTCAGTATCGTGCTGCTAAAAAGCATGAAAATGCATGATAATACACAACGGTTCCAGACGACATGTTGATCATGTTAATGTGAAAATATATGCGGAAGTTGAATCGTTAAAAGTATGTTTATATATCTAAAACAATAATGCGTTTCTGCAGGCGAAATATGAAAACAATATCCTTTTCTTTCTTTTTATTCGCATACAGTTACGCTGTATATTTGATAGAAGAATTTTTGTCAATTTTTGTGTATTTTGGTCTCTGTGTGAACTTTATTTTGACTTTGCTAGGAGGAAAGAATTCATAAACAGAAAAAATATAGTGAATAGCAGTTCAGTTGTTGATGATGAAAAATTACTTTTTTTTTTTTTTTTTTTTTACTAGTACTAGTTGTACGCGGAAAATGTGTTCGTTAATAAAGTTGAAACCACCCGGAATTCAAGTGACTGGGATTGTTTAGAATCATTCTTATGTTTTCTAACAGTATGTATTCATAATTATTTCCAAAATAATTAAAGTTACAAAATAACGTGATACAGTTTAGTGTATTTCTCTCCTAACGCTTTTTAAACAATGATGGCATTAGAAATCGAGTGCTTAAACGATTTACCCGTCTACAGAATTTTAGAACTAGAGACAAGGCGTTCCGGGTAACAAAGGTGAACTCACCAAAAGTAACCTACAGTATAAACGCTCGGAAATTAAATTTGAAGTGTCTGAATTGTAACGCCAATCTGCTCTGTGGTAGTCAGTCCTCGTGCTTATAGAGCAGTTCCTCAACTTTTTATAATTTCGGTACACCATAATTTATCCGGCTCAACACGTCCTTTTAAAAATTTATTACTGGGTATATAACGACACTAGTAATATAAATACGCATTATAATCAGCCTATTATTATTATTCTATTATAATATCATTATTAATCACTGGTATCATCTTGCATTTATTAGTAATTTACGAACATGAAATTAAATTTACGGTACCAAATAAATGCAGTAGATTTAACCTTATTCATGAAGTTGTTCTACTGTAGCAAAAGCAATAAAATATGATTGTCTGTTACCATTAAAGTAAATAATTGTACTTATACTTTCAATTCGACACTTGTACAATCAGCGACAAAATTTCTTTCCGTTTGGTAAAATTTACTGTATTTTGGAAATAATCGTGGTATGGCTGGAAGAACTTCTAGATGCGCACGATTTTCTCTTAGAACAAGAAAGGATTCTTATAAAGTTCTCCTCTGGATGGGAATAGAGATGACTTTCTACCATCTTTTTTCCCTTTTGGGCCCGTTTCCCCTTAATCTATCCCGTGCCCTCTTTTCTCTCCTTTTTATTGTTACATGCTAAAATCTTCAACACGAATTTTCTTTAAACAACCAGATTCTTTGAAGACTAAGTTTACAAGAACGAAATATTGATTTGTGTGCCCACTTAAGAGGCCCAATCACCGCGAAATGAAGATATAACTAATTTTACAGTAATTATGTGATATCCTCAAATAGATAAAAGGTAATCGAAATGTGGAACATGATAGCCCTAGACAATATCATTTTGCATGAGGTAGAGTTATCACGAGTCACCTAGTAGCTTTCCGTTTGAGCCATTTAGAAAAGTGAAAATAAATGCCGATTCTCTAAATGGCTGGAAATCGAAAGCAGATAAGTGTGTCATGATAACGGTATCTCATCTAAAATAAAATTGTCTAGGGCATCCTTGTTCTACATTTCGATTATCTTTTATCTATTTGAAGATTTCACATAATTACTGTAAAATTAGCGGTATTTTAATTTCGCCGTGATGGGGCCTCTTAATAAGGCAAACTATCCCCAACTTTGTTATTTTTTGAAAAAATCACACGACTGTCAGCACCGATTAAAGTGAAGAAAACTATTGAGTCACGAAACCGTACAAAGAATTATGCGAACAGTGTTGGACTCCAATGTGGTTTGAGCATTTTGATGTTCTTCCTCACAGGTGAATAAATAAAGCGCATGCTGTGCAAGATGTATGAATTGGAGAACGCTAATGCCAGTGCAATGCAAAGTGAAGTTCATAAAAGTGTCTTGATGGTTACGTACCAGGCATTCTGTGTATGTTTTTCTAGTTGAGCAACTAAACCTTATTTATGTTCCTATAGTTAAAGGATCAACTTGTTTGGCCACTCCCATCATAGGATTTCAGAGTCCATAGTAACAAATGCGATATGGCAAATTAGTTTATCTCTACCTCGAAGAAACTCTTCAGAATGTCCCGAATCATATTGTTGGCTACAAAGAAAGAACATCCCTAATCCTTCCAAGTTTCCTGTCCATTATTCGCTGGGAATCATGGATTGAGTATCTTTTCCTGTTTGAGAATTTTGACAAAATCAGGTAATTAGTTCTTTCACTGTTGGTTTGCGTACAATCGTGAGAATTTTTTAAAAAGTACTTAAAGTGATTCTTTAGAAAAATTCGGAAGTTGTCAAATTTTCCAGATCTGTAGAAAAAATGAAATCTTCGAGTTTTATGTCCTACGGTTATGCCGGCTAGGCTAAAGGATATGGTTATGATGAGAAATGAATGAAATTGTGAAATGAAAAAAGTGGGAGGAAACGGAAGAACCCCGAGGAAACCAACGCACACGGTGTTTCTCCATAACAAAGTTCACTTGGCGCGAGCTGGAATCGAACCAGGGACCCCATACACCAGAGGTGATCCAGATCTGTAGAGTTGTCAGTAAAACTTAATATGAAATTTGCCCCGCTGTTCTCTGTGGATGTACGTATGTACCTGTGTGAGGAAGTTTTGTATATATTATGTGATCAAAAGTATCCGAACACCTGGCTGAAAATGACTTACAAGCTCGTGGCGCCCTCTATCGATACTACTGGAATTCAATATGGCGTTGGTCCAGCCTTAGCCTTGATGATAGCTTCCACTCTCGCAGGCATACTTTCAATCAGGTGCTGGAAGGTTTCTTGGGGAAAGGCAACCCATTCTTCACGGAGTGCTGAACTGAGGAGAGGTATCGATGTAGGTCGGTGAGGCCTGGCACGAAGTCAGCGTTCCAAAACATCCCAAAGGTGTTCTATAGGATTCAAGTCAGGACTGTGCAGGCCAATCCATTACAAGGATGTTATGGTTGTGTAACCACTCCGCCACAGGCCGTGCAGTATAAACAGGTGCTCGATCGTGTTGAAAGATGCAGTTGCCATCCCCGAATTGCTCATCAACAGTGGGAAGCAAGAAGGTGCTTAAAACATCAATGTAGGCCTGCGCTGTGAGAGTGCCACGCGAAACAAGGGGTGCAAGCCCCCTCCAAGAAAAGCACGACCACACCATAACACCACCACTTCCGAATTTTACTGTTGGCACTACACACGCTGACAGGTGACGTTTACCGGGCATTCGCCATACCCACACCCTGCCATCGGATCGCCACATTGTGTACCGTGATTCGTCACTCTACACAACGTTTGCCCACTGTTCAATCATCCAATGTTTACGCTCCTTACATCAAGCGAGGCGTCGTTCGGCATTTATCTGCGTGATGTGTGGCTTATAAGCAGCCACTCGACCATGAAATCCAAGTTTTCTCATCTCACGCCTAACTGTCGTAGTACTTGGAGTGGATCCTGATGCAGTTTGAAATTCATGTGTGATGGTCTGGATAGATATCTGCCTTTTACACTCTACGACCCTCTTCAACTGTCGGCGGTCTCTGTCAGTCAACATACAAGGTCGGCCTGTACGCTTTTGTGCTGTACGTGTCCCTTCACGTTTCCACTTCACTATCGCATCAGACACAGTGGTCCTAGGAATGTTTAGGAGTGTGGAAATCTCGCGTAAGACTTTTGTCACAACTGACATCCAATCACCTAACCACGTTCGAAGTCCGTGTGTTCGGCGGAGCGCCCCATTCTGCTTTCTCACGATGTCTAATGACTATTGAGGTCGCTGATAATGAGTACCTGGCAACAGATGGCAGCACAATGCACCTAATATGAAAAACGTATCTTTTTGGGGTGTCCGGATACTTTGATCACATAGTATATATATATATATATATATATATATATATATATATATATATATATATATATATATATAGATAGATAGATAGATAGATAGATAGATATAGATATAGATATATATATATATATAGATAGATATAGATATAGATATAGATAGATAGATAGATAGATAGATAGGTATAGATATAAAAGAGAGAAATAGCACCTTTCGTGCCCCTTTTTCGCCTTATTTTTTAAGCACCTTATCCCTCCCTTTTTTGCCATGCAAACTGCCCCAAAATATCGTAACCGTAGTTGTTAGTGAAGGGCTCATAAATGAACAGGAAATAAAAACAAGGATGAGAATAGCAAAGGAAGCCTCCAAGAACAAATAAATCGTATTTAGTGAGCTAATGAATAATGAATATACAGTTGTAAAAAAAAAAAAAAAAAAAAAAATCATCAAACTTTTTGTGGAAAGTCCTGTAGTACTTAGTGCAATGGACTCAATGGACTACTACGTTAAGCGTTTGGAAAGTAGAAATGAAAAAATGAGATGTCTAGTTTACATCCTACCTTTATTCCCTTTAGACTAAGGGAGACAGATGATCAATGAAGGTGAAGGAAGATTAAAATGTAATGAAGATACATATTAACAATAAAATCAAGATTTGCACGAAGTTAAAACTCTTTAATCCATGTGAGATAACTAATGACAATTGATTTCTTGTGCTGTATTTTAGCACCCTTACTTCCACAATTATAAGTAAATAATATTTGCACATAGCGATGACTGGGATATTTTTTTCATTTTCTGGAAACAGGTGAAAAACGTACCTATATCAGAATTTAAAGTAATGGTATTAAATTTAAAAAAAAAATTGAGAAAAAGCATCTTACTCTTGTAGTCGCAAAATGTTTTTAAAATATAATACTATTTATGTCGGATCAGCGGAAACATTGCTGTTGAAATAACAGTTTATGGAAGTGTGTTTGGAAAGTTGGACTTGAAATTTCATCCAACATTCGGAATTCTATTTCAGTTTAATAGTAAACATTTCAGTCTGGAAATTTAGTTTTAGGCTACATTAACATTAACATTATAGTATACAATAAAAAGAAAGTTTATTTTTTATATTGTGTTTTTTATGGAGAGGAAATCTCTTAAGGAAACTTTTTTGGCTTGGGATGAGGGAAAACAGTTAAAAAGTGGAAGCAAAAGAAGATAAGAAGGAGAGAAAGAGTAGCACGTAACAGTTGAACATTTTTTGTGCTTATCTCTCTTTTGCTGCGTTGATAGGGAGAATGGCGTCAATATTTCTCGTTTAATGGAAAGTTGCGAGACTCAATATAGCGTAAGTGAATCATTTTTAAAACTCTCATTTTCGCTTTTGTCTTATCATAAGAAAAGTTCTCATTAAAAAAAAAAAAAGTTTTAACCAATATAAGAGTTTCAAGCAAGGTTTCAAACAACATCTTATTGGATTTTAAATTTAGTCTGTTTTCATTTCTGTATCTCTTTATTGCTATGTAATATGAGACAGGAGCGTATATAATGGAGAATATTGGAGGGAGTTTTGTGTTCTCTCTATTATACGTAACGAACGGAGTTGACATTATTAGACTTATATTAATATTAGTATTAATACCTGGCAGTACTAGTATTAGTAATAGTAAGCGGAAACACTCAAAGATGAACAGATACTCTAGGTTTCCGAGAAAAAAATACGACGATAAAATAAGAATAGAGTTAAATATGTGGATAAAAGCGTGAGCGAAGAAGTCACATAGAATATTATGCCATGCAATTCAAGTATTCTTTGAAATCACGCTGGGTAAGCAATTCGTTGAAGATGGTGAGAGTTTTGCCGTCTGTTCTTCATTGAGGATACCAAAATAGTTAACAGCATTTAGTACCTACACCATCTTTTTCTTCTTCTTCTTAAGCCTTTGATTTAAATGGGAAATTGCATAATGTCCTCAAAGTCGTGCAACCTGAACTTTGGAACGTCAGAGCTTTTGAAGCATAAATACGAATGAAATGAAACTGTTACCCATGAAAGACCTGGCTGTATAGATATTTTTTAGGTATAAACGTTGGGGGTTCGATTTTTGCTCTCAAGAATGCTAATAAGAGATCCCTTGTGGCTAAGGTTTAGCGTACACGCTTTTTTGCTGTGTGAGACCTGGGTTCGATTCGCGGCGGGAGTTCATGTGATTCAGATCTCACGTTGATCTCTAGAGCCACGGCCTCATATAGCCTCACTGCTGAAAACGACGCTAAAATCAAATCAATTCAAAATCAAAACGAATGCCAACGTGAGTTATTAAGTCACAAACATAGTCACTTTCATTTTTATATATATAGATTCAACATCATACAATTAGTGTGCTTCTGGCTCGTAAAGGAAGTGTTGTGCAGCTAATACAGATTTTGTTTCTATCTTCAGTTGGTATAAGCAGGGCCGCCCACAGGGGGGATGTATGGCGCAAGCTGCGCCATTGAGAAAAATTTTGGGGGGGGGGAATTTTACTCTACTTTCAAACTAGCAATTTTACTGTCGGAGTAGCATTAAAACACGATTTTGAGAAGCTAATTTTCAAAAATTTTCCGGGGTGAACCCCCGTACCCCCTTCTTCGATACTCGATGAATGAAGTACCGCGCAAGTAGCCGTATGAAAGGAAAGGTTGGTTCGTTTTAAGAGAGAAGGGCCGCCCACAGGAGGGATGAATGGTGCAAGTTGTGCCATCGAAAATGGGGGGAATAAAAAAATTGGGGAAGAATTTTACTCTAATGTCGAATAAGTAATTTTGCTGTCGTCAGAATAACATTGGAACACGATGCGATTTTTTTTTTTTAAATCTCGAGAATGAATCCCCCTATCCCCTGCTTAGAAACTCTATGAATGAAGTACCGCGCAAGTTGCTATATGAAAGGATGGCGCCAAGTTCTGGTGAACAACAGTTACAAACACTCAAGGAATCACTTTCAAATTTAGATTATAAACTTGCCTATGTTGTCTGTTGAAAATTATAAAGTAGTTTGACATAATTGTGAGCTAGTGGTAACCATGCAGACAATAGCCAAGTTTCAAATCTAAATTTGAAGTGAGCCAGTGAGTGTTTGTAACTGTTGTACACCAGAACTTGGCGCCTATTTTTGTGATTTCAATTCTTCTTAAGGCCACTCGTACTTGGCTTTTTTACAGGAATGCTTTTTGTTGGATACCACTTCTTTTTGTAGGCTAATTTCGAGGATAACATTTTCTTTTGGTATCAAACTCAATAACTTGTAACTTGGGTCTTACTTTTCATGTACAAGGGAATTATATCAATATTTTGTAAAGAAAAAAATAATACTACTAATTGTAAAAAAAAAAAAAAATACCTGTGCCATACACAGTGTGTAGAAGTTTTAATACCCTTCAATATCCTTATAGAACATATTTAGTATTGTACACTACCAAGACTACTAATAAAAGTAATGCCATTTTTATAATTACTACTGCCCCTACTACTACTACAAGCATTCTATAATACTACTACAGGAAATAAAAACAACAAAAATAACAATTACTAGTACTATAAAAACTACTACTACACTAGGCAATTGTTTTTAGAGGACTTGAGTTTTGAGGAGGGAAGAGATTATTAGTTTTGGGGGGGAGTGCGCCATCAGCTTTGGGGGGGATGGACACCCCTGGGTATAAGGACCCATTTATTGAAGTTTGATTGTTTTATTTACCATTACCTTGTTTGTAAAATGAAATGAAATCTTTAAGTTTTACGTCACACGGTTATGGCGGCTAGGTTAAAGGAGACGGTCATGATGAGAAATGAATGAAATGGTGGAAAGAAAAAAGTGGGAGTAAACGGGTGAACCATGAGAAAACCCACGCACACAGTGTTTGTCCGCCACAAAGCTCACTTGGCGAAAGCTGGGATTGAACCAAGGATCCCATGCACCAGAGGTAAACGCTCTACCACTGAGCCACCGCGGCCCTATCTTGTTTATAGTAAGTGTGGAATGTTAAGTACAGTAATAACAACAGGAATTTTTCAAATATTTCTTCTGAGAAAATGGTTTTATAATATTCAACGACAAAGAAGTTCCGGATGGATCATCATACACAGTGCGTATAATATTTTGTTTTCGCTTCCTCTTTGTTGTCATTTTAATGGATGTTTTATTAGTCTGCGGTCGCCGAAATAGCTTTTAATTAAGTATCAAAAGCCTACATCGTACTCTACAGCATTCTCATTTCCATATCTAGTGGATGGGTGTCTCAGTGGAAATGTACGCCTGTCTTGGCGCGTCAGGTCGGTAGAAAAGTCTGCGTTAGGCTGTATGGTTTATTTCGGTTGTAGCGGAAACGGAACTATGAGTTATGTTTGCATGAAATCGTAAAAGTGAATAACTTTGTACTTAATTATTTTTCTAATTGCTATACAACTTCTATTTACAAGTCATATGCGCGTCACTGTTAGGAGTACGTATATCATCGTTAGAAAAGAGAAACGACAATGGATACAATCTGCTATTAACAATGTTTTCTCTTACATATGCGGTAAATAGTAAATAAACAATCGAATCGAATCTATACCCTGGGGACCGCCAAACAGAACTTTTGACTTTTGCATAGCTGTATTACGTGTATCTTTCTTATTCAAATTCCCTAACTTTCTCTCTCTTAAAAATTAATTGACACGATAAATTGTCCTGAGGTTTTGAAATTTGGATTCTGTGTAACGAAGTACATCGATTCCATAGCCCGGGGTCTGATGCACAGAACATTTATTCTATTTATTTATTTATTTATTTATTTATTGCATTACATGTATCCTCTCTATCCAAAATCACTCAAGTTTTGCGCCAATAACAAAAAATTGACATGATCGATTTCGCGGGGTTTCGAAATTTGAATTCTATGGAACAAAATACATCGCTTCATACTCTGGTTTCCGGAATGGCAACGGGCCGTATACAGTGTAAAAATTCGTGTTCTTAGATTTTCTCGAACAGTGCTCATGTGAACCTTTAAGAATGTCATTTTGTTTAGCGGTCATATATATATATATATATATATATATATATATATATATATATATATATATATATATAATATTAATCGTACTATCTGGTGTCGTAATAAAAAGCTTGATGAAGGTTTACCTCTACCTCTTTATCAATTCCATCTTAGTGGACTATTGTAGTTATTGGCCACCAACAATTTGTAGGTTTATCGAAAGAAAAAAAGGGTGCTCTTTGTTTTCTCGAAAATTACACATGAAAGTTTACTCGCTTATTTAATTCTGTACTTTTTAATGTGATCTGTCGATTAGTATATATCGCATTTTTGGATATTCTCTCCCATTATTCGCTAATATGATTTGAAGAGTTAAAATCTGTTAACCGATTGTTGGGTGTTTGCTATGTAATACTAGTGTTTAATGATCTGTCTATATATACGAGTATAAATGTGAAAGTCACTATATTTGTGACTTAAGAAATAACTCTTAAACCGCCTGACCAATTTCGATCAAATTTTCAACATAGCTGAAGTTTGGGCCTGGGAGTGTTTTTTATTATTTCACTTGGACGTGCCACTTAGGGGAGGGGAGGGGAGGAGGAGATACTTAAAAATGATTAAAAATGAGTGATATTAGTGTCGAATCCGTACTTTTCGGTGTCGCTTGCGATGCTGTTTTAATCCAAATTTAGCCCTGCAACTTGGGGGAAGATGAGGGGATATATATATATATATATATATATATATATATATATATATATATATATATATATATAGGGCCGGATCCAGGATTTTCTGAGGGGGTGCACCAAATAACTGCCAGTACATTTAAATTAAATTTAAGGTTTTAAATGCCTTTAGACATCTGTGGTGTGAATGAGGAATTGCCCTGGAAATGCTAAGTGTCAGCCCTCGATGAATCGTTTTCGTTCAACCTTCAGAAAATTGACTGAAACTATTGATTTTGCAAAACTCACTGCTAGCTTGTCACTTCAGGTAGTGTATTTAAAACGAGGGGGTGCACGTGCACCTTTGCACCCTTTAAATCCAGCCCTATATATATATATATATATATATATATATATATATATATATAAAGTGATCGACAATGACCGATATTAATGTCGGATCCATAGTTTTCGGGGTCGCTGAGACAAACCGTGACAATTTCGATGCTTTCAAATCCAAATTCTCCCGTTTATGTCCAAAATGAAACATTCTTTGCGTGCGAAGAACGGCTATTCTGCTAATATTGAATAATTATAAAGATTGTGGTGTGTTGGATTGGAGTTTAATGTCCCTTTGAGCACCAAGGCTATATGAGACATTAATATAAATTTTAAGGCAGAATTCTAATCACCGTATAATGTGTTCAAATTTTAATACTATCCTCCTGGGAAACATGGTAGCACGTGAACCAAAGGTGCATGCGTTAGCCACTAGACCAGCAGTGAAGGCTAATAATGTTTCTAAGCCTGTATAATACACACAAAATTATATTTTGTTGAATGTATAAACAGTGATTGATGAATATGCTATACTATAATAAACGAATTTATTTATATGGATATTCTAATAACCAATGACCACTAAACAAAACCTAGGTATTATTTTTGATCTTGGAGTAAAATACTGTTTTTTCTTTTAAGTTAGTATTTTTTTTATTAGGATTTGTCTACTTTCAGATGTTAATATATTATGAAAGTATGTGATGAAGTAAAGATAATTGAAACGTAGGAAGATCATCAGCTTGTGATGAAAATAATTTATTACTTTTTAAACTTTTAATTGAATTAGTTCGTTGAATCTTGTAACATGTTCTTTAGAAATTTATATTTGTTCTAGCGGAGATAATGTATCACGCTTAGATGATTTGTTTTCTATGTATTAGCGAGTAACTGCAACATTTTCGAGATTTGTTTAAGTAATATCATGGAAACCACAAACTTTAGCGAATAGCATGGTCTGTATTGTCCCAGCTAGAACGTCACAGTTTCATAAATCTTGCACGAATAATCAAGCGTACCTGCGAGTTCGTACGTTACGTCCAGCAGTCTCGTTCCCATGAATTATTCGTATCCTCATCCTTTTGGTGTAGAGGATCCATGTGGGATATTGTCGCAACAGCATTGTTCCGGAAATAGCTACTACTTATATTTCTCACGTCGTTACTACACTTCCCATATAACCTGGTTTCTACGTCACCCCTCCTCCTCTTCTTACCATCCGCCTTTGTCGGTCCGTTCAGAATGAGAAATGAGTCTTTGTTCTGCAGTAGATCTCAAGATCCAAGAACACTGCATTTCGTTTTGAAGCTTGCCAGACTTATATACGTGTATTTGATTTCAAGATGTTAAATGAAAAAGGAGAGAAAATAGAGTATTTCGGATTGTAATTAACACAAAATAAACCAGAGAGTATTATTCAAGTGGCAAGGGGATTCGTTACGTCAAGACGAGAATCTCTTTTGGAAGTAGTTATTGTTTGAGAAAGGAATGGATCTTCTCACAAGCGAAAATCCAGATTTCGTCTCATTTTCTAGGTTTGAAACTGAAAGAAAAAATGAAAAAGAAAAGAAGAGAAAGAAATTGAAGAGCGCTTATCCAGTGTTTATTTTTCATGAAATATAAATTTCTTTGCCTTGCATCTGAGCTGAGCTAAATCATCAGTGTCCGTGTATTTGTTAAATAGACTGGCAAAGTTTTAATTAGTAAGTGGAATATGAATGAAATATTATGTACAATAAAGCCTGTCTCTAAGTTTGCCACCTGCCTTCCATTAAAATATATATTACCTGCATTTTCCTATAAGGCATAAATTTCTTATTATTCTATAAGTTGTCCACCTGTCTATCTTGGAACGTGCTCGTATTGAAGCAACTATGGTGTTAATGCTATTTGTAGGACACCTATGTGATATTCATTTCCTAGAAACTATTATTCTCTCTCCAGCCTTAGTAAAAAGTAGATGTAAACAAACCACCTGACTACCAGTGGGTCGATGACCAGTGATTGGTTGTTGGTCTCACTGCACTAGTATCTTACCGCAATATAATCCGAACTAAAATAATAATTTCAAGTAAAGATATCTGAATTTATCCTGCATTTTGTGATAATAAACACAGTATATATATATATATATATATATATATATATATAATATTTAACAACAGATGTAGCCTTATTTCAACCTCACTCGTATTTGGACATATAGTATTTACTGCGCATGCTTATGCGTTCGCGCGCCTACCCCACTCATTTAAAGTTATTGTAGAATGCAGAGTTTCATGGCGACGGTGTGTGACAATAATCCATTTTCGTCTCGTGTTATAAAACACAAAAGAGGACAACAGGAACAGAGATAATCTCGTTTATATAATGATTTAAGAAAATACGTATTTCCAACATAGCAGTAGTCATTGTCAGTGCGTTAATTATTTACCAGCGAACAGTAACCTTATACTTTGGAAATTATGCGACGACAGTAAGTAAGCAGACGATCTTGCTGTTCACATCTCTCGCTGGCGAAGCACGTGTGAGCCGCGGAATAATATATTTCGCTTTATTTACATCTACTTTGTTCTAAGGCTGGAAAGACTTTAGAACATTTTTTTTTTTTCGCTTTGTGCTGTGTGTGTTTCGGGAGGTCAGATAAAACTCAAGAGGGAAAGGACATTCGAATTAGCTTCTCCAAAATTATAGGTTGCGTTGGTCTTTTTTACTGCTTTTGTGCCTCTTATCAGCGAGTGTATGATTACTAGATCACACTGTTAAGATCTCTCTTTTCTATTTTATATTGAAGTTATTTGGTTTTTATTGCCCTATGGATGTTTTTTTTTTTTGTTTGTTTGTTTTGTGTATAATTTCTTTTCCTTCTGGGGAACCTGCAGGAAATTTATAGCAAATAACGATCGAATTGGACGTCAAAGTGCTTTTGTCTTATAGATGGAACGGAGAAAAGAATGTGTCGTAGCATTTTGTAGGTAATTAATTTGTTGAAATTACAATATTTAAATCATAGTGTGCGGTTGATAACACTAATGAATATTTATTTTATACCATGTCTTCTTTTATTGCAGATGTAATGTTTACTTTATATTATTTGTAAAGTACAAACTAGAAAGTGGATATATTAATAGTCCAGTTTTACGCTTTACAATCGCTTTGGCTTCAAAATACATTTATTTTGTGTAAGTTGGCCACAGGTGGCCAACATATAGTAGGTATTATTGTAAAGAAATATTATATTATAGAGGATACATTTCTTGGTATTTTCTACACTTCCAACACAAATGTTGCTCTTTGTCGGTTTTGTGAAGGGAACTGTTATCGTTGTATAAGTTGTTAATAACAGTAATGCACATTGTATTTGTGAGATCCCAAGTTCAGATTCTGTGACAATCATTTTTCTGTTACGTCCTTCTGTAAATTTAGTAAAATGCTGTGCTGGTACGTTGAAGACAAATGATCTCTGGAATTTATGTTAATTGATTTATGCTTAATTGGGTAATAAGCATCGAGTATACTTGCCCTATCACGTAATGGCCAGTGGCTAATACTTATTTCTCATTAAAGAGCTCATAATATGCAAGATCAAAAATGAACATAACAATTCTAACGTAAGTTCGATTAAATTAATAGAATGAAAATTTAATATATAACATTAGAACAGAGGTCTCGGTAGAACTAAAATAAGAAGATAGAAAACTTATTACACGAAAAACAAGTAAAATATATGGAATAAAGTTAGATAAAATCTAGAAGGAAAAGCCTCAGAGAACGTTACCTATTTCGATCTCATGAAGGAAGGCGAGAGTGCAGCCACTAAGAGTAGGGTTATCCCTCCAAACCCAGGGGTAAAAGTAAGGGGAACGCGGGGAGACGCCGTTCCCCACCTCGAAAAAAATATATACGGCGTCTCCTCAGTTCCTAAAACATTACAATAAGGGGGAACGGCGTGACGTTATCCCGCTACCTATCGTACCCCTACTTTTTCAGATCTACTTTTACCCCTGTCCAAACCTGATTAATATTGTTAGTGAATCTTATAAGTTCTGAGATCTGGGTCTTCTTTACATTACAAGAATATCCAAATAGTCAGCAGCAGGATACAGTTTCAAGTAACATTAATTTATAATCATCACCATGAGTATTCTGGCGTCAGTTCAGGTCACTTGGTAGACGTTGAGAATTTTCCGTGCATTTTAGTCTCCTTTGCTCGTCCTACCTATATAAATTTCTAACATCTATATCAATTATAGTACTTTTTCTTCCTTTCTGTCTTTTACCTTCTACTATACCTTCCATGACTTCCTTATGAAGACAATTTCTTCTCAATTTCGTAAACAGTTCCTTTTCTTTTCTTTGTTCTTTTACTTAGATATTGCCCTTCTCTTCTCAATATTTTCTCACATTCTCTCATTGGTTCCTCGTTCCACAAGTTAATGTTAGTCCTTCTCCATATCCACATTTTAAACTCTCCAAGCTTTGTTAATCACTGTTTTCAATTTTTTCTATTTCTGTCCTGCATGTATAATCCACAAACCACTATTAAAAATTAAAAGAACTCTAGAAACTAGAATCCTGTCGCGTCGCGAGGAGTCCACGAAGGGTGTGATATAACATTTAAATCATGTTTAGTATTGGAGTGTGTTGTGTAATGACTTGCTACCTTTTAATGTTGATAAGTGCTCTTTATTTTGTTCGTGCAACCACTTTATTAATTTATATCTTTTATACTATGAATAATGAAACACTAAACAGGGTTCGTTTCCAAGATTGCTATTTTTTGTGGCCGAACCCGGCTAGAGATAGGCTTAGCTCGCCCTGTATGTTGTAGTAACCCCATTTTGGTTACTCCATGTATGTATATTTATTTACTTGTCACATTCATTTTATGTTTAACTTTTAGTTATAGGTAAATATGATGCAAAAATAACAGCAAGTTTATATACTTATATTAATCCTTAAATAAAGACATTTGAGCATTCTTTGTTGCTGCTAGTTATTTAGCTTTCGTTGTCTTCTTCTTCTACTTGGTAATAGGTATTTGGCACCCGTTATTCTGTGCACTGAATGAAAGAAAATAAACACAAAAAAGTTGTTATTCAATTGCAATTTTTAATTCTGATTATGAAAGTTTTTTGTGAGTAACCATTATAAAATTGTTATATACAGTCTGTTTTTGAGCTGTAGTAGTGGTTAAAAAATGGTAAAGTTAAAATTGCTGCGACGTATTATACAAATATTCCGTTAACATAGTTGGCAACTTGGTCACGTGTGCATTATATATTTTAAAATAAAAAAATATTATTACTCATTAAAAAAAGTAACATTAATAATTTATACAAATTACTGTAGTACAAGGTATTGCTAGTATTGCATCAAATAAAGTAAAAGTAATGTATTTTAATTCTCAAATAAAATCATTCCAAAACTAGTTTATACAAGTTGCAGTATACGATAGATAAACAGAAAAAATGGTTGGTAAACAATTTAATTTTGTAAGTTGGTCTAAATAAATTAAATGACGTAAAATACTAGCTATTATCCAAAATAACTTAACACATAAATTAATACAATTTCCTCCCTTAAACAAAAATTCGTAGTAATATTATCTACTACTTGCCAATAATAAATTCCAGCACAAATAAAGTATAGTGGAGCATGTTTTGTATAAAAGAACGAAATGCAAATTATCTTCGTATCGTACAGGTTTGCTAGTGCATAATTTACTGTCAACTTTAAAATAGTAAAACAGTTGCTACTTTGTGGTATCTCCCATTTAATATATTAGTTAATTATAAAGCTATCTTTTGATTAAAATATCAAAGCCCTTTCTAATTAAACAAATAACATACAAAGTAAAGAGTGTCGTATTGCTAAAAGGAAAACTGTTCCTAGCCAACTATTTTAATAGTTTAATAACTATCTTTTTAATTATATTCATTAATCGTATTTAGTCATGTTAGCGTATTCCTTTCTTTTTCTTTCATAATTTTCTAAATACTTATATACAAAAACGATAATCTTCACATGTATATAATTATTTTAATAGTTTTATTATATAATGTTTCGGGAGTAGCTCAACAAAATTCTCGCTGCTCGTTTTAAAAATTTAAACTATACAAAGCATTTACAATCTCTTTTAACTAGTAACATTTTATTTTATCATTATTTTATTTGGTAAAATGATATAGTACTAATAATTATTTCGTTGTTAAACTTAACTTTTAAAAAATATATATTATCAGTGTTCAACATTTCAAGTCTGTAATCTTAATATTATTACAAATATATATTTTTTTTTTCTCAAAGCAAAAACATTTACAACAAATAAATATAAAAACAATTATGAAAAAAATCATATGTTGCTTTTTCTGAACAACACTCGTAATTCTAAACTAAAATATATTTCATTATATTTCTACATAATCTCAAAAAAGGTAAGTAAATATAATAGTCTTCTAAAAACATTAAACATAAATTTATGTTTGTTCATATCTATGTCTTAATATACAATAATTACTTCAAATTAATAAACAGTTCAATAAAAAATTATTTCTATAATTAAACATCAAATATTTCTTGCTGTAATCCGTTCAAAAAATTTCATACTCGGCTAAACGAGCTTGAACTATTATCTTCTAATTATCTGTAAATAACATAATTACGTAAAAAAAAAAAAAAGGAGCTACAATGTGATGCTTCATTTCTTGTCAATTACTGGCCGGATCTGAACGAAATTTGGAAGGCAGACACGGACGTATGTAGGGGAGGGTCCTGGGGATCTGGATCCCCCAAAATCGTGACTTTTATGTAAATTTAATCTAATTTTACAGTAGGGATGGTTGTACAAATTTTAATATATCTTCATATTAAATTTGGACCCCCTGAAATAAATTCCTGCGTACGTATGTTCCTAGACAGGTAGCCCATTGTGTTAGGAGTAAAGATTGCTATGTTTCGTGGTCGAGCTCGGCCAGGGATAGGCTTGGCTCGTCTTGTATGTGGTACTTTATTTGCACTTCCTATGGGGATTAATGCTAAAATGGTTATAATGGGTGATAGAGGCTGTATTTCATAGCTTAATGTAATTAATTTCATGCTACATCTATGTTTTTTTGTACCGTATGTTTTATTGATTGGTTAATAATTAACTTTTTAAAATATCACATTCTAACGTGGACTGCTGCTATCAATATGAATCGCAACCGAGTCTCCAGCACAAAGGCGAGGATATTGTGCATTTAGGCATCAGGAAGCTCTTTCCGTTTTTTTTTTTTTTTTTTTAATCCAAAATTCAGAGTCCACCAAAGATACATATGTGTATACACAATTTAATTGATGGTATATGCATATTGTTCTCGAAGTGAATTTATCGTAACAGTATGTGGTATTTCTTTTCCTCAACAGATGCCATTACTCTCATGACTGTAACATGTGACATATCACATATGATAGTAAAATAAAATTACCAATGCAAGCGTGACATTCGAGGACATTTTAAAGTGTTTTTTTTTTTTTTTTCAAGTTTAAAAATGTTGCTGAAGTTGAACGTCAGTGAAAACATTAGTTTGAAACATAATTTGCTACAAGCTAAACAGTTACACGGCTTTGTAACAAGTTTGAGACGCACTGCACTTTTTGTGATGTGCACAAAGGAAGATCCAGAACCGGAAGACATCTTACAGCTAGAAGTCCTGCTTCTTCTGCTATGACTGGACGCTAGAGGTCTGCACGGGCCGGAATTTTTAGCCCGGCCCGGCCCGTGAATTTGTAATCTGAGGCCCGACTCGAGTCCGAAATATGTTTCAGCATTTAGACCCGAGCTCGTGTTATAATCAAATGAGCCCAAAATAAGCTCGAATTACAGAAACTTAATAATTAACGCAAATTTTTATTTACAGCAATTAAGGGGTTTAATTTTGCAGTTGTGTTTTAAAAGTTCTCCAGAAAAAACGGGGCAATAAATATCGTTGTACAGGTTGTACAGTATATTTACATAGTTAGGCCCGAGACATATGGTTGTATATTTAAAAATTTACGGCCCGGGCCCGAAGTGATATATGCTTTATAGGCCCAAGTCCGGCCCGCTTGCCGGATCGGGATTAAGCCCGCGGGCTCGGCTCGGCTCGAGACCGCAGACCTCTACTGAGTGCTAACGGCAACTGTACAGGCACAGGAAACTTTTATTGCGGTTTATGGTAATATGTATTTAAAATTATGATTTATAAAGTTTAGTAGTAACACACAAAATCGTTAAAGTATGTATACAGTTTTTGATGAACTCTGTATGGCAAGTTACGAATCCCTACAATTTCAGTCAAATAGTCAAACATGTCTTCATTAGTACCTCGGAGGCCAGTGACTTTCGTTATTTTCCTTTTTTTCCTTCTTTTTATTTAATCATGGCAGTAGCTTTTATCATCATGATTTCTTCTCATGTATGCGTCAATTTACTTCCGCCGTGTACTCTGTCGTTCAGTCTAGGTAGAGCAGTTGTCTTTTAGCATAATGAACTTAACGAACTGTACAAGAGTAATTTCATTAAGTATCCGCGAACTCTTTAACTTAGTACATGAGCTACGCACAAAATGCAAGCTTCTCTTGCCAGTGTAAAACGCGAAAGATGCTTCAGTTTTACTAGAAAATTGAATTGATTAGGACGATGTAATTTTACCGATCATTATCATTTATGTTTGAATACTGCACTGAAAAACAAAGTATTCTATTATCTGTTTCATCTTACTTCTAAATGATCATAAACAAATCCATGTGTATCTAGAGCATGTTGATTTGCTGTTGAGTTGCTAACCTATCTAATACTTCGTAAAATAGTTCATCACTAGAAGTATTCATTTCGCTATACTATAATAGAACATCCAAAACTAAGACTAGATTGTGAGTGACAGTAATGAGATGTTTGATTTGATTTGGAATTTAGCGGCTCTTTCAGTACCGAGGCTATAGGAGACGTGGACTTACAACTTAACATGGGATACAAAATCACACGAGTTCCCACCGGGAGTTGGACCCGGGTCTCCCACGCCGAAGACAGTGTGCTAACCAAGGAAGCTCTATAACAAGATATTTGTTACATTAGTTAATAAGACTGCAATCAAATGTTCTCAGTGAAATAAGAGAGATACAGCGTGTGTGCCCATGGGCAGTAGTACTATAGAGGAGCCAGCAAGAGATGGTCTCTGACAGCTCGCAGCGGCGTTGCCATTACTTATGTGTCAAGGCTTTTTTCAGTGCATCTATAATCGCTATTTAATTAATGGTGTAAGACAGAGTGACCGTTGTTGGTAACAGTAGCACCAAAGTAGGGGCTGCATTTTCTCTCCGCATATGGTAAGAAAATTCAGACACCATCTCCTGTTGGCCCTGCTATAGTTACCTCGTCTCACTAGTTAAGACTCTTCCCTATGTTCACCCCCGCCTTTTTGTATTCTAGTAAATAACGTAAAGACCATTAGAAATATCAAAAATATAGAAAGTAAGGCAGATAATATGTGCAAAACGCTATCATTTGAAATAATAATTGCTTTGAAGATCTTTCGTGTAGCTACATTTGAGTACGCAGCCATTATGACGCTATAAACTCCAAATTTCTTGTCTATAAGAGAAAGTTTGGAAGCGGTTATTAGTTTTTTCCATAGCATTTTGTAAATATTGTCTGGTTCATTCCGTACATTTTTGATATTCTTCATTATTTTTAAGTTGTTTACTAAAATTAAAAAGAGTGAGAGTAAGTTTAGGGAAGAGCCTTAACGGTATGGGTTGGTGTTGTGCTTTCAGTTGGAAAATTGACTTGTTTCCTAGTTCCACGTATACTGTGTAGGGCAACAATAGAACCCTTGGTTAATCGTGATAATCATTGCTCCTAAAATATGAGAAAGAAAATAGCAGTGTTGTAAGCCAGCTCGTTTTTCTCCTATATGTTCTCTACAGACTCAGATTTGTCAAGAAAAGAAAAAAATGTAATTTGCCCCTTCCCCTGTAAGTGTAAGAGTAAAGAATCATAAGCCGATCAGCATTTTCAATAGCAGAAGGATACAAATATTTTTGTTTATTGCAGGTTAAGAGTGAGAGGGAACAGAGAATAGCAGTAATGTTATAGTAGTTCTTACATTACAAACAATGTTACATATTCGTAGTTGTAACCAACTCTCTTATTATGTAATTGTGGTTTGTTGTATCACTATAACATTATACAGATGAGCAAAGATGTCCACTTCGGACTAATTTACTCAACCTCACGTCATCATTTCGACCTCACGCTAACAACAATTTGGACCTCATGCTCACAATATCCTTTCAACATCACACTCAGTCGACTTCACACTCACAACATCCTTAACGTTTACTCAATCTTACACTCACATTTCAACATCACACTCACTCAATCACAACATTTCAACATCACACTCACTCGACCCCATGCTCATATCAACCCAACACCACGCTCACTGAACATCACGTTCATCATCTTTTAACATCACTTTAACTCAACCTCACACTCATAACATCTATTCGACATCACGCTCACTCAACTTCACATTGACATCACTAGTTTGATATCACACTCACTTAACCTCACGCTCACATTACTACTCCGGCATCACGCTCTTATGAACTCAACTCACAATAATCCGACATCACCCTCACTCTACCTTACGTTGACATTATTTCCACCTCATCTTCAGTTAATCTTACGCAAATATCATCATTGGGATCTCAAACTTCTTAACGGCCTTCTGATACATTCAATGCAGAGGGTAACTCATTTTTACGAGTGATCAATTTATCCTTGAATTAGATTTTCGGAAAGATTATTAGAATGGAGTAGGGAGTTGTTCAACCGTATCTTCAAATCTTGCAACCTTAATTTAACTCATTTTCCGACGTCATACAGTGATAAATAGGGCAGCCCAAGAGCATAAAAGGCATAAAAAGCATAACAGCAATTTACACATATGGTTGGTACCTTGAACGTGATTGTGGTTGTCTAAGGGTCCAGAAGAAACTAATTTTAAAAGCATAATACGTAATTTAAAAGCATAATACGTAATACGTAATTTTTAACGTGGGTTCCTGTCACCACGGCATGGCGCGTCCTCAGGTTGCGGATCGAGGAGAAGGCCTCTAGATATAGAGGTTAGCTGCGAATATACTGAATAAGCAGTCGCGGACAGACGACTAGGAGTGGTCCTCCAGCTTGGGGGTTTGGGTAAGGCTAACACCCTCATCCTGTAAAAAAAGGTACTTGTTCAGAAACATTCACAAAAGCCTCGGACAAGGACTGATAACTTGGCACGACATCAGCAAAAGAAAATGGACATGAGATTTGGAACATGGAATATTAAAAGTCTTTACAGGACAGGCGCGTTAAAATCAGTAACGAGTGAGTTAGAGAAATACAGGATGGACTTAGTAGGAGTTCAGGAAGTTAGGTGGGAAGGAAATGGATCTGAGAATTCCGGAAATTTTACGTTCTTTTACGGGGAAGGAAATAAAAATCACCAGTTAGGAACAGGGTTTTTCGTTCACAAACGAATATTACCAGCAATTAAACGGGTTGAATTTGTTACTGACAGACTTTCTTTTATTACTCTTAAGGGACGGTGGTGTGATATTATTGTTTTAAATGTACATGCTCCAACTGAAGATAAGGGTGACGATATAAAAGATAGCTTTTACGAAGAAGTGGAACGGATATTTGACCAACTCCCGCGATACCATATGAAGATTCTATTAGGGGATTTCAATGCAAGGTAGGACGAGAGGATATTTTCAAACCGATTATAGGGAACGAAAGTTTGCATAAGGAAAGTAATGACAACGGTGTTAGACTCGTGAACTTTGCAACATCCAAAAACCTAATCGTGAAGAGTACAAAATTCCCACATCGCGACGTTCATAAATACACTTGGACATCACCAGACGGAAAAACACATAATCAAATTGATCACGTTTTAGTAGATAGAAGAAGACAATCTAGCATAATTGACGTCCGGTCGTTTAGAGGGGCTGATTGTGACACTGATCACCACCTGGTAGTAGCGATAATACGGGAGAGATTATCGTTGAATAAAGGTAATATTCAATGTCCGAAAACGGAGAGATTTAATTTAAAGAAATTAGAAGAAAGCCAGGTAAGAGAGGAATACCAGATTGAAGTTTCGAATAGATTCTCGGTCTTAGAAGACTCGGAGTGCACTAGTGTTGAGGATACTTGGATTGAAATTAGAGATAGCATTAAAAGTTCAGCAATAGAAAAATTGGGACACGCGGAAATACGTAGGAACAAACCATGGTTCGACCAAGAATGCATTAAACTAGCAGAGAAGAGAAAACAGGCAAAATTACGGTGGCTACAAAATCCGAATGAAATAACTACACAAAATTTCGCAGATATCAGGCGGGAAACTTCCAAAACTTTTAGAACAAAGAAACGGGGTTTTTTGAAAGCTAAAATTAAGGAACTTGAAGATAATAGTAAAAATAAAAATATTCGGGACATGTATAAGGGGATCAGCGAATTTAAGAAAGGCTATCAACCTCGTGCTTATATATTAAAGAAATCTGACGGAACAGTTCTCACTGATACGGATAGCATCTTAAATAGATGGAAAGATTTCTTTGACGATTTGCTGAACACGCAGCCAAAAACTAATGTGCGTGGAGAAAAGGAGATACACACCGCAGAACCGTATATTCCAGAACCCAATCGAATAGAAGTGGAAGCCGCTATAAAGAAATTAAAGAAACACAAATCTCCGGGTGTAGATGAAATTCCGGCTGAGTTAATTTTAGCTGGAGGCGAAAAATTGTGGAACAAGATACACAAACTCATTCTCCTTATCTGGAACAAGGAAGAATTGCCACAAGAGTGGAAAGAGTCAATCATTGTTCCAATTCACAAGAAAGGCGACAAAACTGACTGTAATAATTATCGAGACATTTCTCTTCTGTCAACATCCTATAAAATCCTTTCAAATATTCTGTTAGCAAGATTGACCCCATACGCAGATGAAATTATTGGAGATTATCAGTGCGGATTTAGACGAAATCGATCAACTATCGACCAAATATTTACCATTCGCCAAATACTCGAAAAGAAGTGGGAATACAATACCCCGGTACATCAACTATTTATTGATTTTAGAAAGGCTTACGACTCGGTTAGGAGAGAAACATTATACAACGTTCTTACAGAACTTGGAATACCGAGAAAGCTAATTAGATTAATTAAGATATGTTTAAGTGAATCCCAAAGTAAAGTCCGGGTAGGAAAATTTTTGTCCACGAGCTTCCACGTTGAAAATGGCCTGAAACAAGGAGATGCGTTGTCGCCATTATTATTTAACTTTGTGCTGGAATACGCCATAAGGAAAATCAAAGATAGCAACCAGGGCCTAGAGTTGAACGGCATTCACCAGGTTATGGCATATGCTGATGATGTAAATTTAATAGGGGAGGATAGGAGAACAGTAGAAATAAATGCAGAGATCTTATTAAACGCTTGCAGGGACATGGGTTTAGAAGTAAATGCAGAGAAAACTAAGTACATGGAAGTGTGTCGGGACCGTAATACGGCAAATTGTGGAGGCGTTAAAATATTAAATAATGCTTTTGATAAAGTGGATACTTTCAAATATTTAGGATCAATATTAACAGACGAAAATCATATTCATGAAGAAATTAAATGTCGACTAAAAGCAGGGAATTCGTGTTACTACTCGGTTCAAAATCTCTTGTCGTCGCGAATTTGTGGAGGAATTTGAAGCTTAAAATATATAAAACGATAATCATGCCTGTTGTTCTGTATGGTTCCGAAACATGGTCGCTTACTCTGAGGGAAGAACATAGACTGAAAGTATTTGAGAACAGGATCCTGAGAAGAATATTCGGACCCAAGAGGGGCGAGAGTGGGGGATGGCGGAGGCTTCATAACGAGGAACTGCATGGTTTATACGGTTTACCCAACATTGTTAGGGTCGTCAAGTCTAGGAGGCTTAGGTGGGCAGGTCATGTAGCTAGAATGGAAGAAAGTAGAAACGCTTTCAAAGTCTTGACTGGTAGACCCATAGGAAAACGACCATTAGGAAGACCTAGGCGCAGATGGGAGGATAATATTAAGATGGATCTCGCAGAGATAGGAATACAAAGTAAAAACTGGATGCAATTAGCTAAGGATAGAAGTCAGTGGAGAGCTTTTGTGAACGCGGCACTGAACCTCCGGGTTCCATAGGCCATAGAGTTAGTTAGTTAGTTAATACGTAATTTTAGAAAATAAAGCATATTTTAAAATATATAGCAGAATTCTTGGAAAATTCTGTTTAACTGCAAGTTTGACATACTGTATTAATATTTTTTAAAACTAATATTTACAATGAAAATCATAGAGAACATAACAATGCAACAATGAAAAGCTTATTTTTATTTCTGTAATCTTTTCTATGTAATCCTTTGATATGGAAAAATGAAAAAAGAAAAAGAAGAAGACTTTCCACCAACAATGAATAGTACATAAGAATTCCACACTATATTGTTATGTGTGCCTCTTGAACTTCAGCACTTTCTGTACTTTTTGGTCGCATCTTTTACCTTTCCTTTCTGTATATATACACCTCTAAGGCGCACACAAGTGATAGTAAAAACTGAATCAAGTAAAGCATATATCTTTTTACAGTGCATTAAGTAGAAAGTTCATTAAATATAAAAGAAACTGGTTGCATAAAATATTAATAAATAGATCAAAATATTTAGAATATTTAATATATACTAAATATTATACTTTATACACGATTAATGAACAACAATGATTGAAATTAACGATAAAGCATAATAAAGCATAATTTGGAAAAAATAAAGCATAATTAAACAAAAAATAAAGCATAATGTGGGTTGCTCTAGTGATAAAATTTTGCACTAGGCTAACAATACAACATTTTATGTTTACTTTTATATACTTCTATTTATCCTTTTAAGTTATATTACTTGTTTGATTTTAAAGGTCACTAGCCTTTTCGTATGCATCCAGCCTTTGAGGAAAGCGGGATTGTACACAGAGGTCAACATTTACAAGTTAGAACAAAATTTCAGATTGTCATGATAACACATTAAAAAAAAATAAGCAAGCTTTCTTTTTAAAATATAATACATAATAAAACAAGTCGTACTAAATAGGAAAAATCACATAAAAGAGAAAATTAAAAAGAATGCTTTCTCTTAAAACAATTAGGAAATAAAATAAAACAAATCATACTAAAAAGTAAGAATAAAATTATGTTTTCAAGAAAATAAGTTTTAAGATAATTTCTGTTTATATACAACTAAAAAGAAAATCATGGGGGAGCGTTATTGATTTATAAATTCTTCAATTTTCATGCAAATCAAGTGATTGTATATGAGAGCGCACGTCATGCTTTTTTTAGTCATGTATAAATAGGGGGGGAAACATGAAAACAGAATTAATTTTACGTTTTAGTACGATTTATTTTGTTTGTTTTTTCTTGAAAAAAGGAAGGCATGATTTTTTAAAATACATATTTATTTATTTTATTTTATTCGTAGTTGACTCGCTGTGTCCGCCTCTCGTAGTACGGTACAACAATCGAAGCATTTTATATTTTGTTTCCATGACTGTTTGTTCAACAAGTCAGCTATAAAGCAACACAGTTTGAGTAAACCTGGCATTGGGGTTTGTTGGTTTGTCTCGAGCTCCCGTTTTGTACTATGTATTCGTTTAATACAAGTGCTGTTTTTGTGCTTTTTAAAATATTAACTCAATTTTCATAGTGCGTAGATATCCCAAAGTAAAGTCCGGGTAGGAAAATTTTTGTCCACGAGCTTTCACGTCAAAAATGGCCTGAAACAAGGAGACTCGTTGTCGCCATTATTATTTAACTTTGTTCTAGAGTACGCTGTAAGGAAAATTAAAGATAGCAACCAGGGCCTAGAGTTAAATGTTATTCACCAGGTCATGGCGTGTGCTGATGATATGAATTCAATAGGGAATGATAAGGTAACAATAGAAAGAAATTCATAGATCTTATTAAACGCTTGCAGGGACATGGGTTTAGAAGTAAATGCAGAGGAAACTAAATACATGGAAGTCCGTCACGATTGTAATACGGCAAATTATGGATGCGTTAAAATATTAAATAATACTTCTGATAAAGTGGATACATCTAGTATCACTATTAATAGACGACAACCATATCCACTAGGAAATTAAATGTTGTCTAAAAGCAGGGGATTCGTGTTATTATTCACTTCAAAATTTCTTGTTGTCGCGAATTTTGTCGAGGAATTCGAAGCTTAAAATATATAAAACGATAATCATGCTTTTTGTTCTGTATGGTTGCAAAACATGTTCGCTTATAGAAGTCAGTGGAGAGCTTTTGTGAAAGCGTCATTGAACCTCCGGTTCCATAGGTCATAGAGTTAGTTGTGGACATCCCTGGCGTCACTATTTATCAACAATGACTTTACTTTATAAGAATTTCGTTTAACACGGGCTTCTGGCTGCCCTATTTTGGTTGCGATTTCTCGTGGCCACGTTTTTTTAGTGCAAACATTTTCCATGTTTAATACAATTCAACCATCCTATAACAATTTTTAGTGTAAAAGTAGACTAAGCTACCAAGGCTGCTACATTTTTCTTATAACCGTTAGTGTGGTTTCCGACAAGACAAAAATAAAACAACAGATATAAATAAGTAATTGTCGTAATATTTGTGATCATTTGTTTGGTTTATTATTCGCCCGCATACTTGTATAGGAAAATATTGTACGACAAAGAGAACCGTAACTTACAGGACTTAGTGGTAGTCTTGAACTTCTCTCATGTTGCATAACTATAGAGAAGGCGAATCTCTCGAACCAAACAGATGATGAGATTTTCTGGTCGCAGAAAGGAAACTGAAATCTAAGTTTATATATGTTCACATATTTGGTCCACTTGAGTGCCAAGTGGCATAAAAGCTTAAAAAAAGAAAGTGTCTAATCCTTTCATTCACCTCCATAGATGGTTACTTTAAAACATTGTAAACAGTAAATTATAAAATAATAAACTACATTATTATGGTTTTCATTGCCAATATGACAGAAATATGAATTGTTCATGAGATATTGAACTTGAAAGTTCATCCCTGGAAAATTTCAATTTTGGAGTTACGTAACTTGGCATAGTAGAACTTGTTTTTCTTGTTATATGCCATTCCGTTACTAACAAAATAAGAAATAATTATTTCAAAGCTTATTCAACTTATCGTGAAGAACTAGAAATGTTACTATCGAAATGTTTAAAGAGTAAGTAATTAATACATTTGTACTGAGTGTACAGGTGCATTGGACTGGCTGGTTTGTTGAAAATAAATAAACAAAACACCCTCTGTAGTTGTTTCGGGAGCAAATTATCCTGAAATTGTTCGCAACCCATCATTCTCCACTGAATAAATGGGTTGCATATAAGGCAGGCGCTGGACAAGTGCCAAATTGACATTTTGCCTTGGTAGGCTTAGAGAAGCGTGTGCAATGCAGTTTACTTGGAAGGAAGCTGTCTTCCTCTCTCCCTCTGAAATTTTGAAACAACATGGTGAACGAACAGTGCATGCAAAGAGTCTCTTAATTGGAATTTTTAATTATCTAAATTTGCTCTCCCAGTGCAGAGCAGCCGTCCTCTCTTAGTTTAGTATTTCACAACTCTTCGTGAAAGTTAATTACTCGTTCGTAAACTTACAACATGTTGTGGATGCTCTTAATTCTCTGTTGCTGAAATAATGCAGTGTTCAGTAGAGGAGGAACTTCAAGGGTTCGTGCTAAAGGCTGGTATTTTTCAAAGTTTATCGAAGTGTAAAGCTATTTATGTAAAATGTTATTTTGTAGGAAGTTACTAAGGAATAGTTTTCTATAATTGGCTGTAATTTTTGCACAAACGTTTACAAACTAGAACGTAATTTCATAGATTAGTAGAATGAACCTCCTCACCAAAGAAAATCGTGTGAAGAAGATAACGGAAATATTAAAGTAAATAGTAAACCTTGATTTTGTGTTGAGTTATAATTTTAACTACCATAAGTAATTGTGTTAATATAGTATAGCGGTTAATTTCAAAATACTGTTTCTTAGTATATTTTATTAGCATAATACAAATTTAAATTTTATAAGTTATTAGCATGCAAGATAGCGATAACTTAAGAATTCAGACAATTTTAAATTACAGACTTGCAAACAAAGATCTCATCGTTATGTCGAAATATCAACAGTCAACTTCATCACATCTTCTTCTTTCTCTCCTCAACCATAGGTTGATGGTCAACATGGAAATTTTAAAACTTTTCTCTCCTTTGGGAGAGCTGTTTTATACTTTGATAAGGTCTTTTCTTCGTAACTACATCTAGATA
Source organism: Thermobia domestica (assembly GCF_964235325.1). Lineage (NCBI taxonomy): Eukaryota > Metazoa > Arthropoda > Insecta > Zygentoma > Lepismatidae > Thermobia > Thermobia domestica. Next base: position 140,020,367 of record NC_137467.1, on the reverse strand, counting down.
TTTTGTGCTTGGTCTTCCTCTTCCTGTTTTTCCTTCTGTCTTTCCCTTTATCAACACGGTGATCCAATCGGAGTATCAGATAAGATGGCCAAGTATGATGTTTCTTCTTTTCTTGCTATCTTCATTATCTTTCGTCCCTCATTATTATAAAGTTACTGAAAGGTGGCCTCTGACAGGTAGCTGCACATGTTGTAAACAAAACGAGAGGGAGAATTGTTCGCCAATCACAGCAGTATTCTTTCACGTGGTTGCTAGGCAACGAAGGTCGTTGACCGTGCTGTTGTCGGTAGTTGAGACGACTTGTTAAACGTCTTACGTTTGTCGCCAGAGTTGTTCTCTCTGGCGGAGCCTCTGGCAACAGCGCCTCCAATACTCCACGTGCTCTACGTAACTGCCACCTTTCCTTGCGCACACAGTAGCTTCCTTTAGTACATCTTCATTCATTTTCCTTTCGGTCCATGATATGCGCAGCGTTCTGCGCCAGCACCACATTTCATATGCTTTCAGCTTGGATATTTCATCTTTTCTGAATGTTACTTCATCACGTAAGCCTACATATACTAAAGCATTGTTAACTTTTCAAGAATACGTTAGATTATTACCTTACTCATTCTCCGTTAGAATACTTTCCCAGAAGCTTTCAATTTTGTCAAAGATAATGCAAGGAATGGTTTGAACTACTGTGAATTTCAAATTTGTAAATATCAAAGCAAAATTCTGAAACGACGCCAAGGTCAATTGAAATCCAAAAGTACTTAAAGCAAGTTCTATACAGTATCACCTCGAGAGGCTTTTGCCTAATAAGTTCTTCTCAGCACTAAAGTCGCAAATTTCATGTTCTGATTTTCGAATTTCAATAGAACGTGGAATCATTTAGATCTCTATTCTTTTGCTGATCTAATAAAGTAATATATATATATATATATATATATATATATATATATATATATATATATATATATATATATATATATATATATATATATATATATACGAAAACATGTATATTTTTTGGTGGAGTTACGTTTATTCGAAAGGTAAAAATTACCGAATTCGTCGCTATTTTTTATTTATTTATTATTTTTTGTTAGTACGTAAGTTATTACAGAGCTATGTCGTAATAACATGCTCATTTATGTGTATCGAACTACCTTAAATGTTATTTCCGTTGTTTTTGTCGTTATACGCAGTATACTTGTATGAGCGTGAGAGAGAGAGAGAGAGAGAGGGGGGGGAGGGAGGGTACACGCTTGAGTTCTGTTCTAAATGAAAAATATGTTCTTCAGTTCTGTCTTGATGTGACTTTTCATACTTATGAAACAGTCATGTAAAATTTGGTTTCAGCGCGAAGCAGTGACTGTTCCCGTCACTTCGTTTCAGTTGTTATTACAATGAAACTTTAGCTTGTAATAAACGAAAGTTTATTGCCATATACTTCTCCCTTATGACAAATATTATTGTTTCTTGGTGTGGAGAGACGTGTTTTACGACAGATTCTTTATGTCTAGATTGAAATTCGTGTTCTCATCACAACTCTCAGTTAAACATTCGCTAAAGCGTAATCTTATTACTGAAGTTGATATTTGCTGCCATTTTAGCATTCATCGTTCTGTAAGTTGTTTTTAAATATACAGTTATTAGATGTATGAGACTTTTAAGATTTATAAAATATCGTGTTAAACTCTTCGTATTGAAAAACAATCTTGACCGTGTTTTACTGTCCGTTTTTATTATTTGAAACTGCTAAGTTGCATTCAATCTCTATTCACTAGAATTTCTCTCAAATGAAATATTTACTTAACGCTTTTGCTTTATAGTACAATTTTTATACAAACTATTTTCTTGACTGTTTGAAACATAGAAGATAATTCGTATAATAGTTCTGATAAATACATGACAAATAAATAAATAAATAAATCGGAGTTACAGTTATTTTAGGGTGATTAGATTTAAATTTTTAAAAAACTCGGCGAATTGACATAATTTGATAATCCAGCTACTTATGAGCATTGTTACGTCGTAATTCATGATTCATGCCTGTGGGGAATAAGTCTCTAGCTTATATTTAAGCTTATTTTAATTCTTATATTATCTTTTAACATTTAACAAGCCCTAGAAATAGGAGCCGAATTCTATCCAGGAAAGTAAAGCTTAAAATATATAAAATGATAATCATGCCTGTTTTGCTGTATGGTTGCGAAACATTGTCATTTATTCTGAGGGAAGAACGTATGCTGAAAATATTTGAAAAACAAGATCCTGAGACGAATATTCAGATCCAAGAGAAACGGGAATGGGAAATAGCGGAAACTTCATAATGAGAAACTGCATAGTTTATACCGTTTACCAAACATTGTCAGGGTCATCAAGTCTAGGAGGCTCAGGTGGGGAGGTCATATAGCCAGAATGGAAGAAAGTAGGAACGCTTTCAAAGTTTAAACTGGAAGTCCATTCGCAAAACTAACATTAGGGAGGCCTAGGCGCAGATGGGAGGACGATATTAAGATGGATCTCGCAGAAATAGGAATCCAAAGTAGAAACTGGATCCAGTTAGCTAAGGACAGAAGTCAATGGAAAGTTCTTGTTGTGAACGCGGCATTGAACCTCCGCATTCCGTAGGCCATGGTAGTTAGTTAGAAATAGGGGGAATAATTATCTTTTGGATTCATTTTGATAACTGAATTTCTTGTTCAAGGGTTGGTCTTTCCTTCAGAATCAGTGGCAGCTTGACTATACGAAGTGGTAGTGCCAAAATCGTACACTGTAATAATAATAATAAAAAAAATCATATCCATGTAAAAAGCTATATGCCATTATGTTGACGCATTATGCATATATATTGCCTACACTAAACTTAATTTTAAACATGAAGCAGTAGAAGATGAAGATGAAAGAAGCCTAACGCGAGCAGTGAATAAAGTCCATCCGACGATTTTTCTGTTTGGCAAACAGGCCGATGACCTTCCTATTGAAATCACTTCATGTTGTTCATAAAACTTTTCTCATATGATAGCATTCCTAGAGCACTGAATCGTTCCTCTTTCATGCTGTTCCTTAAAAGTCTTTATTCTCTTCAAGAAAGAAAAACATTTCTCAGTCTCAGAAGTAGACGTCGGCGGCCCAGTGATTAGCAATTTTAACAGTTTTACAGTTTCACTAAACAATTCACAAAACCGTCTTCAATGAATAGAGACAAATGTGAGACAACGCGAGAAACATGTTTTAGGTCTTCTTTTTCATACAACCCTGCAACTTCACTCTAGAGTCTACTCTTTATTAAGATGGGATACTTGTCTACCATTTCAGTAAGGTATTCGTTAGGAAATCTTATGTGGTATTTGTCAAAATCTTTCAGCCACGAAAGGATTTGTAGCTATGAAACGACCAGAAAATTTAAATCTACTTCTAATTTCCGTTACTATCGTGTCACACGCTTTTATCGCATCGCTTTTCATTGTGTCTGATTCTCTATTATTAGTACGTTGCCTTTTGGATGGAATGCTGATATCAACTTCCACCTCATTCTGAACTTCCTCAATGATGAGGTCAGTTTCCCACCTTACTTTCTGAATACCAATTTCAAAGTTATGTTTTTGTTCTTTGGCTTGGTCTGCGATTTTCTTCTGCAGTTGAGACAAGGTAATTCTGTGTAAAAATATTAACCAGATACAAATTTCCGATCTTTAAGCGATGCTCCAACTTGTTCAATAGTACTGTATAATTTAATGTCTTCTTTGTTTTCAGTTGTTTCCATTACCATCAGTTCTTTCCCGTACTCATACACTACATTTACTCCATGCAAATATAAGTGCTACCGGATTTGTGACGCACGAGGCAATCATCTGTGTACGTACAATAGCATCCAAAATTTTAGTTCTATCAATTGACTATGAAAGAAATGCACATATCCCAGACAAATGTGCGAAGAAAATGCGAACATGGCGATTTATGGATGCTACCTGAGACATTATATAAAATTAAATTGATGAGCATAACAATGAATGTAGTTTGCACTGGGATATTTGTCTTTTTTGAGTTTCTGCACCGTATTTCTCCTTCAAAACTTATGTGAATAGTTTTGAAACCAGGTTTAAGATATCTAAAAACGTAAGTTCTGTTTTTTTTTTTTTTTTTTCGGAGTAACATTATTTTATAAGTATACTCAGTTCTATTCTAGTATCATTGATGTGACAATTCAATGACATACGTGAAGACTGCAAATTGATACCCAAATAGAATCTGGAATTGTCTGTGGCAAAACCATCCAGATTTTATCCGTTATTAAATATCAACATCATACGCGGTTTTCAGAGGAAAAAATATCATTCAACATGGGTTGTAAGTCGCTTGACACTAGAATGTGGGAGAAACTTCATGACATGTGGCCTAAGCAAATGAAATGAAGGCTATGACGCGACGTTGCTATGTGGTAAAGGGGTGTGACCAAGCAGACGCGCTGCATCATAGACTGATGCGAATGTATATAGAGAAGTAGCAACACCACAGCCCTGTCACTTGATAACAGCGTCTATAGGGAATTCGGAGCGCCACCTCCTAACGCCATAAAGGCAGTCTCACGCTTTAGTAGCAGTTATTCAACTCTTAATTGACTAGAGTAGCAGTAGCTGATTGACTGTACATTATCGTGTGGTTTCATGGATAATATGTTGTAAGAAGTGGTACCTTGTTACTTTAAACTTTGAGATTTCTTAAGTGACAATTTTAATGAATGGATTGGCAAAGGAAGTTCTACTGAATGGACAATTGGACATTGAGTTCACCGAACTTCAACCCAATTTACTTTTGTGTGTGGGAAATAATGAAAGATAAAGTTTTTGATATGGAATCTAAAGCATTTAAAGAGAGAGCGTATTACTATTGCATTTTTTAAAATAAATTATCATTCAACAGCATTAGTGATGTAACCTGTTCTTCTGTGATTAAAAGGGGACACCGTGGCTCAGTGGTAGAGCACTTACCTCTGGTGCATGGGGTCCTGGTTCGACCCTCGGTAAGTAAGTTTGTGGTAGACAGCATCGTGTCCGTAGGTTTTCTCGGCGTATTCCCGTTTCCTCCCACTTTCTCATTTCACCAATATATTATTTCATGTTCGCCCAAAGAGCATAATCGTACACGTTAAACTGAAATATTTAATTTTTGTGTGCTTGAAAGGTGAAATTTGTGCATTGAAAATGATGGAAGGCATTTTGAACACTTAATTTAGGTATCTAACTAAATGCTATTATAGCGTACAAGCTGTAATAATTTCATAGTTTCGTAGTGTTCATATCAAATGTTAGTAAATATTCTTTTTGTAGCAACACATGCACACTTTGGTATCTAAGTACAGCTTGATGTCCAAAATTAATATTCCCTGCAATTAGATCCTGAGCCTAGTTTACAATACCTTCTGTTATAGACTCAAATTAAGATCAAATGTTTAGTTAATTCTTCCGACTGGACAAACTAATAAAACATGGCACGTGATTCGTGATCGTATCAGGAAATGGGTTTTGTATTTGTATTTGTGCTTTTATATTTCATTTATCTTTTATTTTGAAAGAATTGCATCGTCCACTTTGTGATGAAAGTGAAATTTCTGCTTCAGTTGATTCCATTGTAATAAACCACCAGTCAAGAGGTTAATTTTGTCCTAACAGAGAAGTAGTTTTGTGTTCGTTTTTCTTCTCTCTCTGTTCCCTCTTCTGTGGAGCATCAAACTGCCTTTGATGTCTGAGACCAAATGATAAACTAGAGATAGCCCGGCGGGATGTGTTTTTGGATGCTGCTTTTCCAGTTAATATTGAGAATTTTCATCAGAGGAAATCTCTGTCGTAGGAATAAATCTTCCAGAAAACAGCAACAAAGTAAAAGTGCTTTGTGCAGCTACAAATGTATGAATTCTTTTATTTACTTCTTTCATTCAGTACTTGTTGTAAACTTATAGATCATTGGGTTATAATATAAAAGATCATTGCATTTTTGAATTACTATAACTGGTTCATATTCTAATCCTTCTTTAAATGAAACTAGGAGTGTTAAAAACAAAACTTCATGAGCTGAATGATACTTTGAATCATTCATTTCAAGTGGACAATCTATGACGTAGGAGCACACTTTTGGAATCAGAGAAATAGCAAAGAGAAACATGTTGAGCAGAGGAGGGGAGTGAATGAGATAAAAGAAGAAATAAGCAAGTGTTGGCAGTATACGCGTAGTCATGGCCTGCGAATCCCCCATCTCCTACGTTATTGATATTCTTGTTCGCCGGCTATAGGCCCCGTATCCACGGGGGGCCGGGCCCTCGTAAATTTTTACTGGACCCCTAAAATTTTCACGATAGGCTTGCAAATGAACTATACTATGGTGATGAACTATAATATGATTGGATCGGGCCCTTCTAACTTCTACCGGGCACCACTACATTTTCGGGCTGGCTATGGGCCTGGTCTGCTAACATTGTTGTTTCTCGAGACCAAGGTTCTTACCTTCTCTTTCTCCTTTCCGTGTGGTATATATAGAAGAGGAGCAGCGAACTGTATTGCAACAGAGTATTTAATTGGAAATGACTGCTGTACATGCTTTACAATCAGTAACATTCTCACTCAGTGCAACTGAATGAATCCTCCAATTTGAGTGTAGTTACCTACAGCAATCTGACAGAGCCGGCTCTAGGTATTTCAGTGCATCATATCAGATCTCTTTCTATAGAAAAGTATTCTTCCAACTGCTCTTGACGGTTATGGTAAAATAACACTTTCACATTACTAGCCAGGAACTTCCATTGTTGAAGCTTGGAGAGTAATAACTCTGTTTTGGCTTTTGAAAGTTCAAGATTTCACTAAGTCATTCAGTTCACTTTGGCTAACCTTGTGCTGTTCTGTAACTTTAACATCACCTACAAAGTCTGAAGTTGTAAGTGGGAAGGTGTGGATCATACGGTTCGTTTTTTGAGTCTACAGAATCGGATTCAGGAAATGTTGGAACAGGTAGTTCATCACTGTGCGCCACAGGACGAGTAACAAAACAAATATTTGGCAATACAGTATATTCTTTTTAGTATTGGACATGCGTTGTATTGGTGGGATCATGTAAAAGTCGTGTCTATGACTAGTGGGTCCTAACCAAATAATGGGAACTCGAATGTTATCCATGGTGTCCTGTAATTCAACCAATCCAGCGATTCATGTAGTAGGTCTTATAACAGAAATGTGTGGAGCCCAAGTCTTATATTCTTCTCTGAATTTGCAGTATTTACCGAAATACAGACTGTAGGCTATTTTTACAGCAGGGATATTTTTCATTTGTCCAGAAAACACAATTTGACCACAAACGTAACAGAAATTATTAGCGTTGTTAATGCATTTACGGGACATTTCAATTTGAGCATTTGACCACTAACATAACAGAAATTATGCAGTTATGCATTTACTTGGCTTTTTTTTAATCGTCAAATCACTCAGCTGTTTCAGTAAATGCCAACCTTACCATAAAATGATTATGTAATATGCCAATACGATCTTCGATAAATGCACAAACTCAGGTTGGTTTTATCAAGCCACAATCACGTCTGCACAAATGCATAGCCACAAAAAAATAATAATAATAATAAATAAATAAAATAAAATAAATAAAAAAATAATAAATAAATAAATAAATAAATAAATAAATAAATAAATAAAGAGAATTTTATCGCTGGTCTTGTACAGTTCCCTCTCTAAGAACAACTCAGCATTGACTTTTATGCAATACATCTATGCAAAATTACAGTTTGCAGCTATGCAAAATTCTACAAATCAACAATGACCTGTAACTCGGTTGTAATTAGTCGATTGCGATTTTTAACTAGTTCCATATCTAGTGGTCTGGTATTAACTAGAAATTGTATATATCATTCATGTCACATTTTGGCTCTTGACCAGTGAATTGTGGTATGTACTTATGGAGCACATATAAAGACAGCAGAAATACTTGTTGATATGAAAAGATACTCTTGGGAATTGGGGTTCATCATTTTCAATCATTACTAAAATCGATATTTGAATTTACGCGTGGTTGTGGATGCTTGGAAGATGATCTGCGAAGAGGACGAACAAAATATGTACGCATATTACTACATCAGACATTATTGAAGTACACTCCAAGATCACCGATGAAAAGTGAGTGACATTGCGGTCGCTGTAAGCATTTCATGTGAATGAGTAGCTGTTTCGTATATGACCGGGGAATTGTTAATAAAGAAACTGTCTGCAAGATAGGTGGCGCGACTGCTGACACTTGATTAAAAACGAACCAGCATGCAATCTCTTCAGAACAAGCCTGTTTGAGAGAAATCTAATTAATTTTATGCGTCAATTCTTAAACACTAATCAAATGTGGATTCAAACAGCAGTGAATATGATGGAAATATCCTGATTCTCCACCTTAAAAATAGGCCTTGTGTGTTTAGTCCAGGAAATACCATGGCTTCAGTCTTGGAGTATAAAATCAGTTCTTAGAGACTATCTTCACCTGGTGAAATCATCATTCCTGAATATCGTATCATAACTTTGATTTAACTACAAGAAAAAAATAAGGTGAAAATGATGAGTTTATGAAAGAAAATACTTACCTTGTATCACAGCAATGGTTGTCCTTATACGGGTGTCATTGTAATGGCCAGCATCCATTTGGGGTATGATTTGCTGTCACATTAGCCTTATTCAAGGTTTACTTCTTAAGACAACGATCTTAAAGCATTTTTATAGGACGGAAGGAATGTGATTTCCACAGTGGAATAAAGGTTGCAAAACACCATTGGACCAAGTGCATTACTGCAAGACATACTACGTTGAAGAATTAACACAATTTTCAAGAGATACCATAAAGCAGTGTTCTTTACGTAATTCCGATAATTTTTCAAATAATCCCTTTATCATAGTTTACATACGATTTAAAATAATTCACTAGAAAAATGAAAATGAAATATTTAAGTTTTACGTCCCACGGATATGCCGGATAGGCTAAAGGAGACGGTGATTATGAGAAATGAATGAAATGGTGGATTGAAGAAAGTGGGAGGAAACGGAAGAACCCCGAGAAAACCCACGCACACTGTGTTTGTCCACCATAAAGTTCACTTGGTGGGAGCCGGGAACCCGAGACCCCACGCACTAGAGGTGAACACTCTACCACTGAGCCACCGCGGCCTCTAATAATTCACTAGAGAAGTATTTGCCATTTTAAGGAATCTTCCTCGAACAAGAAAAGTAAAAGTGAAATGGATGGGTATTACTTGATCACAAATCGACTATACTGACACCTTTAAATAATCACATATTATGCGAACCAGGTTAGTTACTACACTGTCCTCGTACTAACGAATAAACATAATAATAGACTTGGTTCGCTCACGTCATCTATATATTCAGGTATAACGTTTCTTTTTATGAATAAATAAATAATCTGTGGTCTCAAGTCACTCTGACAATAATTCGTTGTTTGACAGTTGCTTAAACAGCAGTGTTGCAAGAAATGGATAAAATTGGGATTCATGGTGTCATTCAATTCGTTTTGCGAAGGAAATTCATGAGAGGATTTTACCTTCATTGAGTGAATCATGTCCGTTTTCCTATGAAACTATTCGACTTCGGGTAAATAAATGTAAGCGTGGCAGAGCAAGCATTAAGATGCACCACGTCAAAGAACCCTGAAATGAGCTGTGACGCCCGAAATAATCGATAATGTTCAGGATTTGGTTTTAGCCGACAGATAAGGTAAAATGAGAGTGGAAGGACGAAAGTTCGAGTCAAATGAACTTTGAGGGAACTACGCCGAAAAATAAAATACGTTAGGAAGTTAAAATTGTTTCGTTTCATATGAAATCAAGTTACTAATCAAACTACCCTCGTTTATATTTTACTCCGTACAAAAACGTTAGCTAGTTACGAAAGGTAATTAATTTGATTGCGAGATGTGTAAATTATAGCTTTTATCATTTACCTTTTTTTGTCTTAAATATAAGTAATTGGAGTTTACCTAGCGGTATACACATTTGATGAAGCTTAATATGTATCAACCATAAATCTCTGAAATTATTATTTAAAAAAAATAAATAAAATAGAGTTGTATAATTGTCTAGCAACCAATACAAGAGTCTGAGCTTTCGAATGTTGTTTCATATCCGTTGCTGAACATAAATCTGGGTTACTGTTGGAGAAAGGCGGTTAAATTAGTGCGCGGTTTGGCTCCAACACAAGAACTCGGAAAACGATTTATGTATTTTAAGCTACAGCTGGCTTGAACAATTATCTTAAGACTGCGGACATATTTTCAGCACTTGCTTTGTTTGATTTAATTCTTTTGCTAATTTACACCTTTGGAAATCTGGTTTGATTACTGAGAGTGTATTTCAACTTGTACAGGGTGATTCTTAGTGGTCGTGCAGAAGTTTAAAGATGTGATTCCTTGAACACTAACGAAACAGAAACTTGCATACGCTTAAATTTGAAGCTTTTACAAGTAGTATAAGCATCACTGTTAGGACTGTGTGTCATGAACGCACTCACGGAGATCCACTGGGTCCAGACTCCCCAAAACTTTCTAACATAACATACATTTGTACACTTTCTCAGTATTACTTGTTTAACAGAGAAATGATTGATGTAGCATGAAAATTTTATCTTACACTTCATCTGTACTGTTTCTATTATAAAAACAATCTAGTTCTATCATTTTTCTGAAAATATAGATGGAAATGTTTTACTTATCGTCTTTTCAAGTGCAAAATAATACCCGTTCAACCCCACCCCCCAAAACTTGGACTCCTCCTAACAAAAATTTCTGGGTGCACGCTTATTGTGTGCGTTACCATCAGGTCCGCATTAAGGGAGGCTTACGGGGACTGTAGCTCAGGGCTTCCAGGTGGCAGGGGCCTCTACTCTGATCAAACTCTCAACTGGTTATCTAAAAAGAATCATGAAGATACAATCATCATAATAAAATAAAATATGACCAAAAATATGAAACGTATTCCCTTAACTTTCCTACTGTACTTTCACACAAAAGTATTGGGGGAACTCAGCAGGGGGCACATATTTTTTTCTAGCCCCAGGCCTCCAGATGGGTTAAACCGTCCCTGGTTACCGTTAGGATAAGGAAAACAACAATAGATACAGTTTACTGATTAATTATGTATTTTTTACATACTACATACAATACATAAAGAAATGCTGTAAATAATCTGTTCCAGTAGAATTGGCTTTGTAACACCATAAAAATTATTTTTTTCTTGATCTCGTAAAGTACGTACAAGAATTTACCGTCGAGCATCCCATTTTATTAAGCTCGATTTCATTTGAACAATATGATAGATAAACAAAAATTAAAGTTCAAGAATTAATCATAATTTTAAGTTACCTCATTAACTATGTTATGTAGAGCCATCTTGCTAGTGCCGTAATGTAAAGTTTGATGATATACAGTAGTTCAGTATCAGTTTCTTCTTAATAAGGAGCGTGGTTATCGTAAAGTATCATTTTTTTTAAGTTTTACGGAAAAACTCGTTGAGCGCTAATGTAATCTTAAAGTACGGTCTCCCTCAGCGAAGATTTAACGTAATATTACCTGTTTATTGCACCGTAATTCTCATACCAGCCCCATTGTTTTGTACTGTAGTACAGTTATACGTAATACCTCCACACTTCTACGAAATAGTAGTAGTAGGATTATCTGATGGTTGAAATTCTATTCTTGACACAGCAGACATGTCATGTTTCCAAAGTAATGCAAATGTTATTTTAAATTTTTAACTTCATTGACTTCCCTGTGTTCGATATTACATTTCTTCAGCGTAACAACAGTTTAAGGACACACTAGCGAGAAATCTTGCATAATTTCCATCCTGTGACATGTTGCGTCTATTTTAAAGTATATCTGGTCCCTTTGCTATCTGGTAACATATATATCTGCTGTGTGAAGTTTCGTACTTTTCATCCCCCCACCCGCGAAACCAGTAGCGATAGTACACTTAGAGTTTTAACGTCTGTTTCCGTTTGCTAATTAGCGGCAATTTCACAGTGATATTACAAAACATTAATCACATCTTCCAATTTACCTAATATCGAGTAATGTCGCTTGTAGGCTGAATAATTGCTTCGGTTCTTTGGAAGTGACTTTATGAGGTGGTGTTACGGGATGGTCACTATTTCATCATTAAGTATCGTAGTTCCAGTGAGGTAAGTCAGGCTTATTTCTGTTTTACAGCTGCACCGAACAGTCCCAAAGATTTTGAATTGGATTTATATCTGGACACCTTGTAAGTAGAAATGTAGGGGCTCAAAAACCAGACTTTTTGAAGAAGAAAAAACTGTTTTTCCCTCGGTTTTTTGAGTGAAAATTTCGAGCTAAAAATAAAAAAAAAAATGACATAAAGTTGGGATTTTCAGGGAGACGACAGTACGCTTCACCTTTGTTTTTCCATTATAACACGAAAAAAATTGATTACTGCATTCTAAAGATAAAATTCTGAAAACATTTTAAGAATTAAAGAACAATCGGAATCGGTCATTTGACAGGATAGAGAGAGTGCAACTTGGTGGACACAGTTGGTGTTCTAATTCCAACGAATTGGTTATAAAGCTGTGAAATTAACGTTTAACGACACAAATATAAAGTAAAGAGTTTAATAGTGTTAACAATAACTGTTCTGAAAATATAGTAGATTTCTTGGAGAAAAATATCACGTAAGGTTTATGAAGAAGCTAAAACTTCATTGTAACTATTTATAAAATTTATTCAGGCCGCTAAAATACAAGAAGTTTAAAACGCTATCCATAAAGTTCTTATTTCAAAAGTTTTGGCACGTTATAACAGTAAAGAAAAAAAAAAATAATTCTGCAAATAATGTTGTTGAAACAAATATCACACCCAAAATACCTGTTTATAATTTTAATTTTTTAAACTGAACTCTCTGAAACTCAGAATAAAGTGCTTCGCGAACGGAAAACGAGATGTAAGCGTGATTTTATACTAAAACGAAAACGATTTCATATTTTTTTCTTGGTTTTGGTACTTTCTTCTTGTTCCCAGATTGGACTTAGGCAACCATTAAACACAAATATCCATAGATGTTTACTTCCAGATAGTTCATGATTATTAGGCACGAAAATGATGCTTGGAATGTAGGAGTTTCATAACTTACCGGTACATTGTCTGGCAACAGCTGCAATGCCAATTTGAAAACCAATCAAGACAGCCAATCCGGACTGAACATAGGATTTACAAGTAGTGGCTGTTGTAAATGCATTTTCTTAAGTGTAGTATTCACTACAGAGAAACAAAAAATGGTACTTGAACAAAGAAATAAAAAAATAAAAAGATAAAAAATAAAATAAAAAAATAAATGGTCAAGTAAGCGAAAATTTGCTCCATTTTCCTAAAAGTTTTGTGTTTTCCTCGTCTGCACTTATAGGCTAGATCAAGTGTTTTGCTGATTCATATTCACATTAACTTGAGTGGTTCCAAGTCATGGTAAGAGAGAGAACCAGTAAAATCACAGAACATTTTAGTTTGAACTACATACTGCGAATGAAATAGTTCTTTAGATGTGCGGTACGTTTCACCTTGCACTGGCAAAAACTTAATTCGTTGCACCACATTACATATTTCCAGTCCGTTTTGGGTTCTTGAGCCCATTGAAGATGTACGGCCGTATGCGCCTAATCGAGAAATGACTTTTTAGAGATACTCGACTGTAACTTTCATGAAGTTCCCTTTCGCGATGTTCGTTCGGAAATTGGTTACTATGCACCAGGATTGTAATTGAGCGCAATCATTTGACCTAGAGCGCAAAACCACGCTCAATTCTGGTTTCAATTATTTTCATGTTAAATATCAATCGGTCTGTAGTCTGTTTTCTGTTTCCTGACCTCTGGGAAGACAGTAACAGAAATCAGCTTAGGGATGGCCAAAATTTTCCGGAATCGGAAATTTTACTTTCCGGATTTCGGAAAAATTCATGAATTTTTCCGAATTCCGGATTTTTCGATTTTACTTTCCGGATTCCGGAAAGTAAATTTCCGGAATTGGCCATCCCTAGCTTACAGTGACAACAGCATGTGTCATGCGATTTTAGACACTAATAGATCGAAACGGCAAGGAAAAAACTTCCTTTTCATTAACGATGAATCTTCCCATCGAAGTTTCTTATCATGTTAACTTCCATGGACATAGTTTGAAACAATAACAGTATAGGAGAAAGACCATTTCTAAGATGTGATTTTAGTAAGAAGGAATGAAAACGTAAGTAAACGCGTAGTTCCAACTAAAAATTGAACGTGAGTTGAGCGCGCTGCTTAAAAAAAAAAAAAAAAAAAAAAAAAAAAAAAACACTTTAGTTAGTTTAAACGTGAGTTTTGACTCACTTTTTACAATTTGAGTTTGAGCTGAGCTAAACTCGTTTCAGAAGCGAATGTTGACCTGCATTCAGGAACTGCAGCAATTCCTGCGGATTTGAAAACTGTTTTTCTTGTCCGGGTGCGAACGATCTGTCTAGCATGTGAGCAAGAATCGTTTTGCGACTACAGCTTTTACGTCGTTTTCTGTTCACACGTTCTCACAGCAGTACTGGAGATACATTGAACAGTCCACTTTGATATATCATCAAACGAGGCGACTTTATTTACTGTGTAGTGTGTACCCGTTGGCACGCCGAAGCACAATAACCCTTTTTTGTTATTCTTTTACATCTTTGCTTCGACTCTTCTTAACAAGATGTTTCCATGCAACCGACTAGTGAACTATCCCAAATAAAATAAAATCCTTAATTTAATTCCACGGTTATGTTCTTTAAACTAAAGAAGGCGGATAATCAATGAAACTATATGATCATGAAAGAATTGGTACAATAAGAATATGGAAAGAAAGGGAGAACACAAAAAAGCACAAACATAATGCTGTCTACCATAAACTTATATAGCCTGGGATTGAAGTAGAGACCTCTCACAGCAAAGGTAATCGCTCTGCAACTGAGTCACCATACCCCTTCAAAGAGTCTTGGTAGCTGCCATAGTTATGCGTCATCAGTAGTAGATCATGTAGCTACTGAAATGTCATCTGTAATTATATAAACTGACCAATGTCAGCTATAGACAGTTTTCTTGTCTAGTGTACTAATACGTTTAAATCTACATATATTCTGCTAAATTTTTGCGATAGAAAAAGCTGCAGGTGGTAAATATCTTTAAAAATGCATTTGCTGCTTACCTTGCTATCATGTATACTGCAGTTTGGTACAAGAGCGTTTAGCAAAGGAGGACTTGCTTTGTAACGAGTCGCTCATATAGGAGAGAATAAACCTATTTAGAAGGAATGAAGATTTTGAATTAATTTTATTTATTTATTGAGACCAGTTCGTGTAGAAGCATCCTGATACCTTGCGATGAGTAAAATCATTTAGATTCAAACTATACCACATTTGTGTGAGAGTCAACGCCAGAGAGGCAGAAACTCAAGGTGTAATTAAGCGTATAGCACTGGGAATTGGAAATGAGTTTGTACTTTTATTATCTCGATTCTATGGAACACAGTGTTCACAGTTGAGTGAACGGAAATTGTCTTCTTGTTTCCTGTTCTTGACGCCTATAAGCGTTACACTTTTAGGCCTCTTGTCGTATCAGTCAGCTACAGGAATTGCTATATTACAAACAGATTGTGACATTATTGTTGTGTTCGCGCTTACTCCAACGTGGCGTAGCGTCCTCTTGTCATGATGTAGTTCTATCCAGGCATAAGGATGGCCGTGAAGAGAGCCATGTGTGGCTGGCAGTTCCATTGATCCGATGCTACACGCTGCCATTGTGTAACAGCTCAGGGGTAGCGTAGCGACCATTAACCCGTTGACCCTTCTTGTCGTCAGCTATAAACAGCACCATTTATCTCGGCCTCGAGCTAATCTCCATACCCACCCCATTTCCCCTCACATAGTTTCATTATTTAGGGATTTTTCTTAATTCCAGTCATTGCTTGCCACGTCACGCAGACCTGTTTATCGCGTTTGGTAGTGGCGGCGCGAGCGGGTAATAAGTATGGTAATATTCGTCTCCTTTTATGTTTTATTTTGTTTTCGGCAGCTTAGTGTTCTATCTCGCAGCCATTACTTTAAACTGTGATAAACGACAATGTGACATAACTATTAACACGGAAGTGGATAATTTTGTACTTTATAGGACGTGTGAAGGTATTAACGTGTATATTTTAGCGTCATATATTTAAGTTTTTCATAAAACTTTCTGAGTTTCAAGTCTCTTTTAACGCAAGTTTATGGTTGCACTCACAATAACAAAGTAAAATCTTTTGACAAAATATCATAGTATTAAAATAAAAAAAATATATTTTATAATAATACTCTTTGAAACGTAGACTTGGTAGAATTGTGGAATTAAATGTTTCAATCTTATGGCCTCATTCCATAGCGAGTCGCGTCAACGCAACGCAAACATGCGTTCTAGTTTGTGATAATCGTCGTAGTAGTTATAATAATTGCTGTTTATGCTTTTTGCGTTTGCTGTCCGCAAATTTTGCAACGACCTGAAAGTTATGAAAAGTCGTTGTCGAATGAAAATTATAGAGAATCAAACCCATGACTGTGGGCACCAATATTGAACATAGCTTGCTATGGTTACTTCTTTCAGTAGAGTTTGTTCTGAGTGCCAAAAACTTTTCTTAATAATAATAATAATAATAATATGATAATATCGTTAGCAAAGTAACAAAATACTAGTGATATTAAAAGTGTTTACTAGTGGACGAATTCTTTCCCGTATTTGGAACGCTGGATGCTCCATTCGTTCCCCTAATGGCTAATTCACAATGTTTCCGGTGTCTTTCTTGGATACCAACCCAAGTAATGCCTAGGAACCCTAATCTTGGTGCGTAAAGGACATCAAAATTTAGTCAATTAACTAACTAGGTACGACGAATAAAGTAAATCTCATTTTTATATATAGCATGAATCGTATAAAAATCCGTTGTATGGCGTGTGTTCACACTAGCATAGAAACATACGATACAAAGTACAGGTACTACTGCGTCACTGTTAGGATGTGTAGGTCATCCTTGGCGGAAAACAAGCAGCAGTTGGAACAATCTGAACATGGATAATGAATGTCTACTCCATTCGTTCTGGTCACCACTCAGGGTGAACGTCGTTTAGACAGGTCTTATCAGTTCAGCCAGTCAGTTGAAGTGCATTCCGAAGAAATACGCTAAATAATCAAATACATGTAACAGAACCGGTGAGTTTCTGTACTGTGTCCTTGAGAATTACATCAGATTCGCTAGCGAGTAGGAGCCTTCCATTATGATGATGATAGCACCCGAACGTTATAAAGCAAGCTCACCTCCCCCTTAGAGAATATAGCCCCAAATTACCGAATCCCATGGTGTGACCACAGCCCGGCAGATACTAATTCAAAACAGGAACTCTAGGAGATCCGGGATAGCTCGGATCATACCCCTGCCTACCTACTTGTTCTACAACCCCAAAAGGTACGGCACAGGCGTCCAACAATCACTTTCTGGACCCAAGGGTACGCCTTAGTCTCCCATTTGGATTATATCCCTAAGCGTATGCGTATGAGAATGCGTTTTTGATGCATTACCCCACCCTCCGCAGCAAACCAGACCTAGATGGCTACTCGGTAATTTTAGGGATGGCCAGAACCGGTTCCTGTCGGAACCGGTTTTCGGGTCTGAACGGATCCGGTTCTAGAAGATCCGTTCTGGAACCGGTTCTGAAAACCGGATCTCCAAGAACCGGTTCCGCTGGAACCGAAACTTTGTGACCATCCCTACGCTAAACCCGAGCTGCTGGCAGGCTGTGAACAGTGTGCTAGGTGAAATGGTGGAAGCGACAGGCAGGCGCCCAGGCGGCGGCTGCTTGTCTCATTTGGATAAATAAACTGGGTAACTGGCAAACTCATTGGCTAAACAGGCAAACTGGCCAACTCATTTGGCTAAACACCCACTGGTGGACTAATATTTTTTTCTGAGGCACAAGCGGGTCTGGGCGGGAAGGGCACAAGAGCATGGTCCTCTTTGCAGTGTTTTGAAGGTGAACTTTGTGCCTTCTTTACGAGTCTTTGGGGGCTTTCGGATCCAGGTCTGGAACCGGTTCCTAAGATCCAGTTTTGGAACCGGGTTTTCAGATCCATATCTGGAACCGATTCCTAAGATCAGGTTCTGGAACCGTGTTTTCGGATCCAGGCCTGGAACCGGTTCTGAAAACCGATCTCCGAGAACCGGTTCCGCCGGAACCGGAACTTTGTTGCCATCCCTAGTAATTTTACTTTCGCCAGAGTTGTAAATCATACTGTGAGCCAGTCAGGGTTTCCAGGTCTTTTTGCTAGGTCCAGGTCTATAATAGCAGAGTTCCAATACTCTGCATAAAGCATCTTTCAAGCAGCTGTTTCATGTTAAAAATCCCCTTGTCTGACAACACGTATTTTTTTTTCCTTCCTTTAGACATCTTTTAAACAGAAGGCTGTCTATTGTTCCGAAACGCACCAAATGCGCTCTAGCTGACGTTTTCCCCACGTTTTTATTGTTTTCGCGTTTGCAGCGCAATATGATTAGCCATCCACATTTAAATACATGGTCAGCGTATTTCAAGCGTGCATGAGCAATAAAAACGCTTTACGAACGCTATGATTGCCACGGTGTAAGGCTTTCTTTTCCCTGATGGGGATAACAGGCCCTGCCTACCACATTTTACGGAAGAGGTACATCGTATATTACCAGTATCAATGTACGATGTAGTCCAGCTGCACTAGGCAAATATTCCCAGTTGGGAGTTACTGATCGCTTTCCCCCGGTAAGAGCGGCTACAGTATCTTGTGTCAGAATTGATCGTGGTGAGGTGCCACGTACTTCCCTGGGTCCAGTGGTCCGTGTCGTTACCCCGTTTAGGACGCTTATAACCTCTTCTGGCATCGTGTCTCCTCCGATAGGGGTCTGCTACTTAATACAGGGTGTCCGAGAAGTCCTTCCCTGATTACAGAAATTGATAACTCCGGCTAGAAATAAGATAGAAATATGAAACTGGTGTTGAATTGTTTACAAACTATAAAAGTTTTTGTCTGTGTTAGGTTTGTTCTGTTTTACCAAGTCTTTTTTTTTTTTTTTTTTTTTTTTTTTTTTTTTTTTTTAGGTTTGTAGTACGTAAGTAAGAAGCCCAAGAAGCCATGCCAACCAACCAGGAGAAGGCAGTGTGTCCTGTGGTACCATGAGACACGATCACCAACCACGGTGCAGAGAGAGTTCCAAACAACATTTGGGAGGACTCCACCTGATGGCAAGAGCATTAAAGCCTGGTATGAGAAGTTCAAGAACACAGGGTCGGTTGCTGACCTTCCGAGGTCTGGTCGACCAAGAACCTCAGCAGACACGGTGGAGGCTGTGCGGCAGTCTTTTCTGAGAAGTCCTAAGAAATCGGTGTACTCATGTGGAAGTGTACTGATGTGACCAAAACTTTTATAGTTTGTAAACAATTCAACACCAGTTTCATATTTCTATCTTATTTCTAGCCTGAGTTATCAATTTCTGTAATCAGGGAAGGACTTCTCGGACACCCTGTAGTATTTTTCACATATACAGTACGTAAATGGATAACCCACCTGTCTCAACAGAATAAAAAAACTGTTATCGGCAACGAAGATTTTAACACCATAAACGTTTATTTTCTTGGAAAGTATGCATGAAAATTTAATCTCAAATATGCTATTTGTTGAGCTCCATTTTATGTCCATTGATTCATGACATTATTGCACAGTAATACAGTTAAGGAAAAATAAAATTATAGAGTTAATGATAATTTTGGGTCTTATTTCATTAACCATGCTGTGTACTGCCGTGTTGCTAGTGTCATTTCATTTAATTTATTTACTCTGCATAACCGAGACATTAGACATTCGGAGGTCCAGTTAATAATACATAAGTTCCATATACTGTACATTATGCTGGTGCTACTTGTTTGCAATTGTTTACAATAGTTCAAGAGTAGTTTTACTTATATAATATGCTGTAGATGTTTATATATTGTTTAAATTGCATATAGGAGAGAGGAGGGACATTGGTACGATTTTTACTTACACGAGATTTTAGAACATATCGCCAGCTTGAGATACATAATTTTTCCTACTTAAATTGTGATTCTTTAGCTACATTTACAATGTACAATATTGTTTCTACTAATGTCCTACCTGGAGTAAATTACCTAGGTAAATATTACGAAAGGTCTGCAATCTATATAAATTTTCCCCATGTGGGGGCAGATTGGTACTGGCTTGGGGAAGATTGGTACGAGCAAAGTGAAATATCACACAGACTCTTTGATAATAGAGATAACGTATTTTTTGTTTTATTTTCCATGAAATACACACGTGTCCAAAACTTAAGCATAATGCAAGAAGTTGCATGTAAAAGGCGAGAAGGTCATCGCGAGCACAGGAGTTTTTTAGTGGGTGATGTGTATTGCTTGTGAGGAGCATTGAAACGGCTATGGCAAACGTTCACTAGGTCCCCTATGGGAAAAAATCGAAAACTAGTGCTTGGATGCGAAAGAGGTGTCTTTCGTGTGTGCAGTGAGTGCAGTGTTGTAGTGAGCGGAAGGTACTGCTGAGTTGAATGTAGCAAGATATTAATGAAATATGGAACAAAGAATTCAGTTGGATGCGTTTACCAAAGGTCGAATCATTGGGCGCTTGGAAAAAGATGACACGCAGACAGCAGTAGCACGAGCCATCAATGTTCCACAAAGTGTCGTGTCTAGGTTGTGGAAACAGTTGTGTGACACCGTAGACTGCCGCCGTAGACCCAGTGGGGGACGTCCACGGGTTACAACTACACAACAGGGCCACTACTTAACCATAACTGCGCGTTGGAACCGGACCCTGCCTGCAAAACAACTGTCGGCGGAGCTTGCAGCTGCCTAAGGGGTGCGAGTGTCATGCCAGTCTGTGTACCGGAGACTGCATGCCAATGGTCTGTATGCCCGACGACCAGCAATTTGTGTTTCACTGACGCAGGCACACAAAACATCCTGAAATTAAACATACGAACAACCCAGTAATGACAGAAGAAGTAATATGACTTACTGTTTTACTGAGGGTTAATGTTGTAATGCATTTAAGGGTTAGAGGGTGTTCACGACGAAGAGATAAAACTCTGACTGAGAGAACGCTGTGATATTAGTACTGGAATGCGAGGAGTTGGTTGGGAGGTGAACTTATTTCTGAGAGATCTGTACTATATTTTTAATAACTCACCAGCAAGAAGTGGGGAATATACAGCAGTTACAGGTAGTTCAATGTTCCCTATGAAGTATTGCGCAACAAGATGGCTGGAAAATGAAAAATACACTGAAAGGGCATTGCAAATATTTGAGGATGTAAAAAAGTGCATTCATGAAACAAAACCATTAAATTCTGTGCCATACAAAAGGGTTACTCAGCACATGATTTCAGCGGGACCCCTTTCTGAAATGTAAATTGAGTTTCTTTAAGTCCATCCCATGCGATTGCCAAGGCTTTTTGAGAAGATTCCAGACTTCGGATCCATTGTCTCTATATTTGTATGGAGAGCTTTTGCATCTGTTGAGGATCCTCATGGCTCGAATTGTCAAACCAAGAGTAATGGAAGAAGCTACTACTGTCAAGAAGCTGCATGCTGTACACATGGATAAAGAGTCAGATGCTTTGCTTCTTGCCTTCAAAGTAGACATTAGATTCGAGTGTGAAAAGTTTTTAAAAGAAGTCAAAGGTGAAAAAGATGTCAGTGTTTTACAGTTTCGGAATGAGTGTAGAACGTTTCTCATGAAAATGGCGGACAAGTTGAGAGATGCCCCCTTCAATATCCTGAAGTGAGAGGAATGTCTTGCTTTGATCCAGCAATTATAATGAACGAACCTGAGGTAGGGAAATCTAAAGCAAATGTTCTCCTTAAATGACTCTTCAGTTTAAACAGAATAAGTAAAAGTGTTGCAGAGAAGGCAAAGCATCAATATTTTCAACTATGTTTTGAGGCAAGCGGTTCTTTGAAGAACGTATTCGAAGTACATGCTAATAAACTACAGCGATTAGATGATTTCTATGTACGTATTCTTCAGGATAAAAAGTATGCTGAACTGTGGCAAGTTGTAAAGCTAGTGTTGATTGTTTCGCATGGTAATGCATCTGTGGAGTCTGGATTTTCGATCACCAAAGACTTCATGGTTGAGAATCAGAGTGAGTTCAGCATCATAGCACAGAGAACTGTTTATGAGGCCATTCAGTTTCACGGTGGCAGAGAACATGTAACTATTACAAGTAAAATTTTGGGATGTGTTCGAGCAGCAAGACAGAGGTATGAAAGTTTTTTTGGAAGAGGCACGACAGCAGAAGACAGAGGAGAAGAAAGAGAAAAATGACAAACTTAGGATTGCAAATTAACTACAGAAACTACAAGAAGAGAGAAAGGTCATTAGTAAAGCCTCGAATTAATGGCGAAATAAAAGTCCGAAAATGGCTGGCAAAATTGCAAAATAAACACTCAAAAATGGCAGGTAAAATGAGAACGAAGGGAAAAGGTGAACCACTGTCATTCATAACAAATCACTTGTTAAAACATAACAAATCATTTAGACTTCATAGTGAGCATTCAAGACAAGAATTTTTCTTGCTCTCACACAAAACTTATTGGGCCGTATCCAGAGTCATTTTGACGCATGATTAGTACCATACTAAAGAGTTCGACTAACATAAGGTTCCTGTAGTAGTCAGGCCCTTGGTATGACGTTAATCATACTTCAAAACGACTCTGCATAAGGCGGATTGTATCCAGAAAAGTGAATCATTGTTATTCTTAAAACGCATGTTAAAACACATACTTAACGAATCATTTAGACTGCATAGTGATAGTTTGCTTTCTTTCACACAAAATGTCCAAATGTTATATGCATGTAAATATATTTTGTAAAGTGTACAAAAGAAAGAAAAGAAATAAGGTGTGCATTGGGCGACTATGGAATGGTGGAGACCGTAAAAAATATGTATTATTTTAATTTTTCATCTAGTGGTCATGGAAAATAAGTACAAAACAGCTGGAAAGTCATGGAAAATGATTTTAAAAATTTTATGGCAACCCTGAAATGTCAAAGAACGAAAGGTTAAAACTAATAAATTACCACAGCAAACAATATTACATATTTGGTGATCCTTTTAAACGGTAGGCTATTTAGGAATTAAAACTCGATTTTCTCAATAAACCAATTTTATGATATTTCTTGTTTTCTCGCGACATCCTCTATATTTGTCATACTTGTGTTACTTTAGTGGTTTTACAGTGAGTTCTAATACAAGAATTAAGAAGGGATTCCACCAGGAGTTTTAGTTTGGGTTGTGTAAAGTCAACATTGGGAAGGTGTAGGTGGTTTCCACGGTTTGTATCGAATTTTGACCGTAAAAGAAATAAAGTTGGAGGTTTTTTATTCAAGAATGTGGGATCACTCTCCTGCTCACAGGGGAGAGAGAGCTGGCGGAAACTTCTAATAACACATTAACATTTTAAATTTTATAAATAGGGTGAAACGGGAGCAGACAAAATTTTAGTACTTTTTCCCCACATCTAGTACTGTTTTCCTGCATAGGTTAGTACGAAATATTTTTGCTGGGTGGTCACACGGCAGTATAGAGGATGGAGCGGGCGGTGAACGTATTAAAATAAGGAAAATACAACACCCAAACACTGAAGATCCTGTGTACGAGGCTTCTGCACAAGCACAAGAGCACAACACAACACAACACTGGTGAAAAACAGGCGGGAGGCGGCCTAACGGTTAGACACAAAATTGACCTGAAGAGATATATGTACAGCAAAACTGACACTACATAAAACGTATATTTTGTTCCAAGTTTTAGAAATGCTGACAATAGCCTCAAGCACTGAGAAAACATAAGTCTCCTTTTTCTTCTTATTTTTATGAAACAGAGGGCAGAATGGCTCGAACAAACATTGTAATACGCTTTATTTAATATGAACCTTTCTTTTAAAACACACATGCCATAATGAAACATTTGTTAAGGGTATACATCGGTATCATTTTCATCTTAATAGGTTGTGTGGTTATTGTACAGCATAAATTTTTAGGTTTTCAAAAAATGTTTGTCGATTTTGGCAGAAAACCACTGATGACGGTTTACACTTACCCATATGATTTTGTTCAGCACACTGAGATATACTGATTAGTATGTATGAAAGTCACTAAGTCACTTAATAACTCTTAAATCACCCGACCGATCTCGATAAAATTGTCATAAATGATCGAAAATGACCGATATTGGTGTCGAATCGGAGCCGCTGAGACGAACAGTGACACGTCCGGTGTTTTTAAAATCCAAATTCGTCCCTCATTAGTATTTCTAAGGGAGAACGCTGGCGTGTAAAAATAATTAAGAATGTCTTATATTAATTTCGAAGCCATAGTTTTTGGGGCCCTTAAGTTGGCTGGTGACAGTTTTGGTGTCGTTTGTGACCACAATGAAACGTATTATCTCCGTGCTAAGAACGGGCATTCTGCTAGTCCCTTCTATGGATATGTGTTTTTTTATTGTAGATAATAATATTGTAGAACTTGTTAACTTATATCTGCCTTTGAAACTTAAATATATTTCTAAAGTTGATAAACATGTCCAGAAACTCCAAAGACGAAGATTATTGACTTAATCTAGAAATGGTTGAGCCAACATATATCCTATAACGATTTCTGTGGAATTTCATTTTGTTTCCCATCTTGTGTGCTATTATTGCTGATGTGATGTCGTGAGTGGGAATCTGGTCAGTGTCGAACACAACCGGATTAAGCCGTCCTTCCCAGATGAGAAGTTAAGCTTTGACGCTTCTCTCAAGGTTCTCGTCACGTCTTGTGAGTTCTTCCGTGACTTTGGCTTATTGGTCTTCGGGGAAGGGCTTTAAAGTCAACAGCACGTTCCAGGAGGGAGGAGGATTGGTGATGCGTGATTTTTTTTTTTAACGCATCTGTATATACGACATGCTTTTCCTTTGGGTGTTGTAAAAGCTATGCTTCGTTCGATGATTTGTTGCTGTACTATTGTATAACAAGGAAAAGATTCAGTCATATTGGGATTACAATGTTCAATATAGGCCATTGTAAGAGTTAAAATATTAGTAGAAGTTACTGTGTTTGTACAATGCTTTTTATTAGGTTATTCTTCTCTCTGTTTAGTTGTTAGAGACATATCTTGTAACTTAAATTTCACGCCCTTCCGTACCAAACTCTGAAATTTTGTACAGTTACGTAAGCTTGATGTTGATACAATATTTTCATATAGTTGTGCTCTAGCTTGTCATTTTATTGTAAAGTAAAGTGTGTTGTTATAAATGTAGTTAGAGACGTAGGCAATACCAATTAATTAAGCATTGCTCCAAGAGTTGGGAGAGAGGTTCAATACTGGTTCGAAACCTTTATGTGACGTCCTTATCGGAAAAATTAGAAACTGTTGCTTTCCACAAGGGTTTCTTTTTCTTCTTCATCCGTTCGAAGCCAATCGTACTATGGCTGAATAATATTGGAGTGAGGTATATGGCATATATACAGCATTCTTTTGCAAACGTTTCTAAATGAACTCTTGTAAATCTAGGGAACGTTCTTAGAATATAAAATTTGTAAGCTTGCTCGTTGAAATCATGTAGTGTTTTCAAGTTAAGGAAGTTTTGATTAAAAAAGAAAGATTGACTGCAGGATATTGAATAAGGGCTAAGAAAGTAAATAATAACCATAAAAAGAAATTTCTAAAGGAAATGCTTTTATAAAATGCAGTCAAGTGACGATTTTTAGGGGAATAAAACGAAGAAATGAGACTAAGATTAGAAGCATTCGGCGGGATTTAATGTTTAAGTGGTTCTTCTATTATCGACTATCATATGTCTTTACTTGTAGAAATGTAATAAGCACATTGCATTAAACATGGGATGCACTGATTATAGCTTCCTTGATATCCAGAAAAAAAAAATATAGTTTTCAACCTTAGGAAGAGTGCACAATGCTTTTAATCTTAGTCCCATTTCTTCTTAGTAAGATTAAAAGCATTGAGTGCGATCTATACTTAAATGACTTTGCTGTTATCGCCCATCATCCTTAATATTCATAAGAAAAAAAAAAAACTTTAGCCTCGATCTTAGGAAGGACGCCCAATGTTTTTAGTTGTAGTCACAATTCTTCATTGGTAAGACTAAAATGTTCTTAGAAAACAACATTTGTAAGCTCACTTATGAGCTAAAGTTGTTATGGATATCAGAGATCATGTTCGATAATAGCGAAACCAGTACTTCGGTACATACGCCATCCGAGGTGTCTGACAGAGCAGTCCTTTTGCGGAGCAAGTTGCGATTGCCGAGCCACGAGATCGTTCTAGTTCATAGCAAGTAATCGTAGTGCTAGGAGTGAAGATGATGGTATCTACAAACGCATCCTTGCAAATGTGATCTATGGAGAATGGAGGAACAATGCCTCAGAAGACTGCCGTGTACAAGTAGAGCCATTGCGATGTCCTTTTGGTAAGCTCTTTGTGATATTAAGGACACTGGAAGTGGAACACCACGACAGCATGTACAGAACAAGCCAATTACAGATGAAGAGGGTGCAATAAATGCTCTAGTCACTGCTGCTGTGAATCCACACATTACCTCCCATTATATTGTCAGGGACGATGTTATGAGTAAGCGAAATGTAGGCTATTAGACATTGCATTCTACATACGGTACACATACGTTTCACCTATATCATATCTCTATCTATCAGGAACTACATGGAAATGATTTTGTGAACCGTTTTCAGTTTTGTACATAGGTGTTGCGACACGACACTCCAGACTTGTTGCGTGTCCTATTCACCGACGAGGCAACCTTTACCAATCATGGAAACATTACCCTAAGGAACATACACTCTAGTCTATAAAAATTTACATTGACTTCGCCAGATGGAATGCCGGCGCCCATAGAGTGTTACCGTCTTGCGTGGAATTGTGGGTGAATATGTTCTTGTTTTTTTTTTTTTTTTTTTTTTTTTTTTTTTTTTTTTTGCATGCATGGGACACTGAATGCTGCCATACATATACTTCCTAGAAAATAAGTGCCAACACTATTAGAGAACATATCGCTGCAGACAAGTAGGGAGATGTGGTATCAACATGATGGGTACCCAGCTTACAGTGGACGATGCACTACAGCATGTTTGAAAAACATGTTTCCTAATCGGTGTATATGACGGGAAGAACTTGTCAAATGGCCGGTTCGTTCTCCAGATTTGAACGCCATTCATTAGACTTTTTTTCACTGAGGGGGGAAACTGAAGGACATTGTCTACCGAGATTTGCCAACAACACCAGACGATATACAACAACATAGCCTGTAGGGAGGGCCATTCCACATGCAATACTACATTCTGTGGAACGATCTTCGGGTGTGCGCCTCGATGCCTGTATCACAGCGGACGGCCACCATTTTGAACATATTACAGACTAGGTTTACGCTTATTGCACATGTCAGTCTCTATTGTTCTTCGACACACTGTCGTGCTTATTGTCATTACATTATGCACACTGTCAATTAAATGGTGTTAACGATGTCTCATGTTTTCTTCTCCCCTCACGAACACCATACGTTCGTGTTTTTTTCGTTTTTCCCCCATGACTTCTGACAGCTCATTACGTGACACAGTACTGGCAGTAAAGTGGGTCACTTGTCTTTCTGTTTACAACCATTCCCATAATCATATCTCGGTTACTATATGCAGTAGAAGCATGAGACAAACAGTTTCTCCGCGTGTGTCCTTTCGTGTTTTTGTCTGTCGTTCCATTTCAAAAATATCTTGATGCTCTATTTATCGATATTATTCCTACCACCCATACCTCCATTTGACGAGTCCCATTTGATATTGCTGCTTATCACTGCCGTTTCTCGTTTCTTCGATATTTCAGGTGGCATTTCTAGATGACTCACGCTATATATAGGTAACTCCCCGGTATATGGTTTCCATTTTTACAGCATAACTGCATGAGATATACACTTTTATGAAAAATGAAATTTCGCAAAAGTATTATTTTCATCATCACAAACACATACAAATACTTTTAGTTATACGTGTATTCCACTCAAAGGAAAAAAAATCAGGGTTGTATTTACTGAGATAGAGAAAATTAACAAAATTTTAGTCCTGCTAAAAATATCAGATCAAGGCAATTTAAAACAAAAGTTTCTGAAGGATTTTCAGTGCAAAAAAGGAAATAAATTCATGGACATACACGAAAAAGACACGAACATCAATTCTTTTTTTTTACTTATAACAACTGGTACTGGAAAGATTAGTCGTCGTCGTCACCTCAGCTGAATTTTTAAATCGGTATTTTTCTTTAGACTTCCGATTGCGAGAATCACTGAAATTTCAGTAGTTGCAAACTTGGACTTTGGTGATTTATTTTTATAACCAATGTCCCATATATTCATTATTCAACAGATGGAAGGTTGACTTCCGGGATTTTAACCGTCTCACTGAACAAAAAGTCCTCCGGGACAAGACGTAGAATTCCTGGTTAATCCTGCCTAAACCGGGACAGTTGGGAACCCTAAGCATACCCCCGTTGGCACAATTCCTGTTAACTATGATATACTGAATTTTGTTTGGATTTGAGCCACTCATTCTTTCTTATATTACTCATTTGCTGCCTGTAACAAGTGCGAGATCGAAAATGAAGTATCTGTGTGAATTTTAGTATATATTAGGTCAAATCATATATCCTGAGGAACAACTTTTTAATCATTCGTAGTTAACGAAAGTCTTTCTGGATATCCTGTATATACTTTGTGTGAAAATTTGCATTCATCATACAAAAGATCAGTGAATGTAGATAGCCCAAAGCTGTTCATATGCCCATTTTCCCCCGTCTGCTAGCTGTGCGCTAACAATTTCTCTTTTCAGCAAGTAGAGCTGCCTCTGCTCCTTTCAAAGCAGCTGGACCAGAAGGTAAAAGAAAATGGAAGCGAAAAAGCAAAATAAATAAAATCACTTCTTTGAGGAGATGGGTTGAGACTGTTGTTTTCGACCTGCACAGTACTTTCAACATCCATTTTGCTGTCAGAAGCACAGAGAGTCTGAGCTGATTAAATTTCTGCCAGGTTTTCCCCGTGTGCGCGCGTAAGTAAACTGAAAGCTTTTGTAATCGTTTCGGTTTCCAGGATATGTTTGAGCGAAATTATTAGTTTTTCTTCGTCGCTATACGTATCGGAGCTTATTATTTTCAAAGATTTCTCCTGGCGAAATGATTGTGAAAGGTTGGAAAAGAAAGAAAGGAAAGAAACTATTCATTTCTGAATGTAGAGGTAAGGTTTGTTTCAAAGAACTAGCGAGAGTTGCTGGGTTCCTCTGCAATACAAATGTTCTACTTTTGTAATCTTACATATACAATTAATTTTTATGTTTGTCTGCTATACAAATCCACATCGTTGAACCGTTTAACCTTGTGGAGTACCATCGCAGCAAAGGCAGTTCCCTAACTGATAGATTGCAGAAGCCCATACATGTACCTAAACATTTTTTTTGTTACAATAAATATAATGTAAGAAGTTCCTCAAAGTACATTAAGGTTATGTACTCTCACCCGGTGCCGTTCTAGGAGCTACATGTTGGTAGCAAAATTCAGACCTCTGTCTCTTGCTTTACCAAATTCCTCATCAAATATCTTAGAAACTAGTGTAAGTTATTCCCTAGTCTTTTCCCTGAAACAGGATTTACACATGCTAACTTCAGTTACAGCAACATCGTGAATGCAACAATGTGGTTGCTTACGAATAACCAACATTTATAGTAACGATGTCTCTGCATGGGTCAGATTTTCGATATTTGTGTACACATTATTAATAGTCCAAACCATCTTCTCTGGTTTTGTTCGGATTGACCTCATAACCTTCGTGAACCAACAATCTCTTTCCTCTCATGTTTTAAATAATCTCCTTCCTCCATTTTCCGATGAGAGAATCAATGAATAATAAAAGGAAAACAATAATAAATAAAGGTGTTTGACTTAGATGAAACTAAATTGCTCACCATTTTTATTTGTTTACTAGCAGAATACTCGTTATTCGCACGGGGAGAATACACTTCATTTTAGACATTAAAGAGAGGAATTTTAATTTAAATGGCATCGGAAGTGTTACTTTTAATCTCACCGGCCCCGAAAATTATGGATTCGATACTAATATCGGTCATTTTCGATCATTTTTATTTATCTTCCTCCCCAAGTTGCGGTTTTAATTTGGCATCGGAAGTGTTACTGTTCATCTCAGCAACCCCGAAAACTATGGATTCGGCACTAATGTCGGTCATTTCTAATCATTTTTAAATATCTTCCCCTCTTCCTCCCCTAAGTTGCACCGTCCAAGTGAAATGATAAAAACATCCTAGGTCCAACCTCATCTATATTGAAATTTGATCGAGGTCGTTTGGGTAATTCAAGAGTTATTAATTTCTAAACATAGTAACTTTCATTTATATATACCTAGGTAGATTAATTGTGAATAACTCTTAAATAAAATAAATAACGCTAGTAAATTTACGAGCGAGGAAATGGGAGCTCATAACCAGGGAAAGCTATGTTCATCATCACGATCGATGAAGTGGGCCGAGCTATAGTCCCTTTTCGAGAAGCGATGTAGTGGGCATAAATCGATTTATATATTTTATTTCGATATTTGAACTTTTTCTCAAAATCCAAATTCAGGTATCACATATCCGTATTATTATTATTAATTGATTGAACGATTGAAGTTGAGCATTCCTTTTCAATACCGTAGATATACGGCCTAACATACAATCTGAACCACATAATATGTGGACATTTCTCAGTTTGCATTAAGTAACCTGCCAGTGATAGTAGAAACTTACGAAGTTTATATGCTCTTTTATTTATTTATTTATTTAGTCAGTCAGTTTCAGCATATGCATTTGTAGATGTAAAATCGAAAAGTTGCCAGTAAAATGACGTCTTTAGATATATCGTGTATTTGGCTTTAGGAAACCTGATTGAAGAAGCTATGAATACCTACTTCCTGAATGTAACGTTCGAGAGCAGATGGTTCTTTCTAAGAAAGCATGGGCCTTTCAAAGGCTAGAAACTTGTAATACAAACTTGGGAAGTATTTCCCCATCTGAATTCCGTAATTAAATGGTAACAGCACTAGAGGAGGTCCCCAGTGGCTTTTATTGAAGTTGTATCGGTCGTTGAAACAGAACTATTCCCCGGCTTCAAAGACACACCTTTTGTTCCTTTTCAAGACGATCTTGAGAACGGAGCCAACAGAACTTTTCCTTTGATTACGATACAGTTTTTCGCTTGAGAAGCTGCTGCAAAGAGGCAAAGGAGAAGCAAAGAAAACCCAGGAAGAAGGAAAAAGAACGTCTCCAATCCAAAAGGTCATCGGAGTTACATTTCTAGTGTATATATATCAAAGGAATCAGTAGACTCTATTCCTTTTTGTTTCTTGCTTTCTTTATTTCCGTGTTTTCCAAATGGACTTACAGATACTAGAAACAGTAAACAATAACGTTTAAAATGTTATTTCTTGTTTGATACGAAAATTGACAGTTTGAAGGTAAGAACTGTATCATACTAATGAGAAAAGTACCGACGCTTGGATGAATTTCTAATTTCACATTTTATACTAATTTGTGGACTCAGAATCCAATGGAACCATTGGGTTCCGCGACCTAATTAGTATAAAAAGCGCAATTAGTAATTTATCCAAGCGTTGGTACTTTTACCATTGGCATGAGTGGTAGTTCTATGTTAATTCTACCTTGGAAGTGGAAACTTTTATTTGTTTACTTAAATAATATATGTGTTTAAATATGGGATTTAACCCTTGTGAATTATTGTGAAAAAAATTTGCACAGGAGATGCTGTGGGTGCTTGTGAGACCTCAGTTTACGTACTTGTAGGAGTTTTGAAGATAAATTTTCTATAGATACATTCTAATGGTAATATTTTTCCTCCTAATAATAAAAAATAATAATATAATGCGAAATGACAAAATATGAGTGAAACGAAATTTTGGGGGAATCTCCGGAATTAATGTGTATTAGTGAAATTTTGGTATATTGAAATAAGTCAGTTCCTAAGAACTCACTCGTTGATGTATAGTAATTGCAAGGGTAGTGTTCTTTTGCTGTATATGATGTGTTGTGTAAATGTCTCCTGTCGTTGTTGTGATTGTGATGATGTGGATTTGGAAGTGTGTTGATGACCTGCATGAGCTTGTACTAGTATTTGGATTGTAGTTGAGGGTTGTGAGGCAATGCTTTCAGTGTTTAGTAATGAGATCGTTCATTGTAAAAGATGTTGGGGTTGTCATTGGCTGTACAATGATCTTCGGCATCTTCTTTAAGTTTGGGATTCTGGGTCTGCTTGGGCAGTTGCTACTGCCTGCCCAGTGTCATGTTGATTTGCAAGTAGTGAAAAAATTCAGGTTATTGGTCTGCTATAAAGCTGCTTGTGTGTGAGGTACCGCATCTATAGCAAATGCGTTGGCTGCGGTATTGATGAATGTTATGCGTCCTAACAGACCCAGCACGTGCGGGGGAAGAGGAGGATTTCCTCTTCATTCTTCCAACTTTCGTCTGTTTTGGATGAGTATCCCACTGATCTTTAGACCCCGGCTATTTGTAGCGATCGCAAAGCGCATTATTGCTCATGCGTAAGTTTGAAATACGCTGACCATGTATTTAAATCTGAGCGGCTAAACATGAACGCGAAAGCAATAAAATTGCTGAGAAAACGCCGGCTCCAGCGTATTTGGTGCGGGTCGGAACAATAGACTGCCTGCTGTTTAAAAGATTTCAAAAGGAATGACAGAAAGGAAAGACGTGTTGCCAGGCAAGGGGATTGTAGCAAGAAACAGCTGCTTGGAAGACGCTTTGTGCAGAGATTGGAACTCTGCTATTATAATGTATGTGTGTGTATAACAAAAGAAAATTCACAAAAATAGAAGGAAATTCCGAAAAATTAGCTAATCACAGAAAAATCTATGTAACACAATAGGGTGATTTCTCGTGATACACTTGATTGACAGTTTGCTGGTGCCATGGTAATCTATAAGCAAAATATTTGGCTTTAGGCAAAAGATGAAACAACGAAATAACTTGAATTTGAGCCTCTATCTCAAAAGCTCGAACTCCACCCCCAAACAGATAACCACAAGTGTAATCACAAAGAGAAATTTTCAGTTGTGTTTGAAAACGTGTCCTGTGTACATATCCAGTCATGGTTAGTGTGTTTAACACAGAGGCGTTTATAATCGAAATACAAAATAGGCCATGCCTATATGATTTAAGAGATCCGAACTACATGAATCGTGACTTAAAAATAAAAATGTGGAGAGAAGTGGCTGCGATATTTGTTCCAGACTGGGAGGGAATGGAACGGAATTCTCAGAATGAAGAAGGTAAGAATATTCTTATTTTATGATTTCATTTAATACTGTTAAGTAGAGCTACATCGAGCCAAATTGATGTTCACTATGAATAATAATAATAATAATAATAATAATAATAATAATAATAATAATAATAATAATAATAAATACTTTGTTAAAGTTGTGCCAACTTCCAATATA
Organism: Thermobia domestica; assembly: GCF_964235325.1. NCBI lineage: Eukaryota > Metazoa > Arthropoda > Insecta > Zygentoma > Lepismatidae > Thermobia > Thermobia domestica. Next base: position 139,986,674 of record NC_137467.1, on the reverse strand, counting down.
CCTAATATATACCAAACCTTAAGGCGCAACAGTCCGAAAGGGCCAGGGTCGCCTATGCGTTATTTTATGGGGTGGATGATGGAACAATTGCCCTTAGATGTGTGCACAGTAGAAAGGCGGAAAATGCCACCTCTAATAGTTTGGTACTTAGGTATATCGAAAATGTTTTAAACAGCAAAGACCATAATTTTAAATTGGGATTCAATACATCTTATTCTCTTTCCAGTCTTTGAAATGACCGAAAAACTACGTTGCCAAATTATTTCGAAACTTAGTTTTGTAAAACAAACACATAATGTTTCAGTTTCCAGACATTTCTTTCCATGCAGCTTAGAAATATTCCTGGGAAAGATATGTTTATTTTATTTTATTTATTTATTTTAACTGTAACTGCTCGTGTTTTATCAACTTTGTTCTGAAACTGAAAATAAGGTGCTAAAATTGGTAGAGAGTAGGAATTTCAGAAGAAGCCAAAATCATGAAAGGGAAAAAAAATTAAAAGATTAAACCAGAGAATTGGTTAAAAATATCATGATGTAAATTTTATACTTGGTGGCTTGGAATTTAGCGGTCCTTTCAGCACCGAAGCTATACAAGATGTAAACCTACAGTTTAAGGTGGAATCTAAACTACCTTTATGCGCTGAAACTTTTCAATTATTTCCCACAGGATTCGAATCCGGAACCCCATTCTCCAAAGGCACGTGCATAGCTAGTAAAGTATAAAGTAGTGTAAATGGAATTTATTGATTGTGGTCTAATATTTGTTTTCGATACAGAGGATATCTTTAAAAAAAATGCCTCTTGCTTCGTCTCTTTCGACTATATCAGCGAGGCTACATTAGACTTGAACTACAGCTAAACGTGGGACCCTAACCACATAACCTCCTGCCTAGAATCGAATCCAGGTCTACCACTTCTGGCGCGGGAAATGAAAAGAAAAGACCTGGAAACCCTGACTGGCTCATAGTATGATTTACAACTTTGGTGAAACTAAAATTACCGTATAGCCACTTAGGCCGCGTTCACTATGGGGGGTAACGCTTTGTCGACTAGCCTAGTACTTAACTCATACACATGCCTGAATTCTTGAAGAAGTCTCACTAGCGGAAGGGGTCCTGCACTTACTGCATGCGTGTTATATTGGTGTATTCTAGCAGTAACTTGTGTCCTGGCTGTTGTCTTCTATTTTAGTTTGACTTTGGATCCCTTGAAGTGGGCAACCTCGTCTTGCTGGAGTAAGTGGAGGCTACACCCGAATAATAATAATAATAATAATAATAATAATAATAATAATAATAATAATAATAATAAACAGTTATGCGTTATATCAAAGCATACAATGTCGGTGGCAAATTCTGGCCGCCACGTAGCTCACAAAATATTCCCTATATTTGTAAGTGCTCACAAACATAACATAATCGATTCGTTCCTTCGCGTAGCGATCTAATACTACTAAACGGAATGCATCAGTGTGCCATTTGACATTTATGAAGTTATATACTGTATATATAATCTTTTGATGTAGAGATTAGTTGTACTAAATTTTTGCCAGTTCGGTTTTTACTTAATATTGTGCACTAATAAATTTCATACCTAGAAGCTATGTTACATATATATATATATATATATATATATATATATATATATATATATATATATATATATATATATATATATATATATAGTAATTAAAAAAACATGGTATTTTACTTTTGGTTTGCGGAGCTATATTTTTACCAAAGATATTTTTAATTTTTGCATATGTGCATTTTGAGAATTAAAAAGTTATGTATTGAAATGAAACAATCATGTTTTCAGCATGCTTTGTTTTGATATTTTGGTATGCCTAACAAATGAATTTGTTACACAAAGCGGTAAAGCGTAATCTCCCTTCTTGTTCCTCATACCAGAGAGTGTGTGTGGTTATATAATGGAAATTGAGTGGTATTGATATTTATTTGTGTAGTATAGAATTTTAACAACTATATTTCTGATTTTCTCTTTAAAGAATTATATAGAGAGGGGAGGGGGTCTTTTTTTGTTATGCAGAAGGTAAACTTTGTTCTGTAAAGTGCAACTCGTATAACAACTTACTCCTAGGGTTCTTTTGCATGAGCTACTTACATAATTCTATCTATATGTTACGGATGATAGATATTATACTATAGCAGCTTTTCAGTATTGTCAGTACTTTTTGCAGAATTGTCAATATTCTCGGCAAAAATTTCCCTATGGTTGGTTGTTACATTTTGAAGTCAGTCGTAACTCCATAACGTTCTTTTTACACATATCCGAATGGTTAACACCGAATGTGTTTGTGGTGTATATGTTCCCAAATTCCTTTCCTAGTTGAAGAAACAAAATATTCGATGTTGAACCAGTATTGTAAGATAGTTGGAGAGTATTTTTATTGAGAGGCAGCCAACTCCGGTCTAGAAAACAGGAAATAAACTTGTTTTGAGTGAATGTGCCGTTATTACATCACCCAGGTTCGATTCCCGGTCGAGGTACTCGGTCGAGAAAGTATTAAAAAAGCGTTTCCAGGCCAGCTATCCTGAGTGAGGTTTCCTTATTCATACCAGGCAAAATGCCGGGTAGTACCTAACATATAGGTCCTAGGCCGTTTCCTTTCTTCCCTTTCCCTGGATAGTGTGATGCCGAGAGATGTCATTCCTCATATGACGGGCTAACATGGCCATAGATGCTAAAAGCCCAGAAATCTAATTCCTAATCCTAACCCGTTTTTACATCGGATAATTGAATATCCCATGTAATTCACCAGAGCTTTTCATAAGTTGTAGTGGTAGTGAGTTTAGTTTATACTTCAATAATGAGAAATTTATAGATTTTAATAGTATCCTTATGGATTTATTTGACAGTATTTTTAGCGTTTAACGGGAAACACATTGTCCAGTGCCATTAGATAGATCTTACTAAACTGAACAATATGCTGTGCATGAGCATAAAAACTCATGCATACTTTTCGAGCAAATAGAGAAAAAAAGTTTATTTGCAAACCTAAAAATTGGTGCTATACGAGAACTGTGTCACTTATTGAGTTGGAATTTATATTGAAGTGTAGCCTTATTAAGCTCATAATAATGATATTAGCAAGACAACAGTACATAGCATGGCTAATGAGGTATAGCTAGGGTTTCGAGACGTCCCGGATTTACATAATTTTTCCCGCCAGGAATTGGTCGAAACGTGAAATGTCCCGATTTTTCTCAAAACATCATTGTTGCGATATTTAAAAATTTCCAGTTTTAGGAGTAATCTACTCTTTGTGAGTCACTTTTGGTGAACGTTGACCTATTACTTAATCATTTTGATATTTCGGTAATATGCAAGCGCATAACTGTGAACATACTGTAAGTAACGTAAAGTTTTTTTTTTTTTTTTTTTTTTTTTTGTAGTCTATAAATATGATAGTCTTAGATACCATTAACTCTTAAACTAACTCTTAAACATTAGTTTCTGTTTAACTAAAATATTGTCCAAATTAAGGATGGTCAAAATTTTCCGGAATCGGAAATTTTACTTTCCGGATTTTGGAAAAAATCCGGATTTTTTCGAAATCGGATTTTTTTTAAATTCCGGAATTTTTCAAACCAGAATTTTTCGACATTGGAATTTTTCCGACAACTTTCCGGATTCCGGAAAGTAAAAACTGATCAAAGCATGGATGATTCCCTGAGTGAAGAAGAATCTGCTCCACCTTCAACATCTAAGAGAAAACTTTCATATGGAAGAATTCGAGATGTAAAGCAAAACTCAGACGACAGAGCCATGAGACCGGCCCAGAGTGCACCTGCAAACGACGTTTTGAGAAGGTTAATGATGTAGTAAAACAAGAAATCATTAGAAGAATGAACGAAATGGTGTCAAATGATGAAATTAACATATACCTGTCAGGCCTAATTGTAATAGTACCTGTGCAGAGACGTAGGCCTAGGAAAAACGAGAGCGAAGCGTCTTATTGTGATGCATCATATTCATACCGACTGCGGGTGGTACAAGAAGGATAGACAGAGGAGGTCACTGTTTGTAAAGCTGCATTCGCTTCACCTCATGGTATTGATCGCGGAAAAGTTGATGATCTTACGAAACATTTGAAAAATACTGGTAATCCTCGGCCTATGATGGTAAGTTTTAACGTATTACATGTTACAAAATAACTAACGTAACCTACCCTAACGTAAACTAGCCTACAAATGTTTAACTTAGCTTATAAACAGTGCTCTCAATCGGGTCGATTCCGACTCGAGCCGGGCCACTGGTTGGGGCAGCTCGAGTCATGAGTAGATTCAGCTAGGGTTGTGTTAAGGTTGGTCGAGTCAGCTCGGGTCAGGTTAGGTCAAACATTTTTGTTTTGGTTCGGTTCAAGTTGACCCAAAATCCGACCGGAACCTTACCCGAAACAAAAATGTTCGAACCAACCTGACACGTGACCCGATCCGAGCTGACTCGACTGACCCGTAACACGACCCTAGCTGACTATCCATGACCCAAGCTGACCAACCAGTGACTTGAAAAGAGCTGGGGACCGCGGTGGCTCAATGGCGTTCACCTCTGGTGCTTGGGACCTGGGTTCGATTCCGGCCTGCGCCAAGTGAACTTTGTGGTTGACAAACACCGTATGCGTGGGTTTTCTCGGGGTTCTCCCGTTTCCTCCCACTTTCTTCATTCCACCATTTCATTTATCACTCATCACCGTCTCCTTTAGCCTAACCGGCATAAGCGTGGGACGTAAAACTAAAAGATTTCATTTTTCATTTTTGAAAGCTGATCCGATTCGGGTCAGAATCGACCCGATTGACAGCACTACTTCTATATGCTGTCTCTAACCTATCTTGTTTTCACCTCAACTAATTTTAAAAGCATAACTCATCTAGGCCTATCATTTTTTAGGGTTCCTGGAGATATCTCAAGAAAAATATGCAGATTTGTAGTCACTGTAAAACTATTTCTCTTTAAAAGCAGTGGAGTACTACACAAACCTTCCAAAGGCACAGTAAATCAAGAAACCACCATTGAAAAGACTTCATAATATGTACAAGTGTTACAAAGATGTGTTTTTATTCGATTTCTTACAGCAATTTTGTATATAAAATTATCATCAGTTTCAAGACAGTAGTGATTGTTTGGGGAAAACTCTGATAAGTCCGGTAAACAGAGCACAGTACTTTTTTATTGTTAAAAAAGTATTACTACTATATTATTTTTCATACTTTATAATATCCAATCACAATAAGATATAACTAAAATGAATGTTAACAACAATAAGCATTACATTGTAATGACATTTTGAAAAATATATAACTTCAAACTTTAAATTTGTTGTACTGTAAAATTTGCAAAATGTGACTTATCATATTATTCCCCTGGACCCTTCAAATATGTTCGATGTTTTGCATATCTGGTGCAAAGTAATGCGTTTCAGTTTAAATTCTTAGGAAGTTTGTGGAGTCAAATATTTAAGAAGTGTTGAGAGCGTTATACGTAGTTTAATACCAGTCTGGAAAATTCCGCCCATGCTATGTGGGTTCGTTATCTGCTACCCAAATAGGGGAGATCGCACAAGCATGAAATAGTAATGATCACGCAGACATACATTGAATGCAATAATAGGATAGATCACACTTGCAGGATAATTAACATCATATTGTTTATGAACGTCATACTAGAGAGAAAATATGCGATATCTAGAGATTTTTTTTCTGTCGGTACATCTTACCCGTAACTAGGTGGTGGCCATAGGGCTGATCCTTCCCGGGAGACCACTTTAAGCCCCCCTGAAACTTTTAGTTATTTGTTGGAGTGTAGCCCGTGTGCATAAGAGGTTAACCTTTCCTCAAATGTTCTCGGATCCTTCTGTCTCAGTGTTCTGACTGCGGGACTGAGATAAACGTTTGTTTGAGTGCGATTTTATAAGTTAAGTAAATGTCCATTCAAGTTGGTTTGTTACTTTAGTAGCAGAGCTTATAATTATGTTTTGATAGTACAGATATTAAGTAATGCATCGTACAATAGCAGACAAGTGATCACTTTCAGTTTTGTCATATTTTTAAAACGTGTTGCATATTTTCTTCATCATACCAGCAGAAACACCCGCATGATTCTTTTCCAAGAGTAACAAAAGACCAAACTTTGTATAGACATACCGTGATTCACATCATTCACGTGAAACAAGCATTATTGACGCACTCTACATTGCATAACTTTATTAACTACAGTAATTATGTTAAATACTGTAGTGGGTGAGTAAGCAAATGTAATGTGTTTTCACATGTAATTTGAAGAACCACGGAAGGGCAGTTACTCCTTGACCCCGCTGTGGGCGCCCATACATACTATTGTGTTTTTCAGATGTAAAGCATCACGGGCAGTAGCCAATGCTGTGCGATATTCCGCGCGGTGTTGCCGGATTTCGGACTCCCCTTTCCCTTCTCGCTCTTCCTCTAGTTGAGATTATTACACATACATTGGCAATATTATCCACAATGTAAATACAGTGAAACCTGTCTATGTTGGCCACCATTGGTTCCATCGAAAAGTGGCCAACTTAGACAGGTGGCCAACTTACAGAAAATAAGTGTGATTTGTGTATTTTTAGAATAGGATTTCTAGTATTACTTGATTGTAAAATTTTAATAAGCAGTGGCACGACAGCTACTTATAAATAATGTATATAGAGTAATTATAAAAATATACAGTGCTAGAAAATATTACTACAGTATGCAAGAGCGCCGATTTCTCTGTAAATTTGGGGGGCCCATTCAGATGCAGAAGGTATATATATGAAGATTTTAAGACAAATTGTACTCAAATTATACCAAATATTGTAGACTCATAAATAAACTAGGGCCACATGAGCTTTGGGGGGCCCGGGCCCCCTCGGCCCCCTAGGATTGGCGCTCTTGATAGTATGTTTAATATATATGCATACCTTTCTCTTCCTGAATACTAGTCTGGTACATTGGATTATTCGGATTGAAAACACAATAAAACAAACAACCATGAAATAGAAGTGTATGTACGCAGTTTATTGACATTGATATTATAGCACACTGAGTTCTTCAGATTGAAAGCAAGAAAAGCTAAGTTATAAATTGAGAAATTCATATGTAATTTATATGACTTCTTTTCAGTTGTTACTGAATGGTGTTTCATTCTATACATATTTGCTTTATTCTTTTTGGCAAATATGCACATTATAATATTGTAGTTAACTACCTCTTGTTAATGACCTAAAAGTGTTTCCCTCGGAGCAAAAGATGTTTTGAGAAAATCTTGTGGGAATTCATATCTCAAAACCCCCGCTGTCTTTTGACATGCAGTCAGGTGCCAATAAATGACAATTGAGCTTCAACCTTGAGAATTTTCCGGAATTACTAAAGCTTCCCACTGATGAAAGAAGCCGATATAGCTAATGGTTTTACCAAAACAGACAGGGTAAATAAATACGTATAACCATTTCCTGATTTCCTGTACGTGCTTTTTCTTATTCACATCTTCCTTCGCCACCCTTTTATGAGGGTAGTGTTCTGGCCATTGACCTCCAAGAACAAATCGTGCGAATCTATGCTGCTTTGTGTCCAGTCACAAATACAGAACATCTGCCTCTCATATGGGAATTCGAAAGAGTTAAGAAAACTGTACTTTTCGTGGCCAAGATACGCAGGTAAATTTATCATTATCATCATAGGGTAAACATTGCTTCAGTGTGACCAACTTCCAAGATAGACAGGTGGCCAACTTATAGAGTAGTAAGTAACGAATGTCTTATGGGAAAATGCAGGTTCAAGACGAACTAGGCCAAGATAAGCAGGTGGCCAACTTAGAGAGGTGGCCAAGTTGACAGGTTTCACTGTATACTATTCCAGCAAACTCAAAGATTTTGGCTGTGTATCCTAGAAGTATATATAGCAACTGAATAACCTACCTATTAACTTATTCCAGTGGAACTGCTAAACGTTCGTCTTCAACACTACTTTCACTATCGTCTATGTCAATTAATATTTCGCCATTGTCTGAATCTGACTCTTGTAAATTTTTTATTATGAGTTCCAAAAATTGTAAACACAAAAAATAATTCTTCGAGCTTCACTTCGTAGCACTTTTTTTTTTTAAAAAAAAAAGAAAATTCCGCACTTGTACTCGGTTTCCTTAAAGACATTGTCAACTATAATTTTGGAGAACAAATGAACTACCACGAAAGAAAGCAACCTAGACACTGATGAATTCTGTTTATGCTAGAAGAAGAGAAGTTGCGTTCCTACACACACAATCAGCTCCTTTGCTTCCATGTAATAACATACTCTTATACTTGATGTAGGTCTCACAACAACAATCCATCTGATTCGTAAGCAACACGATATGGTCGAGTTTGTTTTGGGTTACAATAATTTATGACACCACTCAGACGCCTGGTGCTTTTACGTCCCTGCTAGAGGAGTAAAGAAGGAGTACGTAATTGGCCACACATACGTAAGGTATTGAAACGAAGAAAAAAAAAATCATACTGCGTTTCTTCTGTCGAATAAGGAAGAATCTTGCATGAAGGCAATTTCAAAACAATATTACGAATGTCCCATACCTTCTGTTCTTCCACATGAGCTCCCGCCGGGAATCGAATATATATATATATATATATATATATATATATATATATATATATATATATATATATGAATCAAATTGCAGAGGCTTGTTATTTAATTCGATCGCTTACTATTCTCAAGGGTGTAGAAACGGGGGAAAAGCGGGCCTTGACTTTCCAAACTATTTCCAGCCCCGAAATGAGGTTCATCTAGTATATGTTTAGTAAACTTATTTAATAATTAATGCAAATTAGGAACGTTTATAATAAAATAAGATTTTTAAAAAAAGAAAAAAGAAAAAAGAAAACATCATCAATACAGTTTCTGTACCTAATTACAAGGACGCTGATTTCTCTGTAAATTGGGGGGGGGGGTGCATTCAGATGCAGAAAGCATATATGATGATTTTAAGACAAATTGCATTCAAATTATGCCTAATATTGCACATTTACAAATAAAATGAGGGGCCCTGGCTCCCTCAGTCCCCCAGGATATCTCACTACTATATTATTGCATAATAATATCTGAGTTGATATTTTTTCGAGTTTTTTCCTTTTAGTATTTTAACCTACATAAACACAAAGTCGGATAAACAGACTGCTAGAAACAGCATTTGTTTTCTTATGAATAGCTTATTGATTTATCTCTTACAATCCGCTTTTCAACTTCAGTACTGTTAAGATCCGTCTTTTGTTAAGGTAGCATCGAGGAAACATAATATGTGTATAGTATACATGGTGAGTTAAAATGCTTTCATATTCTGAAAGAGGTCATTTGTTCTGTTTTTAATGTGTGAAAAGCTTTCCTCCCCCTGAAAGTAATGTTCCCCTAGAACAACCTGTTGGTTACACCCCTGATTATCCTTTAATAAAAGTTGAGTTCCATTTCCAAATCGAAGAAAAATCCACTGGAAATTAGACGGGACTCAACGCTCGTTTTACTAATTGTTTTATATGGAAACCTTTCAAAGCGTGTATCATGACAACCAGTTATCATAAAAAGACGTAGTTTTCACGTATGTGTTCGTAATTCTTTTCTCTACTTCGTAAAGTGAGCAGTTAATGTGCTAATACAATATTTCTAATAAGCGCCTCTGCTATTGTCAAGATTCGCAGTAGCGCGAGAAGTCAGCGTGCAGAACTGCTTGTCGCGAATTGTCAACACCGCTCAAAGCCAATTGGACGCCGCGTAAAGCCAACTCAAGGCCATGCCGCTTCTCATCTGAAATCTGTTGTAGGTTGTTTCTATATTGTCGTATGCAATCTAGTCTTCTCATGTACGCGATCTCCCTACTCCTATAGAAGAGATTGCGATGAATAGAAGTTTTGAAAACCGACTACCACTAATAGCAAAATCACTATTAACAATGATTGTGTGTCTGATACTATACACAAGATACCCAAGTACATACTGCGTCAGTTTTAACAATATTGCTTCAATATTGGTTACTTTATGCAAATGTTTTGAATTGTGCGCGAACTCTTCTTACTTTATTCTGAAGAGGAGAGAAGAATATCCTGGCCTGGTATAAGCTGTTTTAAAAGTAATAATTCCATTTGCTACATCGTACTTGTACGAAAGTGTTTTTTTCTTCCATAATAAGCATTAAAACAGGGACAAGAAAGCGCTTATTAGTTGAAAATGTCGCGAAGATTGACTCTTTCATTTAAATTGATTTTTATGTTTAGTAGACTTTTTTTTTGTTCTTAAAGTATGTATAAAAATAAAAATGTGCCTATGAGAACAGAATTCAAAATAACATTTAAAAATATTTTCCGGTATTAGATTCTAATTATAATTATTTCTTCCGCTTATCTTCGCGATCCCCATGTAACTGTCGCGACTTCCAAGTTGAGAAACCCTGCCAGAAGGGATCGAGCAGTAATATTTGTAGCTCTTTACGTTTCAGTGAACACATACAGGAAAATGCAACGAAACGAAGAAAATAATTGGTTATCTGTTTAATTAATGGCTTTCTTTTTGTCAACCAGATGCATATATATAATGATACGAACTGTTGGTTAGATCTAAATTAGAATTCGCATCACTTATTTGAAATAGCTTAACACAGACACTCGTAAATAGGATTGAAATGACTCAAAAATGTTATTAGAATTCTGTTTCGAGTTAGGCGTAGCTTATAAGGCATCCCAATACTAGAGAACTTAAATTACTAGAGGATAGAAGAAAATTACTTTGTGAGAATTTTGTGGGGAAAAAATGCTTGAGCAAGCTATATTTTAAAACACACAAAGCTGAAAGTTCCCATATATGGTATAAATGGCAAAATTTTGTTTCAACTGAATGATAGAAAATATGTTTTAAACTCAAGACTTGTAATAAATAAATAAATAAATAAATAAATATTGTATACCTTAGAGGTATATTTTGTTTGATTTCTCTTATTAATGAATTTTAAGAATTGGCACTGCTTTTTTTATTCATTCATTTCATATCCAATTGGCATTGTATTATATTTCCTTATGTTATCCTAATCCTAACTAAACTGACATAAAATAAAGGGGTACTTCCGATTGACATGGAAAGTTGAAATTTGGCATGATTGTAGCATTCTCAAACTAACCCATAGGAAAATTGTCAAAAGTGAATATTTTTAAATTTTTAGGGGGTCTAAAGGAGGCATAAATAAATTCCCCATGTTATTTAATTTTTTTTTTTTTAATACCTATAATCTCGTTTCAGGTACGTGGAATTGGAATAAAAACTTGAAATTCAGTATGCTTGTGCCTTTCTTTAAGTAAGTCACTAAAAATCAAAATTTAAACTTTAGTGTGGTTTTATGGGAAACTGAAAAATCTTCTTCATGTTATTTACATGGGACATCATTAACACCCTAAAATTATTGGGCACTTCCTGTAGGGCTTCAATGATTAAATTTGACATGATTGTAGCTTTCCGGGACTAACCTACAGGAAAATTACCAAAAAGTGAATATTTTTAAGCTTTAGGGGGTCTAAAGGAACGATGAAGAAATCGACCTAATTAAGGAAATGTAATTAAAAAGCAAATACACGAAATTCACTCTTGATGCAAAGGCCGATACATAAGAGATATGAGGCCGTAAGCCAATCAAACGCAGGAGTCTGGGGGGTGAAGCCCTAAGCTAGCCACAGGCTAGTTTTACTATATAGTTTTATTATATAATAGTATCCTTAAATTATAAGACCAAGTGCTGTCTGTTCTCAGCACGTTGATAATTTTATTTCAGTTGTGATTGGCCCCTACAGAATTGTTACGTCAGTTTTATCAAATGGTGTTTAGAAAACTAAATTCAATATAGTTTGTGGTGTTACGTACTGTTAGTACGTTTGTGAAAAGATATTTTTCCCCTTCGTTGCTTTTAATACAAATTAATTAGAAACAGAATTGCGGTATTAATTTCTGCTTTGAACGCAGCGTAATTCAAGAAGTCTTACAACAAAGTAGTGTACTGAGCAGAAATTGATTGCTTTTTCTCATATCTTTTGATGCTAGCATGACGAAATACAAAGAATACGAAGTAAAGTGCGTCGTTATATATTATTCGAATTCCGTAAAATCCAAAACTAATGAATAGATTCCGGAGACTAGCGTTTGTAATTGAGCGTTATTGCTTCGCTGCTCAAATGAGGTGAGTCTATTGAATTCAGGGATACGAAGCGGGCAAATCTTGCTCCAGCGAGTGCTCTCCAAGCATAGAATTACCATTTATCCCTCCTGGCATGAAGCTTTATTGAATAGCACCAGAGCAGCAGGGTGTGAAGGTAGTAGTTGATAGTTCCTGTTGGCGTTTGTATTGTTAGAGGTAATGTTTATTACAAAAGGATGTAGTGGTCATTTATACAGAACATGCTGACTTGTGCGGAAAATCTTTAGCCCTTGGTCCTTCTATTTTTTTAAAGAGAATATTTTAATAAATAAATGATTTTTTTTTTATTGTTTGGTATGTGATGTATTGTTTTATAGGGTGAGCAAACATTTCATGTAGGTAGTTTGATCACAAAGTCGAACACATGGAAATAACTATGTTTGAAGAAACTTTGCGGCACATTTTGCAGAAACAAAACTTCGCCGATTGACCCTATTATGGATGAAATCATTGCAGTCAGTTATTTTTGGCTACCTATTTTCCTAAAATGAAACTTTATATTAAATGTCTTCTCTTTCACTTCAACGAATTTCCAGTTCACACAGCATATACTCCGCACGTGTTCCTACTAAAATGTCACGCTCCGCTCATTACAAACGTCTTTATTTAACCATCAGCACTAGGTTCAGTAAGAAATACTCTGTACATATTTTAAAGATTCGCATTACCGGTATGTTACTTTTCCGTTCACTGTTTCTTCTTTTTTGTGAACTTATATGCAAGAAAACTTGTAAAAATCAGCAACAATCTTGCGAACCGTTTCATCTGACATGTTTAAGCTTTCTTGCTGTGGAATGCATTTACTTTCCGGGGCCTTCATGATGATCTGGATTTGGTGCACGATATCTGGACTCGTATGCGTACTTTATGCTTTTTCCTTGCAGTTGTAGCGACCTGGCGACTCAAACTCAGCATCGTTTTGTAAACTGTACGTAAAGATATGTTAATGTTAATAGTTCCCTTAGCAGTGTGCCTTCCAGGAAATCTATAAATTACGCTTGATCTAACATCGTGTTACTTCAATATGATGATTGATGTCAGCATCTAACACTTAAATCTAAGGTTCGGATTTTTATGACATGTAATACTTTTATCTTAGCATTATTTTACATGTCTAATTAAATATAAACAGACTTCTGGCTCTTATGAACATATGTGATGTTGCATGTAATGTTGAAATTGCATCTTTTCAGTTTGTATTAAGTTCTTCTTTCAAGTATATTCATGCTGAAAATGCATTAAGCTACCTTAATTTTCATAGGATAATTTAACTCGTATGAAATATTGTATGACCAGAATCAGGCGCGCGTCCAGAAATTTTTGTTGGGAGCGCTCCAATATTACAAGCCACTGCGTCTATGTAGTATTGAACGGGTATTATTTTGCACCTGAAAAGACGATAAGTAATTGTAAAATACTTCCACCTATATTTTCGGAAAAAAATGATAGAGGGTTTTTACAAGAGAAAGAGTACAGATGAAATGTAAGATCAAAGTTTCGTGCTACATCAATCATTTCCATGTTAAATAACTATAGTTTTATTGAGAAAGAGTACAAATGCATGTTGAGTTAGAAAATTTTGGAGAAATTCAGAACCTGTGGGTGCACCCTTGTTCAGAATACCACAGACAACAATGGAAGCACTGTGGCCTTAATGGTAGAGCGCACACTTACGTGCTATATGAATCTCTGGTTTGATCGCAAGTCAGGTAAGATTAGTATAGACGACATCGTTTTCATGAGTTTTTTCGAGACTCTCCTATTTCCTTCTACTTTCTCATTTCACCAATTACTGTATTTATTAACTTTCATAATTGAAGCGCGATGAAAAAAAAACTAGCTTTAAGACACGGTGATTAGTTTTGCTGACTACCCGCTTTTATTTCTAACTGAAAGGTTTGCAAAATGATGATGATAACATTTTCTTAACATGAATAGCACTTTTCAATTGTCTGCTTTAAGCATACCATTATCAATATATTAAAAAAATAGCACAGAAATTAGTTTCTTTTCGCAATATAGTACATTGTTACTGAAAATTAGTTTTTAATAAAGTTGAAGCTGTTTTATGCATAGGTAACATAGTGGATTTTTCCTCCTGAGTGCTTGACTGAGTTACTCTCCTTTAGCCCAAAGAACATAACTAGTGATGTCAACAGGCTCGGTTGGGCTCGGCTCAGGTGAGTCATCGGCTCGGTTGGGCTTGGCTCAGGTAAGTCATCGTCTCGGCTCAGGTGAGCTCAAGAAACTAATTAAATAATAGTACAAATATGTAAAAGTTTGAGTACGCCTACAACTATTATTGTCAACGTCGTGTAACAGCATCTATGTAGTTTTTTTTTTAAAGGTATCCTTTGTGTTTATCTAGACTTATTTTGTTTCATTACTTCCAGCTATTTATCAATAACTGAAAAAATATTTCTAAGCGAACTTGTATTTTTTTTCTTTGTCAGGACGATATTGCGTCCAACCGGCTCGGCTCGAGCCCTGAACCACCGGCTCAGCTCGAGCTCCGGTTCGGCTCGGTTCATCTGAGTCGTCGGCTCGGTTGCGATGAGCCACCAGCTCGATTCAGGTGAGCCATCGGCTCGAGCCAGCTCGGTTGGGGTGAGCCATCGGCTCGGCTCGATTCGGCCCAAATGAGGCGAGGGCTCGAGCCGGCTCGGTTTGGTGAGCTGTTGGCTCGGCTCGGTGATGACTGAGCCGAGCCGCTCGAGCAGTTGACAACACTAGGCATAACCATGAGATTTTATTATTATTATTATTATTATTATTAATTATTATTATTATTATTGTTATTATTATTATTAAAAATACACACACATAACAAAGTAGATGTTGGCCAACAAAAGTCTCCTGCAATATTCCCTTTCTCTTGTAGACATCTTCATGTCTTAAATTGCATTGAATCTTTGTGAAATATCATAGAAAAGAGATATAACTATAATTATTATAAGAAATGTTAAACTATATTTACATCTGCGCAGCTATTTTGTAAATTTTCTGTTATTGCTTTATGTTTAAGTTATATGTGTATATTTTTTCGTTCACGATAATTATATTCTTATGAGATTGTAGTGATTTTCTTCGTCAGTACAGCAACATTTACAAATTTTTAGTAATTATTAATTTTTTCCATACCATACAACAGTTGTAATTAGGGTTACAATAATTACAGATTTTCAGTGAACGTTTCCAGATTTTGTAAAATTTATAATCCACTCATAAATAATCCTCTTCTACATCTGCTAAGTGCTAATGGATAATTTTTCTCTGGTTTTGGAAACATTTCCTGAAAATAATGCACCATATGTTGAGGCAATCCATACAATTGGTAATAATGAAGTCAGTAGAAACGTAAACATCTGTATGCTCTTAAATTCCAGATACATATTTTATGATTCCACGTGAATTGAACAGGAATTATTCTTCTTTCCAGGGTAATCGATCGGATTTTAATCTTTCATATACACAACCAGGTTTTCATAATGAACCTCATTCATAAATCTGACATGTTCACTGGCTAAGCCACTCTCTCTTTGTGTACGTTTCCGGAATCGATTTTTAATCTCTTTCTCTCTATGCACATACGCACACAGTGATTTGTTAATGTAAAATTATTAATAATCAAACCTGTGCATATTCCGCGCTGATTGTCAACATATGAATCACATTCATAAACGGATTTTTAGTTTTGAAATTCTCATTTCTCCTAAATGCTGTCAGATCTTTTGATGTGAGGAAATAACAGAATAATATAAAGCGAAGTGTTATTGTCACTGTTACCCTCTGTTACATATGAGCAACTATTTTCATGTTTTCCAGAAGTAGTTATAATTCTATATTATTATCAGTAGAGAAAGAAATAAAAAGCAAAAGGATTAGATATATAACAATCGATAGATCATATTGAGCGGAACATAATGGTGAAGTTAAATGTGCACATTTTCATGCATAGTTTTTGAGAGAATAACTTTTTTGATGCTGTAAGATAATCATACTACCTATTAAAATGATACAGGTAGTGGCGCATACTCTCATCAAGCTGGTCATTATGACAGTACACAATATGGCTAAATAGTTATAGTCCAAAACAATGAATAACGTGTAGAAATTAATTTTTGTTTAACTAGAAGAGATAATGACAAAGAGCCTTACGTGATGAAGACGGCATTTCCGTAGGAGGTAGAATGATTAGGTGTATACGGTTTGCAAACGATATAGCGCTTGTTGCAGAATCTAAAGAGAAAATCAATAAGATGGTAGGAAACTTGAGGAAGGACTCTGAAGAATATGGAATTAAAATAATAAAATTTTTGATACACAAAATTTTTGAATAATTCCTAAATCTCGTTTCTCTCTCTCTCTCTCTCTCTCTTGCGGAATAAGCATATCATACTGACAGTGAGTTAAGTGATAGTTTGGGTTTGGTTACACTATATGTAGTTCTCCAATATAAGGTCTACAAGAAAATTTTTGACTGAAATATATTGGATCTTTTGATCCGAAAAGCATGGAAGAACTTCAGCCAGGAATGTAGGACTCTGGTCGTGAAATTGAAGCCCGCGACGTCCGGATTGCGAAGCGAAAATGCTAACTGTTCTACTAATGAGTCGACAAATGAGAAATTATTTATTAAAAGTACCTCGAAGTTTTCGTACACTTTATTGATTTTTCATATACACTACGTTGCCACAGTGCTGTGTCAATAAAATTGTCACATTCGTTTTGAATTTGTTTAACACAGAATGTTATTTATTTATTTTCCGTATGCTACCAACATTAGTACAACTTTGATCTATGAAGTACCGTTGATGTTGGTTTTTTTTCTGGGTCTTTCCTTTCAACTCTCGACCTTTGTGTAAATTTACGGAAAAAAACATATACATATGCAAAAAGGAAACGACCTCTGAGGAATTAATTCGTTATACATAAATTTAATTTTATCCGCTCAGTGCACACCAAAGCATGTTTCCACAAATGAAACAAAGCGTGCCGTAGGTTATTTTTTAATCCGTCATATTTTCTCATCCTATTCATATACAGTGCAACTCAGAACATGTATTGTTCATCAAAGCACAGGGTAACGAGCATAGAATACAGCAGAGAATGAAGAGCTTTCGATTTCTACCTCCATGTTTTCTTGTTTCTGTGTGTTTTGCTTTGTAAATTTTAAAACATACATTCAACTCTTGCACAGGCTTTCTTCGTTAGCTTTAACTGACTTCAAAGCGAAAAGTAAGTGCATTTGTTCGATTTTAAATATTCAGACTTATTTGTGACGAGGAAGTAAGTTGTTAGTGAAGTTAATTCTTAATAAGAAATACAATTAAACTTTCCTTATGTTAGATTAAAGCTGTCTATGATTCATTTAAAGTAATAATGTACTTTATGTGGTCAGTTCTGGATAATATAACCATTAAAACTACAAATAAATTCACGCCTAAAGTACGAGGGTAATTCAGAAAGTAATACTTCCAAGATGATACTTTTATTTGTGTTTGACAGATAGCATTGATACACCAATACATAAGCTTGCAATGTCAGCTAAAATGATGCCATGATTTTTCAACATAGTCCCCATTACGGACAACACACTTGCACCAACGCGAAACAAGGTTTTTCAAGCTGTCGGCGAAGAATTGTGGTGGTTGCTGGCGGCACCATTGCCGACCTGCTGCTTCCACCTCCGCATCACAACTGTAGCGTTGGCCCTTAAGGTAATCCTTCAGTTTGGGGAAGAGCCAAAAGTCGCAGGGCGCAAGATCCGGACTATAGGCAGGATTAGGCAAAATGTCAACAACACTTTGCCAGCAGGTGGGACAACTTTGAATTTTTCGACGGAGGAGAGGACGTGTGGCGGTACTCCATTGACTGATGCTTCGTGTCCGGTTCATAATGGCGTATCCATGACTAGTCGTCGGCGATGGATGTTCCTGGGCGCACAACCTTCCCAAGTCAGAAATTCAATGACAGCCCGCTGTTTCAACCGGACCTTACCACTGGATACCATGGATTGCTCCATTACTCTGGAACGAGAAGAGATAGGAAGGTGAAACAAGTGATATTCTGTAGCTTAAACATCGGTGTATTAATGATGAACAGTTCAGAATGTTTGCAGAACTATTGACCAAGTAGTACCTTGAAGGTATTACTTTCTGAATCATCCACGTATATTATACTCCATTAGACATGTAAAGCATGAATTTGATGTCGGATTTCAGACTGTAACTTCAGAAGCACGCAGTTATTACATCATTAGTTAGCATTTTGTAAAAAATTTTGTTGGTACAAAGAGAAAAGACGACTGTAAATGTATTGGGCGATTCTTCCGGACTATACCGAAGAATATTCAAATAGTTCAGCAGCAAGTTATGAAAGTAGAATTACGAAATTTGCGTCAAAGAAACTTTTTGGGTGGTTGGAGTTCCGCGTTACTTTTACGCAATGAGCCTATATAAGAGCTAGACCTGTTCAAGCTTCAAGGCTCTCCCAGCGGTAATTGAACCCGGGACTTCGTGCACCGAAGAGTCGCGCGCTAGTTAGTCGGGTGAGCATATAAAGCATGGGACATTAGAAAAGGAGAAAAATCTTTATGCCATTAGGAGACGACTGACGTGTAGTGCGCACCGAGGGTACTAGGTCACGCACTGCCTTGTCATTGTGCTGTGCGCTAGTAAAAGAGAATGATATACACAACAGAAGACAATCTGTTCATAACTAATGAGCGACAGATCTATTTTTTAGAAAGTCAAGAATTAATGAGTACGTCTTGCTACTATTTGTGAGGTTATGAGAACGTCTTGCAGGCCACTTCGCAACATAAAGCTTTGCGCTGCGTTCAGTTCAACCACGACAATGGTAGTGAACAATTCCAACAACTCTTCCAACACAAACTTGCTACTCATGGAGCAAGGTATGTAGTCATATTTGTGTGTTCAAAATCTAATAAACAGTCTGTAAGATATTCACATTTTCTTGGGTCTAGTACTGAAATAATCACCTTGTGCTTGATGGGAGTCGTACATTAGTTTTCTTCTTATCAAACAGATGCACAACATTATATGTATCGTTACATACACACTGAGTAGTGTACAATAGAAATTTGAAAATATTTTGTCATTTCCTTCTTAGAAGTTTTCGCTGCAATACAGAAACTCCGAACTCCGTCGTGGCTAGATGATGAGTGTTTTTGTTTATGTTCTTTGGACCAGAATTCGATTCGTTGGGACGAAAAATGTATAGTTAAAATATTATGTTAAATTACTGTAGATTCACGTCTCATTTAGACAAAATGCTTATAAATGACTTATTTACATTTCTAATATACAAAAAAGATAAGCTAATCGAGTTCTCTCACCTACATATATGAGATAAGTCACTAGAAAATGTGGATGATCACTGGGACCAAATTTATATCTACTAAAAGGCCTTAAAAATATGCACTATGATAAAGCAATATTCACAGAAGAAACATCTTATTCATTTCAGGCTCACTTGTTTATAATGTTGACTATGCTTAGAAAGAATTTCTACAGTATACTTTTTAAAGTTTTCTCCTGTATAACTTCGTTTGTTTTCAGTTAAAATAAGTTTATAGATGGATAATGATATTTTAACTTCAACTACTTTAATAATAATAATAATAATAATAAAACTTCGACTACAATTATCCTTAGGCACATTCACAAAATACTTTATGCAGTACAAATTCTATATTGATCTATATATGTACAATACGAAGCAAAAAAACCTGCAACATGAAAGTTTAAGTTCATTGTGAAACTATGCCTAACAACATAGGCAACCAACCTAACGTCTTTGTGGCACTGATCACGCCAGGATAACCTTCGGCTTCGTCCCCCTGCACACTTCATTTGGAGCAAGAAATGCATAGACCACGTGACTACAAACCACAAATTTCTCACAAGATGGAGTAATAGATTGAGGTTCTTCTCATTTCTCTTCTCATTTTACATCCTCACTTTTAAAGAGAGAGAAGGAGAAAAAGGTCAACGTGATAAAAACTGAAAAAAGAGGAATATGCGAAATATAAAGGAAAAGAAAACGTACGCATATATTGACCAATGACACATGCACTTCAAAGGAGACCACCACAAATTTTGTTATGAACCATGTATAATAACTGTGAGAATCAGCAAACCACAAATACATAATTACACACAGTAAGTGTTATATAACACATATTTATTTAAACAAATAAAAATGCTCGCAGAAAGCAGAAAATTTCTTTAAAATCTCAACCATAACTGAAAGAAGAGATTACTTTTCTATTGTTTTTCTTCGTAGCATCCATCTACATGGAGAAATGAGAAAGAGAGAACATCTTAAGAGATTCGCACTATACAACATCAGAAACTGCTAAATGGAAAAAATTAAAGTCTTTGGATGGGATTCGAACGCAGAACCATAGCATTTGAAATCCCACACTCTACCGATGTAGCTAGTCTGACACTAATTCCTTATTCCTCCATGATTACCTATGAAAGATGGATGAATGGAGTCTGCAGAAAACTACGTCTAACATGTCCATGACAGACCGCCTATAACCTATGTCTAATTGGTACTTTAAAAAGCTAGCTATACACGTGCATAGAAAAGTAAAAGCAAATGAGTAGTTAGTACAGATCACTTTGTCTGTCTCACTCTATCTCTGACTATAGAAATCTAGAAGAAGAAAAAAAGTATAGAATGGAAAGTATAGAAAGTCTGCTGACTGGAAAATTAGTCTTCTAACCACTACTCCACGAAAGATATGTCCCGATCAATCCTAACGTTATCAACAGATTCTAGCAGTGAAAGTATTGCAGCGATACCCAGGAAAGTACGCATACATATTCATATATTTGCTTGCAATTAAGTACCCCTGAAAAGGGCTGGGAAGGGTGTAGAACGTATTATATTTAATATCGGGTATATTCGGCATTGACTTCCCTTACGGCTTCTAATCGACGACCCGTTGAATTAACAAGGCGAGCGATGAAACGTGGAGTGCAACAAAGTCCCCAAGCTTCTTGAACTTGCTCCCATAAAGTTTCAGCTGTCCGATCAACATTCAAGAAGTATTCTTACAACAGCAGCCCACATGTTTTCAATGGGATTCAAATCAGCACCTCGAAGTACCCATTCGACTAGCTCGAGATCAGGTTGCCTCTGGATCTATGATTGAACCACAGCTGAATCATGCACGGAAATATGGTCATGTTGTAGCTGGAGTATGTCGTTACCAACATGTGCTTTTATTTCAGGGAGCATAAAGTCGAGAAGATCAACATATTTTTGACCATGAAGTCGGCCTGTAATTCGATGAATACCACCTCCACCTGCAGCCTTGCATATCCACCCCCAACAGTGAATCGTCACATGACCCATTCGCGCTGAACGGGCCATATGTTGTAGATCAAATCGTCTTCCAGATGGGCGATAAACACGTGTCGGCCCAAAGTTTCCAGTGGAAAATATTTTCTCATCTGTAAAGACAACAGTGTCCCAGTGACGAGCAATATTTAGCTCTGCAAACGCTAGTCTATCAACTTTGTGATCTTCTGTCAATCTCTCCTTAACAGCAGCCCAGAAGAACCTTAAGCCTGCGGCCCGAAGTGGCCGTCGGATTGTAGTTACATCACCTGGAAAGGCGGTAGACTGCTGCAGTTGTCAGGCACACATGAAAGGCTGTCGACACCATTGATCAACTAATCGTTGGTCTTGTGTCGGTGAGGACACTCGTGGCCGACCACTTCCAGATTTTCGAGTTAGACTTCCAGTTTCCTCATATTTTTTCCACCACCTGAACGCTGTTGCACGATGCACGCCTAATCGAGCGTATGCTTCAGGAACACTCAATCCCGCATGTTCAATAAGAGCGACAACACTCTCACGTACAGAATGATCATATTGCGCCATTTTTACACACCAAAGTAAAAGTGCTAGAACGTCTTTGAATATAAGATAATGCACAATATTGCTATACATGACGTCGTATTATGAAAGGCATGCGCAGAAGAAGTAGATGTGCCTGTAATCAACTGTTGTTGCACGCAAAAATACTCACTCACTGTTAGTAACAAAATATTTTCCAATGTTTTAAAATCCAATACATTAGAATATAGTAGCAGTTACTATCTTTCAAGAACATAACTTCCATCGAGGGGTGAGCATAAACACAAACTCATACCTATGGAACAGTTTACTTCCATCAAAACCCCCGAAGCACTTTACAGATTGAATCTGATTTATTTGTGTAATTTAGATACATATAAGATTACGACTTATCCGGGAAATTTGTTCATACTCGTCTAAAACTTCTATTCTATTATTCGCCACTCGTATACATTATATGACAAACAACAAAAGAGAAACAAGTAAAGTGCAAATACTATAGACAATATTTATCAAAACGTACTAGAGAATTAAGATATAGCCGAGCGGTTTAGTAGAGTAGTCTACTACCTCCGCCTTCTCATGTTCTAACCCTCCTGATGTTTGTGTATATTCTTTGTTTTTTTTTTCTTGTGCTTTCACAACGAACGTTTTTTCTATAATTCCTATAAGCTATGACTGGCAAACCCTAAACAAAATACACATGTTTATTCTAATACTGTACTCTAATCTGGATTTTTATGTTATTCTCTTCTTTTAGATAGTTAAATTTCGTATACTTTTATAATTTCGATTAGTGCATACTTCCAACAAGCTAAGAATCGAAGTAAGAACGCTGAAATCTACAGCTAAAACCGAACCTATATGACATTGAATTCAAATAAGGAAAACGATGTGATCGACAGTTTAATATTAAGTTTTCTAATCACTTTACGACTATATACCGCCACATGGATGTATTGATTTTACAATAAATTCTCTTTAAGTAATAGTTTGCACGACTATCGTTTTATGTATTTTGCTGATCAGCTTTTTCTTTTACTTCCAAATATCTTACCAACACTACATGGTTGCTTCGATTCCCGGCAGCAGTTCATATGGTTCGGATTTCACGTTAATAAGTAGGTCCACGTCTCATATAGCCTCGCTGCTGAACGGACGTTAAACTCAAAATCATCAACAACAACTACATGGTTGTTGTGGGAAAAGTAGTAATTTATTATTTTGCATAAACCACATTTTTCACTATTACTGAAACAGTAAGAAAACAAGACAACGCGGGCATTTGCTACGTTTTTACAAATTAATATTTGTCAACTAACAAGCAATTTAGAAGAAACAGAGTATTCAATACATTAAATGTATAGCACAGTTATGAACCTTCTTTTCGGATGTATATTAAATCATTTGCTCCGTTCCCTCTATTTTTCTCTCTGCCTCTATGTCTCTCTCTCTCTCCTTGATATTCAGTTTCCTGCAACTTTTATTTTTGCTTGTTCTTCCTGTGTTCTCACCTCTATACTTTTTTCTTCTTTCTCGATTTCTATAGTCAGAGATAGAGTGAGACAGACAAAGTGATCTGTACTAACTACTCATTTGCTTTTACTTTTCTATGCACGTGTATAGCTAGCTTTTTAAAGTACCAATTAGACATAGGTTATAGGCGGTCTGTCATGGACATGTTAGACGTAGTTTTCTGCAGACTCCATTCCATCTTTCATAGGTAATCATGGAGAAATAGGGAATTAGTGTCAGACTAGCTACATCGGTAGAGTGTGGGATTTCTAATGCTATGGTTCTGCGTTCGAATCCCATCCAAAGACTTTAATTTTTTCCATTTAGCAGTTTCTGATGTTGTATAGTGCGAATCTCTTAAGATGTTCTCTCTTTCTCATTTCTCCATGTAGATGGATGCTACGAAGAAAAACAATAGAAAAGTAATCTCTTCTTTCAGTTATGGTTGAGATTTTAAAGAAATTTTCTGCTTTCTGCGAGCATTTTTATTTGTTTAAATAAATATGTGTTATATAACATTTACTGTGTGTAATTATGTATTTGTGGTTTGCTGATTCTCACAGTTATTATACATGGTTCATAACAAAATTTGTGGTGGTCTCCTTTAAAGTGCATGTGTCATTGGTCAATATATGCGTACGTTTTCTTTTCCTTTATATTTCGCATATTCCTCTTTTTTCAGTTTTTATCACGTTGACCTTTTTCTCCTTCTCTCTCTTTAAAAGTGAGGATGTAAAATGAGAAGAGAAATGAGAAGAACCTCAATCTATTACTCCATCTTGTGAGAAATTTGTGATTTGTAGTCACGTGGTCTATGCATTTCTTGCTCCAAACGAAGTGTGCATGGGGACGAAGCCAAAGGTTATCCTGGCGTGATCAGTGCCACAAAGACGTTAGGTTGGTTGCCTATGGTGTTAGGCGTAGTTTCACAATGAACTTAAACTTTCATGTTGCAGGTTTTTTGCTTCGTATTGTACAAGACAACCTGGTACCCATTTACAAGCATCTGCTGAACTAAGTACTTCTCAAGAATCATATTTTGGGTAGATTTTACTAGTGTGATGTTTAGTTATTGGTGAATAAGCGACAAGTTGAGAAGTTTTTTTTTTTTTTTTTCGTACAAAGCATGGTAGGACAGAATATTACTTTTAATTCCATTTGCAACTGTGAGAAGGTTATATATATGTAATATATCGAGAGATAGGCTAGGTTCCCACTCAAAAGACAGGAAAGAATACTTTCTTAAGGAATGTCCAACACATTGGAAACTACTGATCTAGGACGTTAAGAATTTTAAAATGATTCGTAACTTCAAATATATGCAGGAATATGCGAATACTTTTAGAATATGGGAGCTCCTTCATGGCTAAGCGGTTAGCGTACGCGCCTTTGGCGTGGGAGACCCGGGTTCGATTCCCGGCGGGAGCTCATGTGGTTCGGATTCCACGTTAATCAGTAGGTCCACGTCTCATATAGCCTCGCTGCTGAAAGGGACGCTAAACTAGCAACAACAACAACTTTTAGAATATGCTCTACCTTCATAATATGCATATGCTTATGGGCTTTTTACAAAATTCAGGCCCTAGTGATGACTACTAGAAGAGAGTAACACAGATATTGCTGAGTACTTACAAGAAATAAAGACTTGTAAAATAAAAGGAAGTGTGACTACGTATTTTCTTCTGCGATGACGATGATAGAAGAAAACGTTTGCTTCCTTTGTCTTTCTGTTGAACAGTTTTCGCCATCGCTAGTTCATTGGATAAATGCCAGCCGATATATATCAGAAGGACAATGAATAGAGTGAGATAATGAAGAACCGAGCGACAGGTGCAATTTCCTTTAACAGCCCTAGTTTAATTCTCAATTCATTATCTCGGGGTTCTCATGATATAATTTGCGAATACCTCAGGGTCGAGAGAGAACATATTTTTGAAATGGTGAGAGCACAGTGAGCAATAATTTGTGAAAAACGAAGACGTTTCCCAATGTTTGCACCAATTACTTTGTGCAGCGACCTTCTGGCTTTGACAACACATAGATAAGCCCAGGGCCAAGGAAGACAATCCGGACGGAAATTGAAATTCCAGACGAAGAAGGCCACAAGTTGAGAAACCTGCCACCATCAGGGAACACGAAAGAGACACTGCAGTTCTGCTGAAAGAAAACTTTTCTTTTCTTTATTTTTTAAACTAATATTTTGTGCTTCTGTTGCAAATATAGGATGGAACATAAGTCGCTTCACAAAAATGCGTTTAATGAATTATTTAGCAATATGAAAGTGTAAGATGTTTATAAGTTGTATCATAATATGTATATTCGCTGGATGCTTTCTGAGTTGATTTAGTCAGAGATTGCACAAAACATTGCCGTACAATCATAAGAGTTTCTGCTGTATAATTACACATTTAGCCCTACTTGGTCTTAGAAGATACGGTACAGCATTGCTGGTCGAGATGGAGGTCGAGTATTCGGAAAGCCCTGCACATATAACTCAAACATGGTCATTCTTTGATAACTTTTTATTCATTTAAACTTACTTAATTACAACTAACGAAATTTAAAAATCAAAGCCATTATGTTTATAACGTAATAACACTTGAAGCACGTGGCTGATCTCGATCAAATTTTCAACATAGATGAGATTCGGGCGTGGGAATAATCTTATCATTTCATTTTGACGTTCTAACGTAGGTAGGGGAGGGAATGGGGAGATGTATATAAATAAATAAAACTTTACTCTTAAACCATGAGACTGATGTCGACCAAATTTGCTACATAGATGAGGTTTGAGCTTGGGATGGTTTATATCGTTTCACTTTGACGATGCAACTTACGAGAGGGGCAGGGGAGAAATATTTAAAACTGATCGAAAATGACAAATATTAGTGTCGAATCCATATTTGTCGGGGTCACTGAGACAAACAGCGACACTTCCATTGCCATTCAACTTCAATTCAGTCCCCCATTATTACTTTATGTTCAAAATGAAATGTAGACTTATTCTCCCCGTGCAAAGAACGGGTATTTTGCTAGTCCTTTATAAAAATCAGTTCTTACAATACATTATTCACGAACCACACCATAACGTATTGTTTATGTTAATCAGTAACCGCTACTCTAGTCAGTTGAGAACTGTGGAACTCCTAGTATCAAGCGACTTATGGCCTATATCAATGACAGATAGACCTACACTTATATATTACGTTACCCAACTTTATTTGAGCAACGTAAATATTGGAATCTTTTTTTTTTTTTTTTTTTTTGTATCTTCCTCTCCTCCTTGTTTGTTACTTGCAGAAGTTCCCTTTAAGTAGATTGAAACCGGAAGTGATAGAAATCAACAGTTTCCGGTTACAACGTTGATACCCATAGAACAAACAGTATAGTAGATAACGAGAAATGGTTTTCTGCAATCGATTCAACGTCCCAAGAAAGAATATCACCTTCACTCACATTGCTATACTACAACCCGAAGTGATTAAAAATTACTAGTACTTTCTGTATCGACGTTGATCGCCATACACCTAAACCGGAAATAGATAGTAACAAACTATTTTTTTGGAATCGAGTAAGCATATCAAGAAAAGAAACATTATCCACCAGTAACTCTCTACTAAAACCGGAAGTGGTATATATATATATATATATATATATATATATATATATATATATATATATATATATATATATATATATATTGCTACTATTTCCAATTTCAATATTGTTCTCCATAGAGCAAGAACGGTAAGAGATAACATGCGGTTTTCTACAATCGATTCATTGTCTCAATGATATGTTCCATCTTCATTAATCCTCTATTCAAACTGGAAGTGATTCAAATTATCCATTTCCGGTTTCAATACATTGAATAGAACAACAATGGTAATAAATAGCGGGAAGCGACTTTCTGAAATCGATTTTTTGTCTCAAAATATATCGTGAACACCCTCCATACTCTAAGAAAACGAGAGGTGGTTGAAATTCACTACTATTTTTGATTAATACTGATTTTGATACAACAAAAACGGAATGACTTATCGAAATGCAGTTTTTTGCAATCAATTCAGCATCGCAAGAATAGGTTCAAATTAATCATTTCCGGTTTTAAAAATGTATCGCCAGAGAACAAAAATGATATTAGATAGCGACCTACAAGCGATTCAGGGTCTCGCGAGACCATAGTATCACATCCCGAAACTTTCTACCAAAATCCAGAATCGTTCAAATTTATTATTTCTTTCGGTTTCAGTATTGATTTCTGTAGAGAGAAAACGATGAGAGATATTGAGATATAGTTTTTTTTCTTTCAATCGATTCAGCTTCCCAAGAGTGGGTTCTATCTCCTTACTTAATCATCTATTAAATCTTAAATCGGATCAAATTAACGATTTCCGATTTCAATCTTTGTTGTCATAGAGCAAAAATATAAGGCATAGTGAGTAATGACTTTTTTTTTTTATATGGATTCAGCATCTGTGGAACAAGTACTATGTTTGATCTTCTTAATCTGTTGGAACCGATAGTTATAGATGTACTACATCAAGTTTGAATATTGAATTCCCATAGTTCATAAATTTGCCATAGTTTCACACTATGAAACGGAGCTCACTTGTTTATTATTCAAAATTTCCATTTGCTCTTCTTCTTTATTAAGTTTTCATCGCATATGCGCCCCTAGGGCCGGGCCGAGTGGTAAATGCGGCCCTGAGTGCAACCAAATACAATACTACCTTCTCTTGATAGGTCTTGGTCTAGCTAGTTGAGAAATTAGCTAGATTATGTGCTTTATAATTTACTTACATCGTGTCGACGTGTTTAAAATTATTAAAATTTCCTTATCATGAAAAGAGAGGTGCTTCCTTTTGAAGAACATTAATCTTTTCAAGGTAAAACACAAAACTTTGTGATAACGTAATTGTAACAGTGACGCTAGTAATACTTATCCAGAAATTTCGTTTAGTTAGGAGATTGTATATTCTCTAAAGCGGGGTTTCTCAACCTGAGGATCGCGAGAGAAATACATGGAGGCCGCGAAGAGAGGTGAACACAAGAAATGTGATTGGGATGTAGTAATAGCGTGGAGTATATTTTTAAAGATTATTTTGGTAGGTATATTTTTGTTTCCATACTTTTTGTCAAATTTGTATTCCTATTACTAAAGAAAGCTTACTCACATTTACAGGTATAACCGATAAGCAACAGTAATCGAAAGGCTTATTAGAAATCTGAAATTATTTATGGGATTGCTAGCATTTGGATGCGATGAAAGGCAAGTTGTGATAGAGAAATAGGTTGAGGAAACCTGCTTTAAAGAACAGTTCCTTGTAAATACTTCGACTCACCTGTGCGCTGAAGACTGCAATGTTTGCTATCGTCGTAGATTTTTACAGTAGATTGTTTCTGTGTTGCGAAAGTTTATTTCAAGCTAGTGATTTCTTTTTTTAATGGTAAATTTCGGTAGTATGAGATAGCTACTGTAGGTACCATAAGTAAATGAGAAGTTACCATTCACTCTAGCGCTGGGGCCGCGGTGGCTCAGTGGTAGAGCGTTCACCTCTGGTGCTAGGGGTCTCGGGTTCAAACCCTGTTCCCGCCAAGTGAACTTTGTGGTGAACAAACACCGTGTGCGTGGGTTTTCTCGGGGTTCTCCCGTTTCCTCCTACTTTCTTCATTCCACCATTTCATTCATTACTCATCATCACCGTCTCCTTTAGCCTAACCGGCATAACCGTGGGACGTAAAACTCAAATATTTCATTTCATTTCACTCTAGTGGTGCCGCTATAACCTACGGAAAACTTGCCGCACGGAAGCGTTGAGTTCGATGTTTATTCAAAAGAAAATGTGTTTCATGTTTAAGGAAAATTATATATTCAAGAGTACATTTGGTACATTTTAAACAATATGAGTTAACGGGATTCAAAATATACATGCATTGCGATTATTTCCATTTACGAGATACTACCTATATATATATATATATATATATATATATATATATATATATATATAATATTGTTTGTCTCTCTTATATAATTATATCCGTAATTTTTTAACTTCCAGAAATTTAATCAGAATGATGTATAAGAGAAGTTATGAAATTGTTTCAGTAACTATTTGATTGCTCATTACTAGAATATTTTCGTCCCGTTATTAAATATTTAGTTGCTGTTTAACGTTTTTGTTTATATTTCACATACTTAATCCAAGAATTTTCGAAACATGAATTGCTATAGCTTTTAACAGATACGTATTCATTTTATATTGTCAAGATAGTGGTGATTTATCTCGTAATTACTAATAATAAATAGAACTCTATTTATTTATTTATTTAACAATCACCAGATACAGCTCAGAGGTCATTTTACACTGGATAACAACAACAACAACAATAACAATGGAAAGGATTTGGGAAGGTATCGGCCAGGGCCTGTTTGCTAGGTACCATCCCGGCATTTGCCGGGTAGGACTGAGGGAGACCCTGGAAAACCTCAGTCAGGATGGTCGGCAGCAGGATTCGAACCCACGACCTCCCGAATGCGAAGCCAACGCTCTACCACTTGAGCTACTTCGCTCGGTGTGAAGTATATTAAAATAACTATATTAAAATTAACTTTTTTTTTTACCAATCCTATTCATTTAATCGTGTTTATTAAATTCATGAAATGGGGTCACAGGGTCTCAGTGGTAGAGCACTTACTTCTGGCACGTAAGATCCCTGGTTTGATGCCCGGTCAAGTAAGTTTGTGGTGGACAGCATCGTGTCCGTGGATTTTCCTGGGGTACTCCCGTTTTCTCCCACTTTCTCGTTCCACCAATTCCTCCATCATCGTCCACTTGCTTTAATCGTCTCCCTTATCCTGAAGGGCATAATCGTGGGAGTTAAACAGAAATATTTCGTTTCATTTCTGTTTTTGCACATTCTCATTCCACCAATTCTTCTATCCTCATTCACTTGCCTTAGTCATCCTCCTCCCTTACCGTGAAGGCGTAATCGTGGGGGAGTTAAAGTGAAATATTTTATTTAATTTTACTTCAAATTTCTGAAACGTACTTGAACAAAACGCTATGGTCTCATGTATGCTTAGTGCTCAGAAAGAAATATAGGAATCTTCCAAATTACAGCTCAGGTTTCAGCTTTTCCATTTATTTCATAGGAAGGTGGTATGTGCATGAAGCAAGATTGAAAAAAAAATAGAGAAGACAGACACAATAAATGCGAAGGGATTATCTCAGGCGTAAGGAATTGGTGATGTCATGAAATAAGCTTGTCCTTGCTATCTGGGAGTTCCTGTCAGAGGCGTTGCTAGGAAAAGGCGTGTGTTTCGAGCAGATAGCAAGGTTCTTGTTTCACTTCCAAAACTTCCAGCTGTTATTTCCGGTGACTTCTCGTACGGAGCGGACAGGTCCGGAGGGAAAGAAGATCCATTCAACTTCGTGATGATATTAGCTTGAATTCCGGGAATTCTTTACTTCAAAGTGCGGAAACTCGGGTGGCATTTGAGCAGCAGGTTTTCAACAACATCCGCTGATATGAACACACAAAAAGTGTAGAAGAAAGATCTACGCAGTTCAAGTTAACGCCTAGGATAAGCACATACACATATATACTTGAATATAGTTAATTTGATTGAGAACTATCCAAATGTAAATATATTCTTTTAAATTTTTTCTAAGACTTCGAGAAAGAAGACCGAAAGTTTAAAGAACATGTACCATAATGGAACATTGACAGTCATCCTAGTAGTAAGCGAAACGTTGATGGCTTCTTCCCTCATTCCATTAAAAAGAGAATCGTAACTAAGGGGTTATTCTACACCAGTCTTCGCAAAATTTTGCTGACCACAACTCGATGTAAAAGCTGGAACAACCAATTGTAAGAGCTATACCGATTATTACAAGCTAAAATGTACATTTCGTGTTGCGTTGTCGCAAATCCTTACGGAATGAGACCCAAATTAACTCTAGCCAAATGTCTACCGTTTTCTTTTTATCTTGGTCTCAGTGTTTGTGCCGTATAAATAGTATTACTGAAATATTGTTTTCATGACTAGCTAGTCATATGGTATGAATATGAGAGCATAACTGAAATATATGATGATTTGAAGACTAAATAATTAGAACTTAAATCTATAATATATTTCCCTTCTACCCAGTAAGTAATGTGCTACTTCACCACTAGCGGATCAAGAAGTATCGTTTGGAGGGAAGGGTTCGCTTCCTGGAAGATGAGCGTAGCGTCAAGGTGACCATAATTTTACTTTGCAAAAATCGGACGCATATGAATGCGGGGCTGGAAGGGGGGGGGTAACTAAACCTGATTCCCAGATTCCGTTTTGACACTTCTTCTTTTTTTTTTTTTTTTAAGTATATTCTTTCTGTAGATTTAAATTAAATACGCACTTTCATTTTGGAGATATGGCGGTTAGTCACCGCAATATATCAGATGCGCTGTCTAGCACAGTACTTACACAAAAGAAAATACTGTATTGACGTTGGCATTCATTTTAACGAAAAAGTGTAGAATTTGCTCTAATCATTTAAAATTTGAATAACAATTGCGGGACAGCAGTTGAAAAAAAAAGAGAGATTCGGTGTACGCAAAAATAAATAACAAAAATATACATGCGTAAAGAATAATACAAAATGTCAACAAATAACAAAATACAATATGATATTTCTGTATACATTTCTTGGTAGTTTAAAAAAAATACAATAATTAATTATAAAGTGATGTTTAATAGTATATGGCACACAGTGTTCCAAATATGTCAAAATATAGGGGAGCACTCTTTACATATTGCTTTCATTTCTGTTTATATCAGATATAATTCAGCAAATTAAAAATTGAAAAGAAAAAAATATAATATTCAAACTGAACTCCAAGGATGTTTAGTGGCTTCATGATTACTCCTCGTGGTAGTGATTTCCCGAACTTGAATTTCGTGGCTTTCCCCCGAAACAAGAATGATATGGTTTTTGCCTTAAAAGAACTATGGCCTGCGCATTCAAGAGTACAGATCAAGTACAGTAGAATGAAATGGATACACTTTCTAATACATAATACTAATCATCGCTGCATTTAAGCATTGTACTGCACTACTAACAGGAACCCAGAGCGACGATTTGAAATGAACGTACAGCATTAACATCAGTGTTTCTTTCAGAACAAATGTTCCGAAGGACACTGATGGTACTATTCTATTTAATATTATATTATAGACGTATTATTTTGGTTTCATCCGGGGGACACTCTCAGAGTTCCGGGGGGCAGTGCCCCTCAGAAAACCTGTCTGGAAGAAACACTGATTAACATACAAAGAAATGAATTGCGAAGATAAATCCTACATATAAATATAATATATTGCAGCACTCCTTAACCATATAAGTCACTACGAAGGTAAGTGCACAATTTATTCAGTAAAATACTGCAAATAATATAATAGCAAAAATATCAATACTAAACTTTCTCTTACACAAACTTAACATAAATTTTGTCGGATCTAGCACGAAATGTGTATAAATTTTACATGAATTAAAGTATATAGAATCACAATATAAGCTATTGTAATGTATAACTAATTAAAAAAAAAGCTCTGAAAGATTAGCAAAGTCTACAACAAAATGAACGAAAGAAGATCAGAAATGTAAAACCAAAGTGATGTTTCCGTTCATTACAGCACACAAACTATATTTCCTAAAACATACCGACTGGCGATATTATTTGACAATATCAAATATTAAGAAAAAAATGCCAATTAAAATTTAATTTAAAAAAATCACCTTTAAAGGAAATTACCAATAGAGAATAAAGTACATATAATTTGTTTTTCTTTCATCTCAGATGTAATATGGACTCCGTTTGGTCTAATGGCTAATACGCTTGCCTTTGATGCGCGTGATCCCAGATTCGATTTCCGATGGGGGTACAGTTGAACGAAAAAAATGGTTCGGATTCCACTATAATCAGTAGGCCCACGTCTTCTTTAGCCGTTCTGGCATAAACGTGGGACGTTACACAAACAAATATCATATGTATAATATATAACTGTTTATTAAAAATATAATATAGCCATAGCCTATATAATTCATCTTTCTTGATTTTGTTTGCGATTCAGATACATCCAAGGAGTTCAACTTGATACTCAGGCTCATGACTTTTGTGGAGTACCCACGAGATGAAAATAATTACGAGCAAACACCACGAGGGGCGGAAACCACACAACGGCCTTAGTAACCTTGCAGTCCATCTCTGTGAAAGTTACAGCACAAACTCAAATCTACGCCCTGTCTTGTTCCTGGCAAATCTGTCGATAACACGATTAATCTACGTGTGTCTCGGTGCGCATAGAGTAGTGCCAGTCGCTAAGTCGATCTGCACTCATCCGGAACCGTAGCAATGTCTTCAATCTTTTTAGTGTTGAGATGTTCTTTCCGCTGATGCTTTGTATAGGGTATTTTGTACAATCCGCGGCAAAAAACCTGCAACATGGGCATATAAGTTTATTGTGAAATGACGAAGTCCTTTCCTCCAAAATAAGTATGCACGGGAGGAGGCCGAGGTTTATTCTGGCGTGATTCGTTCCACTTAAGCGTTATGTTCATTTCCTGAGCTGTTAGGCGTAGTTTCACAATAAACTTACGTCCTCATGTTGCAGGTTTTTTGCCGCGGATTGTACCAATACACCTCTTTTGCAGTGGTATAGTTGAGTATGTAAAGAAAAAAAGCATTAGACCAGACTAGGAATACGGGGTTGGAAATTGGCTCTATTAGGTAATTTCTTAAATGCAGTTGTTAGAAATATAATATAACTATGCTTACAACCACAATAAAATTATATTATACTAGCCTTCCCTTAGACCCCCAATTTGCTCTGCATACGGCCTCACACAGTACAGCAAATTCTCCTACGTGCTACCGTGGCACAATTTTCTCGTTCTTCCTTCTACGTATCTCTTTCATATAGCATTGGATTGAGCTAAAACTCTGTCACGAATTCAAACACTTCATAAGGCATTTTAGTGAACCACCCCTACGTCTTTTCCTTCCCTTCTACGTTAAGTGGCAAAAAAAAAAAACAAAAAAAAACGCTCAAATATATGTTTAATTATTTTAAATGAAAAATTAAACTATCAACTTTCATGTCTCTAACCGTAAAGGATCCGGAGATATGAGCATTTCAATATTATTATTATTATTATTATTATTATTATTATTATTATTATTATTATTATTTCCGACCCTTTTCTTTCCTTCTAGGTAAAATATCAAAAACGCTGGAATATGTATTGAATTATTTTGAGTGAGAAGTCCATACACCAAATTTCATGTTTCTAACCTTCGAAGATTCTTAGATATTGATATCTTATTTCCCAAGAAAAGATGAAATGTAATTAAAAGTCACAATAAATTCATGGTTCCTTCCTAATGTTTCCGTGTTTGAACCCCAAAAGTCATGACTCTCTTTGTTGATCTAGTAGCTAGCTAACGTATCTTTGATGCATGAGGTTCTGTGATTTGATTCCCGGTGAGTGAGCATCGAACGCACTATAGTGGTTCAGATCCAACTTTAAACTCTAGTTATAGTTCTGTAAAGCATCTCATTTGACAAACGACGTAAATACATATCAATCAATCAATCAATCAACCGAAAGGTCTCAGATTCAGAGAGCTTTTCGGTAAAGAACGCTGAAGATTCTATATTTTTCCTTATTCAAGGTAAAGGTACTTGAAGTTTCGAATTCCATTTCCGTATCATTTTTCTAGGACACAATTTTAAAATATATCTTTTTAGTTCAAAAAGTGAGGCGTCTTACCCTCCTTCCTACAGCTGTTCGTCCAACCATCGCCGGCTACGATCTCTTAGCGATCTAAGGGATCATAGCCGGCGATGGTCCAACGAATGAATAATATTCTCGCAACTTTGGGGCTTATGGTGACCGCCTCAAGGAACTAGGAACAGAAGTATTCACACTTCAAATATGTCTGTATTAAGTACTAATAAGTACCACACATTTTGATTAGACTCTGTTAGTCTTGTTACACAGATTGAAGCGGGCGGGAAAAGACCATATTTGTATTTTCCAAATGCTGGAGGTAAAAACCAGACCTTGGGGGGCTAAGCGGTCGCTCCCTCCGCCCCCCTTGGGTTCGCCAGTATACTTCACGCTGTTTCTCTTATTGCAAAGTTATGTCAATATCACCTAGAATATCAGTAAATAGACAGTAATATATGCTGTAATAAATCACATTGGTATTCATTCAAATGATTGAAAATTACATTAGAAAATGGCTGGTCTGTTCGTTTCGAAGAAGCTGACACAAGTAATTTATTTAAGTGTACCATTCCTTTGTTCCGTCTGTCCCCTAGTATTTCAATATGTATATGATTTTATTCAAGTGTCTTCTCTGTTCCCTTTATATGTTACATTAAAACAATGCATGAGCCACGTGATTCATACTCATGACCAGGGCTTGGATTTCTATGACCCCAAAACTGTAAAAATATGCATGCATTTATGCTTCAAAATGGCAGAAATATGACGTAAAATATGATAGAATGATCCACGATAAGTAAATAAAAAATTAACGTAAATTCTCAGGAGTTTACAGCTATTTTATCCTTAATGAATATCTCAGAGCTCTGAAGCATTTATCACAACATATTGCTGACGCATATAAATAAGTTGAATGGCCCTGTACTTGTTGCCAGTACTCGCAAATATATTTCTGAACAATAAGCAAAAATCGTCTAAAATATGACTAAATATATGGTTCAAATATGCATTTATATGTATGGCCAACAGAAACCGTATTTCCGTGTTCATACGAGTCAGAAATATACTTATATTTAATTAAATATGTGAAAAGTTTTCAGGATATGTAGACCTGTCATAGGAATTCGAGCCTTTCTCATAACTAACGGCAAATATGTATAGGATAGTCAGCTGTTGCCAAGGGCGCCGATTTCTCTGTAAATTTGGGTGGGCCCATTCAGATCCAGAAAGCATATATGAAGATTTTAAGACAAATTACATTCAAATTTTGCCAGATATTGTAAATTTATAAATACAATGAGTAGGGCCCACATGAGCTTTGGGGGGCCCGGGCCTCCCAGGAGCTAAAGAAAGATTTGAATCAAAACCCATTCCGTTTATCTCAAAACTAGTTGTTCCGCCCAAGCCCTTCGGCTTGTCTCCAAATTACTTGTACGCAATCGACTCTCTTGTTGTCCAGTAGGTGGTAGCGTAGCTACTAGTGTGACTGATCTATTAAGAGCATGACTGACATACAGAGGCATCTTGCTTTTTAATAAGGATTGTACTTTTTCCCCAGGTCCGTATAAACTTTGTTTTGTTTTGATGTGAGGAATCTCCTCTTCGCTTTAGTACACTCTGTACGATTCATATACTGGGGTACGATTCCCGGCGGGAGCTCATGTGATTCGGATTCCACGTTAAGAAGTAAGTCCTGTCTCATATAGCCT
Organism: Thermobia domestica; assembly: GCF_964235325.1. NCBI lineage: Eukaryota > Metazoa > Arthropoda > Insecta > Zygentoma > Lepismatidae > Thermobia > Thermobia domestica. Next base: position 139,949,516 of record NC_137467.1, on the reverse strand, counting down.
CGGTGCTAAAAGGGACGTTAAACTCAAAATCAACTCCGCTCAACTCTATTTCATATAATGCATGCATCTAAGTAGTTTCTTCTGCATATATTTTATATAATTGCTTTATGATTTATATAACAGAGGTCATAATATATAGACATACTCAAATTTTTTTCGAACCAAATTATTAGACAGTAAACCAGTTTACAGATGTCAAAATTGACGTTTCTTATAACAAAATTCAAGGTTCTATAACCATTATTACTAGTATTATTATGAGTACAGTAATAATATAATTTGCAAGCCTATCATACTTGAAAACAAAGAAAAATCACTTGAACTTAAGTGTTAACTTCCCTTAGGAAAAGAAGAAGTTACTAAAAATAGCATTGAAGCACTTCTCCCTTAACCTAATTGGGAAAGAGATTTTTCATTAACTTTCAACGTTTAAACTTCGTTCCCTGCTCTGATTATGTTAGCTACAGTAGCCACTGTATAAACTACTCAACATCTTTCAATGAGATTGTTAATTTAATTTCGCCGTTCAACTCAAAGACCATTCTGCTGTCAGTTCTACGTCAAGAGATGAATTGGCTTTTTCCTCAATACAAGCTCTATCTTCTACCTAATAAAGTTGACTCCGCCACTGTGTCCTGTGTACAAAGTAACAATTGCTCTTTACGAACAGCGAATGCAATAAGAGAACAAAGTTAATACTTTTCAGTACATTTATGCATGTGAACGTCACGAGATCACAAGCATAAACATGGACAAATCAACAGGAGTAGTAGTGAAACGACAAAAGTAGTGGAGGTAATGATGGTAATATAACCCTCTACTTCCTTTACTAGGAACTGGATTTTTTTTTTCCGAGATACACTCATATACAGGATGGACTACTTGTCTTGAAACACTTTTGTAACCTTTAAACTAATAGATAAAGTACTCTAAAATTTTACACGATGCAGATATGAACGGACATATTCTGCAATACCGCTAGATTGACAGTGTTTCTAACCCATCATAAAGTTCTATTTTTTAAAATCGCATTACGTCCGGTTTTACATATTTTAAATATGCATATGAAACGAGAACTTACAATGCCACATTCATTATTTGAGTTTTACAAACTAAGAACGCGAAAATGTTACTAACAACCCAATTTTGGTAGTCTCTATAACAATAATGACGCCAAGTAAGACGAATGAGGCAATGCATGTCAAAAGTAACTTAGTGTCGAATATCATGACTATGATATGATATATTTGTAATGAATAATGCAAGGTTCTATACCCTCGCACACAGCAACCTACCCGTTCCATATCTTTTTTTTTTCTACGAACACGTGTTTTTACGTTCATTTCATAAACTATAGCAGACAACGCAAGGAGACTACACAAAGAGTATTCGGAAAAACTACGAAAGCCAACCTCTCTCTTACGGGTCCTCCTTTCGAGAAGATGCCTATAAAAGAAGACGACGAGACGAGAAAACTATCAGTTCATTGCTGGTCACTCATTTGACAACACCTTCTTCTGGGGCCACCATTGGTCATGGAGACTTCATAGCAAACGATCTACAGAGGTTGCTATGAACGAGAGAGAGATCTTTTAATCACCTTTTCCCGGAGCCGCTATGGGCTACGGAGATTTCCTTTGAAATTATCTCCCGAGGCCGCTATGAGCGAAGGAAATATTCCTTAATCACCTTCTCCTGGGGCTGCTGTGGGCTAAAGACGATTAACATTTTATTCCGAGGCCACTCCATATGCCAAGGAACTTTGTTTTACACTTGAAACATTTAGAGATTTACAAGAACTTTGTAAGGAAAAAAAAAAACTTTTATAAAACAATTTTTATAATAGAAGGTGATGGGTTTAGTTCCCGAGTTCGTTATTTAAGACTCTACCAAACAAGTCATTGCAATAGAAACAAGGTTACAAGGAATTAAAAGTTCGACTTTTTCGAAAGGTTATATTTCGAAAAAAAAAAATAGAGCTTTGGTAAATAAAACACATATCCAACCACATAGATAATTTTCCATAGACGTAAAGATCACAACGCCATTTCCAGCAATTTGATATCTCAAATCGTTCTTGAGAAATGAAGATGATTGGTAAAGTTCTTTAACAACACTTCTCAAAATTATATAATTGCGAGAACTTGAAATTAGAAGTACTAAAAGCTGCTGTGTAATATTATAGAAGCAAGGAAAGCAATAATCATTAAAAGAAAAAAAAATACCCACAAATAGGCCTACCTAATTTCTAAGCGTATTGTTTGTTTACAGCAAAAGGGAATCATATCCAATTAGCAAAGTTATGAGAGAAAAAGACAAAGTTTGTACGGTACGGTTAATACATGGAAAAGTTAACACTGTTTACTTACATTACAAACAGTGGTTTAGCTGGACCGGAATCATCTAGAACGCCATTCCAAAAACTTTTGTCCTATAGCCGTTCCGATATATTTTTTTTTCAGCTAAATTACTGAATAAGAGTTATTTACAATATTTGAATATGAATCTTTTAAGGTCTGAAAGGAGTTTCAGATAGAGATAAATATGTCTACGATGACTAAAAGTGGACTTAATTTCCTTGTGTACTGAACGCGCAATATAACGATTTCTCCCCTTAAATCGATGGTGGTTGGAACGAAGCGATCAGTTCAAATTTGAAGTAGGAGAGGAGAAAGTGACTGATTTTCGGTACTTAAGATTTTTGTAATAGTATTAGTGAGAACATGAAATTAAGTGAAAAAGATATGAATGGCGAAAAACAAGAAAAGAAAACCTTTAGAACGAAGAAAAATCTATTTTATGGGTTCTTGAATGAAAAGTTAAGAAAGAGACTCATAATATGTTTTATTTGGAATATTGTTCTCTGCGGGGCTAAGACATGGACATTACGTAAGAGCGATGTAACAAAATTGTTGGCTTTCGAAATGTGGTGTGCAGAAGAATGGATAGAACTAGCTGGGTCGAACGGAAATAAATGGGGAAATGTTAGGCGTAGTAGGGGAGAAAAGAATAATTTTAGGTGTATAATTAATGAAAAGAAAAGAAACTGGTTGAGAGACTGTGAAGAAACTGTATATCATGACGGATGTGTTAGAAGGTACGGTAGGAGGTAAAAGAGGAAGGGATAAAAGACGCTACAGTTGATGGACGGTATTAAAACAAAAACATCCTACATGACGACGATGTTGCGGTGAGTGACCTACAAGTAAGGGCAGAATACCTATGAGGATGATGATGAATATCTTCCCATATACACTCTACCCACCCTCACCCTATATCATATATGGGATCTTCCCATATACGATATGGGGTGGGATGAGATGTTATCAAAATAATCCAGACCCATAGACAAAATGCCTTTTACCTTATTAATACGCATTGAACCACCCTTATCTGCATCTGTAATACAACTTGAATTCGCCGTGAAGTTGCGGCATAACACTCGTGAATCGATTCACTCTTCATGATGCACAGCATTGAGGATATCTCAACGATGATGGAAAAGGAAGCGTGCGCCGGATTTGCTGCTCTAAAATCGACCATAGATGTTCAATAATTGAAGTCAGAGATTCAGCGGACCATGGAAGTATTAAAGTTCATCCTGCTGTTCCTTAAGCTAAATTTGAACAAGGTTGGCTGAGTGAATTAAATCATTGTCATGTAGAGAGACTGCACCGTTGTTAGAGAACAAGGGGTCATGATGGCTCAGTAGTAAAGCGCCTACCTATGATGGGTAGGGTTCCGTGTTCTATTCTCGGCCAAGGAAGTTTGTGGTGGACAACATCGTGTCCGCGGGTTTTCTCGGGTTACTTCAACATCCTCATTCCACCAATTCTTCCATTACTATCCACTTGCCTTAATCATGTATCTCTCTTAGGCTAAAGAGCATAATTGTGGGATATTAAGGTTAAACTGAAAGATTTCATTTCATTTCGTGATATCAAACTGTATACTGGTATTCATAGAATACACCTGGATATCTAAAATGTCCACATAATCTCGAGCAATAGTTTGTTCCTTGAGAGTTTAACAGTATACTAACAGAATACCATGGAACTGCCTCCCATACTAGCACAGAGTCAGCCATGTTTAACAGTAGAATCCAAACAGTTTGATCATGTGACTGCTTGGAAATGCGACGTACTGTACATTAACCCAATCTGCTGTTGGAAACAAGGAGACGAATTGCTGACCGAACCATAATTATCTTTTCCAATCATCAGCGATCCGTCTTTTACGTTCTCAGTATCATCCTTTTAGTTTACTTGTTAGTAGCTGTGATTACAGGCTTGGAAATTGCAATTCGGCCGCGGATGTTGAGGTTATACATCTCTCGTCGGAATATAATTACCGAATCAGGTTGTTCCTGAAGTTAATTGTGCTTTGAAGTCAGTTTTGGTGCTTCTTTGTCACAGTCTTATTCTATGTTTGGATATCCCTTGTACGTTGACTGAATTTTCATCCACTATTCCTTTCTTTGATGTCTTACGATAAGCTTGTATGCAACCATCGTATTGAATGTTACTTCTCCCGATACATCTAACTCACTATCAGTCTTGGATATTTGCTCCAACTTACCCTCAATTTGTCCCTTCTGAAAATAGGAAAGTTATATCTTAATATGGTAACGAGGAGGAGCTAAAACATAAACGCACATTTTTGAGACACATACATCAAGTTTTATTGGAAGAAGTTAGAGCTCAGTACAGCTGCACGTGAGCTTCGTTCATTACACGGAGAATGCCCAGCCTGTATTCATTTTCCCTGCTTATGTTCTGCAGAAGCAATACCATTCCCATACAGTCCTTTTGTTCTTGTAGACAGTCTGTTTTTTGGCTTGTACACCGTGTCTTTGATGTACCCTCAAAGAAAGAAGTTCAGTGGGATAATATATAGAGAGCGAGAGGTCAACAAACTCGTATTTACTCAAGATATTTGTCTAATTCTCGGGATTTAGCACGCATAGTAATGTTTCAGCGCACTCCCTGCCTTTCTTCCTTCCAAGCCTCTATAATGTTAGCCTATGAAGTTTAGCGAGTGTTTTAAGCATCACGGCTATATGAGACGCGGCTGTACAGTTTAAAGTGGAATTCGAGCTACAGTAATGTGTTCACTACTCTTCCACCGAATCCGGGAATCGAAGGAGGAACCACATACATACTGCGAAGTTTTCGCTGCATTTGCACAATAATTTTTGTATCTGCATGCTATCACACACATAGTGATAGTGCTTCTTCCTATACGATAAGCGATATTGGACCATTATCTTTAATTGTAGATCTATGTAAATTTGCTGAACCAAACTTGCAAATGTATTAGTGTTTTCGCAATGCTGCATTAATAAAAAGGTCGGCCAGTTAAAATGAAATAATTTAGAGCTGACAGTTACAATCTTCATACCCTGTATAACATATATATATCACCCAGTGGAAGAGCATTAAAATTTGAGCTCATCACGGTGGTTCGGATTCAAACATTAAAATGTAGGTCCATTTCTCTTATAGCCTCGGTGCTGAAAAGCCTCGGAGCTATATGTTATACAATTTATATAACATGTTTGCAACAATATAATAAGGCCATTTTTATATAAAATGTACCCTATAGCTCCAACAATGTAATGATATAATAGAAAGGTGAGAGTGCAATAGAGAGGGACATGGCAATGTGATCCACTAGGTGTTTGAAGGTAAGTAAGGCTTCGGCTTGATAGGTGTGGTGAAGTCCGCAGCACGTTCCGGCCAGATCTAATATCCAAATTTATACAGGTACAAATTTTGTAGAACCTAGGCGAACCACACTGGGACTAAAGTTTGAAGGAGAGATTAAATCCCTCCTGCACCGGGAATAGAAGTCGGGCTGACTCGTACTGACTACGTTATCGCTGTTCCAATTAACGAATAATATACTTTGTTCAAAATACGTCTACATACAAAACTTAATAATAATAATAAAAACTTTGACCAGTTAATGCCAATATCGTTATTTCAAATTAAAATATTGAAATTTCCGACGTACATGAGAAAATGCATTTTTTAAAGGAGAATTGCAATTCAAGAAGAGTTGCAAGGAAATGCAATTTTTCAAGGTGTCACTTTTCTTTTAAAACAAGACTATATGTATAATTTTTTTGCAATGTGAATTTAAAAAGTAAGAACTGTGACTCAGTAGTAGAGCACTCATCTTAGTGCACCACCATTTCATTCATTACTCATCATCACCGCCTCCTTTAGCCTAACCGTCATAATCGTGGGACGTAAAACTCAAAGATTTCATTTCAGTTTCATCTTAGTGCAACAGGCCTCTGTTTCGTTTCACGTTTGCAGTGGACAACATTCCCTCCGCGGGTTTTCTCGGAGTTCTTGTTTCCCCCCACATTCTCATTCCACCAGTTCTTTCATAATTCACTTTCAGTGATCATCCGCCTCCTTTAGAGTACAGGGGAAGTCTGTGGAACATACAGCTAGAATTGTCATGTCATTTATACTCTATGTGTATTGAGCTGAGAGACTGCTGTCTTCTGGTGGTTAAATGGGTCCAAGTCTATTACTCGTATTTTATGAAATTTGCTGCATTACACATAAAATATAGGTATAAATGGATAAAAACAAGTCACTATTTTTCTCGTGATGCGTGCCTCTTTATGAATTTCAATCGACAATTTCTGAATAAGGAAGTGACATAATGATAGAAAGTACTGTACACTTTTTTGCAATAGTATATGTTGCTGGGATCAATGCATGCTCTTTTTATACAATATTCGGACAGAGTCATTTAATGGCCTATTTATACTGGTCCACGGTTTTTGAGGTGGCTCCGATGCTTCCCTTCTCTGGCGGTTTCTTCCGTCGTTTAATTTTTTTGTTTACAAAACACATCATAATGATATTATATATCGTATACGATCGATGAAACTTATCCGATCTTGACCAAACTTGGCATGTTAGTAAACGTTGACGAGCTCAATACGCATATGAAATACGGTTTTCAGGTCTTTTAGTTACCAAGCTATGAGCAATTGAACTTGATCTTTGAACGTAGTCAAATTTTTCAATTGCTTTTCTAATTGTTATTTGAAACTAAACTAAATGAAACAAACATGTATCATTAAACTTGAATTTGATGCATAAAGAAAATAAATCATGAGATGGTTGATAAGCTATGTTTGACATTCATTGATATGTCTGTCTCGAAACAAATTTAGCAGGCTTTCGGGACAATTTTGATCCAAATCTGTCAAATCTGTGAGAACTTTGCAGACAAACAAACGGACAGTAATTCAGGATAATAGAGAGTTAACTGCAAAATCCACCAAAATACAATATGCTGTGTGTTTTTCCTATTATATTTTTCTCTCATGTAGTTTGTGCAGAACCGATTTTCTGAAAGTGGTTACGAGGTAGCAAATAACAAAGAAATGTTACTCGCGACATTCCCGGGGCATGAATTGCGTGGGTATCGTCATCGCAGAAGCAAATTCCAGAGAAGGAAGAAAGTGAGGAGGAACGAATCATTATTGGCTAAACTTTTAATTAGATTTCTGGAGAAATGTAGATGCTTTTCTTAGGAATTTTGTGAGAAATGCTTGACTCAACTGTACTATGAAGCTAAAAGAAGTTGCAAATATAACTTGTAGCATCTTTTTCGATCTCGATTATCTGTATATATATATATATATATATATATATATATATATATATATATATATATATATATATATATATATATCCTATGAACCGCTTTCGTTTCGGGCTTTCGTTTTGAAATTTCTCATCGACACCCATGAGATGTATGTGACAGTTTAGAATTTAAAAATTATGAAGTATTTAGTAATTATGGTGACCGCAACGATTCGTGAAGCCTGGACTCTACACCAATAATAGAACTATTCAAAATATTTTACGTAAAGTTTGCTAGAGAATATTTGTAATTGAAAAGTTCTGAGAAGACTCTTCAGATATTTTCTTGGTCTACGTCAGTAGATTAATTATCGTCGTTCTTATTAAACAACTCATTGACCTGAATATACCTTTTAAGCTTTAAATTATCCAAGGGTAATGAAGCATATATATAATTGAAAATGTTGTATACAAATTAATTAAATCAAAATCAATCTACGAATAACATTAGCGAATAAAACGGTTAATTTACTTTTTGTAAATAACAGAAAAAAAGTTAAACAACTTTCTCGTGTGATTTGTATTTAAGAGAGAAACAAATTACAGGGACCACAGTGTTAATTTGTTCTGTTAGTTTTAATTTTTGTATAATTATAGATGATCTGAAGTGTGAGCGTAAATGCAAGAAGCTACTTTGATGTAGGTAGCAAACAAGATTGATGTTTCTCTTTGCAGTGGAAACTGTAAACTCTGTTTTACCTGTTTACAAAGTTTTTTTTTTTTTTTTTTTCAGTGAAACTTCATACAGTCAGCTGAAACTTCGTGCTCAATCTTTCCACTAGATTATGAATTTTGTTCTCAACGTAAAGTTTTTGTAGAGAGCACACTTGAGAAAATGTTCATAGAAACGGGTACTTCAAAGCTTTTTTTTTTTTTTTTTTTTTTTTTTATCGTAATAGAAAATTGAACCGAGCAGGATACTGGTTAATGTTCTCGCAGCTCCCGCAGTTCTCGCAGTCCTGAGGCTCTTGATTTGACTCCCGTGGCTGTCTACCCTGAGTGGATTTTTTTTTTTTTTTTTTTTTTTTTTTTTTTTTTTTTTTTTTTTTTTCTCGTCACTGTAAAGTTAGCCAAATGCTTGAATGCTTGAATACTACCTTTGAATGTAGATAGACCTATTGTTGATCTTCGTTTGTGTAAATCGTTGTTTCCAGTGTAGAGTAGTTTCTTGCGTATCTGCAACTGTATTAAAAATGAATTTACATGCGTTCAGCTTTTATTAGCGTAATAGAAATGCAGGTTTGGATATCCTGAAGTTCTGAATTCACATTTAATGATTTAGAAAAACATGAAAGATAATGAAACCAATTTGACTTGTTGTAAGTGATATAATAACAATAAAGGATCAGAGCTGAACACGAATTGACAATCGTTTTAATTAAAAGATCAGATTGCCAGTGCCAATGAGAGCAGTTGGTTATATAGATAAAAATAGATAACACACATACTTGTATTTCTAAAGCGATTTCTATGAAGTTTGTTCTTTGTATAGGAGATAGAATGAATTCAAAAACAATAATTGAAGGAGATTATACATAAATTGAGGGAACACTTTTTTTTGGTTGTAGATACTATATTTAGATTTTTTCGACCATAACATTTCGTTTAATAGCTTTAACCTCTGCTACTCCCATGTCCTTGGGAATTCGTTGCTCCAACACTGTAGGAAAAGTCTACTAGTTGAGTCTGTTCTACAGAGTGGCCCAAAAGTAGGTACAGACCAGCATCGATCAAGTATGACATTTCAATTTATTAAGATAATGAATTTATTTGCTTTGGGTTGTTCCGAGCTTAAAGTATAAGTGGAATGAAATTAAGAACAGATAAGGAAGAAACTAAGTCAATACCCAGTGGCGTGGCGTGACACTTTCACAATTGTTACCGATTGTTGATATTACAGGTATCTCTAGTTTTTCAACATCAAAAAATCTAGTACTTTTTTCTTTTAGTGTATCAATCATTTCAGACTATAGGCATTGGCAACGAATTTTTAGAGGGGGAGAATTCAAATCCCACTTCATTTACCTTGATCTTTTTGAAAAGTGTGGCTCTTCAGGTTCTTCCATTTTTTACTAAAGATAATCGAAACCGTCCTCAATGACCTTAGATATTCTTCAAGTCATCTATTTTTTTTTCTGCGAAACTTACATTTCATGAATTTCCTTCAGTAAGATACTGAACAAGATTTCTTATCTTGATCCTATAACATAAAACAGTTCAGGTAAAAAAAAAAAAAAAAAAAAAAATTGAAGTTAAAACTTTGGAGGGTTTGGTAGAATTTTGCTGCACGAACTCTGGTTTGAGAATCTCATTCGTCGATGTTTTCGTCATGGATTTAAAGAGTCCTAACAGTTCATCTTTAAAGCTATGCAGCACATAATTGATCCTACTTCTATAGTTCCACCTTGTATTTAAGGTTGTTGGGATACTTTTGTTGACTACACAGGCTTGTAGACAGTCCAAGAATGTAGGGAGGCCGGCTGAAGTTAGGGGAACCTGATCCAACCTTATTACAGTTCATCACCATATTATAGTTCATTTGCAAGCCTACCTTGAAAATTTTAGGGAGGACAGCAAAAATTTAGGGGCACCCGGCCACCCTAAACCCCCCTGGATACGGGCCTGTGACTACATAGTCCAAAGCATTTGTTCTTTTTGAAGACTTCGAGAATAAAGAAGCAAGTCACGACATAGTTTTAGAAAAAATCTTACAACCTTTTGTACAGTCAACGGACTTTTCTAACACTAGATTAAGCCTATGGGCATGACAATTAATAAAAAATAGACTTCTGTATATCTTTGTTTAACAAGAGGCTGCTGTTTCCTACCTCACCAACCACTAACTGATTCATATTAGCTTTGCTATATTCAATAAATTACACTAAAATACAAATGCTGAGCAAAACAAAGTTTTATTATAAAATAATCAACTTATAAATGTGACAGTTTCGGATATCTAACGTATCCTTCTTCAGACACTATCTAAAATAATCTTATATTTAGATAGTGTCTGAAGAAGGATATGTTAGATATCCGAAACTGTCACATTTATAAGTTTATTATTTTATAATAAAACGTTGTATTGCTCAGCATTTGTATTTTAGTGTAACTCACCAACCATAACCGAAGCTCCATCGTATGTTTGAGCAATAAGCTTTCAATATTGAAAACTAGTCAGACTGTCAAACACATTTTAGGGACAGTATGATGAAGACGATTGCACAGTTCTTTTCCAACACACCAAACCGCATCAAAGTGCAAATTCAACTAGTAGACTAGAGGCTAGAGCTGGAAATTTGCTGAATCGAAAGTATTCTATACTAAATTAAAAACAAAATATTTTCAACTTAATTAGCATAAATCCTAAATAATAATAAATATACGAATTAGAAGGAGCGCTGCGAAACATCTTCACTTATCTCTAATTATCATTACTATGAAGTTGTATACTGTTATGACAACGAAATAACTTTGCGAATACGGAAATTACAGCCAAGTTTCCATATTTGGATTAGGAAGCAAACGAAGCAGTATAGTTGAATCACACTGCCAGCTCGATCCTCTATAACGAGAGGAGAGCGAGTAGAATAAACATGCTGATGATATTCTAGATTCTCCTAATTTTGACAGGGAACGTTCCTATTTTTTCCTGTTCCTCTCAGCCGAACGGTAACATAAGGGCCATTCCGAACGTCCAAATACGAGCGCGTAGGATGATTCTGGCTGACACGGTGAAAGGTGCTTCTGGAGTGAATGACCGCTATCGGGGTTAGCGTTACCTCTGAAATCTACGGTATCAACAACAGTATGTTCCTATGTGGCGCTGGCAGTGTAAATGCGGCATAGGCCGTCCGAACTTAAAAAAGAGAAAGAAAGAAAAAGAATAAAAAAGAAAAAATGAAAGAAAAGGAAAATATGTAAACATCTTGTCATATTGATGATGAAATTTAGAGACATATGAAAACAACAGAAAACTGTCATATTTTTACCGTTACCGTCGGTAACAGCGGTAATATGCACTACACGCCCCTGTCAATACCTGTATAGATAACAATAAGTAAATGATATAAAATGTCATGACCGATCAATACGGGACTGTATACCTACTTTTGGTACAGTATGTATATCATTCAATCCAGTCGATACAATTTTAATCAGCCTGCATCAAATCTTCCTGTATAACGTTCTCCTATTTTTTCCAACCTACTCAGAGGTATTGTTGATTTTTAAGTTACTAATGTTCTTTCCTAACCGCACCCTTCTTTTAAATGTCTTAAAGAGAATGAAGAACACCAAAAATTATAAAAGTGAGCAAGACTGTTTCTGCAAAATGCTATCTAATAATTGTTACATGACATAATAATTGGTTTCAAGATGTTTCGTGCCCAACAGTTACGTCGTCATGAATTGCTCACCCAAACTTTTGTAGATAATATTTGTCTTACTTTCTACATTTTGTATATTCTTCAGTTTCTTTAAGTTAATCATTAAAATCCAAAAAAAGTGAAGGCGGACTTAGCGAAAAACATCCTACGTTCGCCAGGAACATCCTAACGAAAACCCTATAATGAGTTCCGCCGATTTGAGCGATATGTTCCACCTATTTTGTTCCCATATGTTTTATCGGTCTAAATACGATTACTCGCACTACGAGTTTATATTGTGACAAGCCACGTTAGCTTACGTTATCTATTGCTCTGTTTTTTTTTTTTTTTTTTTTTTGTTTCTATTCACCACATATTTTTCCTGAGATTTTTGAAAAGAAAGTACTTAGGGCTATTTTTTCCTTAGGATTAGCGCCCTAACATGTATACAGCAGTGATGGAATTTCATCTACAAGCAGCTAAACCTATAACCCGAATAGAAATGATGTGATTTGAAGAAACGTAATATTACCATGTATATACACTATGTGATCAAAAGTATCCGGACACCTGGCTGAAAATGACTTACAAGTTCGTGGCGCCCTCCATCGGTACTTCTGGAATTCAATATGGTATTGGCTCACCCTTAGCCTTGATGACAGCTTTCACTCTCGCAGGCATACTTTCAATCAGGTGCTGGAAGGTTTCTTGGGGAATGGCAGCCCATTCTTCACGGAGTGCTGAACTGAGGAGAGGTATCGATGTAGGTCGGTGACGCCTGGCACGAAGTCGGCATTCCAAAACATCCCAAAGGTGTTCTATAGGATTCAAGTCCGGACTCTGTGCAGGCCAGTCCATTACAGGGATGTTATGGTCGTGTAACCACTCCGCCACTAGCCGTGCAGTGTGAACAGATGCTCGATCGTGTTGAAAGATGCAATCGCCATCTCCGAATAGCTCTTCAACAGTGGGAAGCAAGAAGGTGCTTAAAACATCAATGTAGGCTTGCGCTGTGAGAGTGCCACGCAAAACAACAAGGGGTGCAAGCCCCCTCCAAGAAAACACGACCACACCGTAACATCACCACCTCCGAATTTTACTGTTGGCACTACACACGCTGACAGATGACGTTTACCGGGCATTCGCCATACCCACACCCTGCCATCGGATCGCCACATTGTGTACCGTGATTCGTTACTCCACACAACGTTTCCTCACTGTTCAATCGTCCAATGTTTACGCTCCTTACATCAAGCGAGGCGTCGTTTGGCATTTAACCTGCGTGATATGTGACTTATGAGCAGCCGCTCGACCATGAAATCCAAGTTTTCTCACCTCACGCCTAACTGTCGTAGTACTTGGAGTGGATCCTGATGCAGTTTGAAATTCATGTGTGATGGTCTGGATAGATGTCTGCCTATTACACTTTACGACCCTCTTCAACTGTCGGCGGTCTCTGTCAGTCAACAGACGAGTCAATAGACGGCCTGTACGCTTTTGTGCTGTACGTGTCCCTTCACGTTACCACTTCACTATCACATCAGACACAGTGGTCCTAGGGATGTTTAGGAGTGTGGAAATTTCGCGTACAGACTTCTGACACAAGTGACACCTAATCACCTGACCACGTTCGAAGTCCGTGAGTTCCGCGGAGCGCCCCATTCTGCTTTCTCACGATGTCTAAGGACTACTGAGGTCGCTGATAATGAGTACCTGGCAGTAGGTGGCAGCACAATGCACCTAATATGAAAAACGTATGTTTTTGGAGGTGTCCGGATACTTTTGATCACATAGTGTAGTAATGATCCATATACCCATGTACTGCAGGCCACATGTTTTCACTATAAACACGTGTTTTTTACAATTATAAACAAACAGTGGCAGACAACAGAAGAAGACTACACCTCCGGGAGGAAAGGAAGAGGAGTCGGAGAACTACGAAGAAAGCCGATAACTCCTCTACAGGCTATAAATTAGGACGACGGAACCAAGAAGTTATCAGACCAATGCTGATCGCTCACCTACCAAAACCTTCTCCCAGTGCCGCCATGGGATACTGAGACTTCCTTTTAACACCTACTCCTGGGGCTCCTATGAGCTAGGGAGTATAATCCTCTAAAACCATCTCCCGAGGCTGCTGTGAGCAATGGAGATATCCTTTAATATCTACTCCCAGATCTATGATTGTATGTACGTATGTATGTATGCGTGTGTGTATGTATATTCCAGTGTAACTCTCGAACGCCTGGGTCAATTTCAGCGAAACTTGGTATGGGCTCTGACAACCCTATGAAGGGGGTAGGAATGGGGTAGGAAGGCGGTGACATGTAAAAATAATCGAAAACGACCAACATTAGTATCGAATCCATAGTTCCTGGGATCGCTAAGATGAATAGTGACATTCCAGATTATGTTTAATTCCAAGTTGAATTCGCATTGACATGGAGTTCAGAAGAGGTGAAAAATAAAATGTCCAAAATGGCCGAGATTAATTTCGAATGCATAGATTTCAAAGTCATGGGAAAATTGCTGACTCCTTTCAAATAACTTTTGGAACTCGGTTAGCACACTCCTCAGCGTTAAATTTTATCATGATATTTTGATTAAAGATTTTTTTTTTTTTAATTTTAGACTTGTAAGTTGTTACAAAATATATGTGGAAAGTAGAGTATCTTACGGGTTTTCATTGTGACACTTGTATTTAAAAGTGTCTCTCAAGCGGGAAGGAGATTATAAATAATCTTTTCCACAAACCTAGGTGAAGAACGGGGTTCATCTAGTTTACTATAAAACTCTACATTAATTCTCTAGAGTTGATATTATGTCGGTTACTTTCGGATCACCGGCTCCAAGAAGTAAGATTAAGACTAGAACGAAAGTTCACCGAAGTGATCCATACTATTACTGCTATACAGTAGCAAAGACAGTTACGATTAAGAAGATTTTCACTTTTTATCTCTTCGATATTAGCGACAGTAAAATGTCTTACTTGTATTAGTCAGTGTTGGATCCAGGCATAAGGTTGTGAGGATGACCATCCCTTCTCAAAGTCTACCTTTATCTAAGCTCAGCTGTTCAGCTTGTCTGAGTTATTTAGTATCATATTGCAGTTATTATAGTTTAGGCTTTGAGTTGAGTTGAATTAGAGTTTAGCGTTCCTTTCAGCAGTGAGACTATATCAAACATGTACTGATTGACTTTAAATCCGAACCACATGAGCTCGCGCCGGGAATCGAACCCGGGTCTCACACGCCAAAGGTGCATACGCGAAACGCTTAGCTACGACGGAGCTCCAGCATAGATTATATAGTCTATCAACAAAAATAAAGGAAGCGCTTATTATACTATGTGCTGAGTATTTATATTATAGATACTTTGTTATTTACCCTATTTTTGGTGTTAAATTTCGGATTTCGCGCATAGTTCATAGTCGCGGAGACGATTCGCTCTCTCCAAACGGCCGTTCTGGGTCCGTTAGTGATACTAATACTAATATGCATTTTCAGCCATTAATAATGCTTTGTAGCATTTTTATTTGAATTGCTCGTGTTTGTTATAGCTGTGCCTGTACATTTTAATTTATTCATCTCCTCTCTCGTTTTTAGATTTCTTTTAATTTTAACGTCATTATCTGTCTTTTTACCAGTTGCATACTTTTAAAATTAATTTGTGCATTCCTTCTGGATTGTTCGTAAATGATATACTTGTTTTGTTTCTATAGAAAATTGGATTTTTCTGGCATTGTTTGTTTTGTGTGTTTGTAATAGAACTGTTTAAGCTTGCATTTTTTTAAATAAAAAAAAATGTAAGGTTTAAAATGTTTTGTTTACTGAACGTATTCATTACAAAACAATAACCGTGCCATTATAGAGAATCAATTTCTCCAAATTGTTTTCGTACGAAGTTTTCAAGTGCTGAGTAAATATCCGTGCTCCATTCTTTCAGTTCCCCTAAAGTTTCCGTGTTTTTCCTTATTTACTTTGCTTTCCTCTTTTTTTTAATATATTTATGTTTCTCCTTATGTTTGTTTTTCTTGTATTATATTTTCTTTTATTGACTGTTTTGAGGGGCTCTAAAGATTTAATCTTCCGTAATAAAGAATGTAGGAAGCGTTGCATTGCCCGTGGAAAATGGCTTATTTTGTGATATCAGAATTTGATGTTCTAGGGAGAGAACGTAGATTTTGCGGTTGGTTTTTCTTTTTTTCTTTTTAATATTTGACGATTTAGAATGTCAGGACATTACCCGTGAATCTACAGCCATTTCATGGTAAGGTTCCGCTTGAGTTGTGGATCTTGGGTTTGCCCTTTTCCCGGGTAAATCATGTGGAATTGTGCTCCATTTTCTTCCTCTCTCTATCTCGGTCAAAATATGTCGAGTTGTGAGAAGGGAGCAGAGTGTAGTGTAAGCTCCGGGATACAGTAAATAAATTGTCCCCATTCCTTCATCATATAAGATTGTTCATGCGTGGCTGAAGGGTGTTGGTTTAGATCCCTTTCTGTGTAACTGTGCCTGTCCGAAAGAGACAGAAACATTGTTTACGTCCAGGACAGTGGTCATTGTTTTCCTTTACTAGCTGCATAAAATGGAGCTGGAAATCTCTGCCAATTCTTCCAACATGGAACGAATTTAGTTTTGAATGTTTGCAGATGAATTATTCTGGAGAAGCGTCGTATCGAGTTTATCCAACATTCTCGCGCTTGCCTTGTTTGAGAGGAGCGCAGATTGTATTGTCCAAGAGAGATGTGTTGTTTTTGTCAGTTTCGTATAGATAGGTAATTCGTAATTTGATGAGCCCTATTCACAAGCGCAACAAAAGAAGCCTTTTTGTTTGTTTAAATTGTGTTTCAATGTCATATCTTATCAATGTTATGATTTCATTCTATCATCGGTCTGAGAAATGACATTTCGTTGGTAGAATATGCTGTCATGGATATTTAAAAAGAAAGCGGGTGGAGTGTGTGTCACCTGACACAGTTCGAATATATTAGAAATATTCACATAATTTTGTAGCCAAGTTTTAAACCTAACTAACATTATTTTATTGACATGTTAGCGAGAAGCTAATTGGCTTTATATAATTTAACATTTTGATGGAAGCATTCCACTATGTAGAATTCATTGTCTAATCCAGGATTTCTCAACCTGGGGGTCGCAAAGATAAACGGAAGAGATAAATATAATTATAATCTAATACCGAAAATATTTTTAAATATTATTTTGTATTTTGTTCTGATAGGTATATTTTTATTTTTATACTTACTGTTAAGAACAACTAAAAATAGGTCTACTAAACGTTTTCAACAGGTGCACAGTTCTTTAAAAATCAATTTAAATGGAAGGCGTACGATATTAAACTAATGCCAGATATTTCCGATTACGATATTAACTGCATATTGAAATACCAGAGAAATGTAAATGCAACTAAAGCTGCATATTGAAATACGATTAAAATTAAAAGCTAATGAGATACCTGAGCATGGTATGATTTCACTAGTGCGGCAGTGTCCAGTTCAACCTTTGTGACGCACATTACCAAGTTATTTAAAATATTCAATAACTTTTTTAACAATTGTCCAAGTTTTTTAAACCAAAATTAGAAATCATTTTGTTTTTCTGTTATATAACCTAAAATTAAGGGAGTTATAAACTTTTAAAATTTTCAAATCTAAAATTAAGGGAGTTATGAACTTTTAAAATTTTCAAACGGTCTCCATTTTGAAACAGTTTGACGAATCAGATTCGCTATTTGTAATATGAATGAACTGACCAAATTGGATTTTAATCCATTCGCTTTTAGTGAAGTTACTGTGTCCATTATATACATGAAATAGATTCTACTATTATAGAAATAGATGGGTATCGTGAGATCTTCGCAATAGGTAGGCCCTATATTAAAAATCCCATACAAGCTTATTACAAACCAGAAATAATAATCTAGTCGCTGGAAAGACAATGTGATAAAATGGGGCCATGATAGGAATTTGGTTGAGAACCACTGGTTGAATCGATATGGTTGTTATAAACCTTAGCCAAATATGTAAGACCAATGTAAGAATTTTCTTTATAGCTACTTTCACGAAGCAAAGTCAGCTATCATATTTCCGATTACAGAATATATTCAACAAGTTATATGCACAGAAAGCAAGAAAACTCATGCAGCGAGACGACAAGAAGACTTAAAATATTTTTTTTTACAACCTCCTGATTTTAAGGGAATGAAGAGAGGATCCCATGCTGGTTTAAACGGTGTCGCTTTTCCATGAAACGGGGAAATTCTTTATACTCCAATTATGCTTTATTCTTAAAATTTCGTAAGAGCTATTTTGTTCTTTATTCCTACATTGAACTATAATTAATCCAAGAATACTAGTAACGTCTTAACGTCGTACGTACCGAAAACTTCTACGTAACAAGAAGTCAATGACGAACTATTCTGGATAAAACATTCAGTTTAATAGGGCATGTGGCTTTTATATAATAAGCTTCATCCATCTAACATTTCAAGCTTCATCCAACATTTCAGTTATAGTAACTGTATATAGAACCGTGAAACGCACCACTCTCATCATTCTTCCGGTTGAAGTAAAAGGGTGTTTCGTATGTTCTAAATTGATTGTTTTCAGGTTCGGGTACTGACATAGACACTCCTACAGTTAAAACATTATCTTTTACCTTCCATCAGTTGTACACTCATGTCCAAAATTATTGTCGCATATCTATAATTGCCTTCTTGTAAGAATATAATTTGATAATGGTTTTCCAGGAAACTTCTAACACTCATACTATGAGTATAATCGGAAAATGTATATTTGTGGTAAATTTCATAGGAAAATACTTATAAATACGAAAATAAGAATGAGTAAAACAAAATATTGTTAAATGGACAAGAAAGTTTTATTTTCATTTTATTGTTCTTATTTACTGCTCTTTTGACATGAAAATTGCCACATACATGTCTTTGCCGATTATGCACATACCAACATTATAAGAAATACCGGGCGAATTCGTTATCATATTATATTCCTACGACAACATATTTATAGACATGCGACAATAATTTTGGACATCAGTGTACATAAGCTTAACCAATACCGACAGCGTGATGCAATTATTCAAGAAACAGCGTATGCATATCTATATAATACTTTAATTCAGAAATATTCAATATCTTCTTAACAGCCTTTTGTTTCCAATTACATATTATAACTATCATATATCCATCATATATCATCTTATTTACTTATATTTATCTTCAATTATATTATTTCTTTATATCAATATTATCATTATAATGTATAATTCGTCGAGGCTGTTACATTAAACTCCAAATTAACTTCTAAATATTTCCTTAAAATTGCACATTGCTTCATCTGGTTACTGGTTCTTTGTATTTAGATCACGAAACAGCATATAAATACTAATACAATTAGTTCATCTTCGACGTTAGATCCGGGGTTTCCATATTTTACAAATTCATATTATATATTTATACTTTACCAAATTAAATCACAACACTATCTTCATTATATCTGGTTAACATTCTATTTTGGCTTTCTAATATATATTTTGTTTATTGATTTCGACAGGCTCGTATTCAGGGGAAGTCTAAGGGGAGCCGGGCCTCCCTAAATTTTTGCTGCCCCCCCCCCCCTAAAATTTTCACGGTAGGCATGCAAATGAACTATACTATGGTGATGAACTATAGTACGGTTGGATCGCCTTCCCCCCTAAATTTTTGGGCTGGCTACCGGCCTGGATTTTGATTCGAAAAGTTTGCACATTTTAAAATTTAGATCTTACGGTGCGGACCAAAATCCATATTACACATAGTGTAATGCGCTATAGTACAGATCTATAATAGCGGCGCATTACAAGTGGTATATATTCTTTGATTTATTTTGACTGAAGATGCCAAACATAAACCCTAGTAGGTTTTGCGTTTTTTATTTTATTTTTTTTAATGCCAAGAATCAGTATTTTCCTAACAATAAGTCCATCAGTATGTATGTATGTAATGAGTTACTGAATTTGTTTCGTAGAATCGCTGGTGTTGTGTTTACGTGGAGGAGAGATGCAGATGGTTTTCTATATCACTTTGCAGGGCTGACAGGATATAAGAGCAGTAGAACAAGAGACAGTAGTCCATTTCTGGGTTTATTTTGTTATTGAAATTATTATTCTGATTTGAAGAGTAAAATGGAAATGTCAGAACAATTGCCACACAAAATAACCCGGTTCAGTACATAACAAGAAGTATTGAAATTCTGTAGAGAACGAAACCCTCACCCTGTAGATATATTAATGTTAATGCCTTTTATATAATTCGTTAATGTTTCTTCCTTTTCCATGTGGAAAGATTTAAGTTACCAGCCATCTAGATATTTTATTTGATCTCGTATTAAATATTTTACGTATTCAGTTCAAATTGACTGAAACTATATTCACTAAATTCTCGCATACGACTTTGATTAGGGTTAACATCTCTTTTGTTTTTCTGAAAAACATGTTCATATGTAAGAAATTTCGGATGAAAGCAGGACTTAGTCTGACAAGAGACTAGGAAACAATGAAACTGAAAGTATATCTTTCAGTTTAACGTCCTACGATTATGCCCTTTAGGCTAAATCAAAGCAGGTGAATGATGATGGAAGAGTTGGTGGAATGAGAGAGTGGAAGAAAACGGGAGTAGCCGCAAGAAAACCCATGGATACGATGCTATCATGTTGTCCACCACAAATTTACTTAGCCGGGGTTCGAACAAGGGACTCTCCGCACTACACTTAAGCGCACTACCACTGAGCCACTCTATTCCCCTAGGACTCAATGAAATTGCGTAGTTCTTCAAACTCACATTATTATTATTATTATTATTATTATTATTATTATTATTATTATTATTATTATTATTATTATTATTATTATTAAGTATCCTGCTCTTTGGCAGGTCCTGAGACTGTTTTTTTTTTTTTTTTCAATGTTGGGCTTGGGCGTGGAAATGTTTCTCCTACGTTTCTCGATCTTCAGTTTCCTCTTTTAACTTCCAATATTTTCTTCTATTTCTCAAATCATAGATCAGTTGTGTTCTTCTTATTCCACGCTTTCCTTCCATCTTTCCTTCTATGGTGGTATGAAGAAGACAATTTCTTCGCAAGATGTGTCCAATCCAATTAGCCTGTCTACGAAGGATTCTGGTTAGAAGCGTCCTCTTCTGTCCTGTACGTTTCAAAACATCTTCATTTGTTACATTCTCTATTTCATCATTTCCATCTTCCTCCAACACCAATATATATATATATATATATATATATATATATATATATAGGAAATAATGTATGAGGCGTTCTGTGTAGTACGAGCGAACTCGACAAAGATTTTTCCTGAAAATGCACTCTAAACGATTAAGGTATTCATCCATGTATTTTAAAATTGTATTTGCTAAGGGAAAGACGAACGTCTTCTACTATAGGCACGAGAAGAACTTGGTGCTACAGAGCAGTTTGATATTTACTACTTTAACACCTGAAGTGTAGTTTCGATCGTTCAGAATTTACGTAACTTTTGTTATGAGTACACCTTTACAATTCGGAATGCCTCATACGTGCGTAGACTCTTTTCAAACATGGCTGCGTTTAGTTACTTGGCATTATTATTATTAATAATAATAATAATAATATTAATAATAATAATAATAATAATAATAATAATAAGAAGAAGAAGAAGAAGAAGAAGAAGGAGAATAATTGTGGGAAATGCATGCCCTTCTTTTTGTGTGTGTGTATGTGTTGTAACAGTGTAAATCTGGCCATCATATTGTGTAGGTATGAAAGTTGATAGCCGTGTGGCTTATAGGTTGCTGAGGAAAACCCAGACTGAGAATTTGATATTTAAAAAAAAAAATATTTTAAGGCTCTTCGCGAAGCGCATACTCCATTTTTTTTAAAATAGTGAATATCTTAGAGATTATGAAGAACATCAAAAATTTAGAAAGTGAGCCAGATAATATCTTCAAACTGCTTTTACATGAACTAATAATCGTTTTTAAGATCTTTCGTATAGTGAAGAAACTTGAATGTCCCGTATGATTAAACTGCGTATCCGTATTTCTAGTATTTAAGGAAAGATTTGGAAACAGTTTACTTAATAGCACCTATGATGTTTTATGGAAGGGAATGTTGAACGACGATGAAGAGAGTGGAGCAGAAGTTATATGTTACGGAGATAAAAATGCTGCACTTGATGTGTGAAGTGACACGGAAGAACAAATTTAAGAATAAAGTCATCCGAGAAACAGTAAAGGTGGGGCCAGGAATAGAAAAACTGCCAGAAAATAGACTTTGTTGGTTTGAACATATAAGGAGACCTTCGGAATACGTAGCTCATCGAATGAATCGTATAGAACTGAATGGCAAACAAGTGTGAGACCAACCAAAGAAGTGGGAGATTATGTGAAAAAGGATGTGGTTCAGTGTGATGTTACGGTGGATTGACATAAGATATAAACAAGTGAAGAACATCGATTTGGAACGCCGTTACCTGTTAACTGCGGAAAAGGTTTAGAAGAAGATGATGATGATGCCTGGCTCATTTGCTTCATTTTTCATATTCTTCATTGTCTTTAAGTTGCTTTAACATTTAAAACAGTGGGATGAGCTTAACCAAGAGGGTTAAGCAAAATATGTAGAAGAAAGGAAGGATAAATGAACGGACCTACCTTTAACGAGTATCTGAAGCAACTGATAAAATCTAGAGTAATCGATTCAGTTTGAATGTCCTGCTTTTAAAATAAAAATGTTGAATTTACTGTGTTATATCGTGCTGTCAGATTGGATAGCACACGAAAAGTACCTGATTAAAAGTACTATAGTACTGTATTATTCGCTTGTGTTGTAGATATTAGCGTTTGCATACTTACTGTCGGAACTTACGAATAATCAGTGTTCACCTTTTTTTATCCATTTAAATGTAGGATTACTCTATTTACAAGAAGTTTATAATTCGAAATTAGACACTACAAGTGTCAGCATCAGCAAATGTCATACTGTCACATTATCCGGCGATTTGCCGGATCCGTTTCCGGCAGTTTGCTGGATGAGAAGTGTACCCTTTCATATTATCCGGCGTTTTGCCGTGCATGAAAAATATCCGAGCAGGGTTGCTGTGCAACTGAATAAACAAAACCTTGTGACTCTTGTCGTATTGTGGTGGCTGCAATTGACAGATGCAAAAAGTGTCTTCTACTCGCCTTGTTAAGATAGACAGAAAAAAAGTCAGAGACACGTATGGGTTCACCCTTTTTTAGACAAGTGGTAACTTGAAGGAGATTTTTCTATACTGTTTCCACAATCGATAGACTTGAGCAAAATAGCGTCCAGGTTCTAGATATTTAAAATACGATCCCGGTATTCACCTGTTGTGACTGGGAAAACCAGGATAAAGTCCTTTCAGGATAGTCGGTGGTTGAGATCTATCCCAGAATCCAGTGGCGGATCTAGAAGGTAAAAACTGGGAGGCTGCCAGACGTATATCATGAGTTTACTATAAAGTTTCAAAAATATATAAATAATAGCTTAAATTAGTTTCGTCACCCTGAAAACTGGGGGCCTAGGCCCCCGGCCCCGGGCTAGATCCACCACTGCCAGAATCCCAAGTCAACTCAACCACTGAGCCTAAGGTAATCTGTAGGCATTATTATTATTATTATTATTATTATTATTATTATTATTATTATTATTATTATTATTATTATTATTATTATTATTATTATTATTATTATTATAGTATTTCGGGTTTATTCTTTTATTTTAAGCGTTCCGACTATTGACTCAAGTCTCTTTAAAGCACTGCTGTAGTTCCTGTATTCAAAGGACTATTCAAGAAATTACAATCATAGAAGTGTTAAAGATAATTATAAAATATATAAGGTACGGTATATTTATCAAATATCACATCATGAATTCTCTCATGCTTTGCGAAAGTACATAATGGTATTATTACTAAATATATAATATTGCTGAAATATTTGATAATGTATATTTCAATTTTGGGACACCACAAATTTATAGAATTAGAAGCTCATTTGTCCATTGTTACCCGGATATTCATTTATCCTAATCTTCTATTATATAGAAAAAAAAATTATATTGATTTGGACTCTTTAATCAACGACCTATGGATTCGACACTTCGGTAGTATCAGTCGTTTTCGATTATTTTCACATGTCATCTTTTTCCATGTATTGTTTGTAACAAGTTAGGTTAAAATTACTCCAGGTGTACTGGGTTAGAACAGAACCATATACACAAACACACTCCATACACACACACACACACACACACACACACATACTGTATACGTAAAAAACACGCACCCATATTATCGCAGCCACTCTCTACTCTCCTGGCAACACTTGCTTCCTCCCTCAACACCCATCCGGCAGTTTGCCGCGTATATGTAAAGAGTTTCATTGCTTGTAATGTCCCGCATGGCTATACACGGCGATCTGCCGCGCTGGATTCTAGCAGGGAGATCCGGCTGTTTTTGCTCGCCGGATAAATGTTCGGCGACCGCTGTACATATGTGAAGAGCTTCATTGCTTGCAATGTCTTTCTACCTTGTCCGGCAATTCGCCGGAAACGGATCCGGCAAATCGCCGGATAATGTGAAAGGGCGGTTAGACGCGTAATTATAATAATATGGGCTTTACACATCACTCGGGGATATCCGAAAAAATTAAATATACTAAAATCTTTCAGTTTAACGTCCGACGATTATGCCCGTTACGCTAAGGGAGACGGATGATTAAGGCAAGTGAATAATCGTGGAAAAATCGGTGTGATGAATATGTGGGAGGAAACGTGAGTACCCCGAGAAAATCAACCACAAACTTACTTGACCGGAGATCGAACCAGGGAACCCATGCACCAAAGGTAGGCACTCTACCACAGAGCCACCGTGCCTCCCACGAGAAATTTGAGTAGTAAGTATAGATATCTTGTTAGGAACCAACTAGAGAAAATACTTTGGGGAAACCACAAGTAAAGTGATATAATAGATGTA
This sequence comes from Thermobia domestica, assembly GCF_964235325.1. Classification (NCBI taxonomy): domain Eukaryota; kingdom Metazoa; phylum Arthropoda; class Insecta; order Zygentoma; family Lepismatidae; genus Thermobia; species Thermobia domestica. The sequence continues at coordinate 139,924,417 of NC_137467.1, read as the reverse complement.
GATTGATCATAAGATAGTGGATCAAGGTAATCCTACTTGGCGTTGATTGGTATAGGAGAAAATCCAATGTCAGCATTTGTTTTAGCGGAGATGAATTTTTGACGTCCTTATCCCGGATGTTAGGTGAATAGTTATAGTGTAAATTGTCAACAACGTGTACACTCGTCCGTCAGTCTTACGGACCTACGTTTAACGAATATCTGAAGTAACGGACAAAATCTAGAGTAGTCGATACAATTTGAAAGTCCTGATTTTCAAAAAAAAATGTTGAACTTACTGTATTATAATGTGCTGTCAGATGGGACAACATACTAAAAGTACTTGATTAAAAGTACTACAGTACTGTATTATTCATTTCTTTCGTTAGCGACTGCAGACTTCCTATCGGAACTAACGCACAATCGATGTTCACCTTTTTATCCGTTAAAATGGAGGATTACTCTATTCGGTAGTTTGCTATTACAAACAAGTAACTTATCTACATGATTTGTATTACATATTATGTTTTTGTTTCATTTGTATATTCACTGCTGTTAACATGTCAAAGGTGTTTTTGCTTTATTTCCATTTTCATTCGTTAAAAAGAATACGTTTTAATAATAATAAGTACATACAGTATGTATCTGAGAGAAAAAGAGAGGCAAATTCAGGAATAAAGTTTGTAAACGAAATTATATCAACTTTTTTTATTCTGGTTATAGATTCATTCCGAGTTTCTTCTATATGTTTAAACCTATTTTGCGCTTGTGAAAAATGAGCATTGCTGCTTTTGTTTGAAATTAGATTTTCCGTAACTAACGTAAGCGGAGGAAGAAAGAAAAAAAAAAAAAAAAAGAGAGAGAGAGAGAGAGAGAAAATATTTGGAACTCTGAAATGAGTTTGTGGAAAACATTGTTCGTATATGTATAAATGTGTGTGTGTATATATACACATAAATGGGTGGGGGCCATACGTAAATGGGACTTTTGCGTAGCAGAAAGCAATTTATGGCATCTATAGTCGGACGAACCAACGCGCTTTTGCTTCAGACTTTTGTGATGTTATGGGGTGTGTAATGTGTTTTGTACCTCGAAATAAAAATTACAATTTATTGCTTTGTTCTTCAAAACTTTGTCAAGAATTGAAAGTTTTAAATAAATGACTAAAGCGGTTTAAGTTGATTTAAAGGTTAAAAGGCAAATATCTACCTAGAACGAAATATCTAATATAGAACTGTCGTTAGCTATATAAATCAACAATGAACATGATTATTAGTCATTACTACCTCACTACATTGCATGTTACAGGCTTTATGGATTTTTATTTATTTCTACATAAACTTCAGCATTAGTTGTATGGAAAATGCCAGAATTTAATGGAGGAATATGAAATCAAATAAGCTACTTTATTGAATATACTGTAATAACAGCATGATGTTGTTAAAGATAGCCATATTTTTACATGTTCTTTGCATTGTACTATACAACGGTACGGGCTAGAAGGGCTTAAAATCAGCACTAGCTCGAATATAATAATAATAATAATAATAATAATAATAATAATAATAATAATAATAATAATAATAATAATAAAGAAATTATTATAATATAAATAAATACATCGTTGTTATTAAGATCTGTAAATATACACACATAAAATTAAACAGAACTAATGTCTAATAAAAGTTTCTCAAGAAGGAATCTCGCACTTATTTGATTTCACGAACCAAGTAATGTAAGTAACAATTAGTTATCGTTTTATTTGTGCCTCACAAACCGGGAATTTGTGATAACCTTGAAGCACAGTAGTTTCCAAAACCATTTTTAAATTTGTGAGATTCCTTCTTAAAAAAAACTTTTATTACACGTTAGTTCTGTTTAATTTTGTGTGTATATATTTACAGATCTTATAACAATGATGTGTTTATTTATATAATAATAATTTCTTCTTTAAAAAAAATTATATTCGGGCTAGTGCTGATTTTAGTCACTTCTAGCCCGTTACCGTTCTAACTGACAAAAATGTATTGTTATCAAGTTTAAACATAAGTTGAAAATTTTCAAAATAAATGTCTTGAGGAGCAGATTTTATCAGGAACAAAAAAAAAAAAAAAAAAAAAAAAAAGACATCAGATATTGTAATGCACGGAGTTATGTGATTCAGAACTCCATATATGCAGTTACTACTGGTATATTGTAGACAATTACTGTTAAATAGGAACAGCATTGTCACTTCAGGTTTGGTAAAATTCACCACCGATAAATTTCACGTATTTTGTGTTTATTCCTGTCGTATTTAACAGTACAATATATATATATATATATATATATATATATATATATATATATATATATATATATATATATATATATATATATATATATATATATATATATAATATATGAAATGAAGAAATTTATGATATGTTCTTCCCTTTAACAGAAGGAGTGTGACTTTCCCCGTTGTTCCGTGGCTAGCGCGCGCCTTTCGTGTGTGTGTTTATGTTGCGTATATACAGGGTGTTTCAAATAGGGATGCGCACGAGAAAAGATTTGTGGCAGTCTGGTCTCGAAAATGTGTTGTAAAAATGATGTCTCGACTCGAAAAATGCATATTTCTCTATAGGAAGAGCCGTGTCTCGACTCGAATTTTGTGAGGAAAATCCTGTTTCGACTTGTCTCGTGCGCATCCCTAGTTTCAAAACACCGACAGCGTTTTGAGAGGTGATTTCTGGCACCAAGATAAGATAAAATGTATAGACTAACCCGGGTGCACAAATGCTCCCTTTCGCAGTTCTAGGCTGTCCAAAACATGAATAAAATGAACTTTAAAGGTCCATAGCTCCAAAAGTATAAGACCTACCTTAGTCGGGTCAAGACTTATCTTAGGAACTGTATATGCCCTATCCAAATATACATGTTTCAGAATCCTAAGATACTCATTCAGTTGGTGAGTACTTCAAATGATATTCTTGTAGCCAAACTCCTACTTCAAAAATTGTTGCGTGACTACCTTGCGTGACTACCTTAGGATTCTAAAACATGGATTTTTGGATAGCATACATACTAGTTCCTCAGTGAAGTCTTGACCCGACTACGGTAGGTCCCTTACTTTTGAAGTTATAAACCTTTAAAATTCATATTTTTCATGTTTTCGGCAGCCAATAACTCCGAAAGGAAGCATTTGTGCACCCAAGTTGGTCTATACTTTTTGTCTTATCTTGGTGTTAGGAATACGGTAATCTCTCAAACGTTGTCAGTGTTGTTTTGAAACACCCTGTATATCAATATGTTAGTATAATATGAAACGCACAACTTGTGAGTATTACTATGTAGTATCTATCGTATATAAGACAGATTTTCTGATAAAAGTTACAAAAGTAACGATAAGAATGCGAATATTATGCCATAAAAATTATTTGTTCAAGATTTCCTCTTTCTTAAAATTTGAATCAGCCAAAAATCATGTGTAATCAACGAGCAAAAATGGCGATGGATGGGCGTGAAGTATGTAAGGTTTATGGAGGGAGGCACCAGGTAAATAAGGTTGGAAACCACTGCACTAGATCATACTGTCTAATTAATGAATCGCTTTGAAAAGAAAAAAAAAAAGTTGCATGCTGTATGAGAGCACAATTCCCATGGTGATCCCAAAGGCGTTACTGCTCTTTCAAAGTTACTCTAACAGTAATGAAATTTCATTACTTAGCAAGGTGTTATCTTTCCTTTATATTCAAAACGCTATTAGATTCTGGAGCTTCAATTGAAAATAAACGTCTTGATACGAAAAGGTATGCAGACGAACTAAATGATTAAATTACGTCCAAGCGCGCCGATAGTGCCCAGGAGTATGCTTTTGTTAGTGTATATGTGGCTGAGTATCAAAGACATATCATTACTTTGGAAATTACAGCCTTTTTCATAGCCTCTCATCGCAGAGCCTCCGTGCGTTTTATGTGCCATCAAGTCTGAAAATAGCCTGAATCGAAGTATGCTATTGTCTGTGGATAATAGCACTCTGCTGGCGAAACTCTTCACCTACATTCATATAGATCGCAGAATGCACAAAAGTGTGGGAGGGGATTTATATATAATTAAATCCTTCCTCCCATTTGCTATTCAAAGTAGTGTTTGTTTCTAATAGCAAGTTGTTGTAACGAGATATCATAAATATGAAATGGTGTATTTCTCCAGGTAAAGATCGTTTGCTTAGTGATAGAGCGTTCATCTTTGACGATAAGGGTCCCCGGTTCGATTACAGATCGTGTATGTTTCGTAGATAAAAACATCTTGTCTGTGGTGTTTGCTGCAACTGTTTTCTGTTTAACGCTACTATTTTCATTCCATCAATTACGAATAGGGTTGGTAACTTTTGAAAATGGAAATACCAGCCTCCTGGAGCACGTATACTCTTAAAATTGTGATATTATAACTCGTCAAAAGTGTGGATAACCTGAAAGTGGTTACTACTCATGAAATTGAGCGATTCGAAGTTCGAATTTACTAAGTTTAGTTATTTTTGAAACATTTATTAAACTTATTTATTCCGGTTTTGGTTGAGTCGGCAGATGTATTCTGTTGTAGTGCACCATAAGTAATACATCGTATTTAAAACAGAAAAGAATTATAATTGGCAATATAATTATGACATACACAAAATATACTTGAAAAATAAGTTTTATCTACTTCGCTGGGGCTGGTAATGTCTCATAATGCCTCATACGTTTACTGGATCTGGATGCATTATTTAATTAGAAGATATAACTGAGGATGAAGCAGTGCTAGCAGTGCTCTTGAAAATATACTTTTGTTGATTTTTAGCAGTTTTGATAGATTCAGTGATTTTTTCTGCCTTTAACTCTTTAAACAAATTCTGCGCACGACAGGTCGATATCAAAGCGAATTATAAGTTCTGCTTTAACCATATTCATCGCTAACGATTCCTTTCGTCACTTCAAAATAATCTGAATAGAACAGAGAACAGGAGTAGTAAGAGGAAAAATTACCGGACATTTAACCTCTTGTTTTGGGGTCGTACCGGACAGCAGACAAGGAGGTCAAACATCGAACTGTCCGGTAAATTACCGGACAGTTTGTAACCCTAATTACAAGCAGTATGTGCGTCATTGTTAATGCGTCACTGTTAGGAGAATATGTGTGTCATTCCTAGGAGAAATCAAACAACAGTAGATACAAATACAACCTGATACTTTACAGTGAATAAATATATAAATAATCTATTATAGCAGAGCAAAAACTAGCAACCGCATAGGATTGAGATAAACAACATATTTTAAACACCAAAGGGTTTTCCTTGATTTTATCGAAAACTATGAGGTATGATCAAAAATACGGTGAATTATTTTATTAGAAACAAAGTAATAAATTTACATGGAATTTGATTAATCTCCTTCAAAGTACTGTTCTTGGCTAGCAATGCACTTATCTCAACGTTGAATCCGTGACTGCAAACATTTCTGGAAAGCTTATTTTGGAAGGGCGTTCAGGTGCTTTGCCTTAGCTCTGTCGATGTCAGGAATAGTATCGAAACGTTTCTCTTTAAGCACGGTTTTAATTTTTGGGAAGAGCCAAAAGTCGCATGGTGTGCTATATCTGGAGAACACAGTGAATGTGGACAGACAGAAATATTTTTTCGCCCCAAAACTTGCGGATCTAGGGCAGGATGTGGCACAGCGCGTTTTCGTGATGAAGAAGGAAGCCAATTGTCCATTTAATCGGGGGTTAAAATGCTTTTCATGGAGCCGTACGAGATGTTTAGTTCTTCGGAAAGCTCTCGAATAGTCATTCGCCTGTTTGAACAAATCATATGTGTTACTTTTTGCACGCTTTCATCTGTTTTTGACGTTGAAGAATGTCCGGATTGTTACTCATTTTCAACCGACCCTCGTTGCCGCTTTTGAATCGCTCGTACCACTTTAACAGTCTTCAATGCCACCACTTCATTGCCATACACTGATTTTAACATTTCATGAGATTCTTTGGCTTTTTTTTTTTTTTCAGCTTAGAACAAAACTTAATGTTAGCGCTCGACAGACACTCTTTAACACGTCCTTAACTAAAGCAAACTAACATGTCATAACTCGTTCAAATTTGACACTGACTGTACCAAAGGTTTAGGCTACAGGGCTTACTAGTTGAAATGGATACAGCGTCGATAGATGTCAGCGTGCAACTTTCACCGTACTTTTTTAATTACACCTTGTATAGAAAATAATTTATACAGGTCAGTGTGATGTGTCCTAATGTATGTCTTACTTTTAGACAATATTATAGTTCAATAAAGAATAAAGTTTAAGGATTAATGATAATTTTGGGCTATATTTCATTAACCGCACTGTATACTGCTCTTGCTGCTCTCATAATGAAACATTTTTATTAATGTATGCTTCAGTATTAGTTTCACAGTAATAGATAGTCTGACTATCGTACAGCATCGATTTTTAGGTTTACAAGGTAAATTCGTTTTTCTCGATTTTCTCAAAAACTACGCAGGATCTTTTACACTCATCCATATTATTTTGTTAAGTTCATTGAGATCTACCGATTAATTATATATATAATCATTTTGGACGTATTTTTTTAAAAGTTAAACACTAATAATTGTCTATTGTTTATTTATTGTCAACTCAAGAAGCTATAACCCAATTACAGTGTTGAAAATTACATAATCACATCTTCGTAACTCTTCATAACGGCATGTATTATTTTGAACAGTTCCTAAATCCTTTTGCCGTTCTAGTTACGGATCCTAATAGTTTGAATGCTTCACTTGTTATATATACAATCTGACTGCCAAACGTTAACTTAGCATCAAATATAACACCAAGATCCTTAAATGTATCGTGTCTGGTTACTACATATTTATTAATTACAATCAAATAATATTGTACAGAGTGATTTTTTTAAAACTTACGGATTTCATTTGGGTCTAGAAATTCTGAGGTCCGATTTTCATGCGGTTTGTGGCAAATGATCAAGTAAGGATAGGAGATTTATGGGACTATGTTTACCGAATTGAATTCATCTGGGGTAATATCGGCCACACCTCAAGAAAAACAGCAAATATACGCCAGTGTACCTTGCAATTGGAATGAGGTTTTGGATTTTTGAAGCGAAATTGCAGAATACAAATTAAGTGCTAGTGGTAACACTCAAAAATCCTATGTTGAATAGTTACAGCCGGTTTCTTGCGACAAACAACGGAGAGATTTCTTGGGCGACCTAAGGAGTCGATAAATGACATTTTCCACAAAAGCTGCCTACAATGTCTGATGCTTCCCTGTCTCACTCAGAAGCGATCCTGTTTCTTCCAATTTATTCACTAGCGACCATAGGTATATTATTTTACTATCTGGGGCAGAACGTGAGGCAAATTTGTTTCTATATGACCTTCGCAAAGCAACAACAGATTCCGTTTACCGAAAACTTTTAACGATAAACTCATGTTGCTCCAAAGAGTACACCATTCTCACTGTGTCCTGATTATACTCGCACAGTAGCACAAAATTGTACAACGCAATTCCCAATACAACGGCCCAGTTTCCTATTTCTTATTCTTATTGACCTTGGCGAGGTTTCCATGTACGAAAAAAACTCAAATCTTCACGCCGCACCACACTTGATTCCAATTGTAAGGTACACTGGCGAATATTTGCGGTTTTTCCTGAGGCGTGGCCGATATTACACCGGATAATTTAAACCAGTAAACATAGTCCCATAAATATCCCATCCTTCCTTGATGATTTGCCACAAACCGCATGAAAATCGGACTTCTGTTAGAAATTCTAGACCCAAATGAAATCCGTGAGTTTTAAAAAATCATCCTGTATAATGCCGTTAACTTGCAATTTGTCTGGCTCGTATAGCGTTTGGACATAACTATAGACTGTTAAGTTTCCCGATACCGAATATGAAAATGTGTCTTTGTATATAAAAAATCTAAATAAAATCAGAGCGCATGAGTCGGTTCTTTCTTTTCGTCTGTCTAGGGATAAATATGAATCTAAAGACTTTATTTCAATGCATAAGTCAAAATGAAAATGAAATGAAATTTTGACGTTCCACTGTTATGCTCTGTAGACTGAAAGGAGACACATGATTAATTCAAGTGAATAATTACAAAATTAATTGGTGGAATGATAATGTATGAGGAAACGGAGAACCCCGTGAAAACTCACGTAAAAAACATGTTGTCCACCAGACTCTCATAGCAGGACTTCCAGCTAGGGACCCCTCACACCGTAGGTAAGAGCTCTATCACTGAGTCGTTGTGTCTATTATTATTATTATTATTATTATTATTATTATTATTATTATTATTATTATTATTATTATTTAGTTTTAAAATATTATAGGTAAAATATACAAACTGATTAAAGTTCTTTCAGACAAAAGGGCATTTGAGAGAAACAAACAAAAAACAATTAAAAACAACTCATGTACTTTATGATGCACATTATGAAAGTTGTGTGCATAAATCCGTGACGTCTACAGTTAATATTTAATAAGAATCTTCTTTGAGATTACTTTTTTAACTATGGGGTACAGAGAGTTTTAAAAATGCAGGAAAGTATATGGTTTTGTGCACGGAAATTAACGTTGAAACAAAATTCAGGATATGAACATACGTCAAAATGAAAAATTCAAAGAGTATGATTCTGGATATGAAACAGTATCCACTACTCTTAGATAATTAATGTTAGACTGTATATGAAAAATGCATGAGAAATTCTTTCTGTGTCCTAAAAGGTAATATGTGTTATTTATTATTTGCCTCGTATTGGCAACAAGAGGCTGAATTTTTCTGTGTAATGTCTAGTATTTCTAGCACTATTCGTTTTGAAATTTGTTTTACCCGTGGGCTTATCTTACATTTTTCCATTTATTGGCCGCAAATTGGTACCAAAGGACATACATTAAAATTACCAGTCGAACACAGTCATCAATAAGTATTGTTTGAAACTTTTCAACGATTTTTATCAATCTTCGCAAATAAATCAATCTCATTTTTTATTAAAAGATCCAATATATTTCACTCAAAAATTTTCTTGTACGCCTTATATCTGGAGAACTACATATAGTGTTGCCAAACCCAAACTATCATTTAACTCAGTATGATGTGCTTATTCCGTAGAAAATACGAAAACGATTTAGGGGATGTTCAAAAATTGTGTGGCCCCTGATCCAGAAACTAATTATTGGCCAAGATCGCAATCTTTTGATGCATTTTTTGATCATTTCTAAAATTTTTGGTCAAGATCACAATCTTTTGATCCATTTTTTAAAAATGCATTCCTAAAATTCTTGTTATTATCTCATCTAGTCTGTTAAAATTATTCCAATATTTGTTAGTCGTTAATTACTCAATTTTTTTCTGCTGTTAAAATATTCGAATATCCGAAGATTCTTTTTCAGTATTTAAACAATTATACGTTATTCAAATATGGAATATTCGTAGGCTCCAATATTCAATTATTAATTATTGGGATTTTAACATCACTTTATCTCAACGATCGTTTTACTAATTTTATCACCTTGATCAGAGAAGCTCGTAGCATAAATGTTAAATATTATGCTTTTACAATAATTAATTTGCTTTCCATTTTTGATTAATAGGTTATCTTCATTCAGTGCCGGATTTAGGGGGGTGCACCGGAACACGTGCCCCCCTTCGTTTTGTATATACACTATCTAAAGTGAAAAACTGGCAGTGGAAATAGCAATACTTTTCTAAAATTTCATGTCATGTTTCCGTTTCGGGCTTAAAAGAAAGTGGTTTTGCTAAACACAATAGTTTAAGTCAGTTCCTCATACACATTACAGATGCCTAAAGGCATTTATAAAAATTAAATTTGATTCAAATGTACTGATAGTTATTGGTACACCCCCCTCAGAAAATTCTGGATCCGGTCCTGTCTTCATTATAGTGTCGCCGTTGTCAAAATGGTTTACATCAGCATCAGTTTTTCTAAGTGTTATCACAGTTCACATGCATTGAAGTCCTAAGTCAGAACAATAAGGTAAGAGGGTCGAAGTCATTTTTAGGTGGACTGAGTTGAGTTCATCTGATATCCATAAATACATACAGGCAAATACTGAAACTTTCAGGGTTGGTTTAACCTTCCCCCAACCTACAGGCCTGTATGCATCATTTATATCTCTAAATAAAATAATCCATTCTCATTCAGAGTGCTTACATGTTCCTTGTTGAAATTATTACTAAAACTACAATACAAATTTATTTCATTCTCATTTTTGTCTTTCTTTCTTCTTTGTTTTTCAATTTAATGCATTTTCACATTTTAGAAAAATATTATTCTTGGTTTAAAAGGTTGACTTTCCGTTTCATTTATAGCCCTCTCGGCAATTTATATCATTAGCCAATATCATCTTAGATGTGGGTTAAACAAAAATTCCTGTTTAGCCTGAAGTTGTCCAGCCTAACAATAAGGGAGAAGGATTATAGGGATTATCTTTTGAGAATTTTACCCATCGTCTAGAAGCAATAGCCCAATGAAAATCAATATAACAGGGTTGAGTTTAGAAGTTTCTTTAAAATATTTCTGGTGTCTATTTATTTTACTAACAAATTAGCTAATGTATTTTATTTTTATCTTTTTTGAGGGATTGGAAGCATATATTTAAACTTATTATGAATATCTTATTTTTTTTCATAGTTTCGATTTCGTGCCCATTACAATATTCCTTTTTCCTAGTGTTAGCAACAAGAAGAAAAAATTCGCGTCTTGTCTTGAAAACGAGACGAGAATCGACACGAGAAAGGCATTTTCGAATTCGAAACAAAATGAGAAGTGTCCTTAAATCTTAGGTTTTAGTGTTAAATGATTCATAGTAAAAAAAATGATGATGAAATTGTTGTAAGAACACAACGAAGAGCGTTTATTAACGTTTAAAGATACACAAGTCATTACGTACACAATATACTTCAACAATAAATATGGTTTAAATGTTGTTCTATCACACCCTTCGTGGATTTCTCGTGACACGGAAGGGTTCTGATAACTTCTAGATTAAATTAAGAAGAAAATCAGGGAATAAATTTACAGACTGAAACTAGAAAAAAATCGAGACGGGCCGACAAAGGATTATTTAAGAATTAAAACCTTATTTTTTAATCTTATCTCGTCTTGTCTCGTGGATAGCACTACTCTTCCCTTGTCATGGAGCTTTCTCGTGGCTATCTGCTTAGCGTACTCGCCTCCGGTGCGGGTAACCCGAGTTTGATTCCTGGTAGAAGCTTATGTGGTTCGGATCCCACGTTAATTTGTACGGCCAAGGCTTATATACTGTAGTTTCGGTGCTGGAAGGAGTCGCTCAATTCCAAACCATCCAATCTTCCCTCGTCACTTGTAAAGTGAATCGTATTAAAACCGTGCAATTGAAAAAAAAAAAAAAAAAAAAAACATATGTTCATATACAAATGCTTTAATAATTATTGATAAATTTGTGCTAATTTCTTTAATGTAGTATTTTTGTTTGTATTTTTTGTATGGAATATTTACATTTTCCCGTGGATTACATTGTCAAATGAACAACCTATTAAAATAATGGAATAAACAATAACTCATTAAAATTTTATTTTGCAAAGTAAACAAATTCGTTGGTATATATATATATATATATATATATATATATATATATATATATATATATATATATATATATATATATATATATATATATATATATATATATATATATATATATATATATAATATGGGTTTGGGTGGGTGGGTGGGTGTTTCGTTCATTTCCTTTCTTACTGTGTGTTCTATTGGCCAATATATAATCGATATAGAATTTCATGTATGTTTGCTTCTTTTTTGGCCACATCTAATGTGAATATTAAATAAAATTTATATTTTACCGATCCATCGTTATGCTCTTCAGGCTAAATGAGACGGATAATTTATTAATGTAAATGATTATGAATTGATTGATTGAACGAGAGTGTGGGAAGGAACGGGAGAACCTCGAGAAAATCCATGGACATGATATTGTCCACTACAAATTCGCATAATCTGGGATCGAACCAGGCATCCCTAATGCCCGATGTGAAAGCTTTACCATTGGATTATGTTGCCTTTTCTGCATCTAAACTGAGACAGAATGTTGTAAAAAGTTGTAGGCGAAAGAGGAATAAGCCTAACAGAAACGAATCTTTTAAAACAGTATTTCTCTCAACCGTGTTTATCTGGCGCCTCCTTTCATAAACCTTGCATACTTCACGCCCCCATCCCTCCCCTTATTGCTCGTTGGCCATACATGGTTTTTGGTTGTCCCCTTCTGCAATTTTAGATACAGCTTTGAACTTTCAAATCATCAGTAATAATAATAATAATAATAATAATAATAATCTCATGAGTATATTTCCAGCAAGACTTCTGCATGCCATTCATCATCATAGGTATTCTGCCATTATTAGCAGATCACTTGCCGCAGATGAGAAGCCTTCATACCTCACGGTCTTCCGCTAACCTCTTTGCCTTCATGTATGATTTTTCGTCTTGATATCGTCCTTTAATCGTAGTTTCCTTCGCCCTCTCCCTCTCATTGCTGCCACCATCTCCTCTAGCACAGGGGTTCTCAACCTTTTTCACAGGCGTACCGCCAAAGCATATTAATTATTGATACCACTATAAGGTATATGCACCGCCAAAAGTGGCTAACGCACTACCAGTGGTACGCGTACCACAGGTTGAGAAACTCTGCTCTAGCACATCCCTCATGATATAATTCCTTCTTAGCCAATGTCCCAACAAGTTTCTCTTCTTAATAATGTCTAAAATTGTTCTTTTCTCCCCACCATTTCTAACACTCTCTCATTCGTTTCCCGCTCGACTCAGCTAATTCTCTCCATTCTTCTGCACACCCACATGTCGAAAGCTTCCAGTCGTTTTTCATCAATTTTGCGTAATGCCCATGTTTCTGCCCCATACAGTACAGTACTCCACACAAAGCATTTTATGAGTCTTTTTGTAAATTCTTCATTTAAGGTCCCGCCAAATGACCTTTCTCTGAAGGATTTCTTTCGCCGGTCATCCTTGTTTTTATTTCACGTTAACATCATCACTAATAATCGTACGGAGATATCGAAAACTAATAGAACTGATGATACATTTATTATTATTATTATTATTATTATTATTATTATTATTATTATTATTATTATTATTATTATTATTATTTATTATTATTATTATTATTATTATTATTATTTTAGTACTTTCAAACACACCGACAACTGTTTTGACAATTAAAACACGACAGTTTCGAGGGGCAAGATGCCTCTGTGGTAGAGCGCTTACCTCTGGTGCATTGGATCTCTAGTTCGATCCTTGGCCAAATAAGGTTGTGGTAGACAACATCGTGTTCGTGGGTTTTCTCGGTGAACTCACGTTTCCTTCCACTTTCTCATTCCACCAATTTTTCTGTCATCATTCACTTGTTTTAATCATCATCTCCCTTAGCCTCAAGACCTTAATCGTGGGACGTTAAACTGAAAGATTTAATTTACACTAAGTTTTTTCTCTGTCCTTTCTTGATAAGTTTTTGAACTCCATCTTATACACTGAAATTGTTAATAAAGTAGAAATCTTGAATAGCAGTAGGAAAGATAAGTTGTCAAACACGTCGCGATTTGACGTTTGCTAAAGCCAAAGTGAAAATGCCTATTACAGGTTGTGTTTTATTCATAATTTCACGTTTTATTTCTGCCATTGCTTGTGACTCCCCAGGTTGGGTATCATTGGTTTAGAAGTAACAAAAATGTTATTAAAAAGTATCTATGAGTACAGCATTAATAAGGCACTTGTCAGCTGTCATTACTTCCCAAATTTCAAGGCTGCACCAGCCTAATATTTCTGGTTAAATATGTCAGTTCTAACGGGATGCACGAAAGGAAGGCTGTCATTTATTTGTGTTTAAAGTTGTAGGAAGTATAACTGTTATACTTTTACGAGCTCCCTCTTGACAAAGCGTTTAACGTACGCAGCTTCGGCGTGGGAGATCCGGGTTCGATTCCCGGAAGGAACTGATGCAGTTTTGATTCTGCCTTAAGTTGTAGATCCATGTCTCATATAGTCGCACTGCTGAATGGGACGCTAACTCAAAATTAACTCAGTTCGACTCATACTTTTACAGTGATCATAAATGACTGCTTTTATAATCACATATTCTTCTACTGCTGACTTCTCCGTATTACCATTTATCTGTGTTTGTTTACTGGTTTAATATCCTCCTAAAAAAAAATTGCATTTTTAATCAATTAATTTAAAGTGTAAGGAAAATTAATTATTATAAAAGAAAAACTTAATGTTGTTGACTTTATCATTTATGTTACAAGTCATTCGTATGATGCTGACGGTAAAGTCAATAAAACGATCGTTGGGATAATAATATATTAGCAAACACAAAATGAATATCCAGATTTATTAATTTATTAGTAGTCGTTCAAGGTTGCTCGTAAAAAAGAAAAATCAATATTATTAATGTTTAACGAAAAAAAAAAAAAAAAAGAATGGCCAAAGGCGAGGCATGTGTCAATCGATAGAGCTCATTGAGAGAAACAAAATGGTATGATATAAGTGACAGTAAATCCTCACGCCTAGTTTTCCAGAAAATACAGCGGAGTCCCTCTAATCCGAACTAATTCGGACCGAACCCTGTTCATTTTACGTGATTGTTCGGATTAGCCGAAATAACAGTAAAGCGCGTGAACGGGTGTATTGTGTTATAATACATAGCATATAGTATTTCAAAACACGTTTTCTGACTACATTATATGTGTTATACTGGAAAAATGTTAATAATGTTGGATAAACTTGATGGCTTTCTTATGTTTCAAACTTTGTGTAATTGTCGTAATGTGGCTTGAGGCCTAAATACAGGTATTTAAAAAAAAACTGTATTGTAAACCTAAAATATTGTTATATATATATTGTAAACCTAAAATTGATCTTTTGCAATAACCATGCTACCTATTACTGGTAAGATGAACCTGGGACTGGGGTTATTCTCATTAAGTTTTTCATTAAAACGCTAACAAAACAACAGTACACAGTAAGGTTAATGATATGCCCCAAAGTTAATTTTAAATTTTAAACTTCAAATTTTGTTTATTTTATTTGAGATGAACACATCAGGTTTTTCATTGTTCATATCAGAGTTACATAGAATAACCTGTAATATATTTGCGAAATCTATCCTGACTCATGCCATGTAGGCTATATCCAGAACATACTTACATTTACTCAGTTTGTTGTAGGACTGCACCCATCCTCCACGTTGGTGACTGTTTTATTGTATTTGTTCGAGATTTCTTACAATGAAGGAAATTTCTATTGCACACACGCATGTTTCTATTGAGTGCCCTGAGATGTAAGGCTGAGACCAAATCCTTACCATTTAATTTGTTATTTAGTATTTTTTTTTCTACAAGAAAATCCTGTCAGTTAAGAGTCTTCTGTGATTGAGAGACATTGTGTTAAAATTTTCATTAAGCGAAGTACTATTATCGTATCTGGGGAAGATGCCTGTTCTCTTGTATACTAGAAAACGCAATATATATATATATATATATATATATATATATATATATATATATATATATATATATATATATATATATATATATATATATATATATATATATTGAAGTCTTTCTATTCTAATAGTCTCTGTCTTCGTGTGAGTGTTCCACATAATAGTCGCGTATTCTAACAATTTTGATGTAACAAATATAATATAATTTTACTGAAGTATTCGTTTTTTAAATTTTGCTCCTCATTCTCAAAATAAATCCAAGATTTCTGTTTGCCTCATTTACAATTTGATTTATATTATGCTCAAAGGATAGTGTACATATTACGCCAAATCTTTGACAGTTTGTTCCCGCTTTATTTTTTTGCCATCTATCGTATATTGAAATTTGAAAACATTCTGCTTCTTAGTGAAGGACACGGTTTTACATTTATTTGAGCACCGATTACAGCAATACCTATTCAGAAATTTATTATTTAATTGCACTTTAAAAAAAAACTTCCTGTAATCGATTTCGGTAATTCTGCAGAATCTGAATAAATAATCATGCAAATTAGCAATATAATATTAGAACGTGTAACGGATTGCAAAGGACAAGTGCAGTGATTTTAGAAGAGCGGAACTCGTACCTCTCTATTCGCTGAAGATCTCATTGCTGTTCCTGGCTTTTCGAGCTCTGTATTTCAAGTAAGCTATTGAAATATTCTTCTTATGGTGTGGAAATGAGGCGTTGAAAATATAGGTAGCTGGCACATATTTGCAGCTTGTTTCTACATGGAAAGTAAGTTACCGGTACATACATATTATCCTAACGTAAATAAATTGACATTCACAGGGTAACACGATTTACTGGAAATACCTAACAAATGCGAACGACCGATAAGTTTGAAGAGGGGGTTGTATTAGCATGCAATAAAGTGGTAACATAGCGCGCAGAGATGATTGATTATAAGGAGTTGACGAAGTTATCCGGTGTCGTCGCATAACTGGACATTGGGGTGTGATAAAAGTCAGCGCACCAACATTGGTGTAAAATTATAATGTAATTAAAACGAGACGGAAATACATGCGTAGAATCAAGATCGTGTCGACCGGGCATAAAATGTGCAGTTGTCCGAAGTAGAAGAACCGGCCATCCAAATGTGCAAATGACATTGCAGCCGAGGTTGAGAGATCAGGAGGAACAGTCCAATGGTACTTTGATAATGTAGGAATGTACGGACGCTTTGCCAAAAAGAGATCTTTTCCTGAAAAAGTGCAAATTTGGGAGACACCATTTTGTCACAGCGATGTGCGACAACATGTAGAGCATTTAGAATCACGTTGCATTCTTTAATGAAAGCTGATTTTGCTAATTCTGTCAATGACCTGTAAGTGTTGATGTCGTTACAAACGAATAGTCACTTGCCCTTGTGTCCAGATGAATCAAGAAGTTTGACCAGCTCTTTTCTCTTATAAGGGAACCATAAGTTTTGACTTCGAATAAAAAAACTTGGTTTTGTTTGTGTGTCAAAACATACTAGCTTTAAAAAGTTATCCTTCATTTGATTTTTCTGTACTAAAAAAAAAAAAATAGTGACAAGGACACGGTATATTGTACAAGATCACCCGAACTCATCCGATCAGTATCGAACTTCACAAGTTTAGTAGGCATATCAAATATTATGATGTACAGGCCTTTGATTCCTGAGTTATAAGATATTAAATTTGAAATTTGTACTTACTCAGATTTTCACCGAAGGAAGATAAACTCTAATTGCTTTTCTTAGAACAAGAATACAGGAAACAAACTTGCCGTTAATTTGAGTCTTAAAAAAGGTAAATAGTGAGACCATTCATTAGCTATGTTGTGCACTGAGAAAAATCCGTTACTCG
This sequence comes from Thermobia domestica, assembly GCF_964235325.1. Taxonomy (NCBI): domain Eukaryota; kingdom Metazoa; phylum Arthropoda; class Insecta; order Zygentoma; family Lepismatidae; genus Thermobia; species Thermobia domestica. Next base: position 139,906,982 of record NC_137467.1, on the reverse strand, counting down.
GACAGCGGTACATTGTAGAAATATACGGAATTCGTATGCTTACTACGGAAATCTGTACGGAGCATACGCATACGTTATCCATATACTATATGCGTACTGCCTTTTTCCCGCTTAGATGTTTCATCATGTCGCTGCCAATTGTCTGACATCCAAGAATCTTCCGTATATTATATACGTTTACGTATATTCCATACTTCAGTTATGTTATTTACGTCCATCTGTATGTGAGATCCTTATCAATTATCACCTATATACAGTTCTTTCTTTCATACGGAAAGTACATCTAGATAGAACACTTATACGGAAAATATTATAAAACATACCTTTTCAATTATACGTTTCCTGCAGAATGTTACATATAGTGGTATGTTAGGTCCAAAAATCTACAGGATTTACGCATGTGACCGACGTTTTTACGTACGAGACATGCGTTTTTATCTCTGTGTGACTGCAATGTCTACCTATAATAAAGAATAACCCTCAACTATCTGGAAACTTCGCTCGTGGATCCCTGCATTTGCTTGGCGTACGGCTTCATACCTCTCATAGCCCTGCCATTACTAATCTTAGGTAATTTCGAGATATGGCCATTTTATTATAACAGTTGCAACCCCATCCTTTTTTCCCATCCGCCTTTTTTTCCCTTCCAGAGAAAACGTCAAAAAATGCTGAAACAAGTGTTTAATTATTTTAGATGAAAAGTCTGAATACCTTAGAGATACAGTCATGCTGTTATAACAACTGTAAGCCCACCCTTTTCTCTTCCTGCCGTTTTTCTTTCCTTCTAGGTTAAATATCAAGAAACGGTGAAACGCGTTTCTAACTATTTTAAATTGAAAGTCTATATATCAAATTTCATGTCTCTACCCTTCAGAGGTTCGGAAGTATGGACATTTCACTATAATAATTTCCACCCCATATTCCCTCTTCCCCATCGAATTAAAAAAAAACTCCCTTAGTGGTACCTTTCGTAATAAATTATATGCAGTGTCAAAATTTCAGTCTTTTTTTTTTTTTTTTTTTTGTTCTATGATAAGCGTTTTGGTCTGGGCATTCATCAATCTGTCAGGACTTCTTTATAGATTTGATGTAAAAAAAATCAATGAATGATTTTTAAAATATTGAAACTTACTAGTTCTGTCTGATCGACAAAGTACTGAAAGTGCTAATAACTGCCAATTATCCCATACAGAGTAAATATGTTAGTGATATTGATGTTTTAGTGTGGGACACCCGTCTTTTCAAGTAGGATACCTAGAGAGTGTATGAGATTATGTATTCTACTGCAGAAATATCTTTTTTTTTTCTTTCTTTCTCTTCTTTAACATAATGTAAGACATTATCCAGAGACAGTTACGACAGTTATGAAGCTTTGCTCGGAGAGAGTGACAGTTATGTATAACTGGGAAATGTGTTTTGTTGCTCGTTGCTCTTAAAATACAACAAGCAACTAACACGGTGCTGTCACTTACCAGTACGTATTTTTATTCCCTTTACTAAGTGTTAGTGGAAGTTGGTGAGAGATGAACAAAACTATACATAATTAAAACAGTGAAATGAAACTTATTAGGACACTGAGAGAAAATTGTGTGCTAGAAGCTAAAGTTCTTACTTTGTACGTGCTTCCTTTTGCACGAGGGGAGCAAAGTGGGTCAGTCGTACAGCGCTTACCTGTAGTGTGTGGGGTCCTTAGTTCGATTCCCGGACAAGTAAGTTTGTGGTGGACAACGTCTATCCGTGGGTTTTCTAGGGATACCCCGTTTCCTTCCGCATTTTCATTCTGTCAATGCTTCCATCATCATTTACTTGCCATAATTATCCATCTCCCTTAGCCTAAATGACATAATCGTGGGACGTTAAACTGAAATATTTCATTTTTCTTTTCCACGAGGTCCTGGGTTCAATTCCTGGTGTGAGTACTAACCGTCATATAAAAACCCAAATCCGAATCAGTTCAAGGCTCGTCGCTGTGTTTCCCCAAGATCAGAAATGTAGGCAAGGAGACAGGTAGTATCTGCAAAAGCCCTCTTAACTTTTCTAATGGGTAGCGCGTGTGCCTTTCTTTCCTTCACGTCGTCTTGGGCCAGATTCCTGATGGGGAGCATAAAATCTGAAAGCATTGCAGTGGTTGGTTGGACACCCTGTTAAACTGTAGACCCATATCTTCTTTAGTCTCGGTTTTAAAAATGGACGTTAAATTTTCACAACCAAAATAGCTGAAAACTGTTATTACATGAACTAATGTTTGTATTAATGTATTTTTGTATATATATTTTATTATAATGTAAATAAATGAAAGTGACTAAGTTTGTGACTTCATACATCTTGAACTATCTGACAGATCTCGATCAAATTTCCAACATAGATGAGATTCGGGACTAGGATGTTTAGTATCATTTCACTTTGGGGAGGAATATATATATATATAATATAAAATATGTGAACGAAAATGACCGATATTAGTGTCGAATCCTAGTTTTCAGGGTCGCTGAGGTGAACAGTGATACCTCCAATGCCGTTTAAATCCAAATTCAACCCCTTTATGCCCAAATTGGAATGTATTCTCCCCGTGCGAAGAACGAATATTCTGCTAGTACTGTATAAATTTGTGTGTTCAAGAATTTATGACACCACAAACTACGCACCTAAATTTCTGTCTAATAAGAAAAGATTTGGAAACAGTTGATTTATTTAATAACATTTTTTAGATACTACATAGCTTACTTTCTACACTTTTGATCTCCTTTATTGTCTTTAAATTATTCACTAAAATTCCAGAAGGTGTGTGTGTTGAGCTTAGCGAAGACCCGTAAAAATAGACCTCGTCTTACATAGTCTGAGTGCAGAAAATGGATGTTAACTAAGTGCAGAAGGAATTGTCTTATGATCTGATAGGTAGCATTGCTAGAATATAAAATATGGAGAACAAGGAATTTGAATTTGTAGGGCGAGTTGTTAATAAGTCGCTTTTAACGTCAGCATGAAAAGATTGTCCGAGAATTTAATGTTTATCGAAACCTCCTTATTCGTAGTCCTGATGTATCAGTGGCGATAAAATAATTACGTGATGACATTTTTGAAAGAACAGAACGTCAATTCTCTTATCATGTTATGTTGAAAGAAAAGACTTTTCAGCACATAATTGAGCTGGTTTTGATAATTAGATGTTTTAAAAGCGAAAACGAAATCTTTGAGTTTAACGTTCCACAATTATGCCTGTTAAGCTAAGGGAGCAAATGAAGGATGATGGAAGAATTGGTGGAATGAATACGTGGGAGGAAACAGGAGTGCCCCGAGAAAACCCGCGAACACCACCACAAACTTACTTGACTGGGGATCGAACCAGGATCCCGAGCATCAGATGTAAGCGCTCCACCACTGAGCCACCGTGCTCCCTCTAGATATTTTAAAAAGGATAGGAGAGAAGAGTAGCTTTTAGCCAGCATCCTTTGTAGGAAGGCCAATGCGATTGGACACATTTTGCGAAGAAATTGTTTTCTTCATACCACCATAGAAGAAAATATGGAATGAAAGTGAGGAATAATAATAAGAAGAACACAACTGATCATTGATGTGAAGAATAACAGAAAAACTTAGGAGCTTAAAGAGGAAGCCGAAGATCGAGAAACTTGAAAGAAACATTTAAAAAAAAAAAAAAAAAAAAAACTTATTAGGTCCAGGACCTCCCAAAAGACAGAATACTTAATAGTAATAATTTAAAGAATAAACATGTTCATGTTTTCTAAAATTTCTAAATTCGCGTCGTATTTACTGTTGTATATTAATGTCATTTATATAACTAGGTACAAATACAAATTATTCGTAACTTTTCACTTATGCTCTACTTTTTACTTTATTGTGAAAGCATTAAGTCACCTCGAAAAGTCCTAGTGAAACGGCTGAAGTCCTTATGCGAAGGAGAGTAGTGTTCCATGTTTAGTTAAAAACAAGATTATATTTTATTCAGTATGACATGCTTTGCCGTAACAGCAAAAGTGCGTCTTATCTCCACAAGGAGAAATTATAAATGTTTTCAGCTCGAATTAGAATTGGTTTAAAGGAGATGCCGCATTAGGTTGCTTAAACATAGTCATTGCAGGATGTGGTGTAGTGTACATAATTTTTAATACAGTCTCTCTCTCAAATAATTAAGTCAACACCATTAGCTTTGATGTTCAGAGTAGTTAGTTATGAAGTAGATGGATAATTAAATTTTAAATTATGCCTTTTTCTGGGAAATGTATATGAATGCTTAGTTCTTGAGTATGAAGGAAATGGCTTCACTAATAAAACACTGTGAAAGAAGGCTTGAAAATATTTTTTGTGTTTAATTTAAATGAAATATTTAGATAAAGATCATTTTAAAAACATCTTTGAAGATATGAAGACAGGCAAATGGATATAAAACTTAAACAAACATGCCATGCTTTAGGTGGAAAAGTAGGTGGAAAATAATAAAATAGCTGTGTTATCAGCCACAACACAAGTTTGCGACACACAAACTGCTTCTGAGGTTTCTTTGATTCTCACAGACTTTTGCGTGACAAATGCGAGAAAATCACTCAAAAAGTTCCATCACGTTAGGTTTTCTTGCAAATCTAGGGTATACGGTGTAAAACTTCGACGTCTACCATTTAACGACCAATCTTCCAGCTTTTATCTATTAGTAAATGATTCTATATTCTTGTAATCAACCATAGATTTTACAATGTTGATATGGAGTACAAAAATAAGGGGAAATGTAAGGCCATGATGGGGAAGAGATGAGAAAATATGGATGCAGTGGGAGAAGGAAAATTTGGTGGAAATTCCAGAAACCGAAAGAGAACCAGAAGTATGAAAGATAAGAAGGAAAGATTTCACAGGTCAACAGAGAGACTACTAAACATTCTTCAGTCACAAATATGTCGTGAATGGTAAATATAATTCCGTTTTTCGTGTCAATGAGACGGTGTTTTTAGACAAACCAGTGTATCATATTCCATTATTGTGCAAACAAACTTAATGTAATGGGGAAAAATGATGCTTATTATCAAACTGAGTATACCTCAAAACATAATAGTGAATGAAATCCATGTAGCTTACACACACACACACACACACACACACACACACACACACACACACACATATATATATATATATATATATATATATATATATATATATATATGTGTGTATATATATGTATGTATGTATTGAAGTTCATTTTATCCAGTTTATACCTGAGGGTCAAGGGAGGGCTATAACCTCTATAGCCCCCTCCCCCCTTGGATCCGCCCTTATATAGAGTGTCTCAAAACTCCTCTGACAAAGGGTAACTTACTATCAGAGTTACAACAAAATGTAAGAGGGGAAACCTTCAAGTATGTTTTCAATCTAAAGTGAAAGATTTTTTTTTTTTAAATCGGATGAGCCGTTTGGGCTGTACACTCTTTATGCGTCCAATATTAAATAAAAATGCAACGTTGCTATTTACCTGGACCCATAACATAAAATGCATGAAGTTACTACTTTGAAATGGGGGCTGGCCATCGACACGTTAGCGAGAAGAGAGTCTTTTACTTTAGACTGAAAACATCATATTTGGAGACGGTTTTCCCTCTTACATTTTGTGGTAACTCTGATAATAACAGTTACCCAATATCAGAGGACTTTAGACACATCATATATATACATACATACATATATATATATATATATATATATATATATATATATATATATATATATATATGTGTGTGTGTGTGTGTGTGTGTGTGTGTGTGTAATCTGAAGCTGCTCAATATTTATTTTAAAAAAGTATACCGAAAAAATATTTTTGTCTACGGTGGCTAAGCTATAGAGCGCTCACCTTTAGCACGAGTAGTCCTTGGTTCGATCACAAGTGATGTGAGTTGCAGGTGGGCAGCATCGTGTCCGTGGGTTTTCTCGAGATTTTTCCTTTTCTCTCCACGTTCTCATTCCAGTTACTCTTTCATATTCGTTCACATTCATTAATTATTCGTCTTTTTTATCCTAGAGGTCATAAACGTGAGACCTAAAATTTCACATGTGCCATGTATGTTTAATAGTATTATATCCTTATTTATATTTTCGTCGTCGTAAACAACTGCGTTGTTACTAAAGTTTTTTTTTTCAATTATTGCATTTGTTTGGTAAGTAAATACAATAACTGAAGAAAACTGCCGGTAATAATTTATTTTAGGCGTCACATTATGGCTGCTACTGCCAACCCAGATAATACGTGTATGGTGTTCACTGAATTTTAACCAGCTGAGTTTCATTTGCGTCACGGGCATGTAGGACAAAAATGAGATTATATAGTTATTAATTTATCGCTTAATAATAATAACACGAAGTGTGTTAATCTTCGTTAAATAAAATTATCATAAAGCACGTAATACCCTATTTAACCCTTAATTTTAGGTGAAGAAATAACCATTTCGAAATAATTTATAATGAGTAGCTCTTCATGTTCTAACATGTTTGTAGTGATTATCTGTGATACAAACAATACATGAAATAAAATTGTAAGAGTTGACTATGTCATCATAACTAGGATTACGGCGTGAAAGTTGAATATGATATAATCAAGTTGAGGCTGTGGTGGCTGAGTGGTAGAGTTCACCTCTAGTGCGTGGGATCCTTGGTTCAATCCCAACTCAGAGCAAGTGGACTTTGTGGTGGACAAACACTGCGTGCGTGGGTTTTCTCGTGGTTCTTCCGTTTCCTCCCACTTTGTTCATTCCATCATTGCATTCATTTCTCATCACCACCCGTCTTCTTTAGCTTAAGCTTAGGCGGCATAACCGTGGGACATAGAACTGAAAGATTTCATTTCATTTTCGTGTGATCAAGTTATGACAAGATCTTTAGGTTAAAGTTCTACTGTTAACGTTTAATGAATGTGAATAATTATGAAATAATTGGTGGAATGAGAACGTGGAAGGAAATGGGATGTCTCCTGAGAAATCTCACGGTTTGGGATTGAATCAGGTTGGTACTCTTCGCACCAGGGATGAGTTCTCTACCACTGAGTCAAAGCCTTCCGTGCGAAATTTGGTAAAGATCAGATGGGTGCTCTATATCGTTTACTACAGGGTGTCCAATGCAACCCGGAGTTTGGGATAGTAGAACTTTTGAACCTGAAGTGATACACAAATAATGGTTATACCAAAATAAAGCCTTTTCCATGCATATGTTTTTAAACTAGGAAGCAACCAATGAAGTATACTAGGAACCACACAGTGTTGCCAGATGTAACCGAAGGTGTAAATCAATTTTTTTTGTAAAAAAAAAAATGTAAATTGACTCATAACTCATACGTATGGATGTTCTGTCGTTAATTTTCAGTTTGTTTAGTTGGAGTAACTTGGAAACTATGGAGTAGAAAAGAAAATTTTTCATTTCCACCGATAACTAATAGGATGAAGCTTCTGTAAGCGGGAACTAAAGAAATCGTAGTTTTCATAAATTAACACTCTGAATTGGCAAGTTTGCTGATGTTTCAGTGCATCAAAAGGTGTGTTAATGATCTGTCTACATTATGCAATTCCTGAAAACAATGAAAAACAATCTTTCAAATTATCATGATAAAATTTTTACTTACATGCACCCGGCAACACTGCTATTCATTTCTATGGGGCTGTTTAAAGCAAGAGGTATACAAGAACAATTCTCGAACTATTCAACAGTGCCATAACACTTCTAATCTTCGTAAAGTTGCTGCTAACCTGGTGAAACGTGTGAACCAGTGTTTGAATCAAAACAGGGGACACACCCAGTATCCGCTGTAGAGCTGGTAACTCATTTCTGATAGTAGCAGTGTTGCCGGGTGCATGTAAGTAAACGTTTTATCATGATAATTTCAAATTTTGTTTTTCATTGTTTTCAGGAATTGCATAATGTAGACAGATCCTTAACATAACTTTTGATGCACTGAAACATCGGCAAAGTTGCCAATCAGAGTGTTAATTTATGAAAACTACGATTTCCCTAGTTCCTCTTTAGAGAGGCTTCATCCTATTAGTTATCGGTGGAAATGAAAAAATCTGTTTTCTGCTCCATAGTTTCCAAGCTACTCCAACTAAACAAACTGAAAATTAACGACAGAACATCCATACGTATGAGTTAGGAGTCAATTTACATGTTTTGCAAAAAAATAAATAAATAAATAAAAAATAAATAAATAAATTGATTTACACCGTCGGTTACATCTCACAATACTGTGTGGTTCCTAGTGTACTTCAATCGTTGCTTCCTAGTTTAAAAATATATGCATGAACAAGGCTTCATTTTGGTATAACCATTATTCGTGTATCACTTCAGATTCAAAAGTTCTATCTCAAACTCCGGGTTGCATTGTATATTGGACACCCTATACATATAATAACCTGAAGACGAAACAAAGTAATAGAAAGATACTTCTCTACATTATATACAGTGTGGTCCTCGAATCATTTGTGTCTCGCTGATTCTATAGTATTCTTTTATGTTCTAGAACGCTGTGTTCTCGAAATTTTGTCAATTATTTTTAGTTATTTTAAGAAAGTATATTGTTTGGAATTTATAATGTGACCAACTCTTAATTATTTGTAGCTGTTGAAATGTTATGCAAACATAAATATTAAGAGATTGTTTGTTTATTTTTAATTTCAGCTTGTGGGTGGGGAATTTGACATGGAACTCAATTTCGTTATCCAGGACGCACAGAACATAAAGCACATGCTGGAATTGCTTGATCATTGCCCTCCGAATCTTCAGGTAAGAGTTGTTGTTTTCATTCCTTTTAGCAGTTCTCAGTTTACTAATACATTCTTTTTCTAAAGTAGGAGTATTAATGGGTTTACTAGTATACATTTCACAAGATAAATAGGAAAGTGTAGTGTTGCACGTGAGATATGATTTGGAGCTTAACCATTTCTAAACGATGTCCAGTAAATGCAGTTTTGTCTCGAAAAGCATTCTGTTTCTATTGGATGAGCTCTGTCTCGTCTGGTTTCGTGGCAACACTACCAAAATATCTTTTCAAGAAATAGTGAGTTGTCATCTTTCTTCGTAAAGCTGAGTGTTCGTTTGTTCGACCTCTATACAAGTCCACACCGTTGGCTTGACATTACGTTTATGTAATTGCAAGGAAGAGATCGTTAGAGCGTTTGTACACGTCCGCGGCAATACCGGTGCGGGTTCCGACAATGCCGGCGATGGAATCGGCGGCAATGTAATCAAGTGGTAGCTTGCACATGTTTTCCAACCCGGCAAAAAAGCCGGTGGAACTCCCGGGACCGGCAAATGCAGTCGGCCTAGCCGCCGAGAATGTCGGTGTTGGCTCCGGCTCCGGTTTTGTCGGCGGCAATGCTCTCTTATGCGTGGATGCACACGCAGCCGGTAATACCGGAGCCGGCTTGCTGATAGGTTTCTTCAATCTAGCTACAATGAGTGAGTGGCAAGGCGTCGTGTATTCTTTTGTTTTTTTCCCTGTATTTGGATTTTTTGTTTACTTCAGTTTTTTATGTTATTTTCTTTTTTCTCACATCACTTCAATCTATCATATAATGAAGAATGAAATATAAAAATGAGTATAAGGAACGCCAATATTGGCGTAAAATTTGGGTATTATAGTTTTAATTGAACACGGATAAAAGGTTATTACGGATCTTGCTAGTACGGTATTATTTAGATCTCTCAGAAGCCAATCAGTGCCAGTCAAGAAATGACACGGCGCTTTCGCGGGGTAATTGAGGGAAAACTACAGGTTCTGAAATTTCCTCATATTTGATTAAGCAATCAAAATGAAATGTACACAGCTTAATATAGAATAGTAAAGGTACATGTTAGAGTGCATGGTCAACATATTTGCCATCTTGAAAGTCTCCTTATTCCATACAAAAAACTGATAAAATGGAAAGTGGGTCGTGTGGTATCTCGAACAACACTTCAATGTTCTTTTAAAAAACAACATTCAAGCTACTAAATTTGCCCATCAGTTCCACATTTCAGATTTTCTAAACCAGTTTTACACCTTGGAAGCATTCCTGATTAGCTCACGTAAAATAACTTGCCATTAATTGCAGAACACTTGTGAATAATAATAATAATAATAATAATAATAATAATAATAATAATAATAATATCACTTACCTTATTGCAACTGCCAACATTTCCATTGATGGAATGCAGGATCTCATTTCTGTATCTTGGCGCTGAATATGATTACTAATTCGTTGTACTAAGAAATCGAACGTTTGTTTAGACATGCGAAAGTAATTTAAAAATTTCGAATCATATTTCCGCAGCTTTTCATATAAGATATAAAACGAACCCTCCACATGACGCACTGTCAACAATGGATGGATCTAAATCTTTCTAGTGCTGCTTTGTTTCCTCTTTCTTCGCCGTAAGTACAACAAGGCAAGGAGATATCGTTTGTTTATTGCTGGACTCATGTTCTCTCCCTCACGTTCAAACTCAAACTACTTCTCGGCACCGGCATTACCGGGATGTGTGTGCAAAGCAGCGCCGGCACCGACATTGCCGGAGCCGGTACCGGTTTTGCCGGCCGCGTGTGCAAAGCAGCTCCGGTTCCGGTTCCGGCATTGTCGGTGCCGGGGACGTGTGCTGTTATGCTATTTAAAACTTTTTATCCCAAGGACAGGAAGACGGCTCAAAATTGTACTCCAAAAGCCCCTTAAGTTAGACAACCCAAACGCCTCCTGTATATTCCAGGTTGCATACCATTTTAATAAAACCCATTTTTAATTTTTTTTAAAGGTTATTTGATTGTAAGTGGCATATTTTAATATAAACAGTAGATTCACGACTATCTATCGTAATGTTGCAGAAGATCAGGCCGGATAACAAAACAGACGGATAGGCCGCAGTTCTATAATTCTCACTTCCTGCTCCACCCATTCCATGAAAAATACACTTTGTAGACCAAAACCCGCTCGTATTCATATTTACTAACCTCAGTGCAGGCCAGTACTTTATATGTGTTCATGACTGAAATGTACGTTTTAAAAATTTATTACAGAAAAAGGAAGTCTAGGAATAAAAATATTGTGCACATTTTCAGATAAATTTTATTATACGTAACTTAATTGCTAGAAACATAAAAAGATGTATATACACACAATTTTAAAATAAACAAAACAGTAACGTTAAGCGTAGCTTTAATTCTTTAAATACTATTTAAACTTATTGTATTGTTTATTGGTAAATGATTGTATAAATGTGAAAATATAAGCCAAAGCAAAAGTAAGTCAAAACTTACTAGTTAGCTTTCAGTGTTTCATAAAGTCCTTGACAAATGACTGCTTGTCCTTAGCAAAGTCGCATGTTTATGAAAGCGTTAGAATTAGGTATACCGTTCAAAAATTATTTCTAATTTTATTACTGAGATTTCTTTTTAACCGGCTGGAGTGTAGTTGCCGGATAGTCGATTCTCTATTGTATTCTTAAAAATAAATAAAAAGTCTTCAAAGGAAGAAGGGATATATGTATACCTCCTTTGTATTTTGCAGTTCATCTGCGTACTGAAATAGAGCGCTTCGTGGAGAATGTTTTGTTTTTTGATAGAACTAAACATTTTGACTACCAGAAATTGCATGTAGAGCGTGCTATTTAATTATGGAATTACAATGTTCGTAGTTGCATTACCTTTTCAGAATTTCGATTGGAAGCTCCAGGGCTTGTCAGATTATTCAAACAACCAAGCCTTAACAAGCAGCTGAGGCAATGGGCTTATGGTGCAACAGTTATTTTAAGTCAGCATCATGCTCGATTAATCAGTACAACGATCGTGTTTTATTCAAATTTTATTCTAGTACATTTCTCCTAGCAAAGTGAAATAGTAATCTGAATTTTCTCCGTCATAATTTCTTAATTTAGATACTAGTGAAATCTTTAATGCTTGTTCACGTACGATCAAAGTCTATTTGATCACATATCCGTGCAGGAATTGTGATGGTATTTGCTGTTTCTTTCAAATTATGTCGCATTAAGTGATATCTCTTTACATGAACAATTTTCTGTATTTTGGACGGATGTTTGGAATTCTTTAATGTTCTAAATATGAAATGAAAGGTGAGTGGCATACATCTGCTTGTTATTAGCTTCAGTTGTAAACCCTGCGTACTGAACAGATAAATGTTTATTTAATTTGAATGTATTTATTCTGATTACCTGAATATACTTCTGGTAAATCTTAATGCATTTCTCCATGTAATCTGTACTTCCTAAAATACTTCGTACTTCATCTGTAACTATAACTCTCCTACCCATTTCAAACACTTTCATTGCAGAACCTAAGCTTTTCCATATAACAATATATATTTGCACAGTCTCAAAACCAGACAGCTCTTAACAGTTACATCACATTTTCTGTCGTCTATTTCTCTAACATTTAGTATATCAGAAATTCTAAAACTTCATCACATAAAAAAATAGAAATACTCGTGGGCTATTAACTACAATAATATATAAATGTCAAATGTAGTCACAGTTTTCTTCGTGTTTTCTTTACATGCTGTACTCATAACATTACTAGCTGAATAACAAAGATTCTCAGGTATCTGAGTAACTTTGGTTATCACTCATGGTCTTGGGTTTGATCCGTGGTAAGGCAGTTGTAGTATAGATCCAAATGTAACTGTAGCCATATAGTCTTGAAAACCTAAGATAGTACGCTATACTATGAACGGGTTAGTAACTGAAGAGCATATATCATTTAAATTTTACTGTTGCTGGTCAGTGAATTATTTCTTTAGCTTTCATAAAATACGATTTTCATATTTGTTAATTGTGTTAGTGATTACAGATTATGACACATAAAAGTAAGCCCCATTAAAATCGTCTTAGTAGCTTTCTCGTTTTATTTTAGTTTAGCAGGTAAAGGTCGAACTTTCTACAAAATATCGGTTTCTCAGCTCTTCGCTGTAGGAAATTTCCTTTTGTGGTTTCTCTCCAGTTTAATTTCCGCTACGTTTTAGTTTTGCACCATTTTATGAATAACTGTGCTTTTGATTCAATTTTTTCCTTGGGACCTGATCGCCTCCAGTATGTTGAGTGTATTCGTATCCTGGGCCTCCAGTTTGATCACCGTCTTACTTGGAATCAGCATGTTCGCGCCTTGAAGTATAGCTGTCTCCGCTCCATGAACTTGTTGCGCCTACTTTCTCATACCACCTGGGGTGCTGACCGTGTAGTGCTGCTTCGTCTTTACAGAATTCTCATTCGATAGAAGATTGACTACGGCTGTATGGCTTATAGTTCTGCTCGCCGCAACGTACTATGCCATCTGGACACCGTCCATCATCTGGGTCTGCGAATTGCCACTGGGGCATTTCGTACAAGCCCCATCCTTAGCCTGTATGTCGAAGCTCACGAGCCATCTCTGTTCACCGTCGCCAAGTCCTGCACCTAAGATACCTACTTCATCTGAAGACCATTCCTGATCATCCCTCTGGGTTTACGCTGGAAGCTGGTCCTCGCCTTCAACGTTATCAGGCACAGCCTACAGTCACCAGACCTTTTGGAATCCGTGCCTTGGAACTTCTGGCAGATCTTGCTGTCGAGCTACCTCCATTTGTTGTTTTGGGTTTCCTGCCACTACCACCCTGGCAACGGCTTCCACCGGCGATCAACTTCTCTTTGGCGCAGTTCAAGAAGGCCACTACCAGTGACCAGGAATTTCTCTCACTCATGGCCTCCTATCCGGGCTACCGCTTCATCTTTACCTATGGCTCCAAGCAGGATGACTCTGTTGGCTGTGCTTTTGTTCTGGAAGTCCACCGTTATCGAGTTCAGCTTCATCTCTTCTGCACCGTCTACACCGAAGAATTGGTAGCCATTTTGGAAGCTCTTCATCATGTTCATCGCCGCCAGCTTCACGCTATTGTGATCTGCTCTGATTCCAACAGTGTCCTTCATAGCCTTGCCGATGTCTCGTCTCCGCATCCACTTGTCCAGCAAGTACTACTTCAGTGCCATGGCCTACTTGCTGAGGGCTATGATCTTCAGTTTTGTTGGGTGCCAGGCCATGTTGGCATCCCTGGAAATGTGCTGGCTGACACTGCTGCGAAGGAGGCTGCTCTTCATGGTCTTCGTTGCCGCCTCCCTGTTCCCAGCACTGATGTTCGTCACGTCTTTTCTTGTCTCCTGCATCAGCGCTGGCAGTCATCATGGAAACAGCAGATCAACAACAAACTCCATGCTGTGAAGCCCCGTTTTGAAGTTTGGTCGTCGAGCTCCCGCCCTTCACGATTGGAAGAGAGGACTTTGGCTCGTCTTCGGATTGGTTATAGTCCTTTGAACACGGACACCTTCTACAGAGAACTCCTCCTCCTGACTGTCACCTCTCTGGTCAACGCTTCACTATTCGTCATCTTCTTGTGGACTGCGTGCCTCGTGCGCCTGTGCGTGCTCAGTTTGGCCTACCCGCTGACCTCCGAACTTTGGTCAGTGATGATCCTGGCATCTTCTTGAAGGTGTTCCGATGTCTGCGACATCAGCAAGTTTTATCCGCCATCTGACTTTTCTGTATGCCTCTGTGACTCTGCAGTGTTCTGTTATGTAGATGCACCGCTTTTAACGTTTCATGCATTATTTATTATTTTATCTTGTACTTTTCTTTTTCTGCCTGGTGCTCTGCGTGACTGTTTTAGTGTGTTCCTTATGATCTTCTCTACTACGGACAGTACGGTTTTTTTAGCTGTGTATGTTTGTGTCTCTTCGCGTTTACTGTGTGTGCTCCTACCTAGTAATGGGTGCTAAAAGACCTCCGTCGTCGGCGCACCCATCGCAACCTTTTCAATTTAATTCAATTCAATTCAATTTTATGAGTAACGAAATTTGGCAAAACGAGAAATCTTTATTTCGCCCCAAATGGCTGACACACATTACCTTTTATCTGTTGTAACTGTAATTGGAAAGGATTTTGTCGTTGCGAAGTACAGTGAAGGAAATTTTAGTCTTGACTTGTATGAAATAATTGCTTGGGCAAATTGATGATACGATAAACAAATGACGAGAGAGAATATTTATTTTGAATTCTAAGTGTGTAGTTGATTAAATTACATTATAACAACTTACATTTTTTCCCCTCAAGAGCATGTGTATATTTGTCAATATATTGTGGGTGTGGGTGAGGAAAAGCCTGCAGAAAATAATTTGTGAATTCCTGTGCCTACAATTTTGTCTATTGAAGTCGTATTTTTGTAAGCGTTTTTTTGAACTTTTTTTTTTTCGTATTATCTCGTGTTGAGGTGGTTGATTCCGTTGCCGCAGAAAGACTTCCCAGCCACGGAGACGTGATGTAGTGTCTGTCTTAGATGCTGCTGACTTTTGATTAAGCCTTGTCAGACTGGCCACCATTAACTCTTGCAATGGGAAATTCGGGTCGCAGAACTCCTTTGTGTGTAGTTGATTTATTGCTGAAACTCTTTGGCTGAAGGCCGAAATGGTCTCCGTTCTCTTCTGCCGTTTTTTTCTGTTGAGCTTATCCTGAAAACCACATTGCACAGCGTTGCCAGGTACAGAAACGAAGTACAGTGAAGGAAGGTTTTTGTTATTACTCAAGAACACACATTGTTCAGTGTAAGTAAAAGTAACATGAATTTTTTGACCTCTGTTTGTCTTGAAATTCAAAATGTTGCAAAAAATCAAATATTAATAACATGTCATGTAAAAAAACAACTAGTATGGTTGTCGATTTACGATATTATTTCCTTCCTAACGTTTCAAAGTAACAAAATTGTCGATATTACACATAACACTTCTAATCGAAAGTCAGTCCTCAAATATACGTAGAGAATATGTATTAAAATATATATTCTTGATTAAATGAGCTGAATATTTCGCTACCATGAAATATTTTAATGTGGAACCATTTCTCTCTACTAATACTATTATTAAATTTGCTTACATAGCTTGTGTAATGAGCAGATTGTGCATTTTTACTCGAGTACTTTGTTACTAGTATGCGTGTAATCTATCAAATCTACAGTTTAAAAAAATATCTCGTACAACGGGCGAAAATACTCTAATATTGAAAAACTTGATAAATGAGAAGGACAGACATGACAGTACAGTACGATCTGAAAGCCGTGCTGGCGTCTGTCTTCCTGCTTGCTTAGTAATCCAGAGTGGCATGGTTATCGCAGTTTTTATCGATGTTCTCGAAAATGGTGCATGAGGATTTACACTTATTAATATAATTTTGTTCAGCACAATAAAATCTATTGATGGGTATATGCTTCACTTTTGAATTCTTTTCCCCTAACATTGATGATATTACAGAATTTATAGATCAACGCATAACTATTGTAAGTTCCATGTGAAGCACATTTCTTTGGAAATTACCGGAAACAAGTGATGCCGGAAGAACGTTACGCTTGACCCATCTAGTACTATCCGTTTTCTGTACGCTACGGGGCATAACTAATGAAATTAAACATAAGATTTTATTTCACATATGTATATACCTTTCCAAAGAATAGTCACCGAGATTGATGAGGGTTGGAAAGAGAAGCATTAACTGTTTTTTTTGGAGATAATACATGAGAATCTTGAAGCGAAATGAGGTTGACATTCGTCATTCATTCAACGGCTTATGGCTTCGCTCTGTCAACGTCGGTGAGTCAATTGTCATCCCGTTCGGTGCCGTCAGTTTGTGACGTGATTGATTATTGACTGTTAGTAAACACTATTCCGAAAAGCATTATTTGGGATTTTTCCTCTCTCTCTCTCTCTCTCGGGATCCAAGTTTTAGCCTTCCACACCCTCGGCTTGTCAAGTTGATTAGTGTTCGCGTCCCACTCTTTGTGGACATCATGAATAGCTGATGTCTAGTATTCGCATCAAGGTTATGTGTATCCCAACTTTCTGCACAGATGTTACCTTTTGTAGATGCACTGTCGCTGTGTGTTAACCTCAACGAGACTTTGACAAATTAGTTTCTGCTTTTTCCATGTTTTATATATAAGATTCTTCTTTTTTTTCCTTTTTTGTTAATCTTCTATTCAATGCTTAGTAAATTTGGGACTCTAATTCCCCAACTTATTACTTTTAAAATATATATTTCAGCCAATGATAGATGTTTTCGTGCTCTTTCTCTCTCTGCTATAGGTATTGGATATTTTGATTTTATTTTATTTCCCCGATCCATTTGGATTTATTTTTTGCTGCACTTCTTGCAGTTATTAACATGGAAACTAGAAATATATGAATAGAACTCTCGTTATGCAAACGATTTTACACGTTCTGTAAGATTATCTTCTTGGAGAAATTGAATGATGTAATACGTAATGATCTTTCCTCGTGGATTGTTGAGTCCAATCTGAAGTTCAAGATAAATGTTGTTGTTCGAAATGAGACAGAATACATGACTATTATTGGGTATTGCTCCTTTTCGTGTACATTGTTGCTATAAAGATCTACAGAAGGTCGTTAGATTTATTATAACGATTTTGGCATTCTTACAAGCTTAAATGTGGCGATGCCACAAGCGGTTGTGATCGATGTGTAAGCCATGTCTGTTAGCTATTGCCCTTAATCTCAGTTTCCTCTGAAGGAGACTCGTTAAGATACACTTTCATCAAGTTTGTTCCATTCCTCTTGACAGACTTACCAACAGACCATAGAGTGTGCTGCAGTCAACGGCTCAGCGTTCATTTCAAAACAAAATTCCGCGGGAAGATGCATCAGGGATTTCACAGGAATGTGCAGGGCCGGATTTCCCAATAGGCCCGGGCCTATGGGCGCAAGCTCCCAGGGGGCGCACGGCCCACAGTGGAGTATTTGCGCTGAAAACCTGGCCAAAACTCTTTGCCCTGATATTGCAGTGTTAGTTTTCAATAAAAAGGTTATATTTGAGTAAAAAAACAGTTTACACATTATAAATACTCAATACTATAATTGAAAGTGGTGATAAATAATATATCCTTAAGAAGCTAAGAATTTGTAAAGTTGGACATGAAAACATACATTATTGAATCAACATGCACTGTTATTTATTTAGAACATGGGTGCTAGTGGAAATAATGGAACCTTTTCGCATCAAAAATAAGATATTATTTATTAATTAAAATAACATGCACATGATTAATTAAATACATACAAAATGTGTTTGAAATAAATATTGTGTTGTACGAAATGACATTTGAATAAATTTTGCAAATTGGAACTGGAAATTAACGATATTAAATCTAGCAAACTTAATTGGCTTGAAGAACTTGAGAAATAGTTTGTAAACAAAAACGAAACAAACAAACATGTACATGTACCTATAACCATAAAAAGTGTAGAGATGTCAATATTTACATATACATACAGTTCTTTGGGGCTGAAGTTTAGATGTCCTCATCATTTTCAACTTCCTCATTATTTTCAACTTCCTCATCACTTTCTTCTTCTAAACTCCGAGAGGAGCTCCCTTCAGCTGGTTCTGGTAGAAGAAGTGCAAGTGTCTCACTGCTGAATGGTTTACTCTTCTTCCTGGATGTCTTCCTGGAGCAGCTCATGAAGGGGTCACTAGTTAATAAAAGCCGATTGAGGACATCTCGGTTGCATACTGTTCTGTTAAATTTCCTTGAAAATTTACTTCTGTACATCCGGAAATGTTTGTTTCTGGCCTCAGCGGCTTCCTCGGAGAGTTGTCCTATCGGTACTATTGCATGTCTTATTACAGTTGCTCCATGCACTAAGACCTTATGCAGTGTCGGTGTCATGGGGTGCCATCCATAATGCTCTACGTATAATTTGGCTGTTGCATACGTATATTCTTCAAACCTTTTCTCATCAATGTGGTGTCCACTTGTTATTGTTTCCAGGATGACTTTCAGTCTGGTGATCAAATCTAAGTGTATTCCTGTGATTTGTGAGGCTGTAGCTGGATCAGAAAAAAAACGTCTGGCCGTGTTTCCGTCATTGGTGCTACCAAATCCCTGTTTAGGTACATCAACTAGGAGTCCTAATTCTTCCTTACATTTCATCTGGATTTCCTTTTTTCTTTCACTAACATTCTTCTTCTCTTCCGGACTTCTCGCTTGCCACTTCTTGATGTTCAGTTTGTATGACAAATGGAGAACTGACTCGAGGAATCTAATCCTGGTGTGGAGGGTTGAAAGACCAAATTTCAAAATTTCAGGGTTTATAGCACCACGTTTTTCAAGGTTATTAAAATCTTTTGACGTCAACCCACAGATATAACACCTTACAGTTGACGTTGTTCCTGATGCCGCGTTACACACTTTTCCGTCAACCATTGTAAGTAAAAGCGTGTGTTTAATGATAGCTGGGTTGTCACCTAACTGAACTTCAGTGTTCTTTAAAGCTTTTATTTGGTCTTCAACATACTTGATCTCTTCTACTGTTATGTCTGTACTTTCATGTACAAATCGTATACGTTTCGGTCTGCACAACCTATTGGAAGAAGGGGTTGGGGTTTGCCAAATAACTTTTTTCTTATCCTTTACGTTTGCCATCAGTTTAAGGGGAACAAACGAACTCTGGAAAATGTTTGCATCACTTTCACTCAAATTCTGGAACTTTTGCTTAAATTGTGACTGCTGTGACCCATCACACCCCCATTTTGAGACCAATTCTAAGTTTTGTTTCTCTTCAACAGAGACATGTTCCAATACTTCCTCCAGATACTTACATAATCGGGAGGTTGTGTGGTCTAGCAATACCTGCAGTTTAACTTCAGAGAGTGATTCGGTAACGGTAATTGAATCCTCGGGTGGATAGCACTGCTTTTTAGCCTCCTTTACCAATGAATAGCAGGGATATATCTTTTTATTTGCATCCCGTATGACTTTATACTGATGTTTGGTTAATTCTTCATCTATCAAAATGCCTAATGCCTCAGTAGGTGTATGTTTCTTTATTTCAATATGCTCGGAACTTCCTAATACCTTTTTGAATTTAGAAGCCCTAGTTGGGGTTTCCGTGATTTGTTTAAACAAATCAGCTGCATCAGTATTACCTGCAGCCCTCAGGCTCATGGAAGCAGCGAATGTTAATTCTTCAGGGGTAGTCTGCTGTCTCAACTCTTCAGTTTTCCTCCGTTTACTCCTTTCGCTGGACTCTTGAAATTCCTTTTCAGGGCGGCCTGGAACTCTAGATGAAAATGTTGGCACCTTTACACCACCCGCCAACCAATCTTCATTCTGCTGCAAAAATCTTTCCTCCTTGTTATGTGACTGTGACCATCTTTGTTTAAATTGGGTTTTAAAATATCGGAGAGACCGTTTCAGGGCACTTCTTTGAACTTCGGGACATTTTGTCATTTCTGCTACTCTGTTTTCCATGTACAGTAACTTTTCTTCAATAGCTCTGATTTCGCATTCCTTAACTAACTCGTAGAGTTCTCGCCTTTTAAACTCTTTCTCCATCTTCAGAATCCTAAAAAAAATAAAAAAACTGAGTATATAACGATAATAATGTTTTATACTTATTAAATATATTTTATGTGAAAGTAAATTAAAATAACGGATAAAGGGTTTCGTTTCTGTGCATTTCTGGCTCATATGTATATATTTTGTATATAAATACGTGTGTATATATTTACAAAATCAATGTTTTACAATTCTGTTATTTATATTCACCCCTTTTACGCACGTACATACAGTATAATAATTTGATTTTTGTGTTGCAACCTCATTATGGGCAGTAATTATCACTTCGATTTACTGAAAATCTATCTGCATCATGTTACAAAAGTATATATATAAGGAGAAAGCAACTGGTTGCGGGAAATTTTATTTTTGAATCAAGTAAGTAGTATACCACTGATTCAGAATATCAATGGGATAAAGCTTGACAGAGCTTGACACAGTGTTAGAATCACTGTGGTAATAAATGTTCTGCAAAAATTTATAGTAAAACAAGTATTCTATGTTTAGACGAATAGAAAAAATAAAAGGAATAATAGTAATGCAAATATACGTACATAAATCAAAAGCTCTTACATTCCGCTACATGCAAGAAAAGTATGAAGTTGATCCTTTTATATACAGTCTCATAGAAAACTATAAACTGATCGAATACGAAAAGTATGAACTTGTGAAAACACACCCGCGCAGACTGATACCCAAAAATCAACTAAGGTTGTGACCCAACAGGAGTGACTCAGGCACCGGAAGTGGTCGTTGTGTGACTCACAGATATGTCCCCTTGGCGCGGGAGTGCTTTTCACACCTATGTGACGGATTTTAAAATTTGCCTTTTTGGCCAGGTTTATGGCCGTAATACTCCACTGTGCGGCCGAGAGAAAAAGTAAAAAAAAATCTAGAAATAAAAATAAATAGCCATAACTTAACATATTTTTTGAATTGATTTTAAAAAATCAGGCTAATAAAGCATTCTGATTTTGAAGTTCATTGGAACAAATAATTGTTGGTAAAGTTCAACAATATTTTGTTAATACATTAACGGTATTTTGTTAAGCCCAAAACCAAGTAAATTCCTCAAAAAACTTGCAATGATAAAATTGCATCGTGGAGTGGTGTTTAAGCAATTAACATAAGGCCTGATATAATTTTTAATAAAGGTTTTTAGGATAGTAACTTTAACCAGACTAGGGGGCGGAAAAAATATTGGGCCTAGGGGCGCCAAAATGCTAAATCCGGCCCTGGGAATGTGGTGAATGTCAACGCGATATGTGCCGCTGCTATATAAGGGATGGAATTCATGTTCTGGTAATAAGCTACATTTATTTATCCACTCTGCGTAGCACAAATTTGTCATTATAGCAGTAACCACCAACAACCATAAAACCAACATTCACGTGCGCAGTCAAAATGACTTTTAGAAACAAGGGGACAGTAAAACATGTACCTCTTCTTATCATATTTTCCAACAGATACATGCGTAGTTCGACCAGAGTTGCTACAAACTTGCAGGGGCACGGTGGCTCAGTGCTAAAGCGCTTACCTGTGGTGCGTCTGGTTGCTGGTTCGATCCCCAGCCAAATAAGTTGGTGGTGGACAGCATCATACCCATGGGTTTCTTTTAGTATTCCCGTTTACTCCCACATTCTCATTCTATCAATTCTTTCATCATTATTCACTTGCCTTAATCATCCGTCTCCCTTAGCCTAACAGGCATAATCTTGGGACGTTAAACTGAAAGATGCACCTGTTTCGTACAAGATGATTCTTATAGCTTTCAGTAGTTTATCTTCCTCTCTATAATGTGTGAGAAACATAGCATATCAACTCGAGCCTTGTGTTTCTTTCCCAGATGTAATTGTTGCACAATTTTGCGATTTACGGTTGCAGTATAACGTTGTACTATCTTTGTTATTGTTCTTTGAGATGATGGATTCTCACATCGCACCAAGGAATGCACTTTTTACAGTATCTCTTCGGTACTTGCGGACATTCGATATCTGCTATGCCTGACATTAGAGAACACAGCAACAGCAAGGTTACCTTTTTTGTTCCAATCGAACAAAAAGTTGATCCTTCCTTTGACACACGGAAATTTTGTCGTACACAGTTTACTGGCTGTAGAAGTACAGAAACATACGTATGTATTCTACAACTTTGTTTTTTTCTGATAACAGTAAACAACTAAATACCAAACAGATTAAATCTTGATTTAAACTCAGGGGGTGCGGTGGCTCAGTGGTAGAGCGTTCACCTCTGGTGCTTGGGGTCCCGGGTTCGATCCCAGCCTCCGCCAAATGAACTTTGTGGTGGACAAACACCGTGCTCGTGGGTTTTCTCGGGGTTCTCCCGTTTCCTCCCACTTTCTTCATTCCACCATTTCACTCATCTCTCATCATCACCGTCTCCTTTAGTCTAACCGGCATAACTGTGGGACGTAAAACTTAAAGATTTCATTTCATTTGATTTGATTTAAACTCCGATTACTGAATTTTAGAGTTACCCGTTCATAAGATTTTTTTAAAAAATGGAGCGGGCTGAATTTTAGCAATTTGGGTTATGCCTTAGATATACCATGTATTTAATTTTCTTATCTTGCCAAAGGAGGTGGGCGGATAAGGGCCATTTTTCGCCCATCAGACAACGGAAAAATGAAGTGTCCGATTCCGACAAGTTTGCAATGTATTTGTATACTAGAAGATCTGTTGCATATGTAAAAATAGTAGATACGTGATAAAGAAAATAGTAAGTCATAGAAATGAGAGCCCAAAAAGAGTTCGTTTCTGCGTTTTGCGACATTTTGGTAATGTTTGCTGTCTTTGATGGAGGCTTATAGGAAGAAGGAGTCGATGAACCAAAATAAATCTGACTCGTCATAATATAACGCTGTGTAACCTTTGATATGAGTACTACCTGATTTTGGTTCAGTGTGTCCTTCTACCTATTAGAGAACAAAATGTATTGCGCGAGAGTATAGAGTGATGAATACCGTTTATACGCTGTAATGTACGAGTTCAACTGGAGACTCCAGCTCTGATGTTAGTTACCGATTGTGACTGAAAATACATGCTCAGCATGTCAATAAAATATATAAAAAATGTATTGTTTGCGCGAATATGTGTGTAGGGCAGCAAAAATAGAGACAGCACGTTATGGAGTATTGAGAAGGCGTGTCATTTCTGAAAGAGGTATGAGTAAAAGTGCAAGCAGGAAAACCAGTCGCAGAATGGCATGAAATTCTGTAATAGATATATATATATCGAAGAATCATACATACAACGCGTCAATGAAGTACCGATGGGAAGTCATTGATATGTTATATTGCAATACTGAGGGAAAGATTAAAAACAACGACCAACAATAGCTACCTGATGTATCCGATCCTTACATTGACGAGCACTTAAGTGACAAAGGTATGTACTCTCTGTACATACATCATGACGATGCTTCTGTTCTCCGAGTTCAGTGGTACTGTCAATGTAAAGTAGGCGCACGGGTCGTCGGAGTTGTGGGCATGTTGCTTCCGTACTATGGTTTCTGGCTTACTGGCGCCACAATTCCACCGCAGTTAAGAAACCAAGTCTAGAATATACTCATACACTACAAGATGCCGCAGCTGCACGATGGTCCAGTGGCGATTCGGATGACGACAGCAAGCACGATGTCTAATCTGCAAACTAGCTACAAGTGTCTCCAGCTATTTGATTATTATCTATGCTTGATTATTTCCGATGTAATATATTGATCTCATAGTCGTAGTAGACTTCATTCTTCTTATTCTTGCCGTTAGCGTTCTATTTACTATTGCTTTCTCGGATTCCAACTCATGACATTAGTGTTTACGTTCCTTCATTAACACACGACTTACGTCTTTATTTATTTATTTTTTTTACCTCTCACTTATAGCGCTTTCCGTCAAAATATATTTGTTTTCTTATTTTTATGAGGTATACTATTGGAAACCATGCATTTCACATCTCGGGCCTGATGGGCGAAAAATGGCCCTTATCAGCCCACCTCCTTTTACATGTTCCTGCAATGAGCGATTCATTATTTTTTTAAATAATAATTTGCAGTGGAGACATTGGGAAAATTCGTGTGTTCATTTTTCTTTTTCTCTTGGTTGTGATTATCTTTCTTCCATAAATGGGTGAAAGCTTTGTGTGCTTGTCTTTCTTTAAGGCAAGCTCTTATCTAATTTAACGTCTTCAGTACTAAATTCAATGTCTACACAAGGAGTCTAATGGGACGTATATTGTATATAGTATACCCACCTAATATTTTTATAGTACAGCGTATCTCACCTGAAATTTACGAAGGAACAAGCGTATGCGGAGGTGAGTATATGGTATATTTTTGAAAACATCTAGCGTATACTCACCCGAAGTTCAAGCATGTCATCACTAGTTTATACCCAGTATAAACCAGGATTGATCTTGAAAAGCTTGGAGTACAGAATATTCTCCTTTGTCATAGGTTACGAAACAACGTGATATATATATATATATATATATATATATATATATATATATATATATATATATATATATATATATATTCGCTGATAAACTAAAGCAATGGTGTAATTAGTTCATTAAGAAGATCAGAAAGTGAAACAATTAAATCTTTTCAGTATCCCATTTAACATCCATAGAACCAAATTTACTGGCTATTTGGATTAAATCAGCAAGCGTCATTTTCTTATCTTAATTTAGTGACAGGCGACAACTGATTTTAGAGGCAATGAAGTGGTAAGCACGAATATTTGTACATAAAAGTTAAAAGTATAGAAGAAAGGATAGTAAAGAAGGGAGAAGTAATAATTTCTACTTAGAGTCTTTTCTGGTACGATATGCAAAACAAGTTGAGAGTTTTTTATTTGAAAATTGTATTTTTTTTTATTTATTTATTTTTTTTGTGGAACAAGTATTCGATGGTTGGATTTCAGTTTAGCGTCCCTTCCAGCAGCGAGACTACATGAAACGCAGACTTACAGCTTAACGTGGAATCTGAACCAGATGAGTTCCACCGGGAATCGAACCCGGGCTCCCACTACAAAGTCGCATACGTTAAACCATGTACTCACGAGGGAGTTCTGGAACAAGTGATTGTGTTAATCACTATTTTGGTCATACATTTCAGTCGACCCCCATCCCATCCCATTTCCTGGGGAAATAGCATGAATTCGACACTGACATTTATAATTACTGAGTTACAAAAATAGAAATGATGAGAACAGCTTGGTTTCGTTTAGTCTTTTGACATAGAAAAATATAATTACATGTACTGTATTTTGGATATATTGTTATTCCAAGAAAACTATTACATAGTCATCTTTCGTATTATATTACTCGTATTCATTCGTCGTTATGTTTCGTTAGGATGCAAAATGTATCAGTTTTCAGGTCCAATTACAATTGACAAGAGTAAGGGCCTATTACAGCCAATTTGTGGGAATTATCTCTACATGTTTTTGTTTTTAGTTTGTTTTATTTTCGTATAATTTTTGTTTGTTGGAATTCTGCCATTATTTTGATTCTACGTTGATTTTCATGATTTTAGGGGGAAAAGCATGAAGCTTACGTCTGCAGCATTTTGGCATAACAAATGGGAATTATACAGTCATTTTTCGTAATTGCAGAATTAATTCGCTTGTTAGTTTAAATGTATTTTGAAATCTCCACTTTTATTAAATTTAATGTAATTTAGAAATTTGAGTTAGTTACAATGGGTAGCTATTATTGGTATTATAACTCTTCATTTATTTGCTGCTGTTATTAGTACAATTGAGGTATCTTGCAACGCATGGGCGTACTGCATACTTTTAGTTTCGTGCTTGATATAATAAATCTCTCGAACGCTCAATTGGTTAAAGCTGCGAAATTTCCTATTATCCAAAACTAAGTTTTACACATCTTCCTCCTCCTGCTCATGTCATTTGCTGTAATTGAGAAGCTTCCATGTTCCCGGTTTTCAGGTAACTTCTTCGTCTTTACGTACCATTTTTCTGTTTTGATACTCCATTAATTGTAGTCTCCGTCACCTTCTCCCTCTCTTTCCTGCCACCATACCCTCTAACACGTCCTTCATGATACAGTTCCTTATCGAATGTCCCACCCAGTTTCTCTTCTTCTTCTTAATAATATCTAAAATTGTTCTTTTCTCCCCACCATTTCTAACACTCTAATTCGTTTTCCGCTCGACCCAACTAATTCTTTCCATTCTTCTTCACACCCACATTTCGAAAGCTTCCAGTCGTTGTTTTTTTTTTATCATTTTTGCGTAATGTCTATGTGTCTGAGCCATACAATACAATACTCCACTTATGAGTCTTTTTCTTAGGTCTTTATTCAAGGTCCCATCAAATAGACTTTTCTTCCTCCTAAAGGCTTCTTTCGCCATTCTATCCTTGCTTTTGTTTCAGGTTCACATTTTATATCATCACTAATAATACTACCCAGATATCGAAAACTAGTCATCTGTTCTATTTTCTCCCCGCCTACTTCTTTATTTGACACCAACTGCTTCGTTCCAATTACTATGATTTTTGTCTTTCTAATATTTATTTCATCCCATATTCCACACAACCCTTCCTTGTGTTTTCTTACATCTTATTGATTTTCTTTTCTGATTCTCAAGCACTGGAGATTACGGAAAAGAGTAAAAGAAATTTTTGCATGGTATTTACCAAAACCGTGGAACTCTAAAAGAAATCAGCGGGAGGGGGCTAGTAGAGCAACTATACTAGTTTCTGTTTTACAGATTTTAACTCTCCGCAGAGGGGATGATTTGAAAACCTCAAAGAAGATGTACGACATATTACACCAAAATCGAATATTTTTAAACGAAAAGTATTGTGGAATATATTTCTAAAATTGAGGAAGAGGGCTAATTCAGTTTTTCATTCGTGGCATATTTTATCCAAAGTTGTGGGAATATTCACAATGCCGTAATCAAATAATTTTTGCGTTGTTTATATAGGAGAATTGTCTCGCAAGTACATGTGCAAACTTACAACATGCGGTGGATTTTACCACCCTTATGCTTGACGAATTGCAACCTCAAACAGTAGGGTTATTTCTTCATGCTGAAGAAGGTTACGTACCAAGTTTTGTTAAAATCGGGTTTTTACAAAAGTTATCGTGGAACCGACATGTAAACATACACATTCCAATCGAGTAGAATGGCAGAACTTCGGAAATGCTCACTTCAATTACGAGTTTCAGATCATTATGGACCTTTCCAGTATATACATGTCATTCCATACGAAACTTGGAGATTTTGTAGTAATATATCTCTGGTGTTTTTCTAGGACTTTAGTATATGATTAACTTAGTAATAGGTGTATTTGGCAAATTTTAAAACTTGTCTCGTGGGTTGGGTTGCAATTTAGCGTCCCTATGAGCAGCGAAGCTATATAAAACGTGAATCTGCAGTTTAACGTGTGATCCAAACCACATTTGCTCTTTTAGATTTGTTTAATTAAAGGTGTGGTTATAGTAATAAATAAACCATTTGGGTATCGAACATGCAAGACGTCAGAAAAAATATAATCATTAGTGAGAGTTAACAATAAGAAATCGATGAAAATACCGAAGTTAAGATAATAAATTTGATTTTAAACGATATAGAAGTAATAAATATTTTTAGCAAATAAGACCTGTCGAAGAAGTATCTGACCATGGTACCAGAAAACCAATACACTTACCTGACGTTTTCTTCGTCACAATCCCTTTCATACCAGTTCCCTCTTGCTTCTACGTACCGAGTTTGGTAGCCTGTCTACTGCTGGAAAGAGGCCTGGAACCCCTCATCGGGAAAAGCTGCGAGAGCAACCGTCGGTTTGCTCTAGATCTCCTCTTGGGTACGAAAGCGAGTTTCTTTTGGGTACCTTTTGATTTTTGGAAAGAGGCAAAAGCCTCACGAGGCTACACCCAGAGTGTGGGGACCGTGAGGAAACATCGAAATCTTGTGCTTTGGTTATAAAAAAAAAAAAAAAAGACAACCACGTGAACTGTATGAATTTAATCATTATCCTGGTGCAACCTTTGGGGCTTTGAAGTCCACAAATCTGGATATTTCGGACAAAGAGCGTCACGTAGACGACAGGAAATATCTGAAGAGAAATCCTTTGTAACTGTACATCCTTCCTGTACGTACTCATATTTTACATTGCCTCGGCAATGGAAAAGCACAATCAACATTTGCGTGATTTTGCTGCGCACCTGGCTATCTTCTCTGGGTCTTCGCGAGCTTTGTCAAGCCTTCGCGATGTATCCACAGAGTTGATTCTGACTTCGTTCTCGCGTCCTATCCACATACCTATGTCTTTACAAGACCACAGAAGAGTACCCAACACAACCACTCCTCTACAATAGAAGATAGAAATGAAAGTAACGCCATCTACAGGCTAAAATCACCATAGGCCTCTCTTCCATGACGCAAAATTTGACCAACCTACGCCATGTAGTTTTCCAAAAACAAAGAATGTCTGATTCCTTTTCGACGGGTCTCGTATATCATAAAATGCCTACCAAATCGGAAGTTGCTAATAAATTTGCTGGATTTGTGGTGTGTAATTCATTTTCAAAGTCGTGATTTTACGAAGAAATTGGTGGTAAATTGTCTTTCGCGAGTTGCATTCATAACGTTAGTTCATCGAACATTTGGTGTTCAATAATTCTGTATATATATATATATATATTGCGAGTAGCTGCTGCAAAAGTTGCAGTTTCTTGAAGGTACTATCGACAAATCTTTCTACACATCCAGCTCTTAAGCGAAGTGTTTTTAACCTGTGTTTATTAGAATGGGAAAATCTTTTTCCACTTAGAGAATCAATATTTTGAATTTTTCTGTATGCGTATATATGTGTTGAAAGTTGTTGTATAATATATGTATACGTTAACAATGTGCTCTCCTATAGTTATCCTGTAATGTTCGTACTCGAAATTCTAGGTTGTGAACCGTAAAATCTATGGCTAACACAGGAACAACAGACCTGGTGATGTGGACAGAATGCGGTATACCTTCCTGCATGGTTCACTAAGGAATCTGTTTGCTTGGTCTGGAATTTATTGACAGTCATTCTACAAATAGTTTGGTGCACTAAGCCTTTGTAGATACATTTACTTGTGCGACTCAGGCATAGGTTGAAATCTGAATATTAGTCTTATACCTAATCAGTGATTTCGATTAAAGGAAACTTTGTTTTCTATTATTTGAAGGAGGCTATATTACAAGCTATAAAAAATGCCTTTCTCCGGGAATAGTCTAAGGAAGGTTTCGTTACGGTGCCCAAAGTGGTAGTGATTTTCTTTTATTTATTTATTTATTTATTTATTTATTTATTTATTTATTTATTTTTGGTATTATGATAACTTTAATACTGTGCATATATGAGAGAATATAAAATTAAGGCAAGCTATTATATTTATTGAAATAATTTAATAATATTCATAAAATTTCCTTTAAGAAGAAATTTCGTTTCATTTACTTTTTTCTTTGAAACGAAACGAAATGAAATCTTTCAGTTGTACGTCCCATGCTTATGCTGGCTAGCCTAAAGGAGACGATGATGATGAAAAATGAATTGAATAGCGGAATGAATCAAGTGGGAGGAAACTGGAGATCCTCGAGAAAACTCACGCACACGCTGTTTGTTCACCACGAAGTTCACGTGGCGCAGGCTGGTGTCGAACTAGGGACCCCACATACTAGAATGAACGCTCTACCACTGAGCTACCGTAGCCTCTTTCTTTGAAACGAATAACGTATTTCATTCATGCTTTCCTTCCTTAGGAAATGACCTTTGTTCTGTTCGTGTTCGTCAGTAAAAAGAATCAGTTCCATCCGTATTTCCAGTTTTTGAAACGAATGTGTTCTATCAGATTGTCTAAAAGATATTGAGCCTTTGAAGTGAAAATTGAGAAATTGATATTATGAAACAACATACGCACCATTTTGTTCCATGAGGTGCAATTTTCCCGGCAACATCATAATCCCGTCGCTATAGAACGTCTGTGGTTTCTGGTCAAACAGTTGTGACACATGTTTATCAGACCTCTTTTGAAACTAACTTAATACTATACAGAGTGTTGTGCAGAGACTTAATAATTTGACGGTGCTAGGTCCGAACTATACGGTGGATACATTAAAATTTCCCAGCCATGTTCTTAATTTCTGACTGGTTAAAGATGTAAGTGGTCCGGCCTCGCCAGCGTGGTATGCAACACCATTCCTGTTGACAAATTCCCGCTGTTTCTTTTGAATTGCTGGGTGCACTCGTGTTGATTCTCGATAGTACAGGTTCGAATCTATTGTTCTATCAGCGGCTGCAGCTCGTGATCATGATGCCCTTCCAGACCTACCAAATGTACTGCGTAACCTTCCTGGCTTCATCGTGGACTTTGCCGCAGCCTCTTTGTGGAGCCTCTTCTCGTTTTGCCCACGATCTTTTTCGTCCATTGTTGTTGTAGATTATGCACTTTTCATCACTCGTGATCAACCACTTCAAAAATGGCTCGAGTTTGTTATGTTTCAGTAGATTCGAAGATAGAAATTGGGGATGCGCACTTAGGTCATTGACAATATCATGACTGCTTACGTGCTTCATCTTGCGTGACTTTTGTAAGCATATCCACTATTTCCGTGATTCCGTATTCCACTACGACGAACATCTTGGACGTAAAAATTTCCAGAGCAAAAGCGACTCAATCATCTTTTGGGTGTTGCTTTTGATAACATATCTTGCCCATAATCAGCAGAAATTTGTACACGAGCCTGTGTAACATTTGCGCCTTTACCGAAATAAAATTGTAAAATCTAGCACAGTTTTGCAGAAAGTTCATTCATCTTCATGCGCAATATCTTAGCCTGAAAGAATTCCACCACTTTTGGCACATTTACTTACTTTAACTGTTAGTTGTTAACCCTCTTCGCTGGGAAGTCGACTTTTGTCGACGGACGGAAAATTTCCCTAACCAGCGAATGTCAACTATAGTCAATGTTAAAAGCCGTATCTTGGGCTTGTCGAGAGTAGTCGCCAAAGATGTTCCGTGTGATTTTTTGTTCTATTGTTTATCATGTTTGGGTTACCAGCCGATTCTACGAAGTGAATCTTATTCATACTTAAAGGTCACCGATATAAAGGAACGGTGACTTGATAAAATACTGATTTCTGGAGAGTTAATAATAAATGCTTTCAAGGGGAAGCTCGAGTAACTTTACCCGGGAGAAAACATTTTCCCAGGTAAAAACAGTCCAAGTTCTCTGATGAATTCAATACTAGGACGCGCAAACTTAAGGTAATTAATAATGTCCATGAGCTTTCTAAGAATTCTTCAATACTGTTACCGAACAACTTTACACATTAACAATATTATTTCTCTGTTGTTATCATTATGATTGTCGTAAATTTAATTATTGATAATTCAAGATAAGTCCTATGCAGGGTAATTAAACACCTTCTTTTATCCCGGACATGTTCTTTTTTCTAAAGAGTAAAATAAGCGTACAGGTGGATTTTCTTCATCAGTGAAATTGTCCGGGTTTTCAGTCAATTCGACAAAAATGGAAAAATTCAATTAAATAATTTAATGTGCAAATTTTGTATCAGTCGGCCACAAAGAAAGTGCATAATCGATTGCAGCTCTAAGGGCACACACCTGCTAATACTTTGCCCAGTAATAACGTCAGTGAATATGTATAACGAAAACTGTTGTTCGTTGCTTAAAAATGTTTCAAGTTGTGTAAATCAGTAAAGAATATGCCATTTAATAGATTAAAAAAAAAAGGTGTTTATACTTGTCAGATATTTTTGTTTTACTTTATAAAATATGGAGCCATTCCATGTGAAATCAATCAAAATTTCAAGAAAAAAACTCGTCATCTCAGAATTTGATTAAACTTGGTGTACATGTAGGCCTCTATGACGGATGATCGTGGACCAAATTTTAACACTGTACTCCCTGTAGTTTCGGAGTACAAGATGGTAAAAATGGACAAATTTGATGTTTTTTGTAAAACCTTGTTAGCTTTAATTGGTCATATCTCCCGTAAATATTGAGCTAAAGAGAAAAATAACACACCATTTTGAGGAGGAAAGAATAGGCTCAAGATATATCAGGAACATTTATTTGAAAATCAAATATCATTTTGCGGGAAACCCTGGGAAAATTTTGATCAGTGATATCTCAGAAACTGACCATTTGATTTCCTTGAAATTGGGTACCAAGGTAGCCCCATATGTCCAGCGTAAGTGTGCCAAATGTCAACTTGGGCCAAGAATAAGCTTGGAGTCTACAATGATTTTCGTGTGACCATGTCGGGAGAGACGGCAAGAGTGCCAATGTGGCAACTTGCCAATTCGTCAGTACTGGTGAAGTAAGCTGTAACTGACCTTACCTAGTAATATTTTTCTGATGCAATCTGTAATTCAGTAATCGCGAGGGGATCAATCGTAGTATATTGCATTGACCTAAATATGTGAACATTCTGGAAGGTTCTCGAATCATCTGGAACATTCTAGAAGGTTCTCAATCATCTTTAACATCCTAGAAGGTTCTAGAATCGTTTGGAACATTCTGATGTACTGCACAGAAGGGGAACATGAAAAGAAAGCCACCTTCCTAAAGGACAAATTTGGTGTAGTTCTACAGATTCCTGGAACCCGTAAATTTCACTATGTGGTTCCTGTATCTCAAAGAAAGGTTGGAACGAGGCAATATTCTTCTAAACCAGACTTTAAGAAAGAGTTAGTATTTGCAGCAGATGGCTCACAAGTTGGCATTACCATTGATAGAATCAGGGGCTTTATTACTTGCATCTATGGTGGATTCTGGTGGCTTGCTTGTGTTCTTCAAGTCGACGAGACACATGAAACAGCAAAGTTGTAATGGACCTGTTTGGTCTCCATTACAGTATAAGATTATTTTTCTTTCTATGCGTCCTTTGTTCTTACGTAGGAACTAATACATGCCCTATCGAAAAATCCATGTTTCAAAATCCTGCGGTACTTCCGCAACAGTTTTTAAAGAGGGAGTTTGGCTACGGGCATATAATTTGAAGTACTCACCAACTACCTCTATAAAAAATACTGCGAAAGTACCGCAGGCTTCTGAAACTTGGATACTTGGATAGAGCATATACTAGTTCCTAAGTGAAGTCTTGACCCGACTACAGTAGGTCTCATAGTTTTGGAGCTATGGATCTTTAAAGTTCAATTTTTCATGATTTCGGCAGCCTATAACTCCGAAAAGAAGCATTTGTGCACCCAAGTTGACTATATTTTTTGTCTTATCTTGGTGTAAGGAATCACCTCCCAAACGTTGTCGATGTTTTGAAACAACCTGTATAATACTGCAGTATTAAAGGATAGCTGTGTAATGCCAAAAGAAATAACAGTTTTCATTCGCGCCCCTTCAAGATATGAACGGAGTTTCCACACATTCCAGGAAAAAATTAAAATAAAAAAAAATAGCGTTTTATGTGGTATCAAAAAGAAAAGCATCTCGTGTGGTATCAGCAATTAAAATTGATTGAAGTGTAACAGCAAGGACCAATAATAGGTACGTCGTTCTTTTCTTTCGTCCATGCAAGTACTTTACAGCACATATTCAGAGAATAAACAAAGCAGAAAAGAAAAGAAAATAATAAAAAAGAACTTTCCTTTGATGCTGGATGATTGATCATCGTCGTCTTGGTAATAGATCGTAACCCTTGGAAAGACACTATAGATATTTGTCTCCCACAGCTTCTTTTCTCTGTAGTGTTCTGTAATGTTCATAATAATTTAATTAATTCCTTCCGTTTTTAACTTTTGAAATATTTCGTAAAAATAACAAATCGGTATGTACCTTTGTAGTTTTTATTACTGATTTTATCTTTTAGTTGCTCTTCAGTGCGTGTCACCAACGTACATAATCCATCTTCTTAATTACTGGTATTGATTTTGTAAAGGAAATCTTGAAAGCTAAGATTCATTTTTCAGTGGTACAGTGTTCCTTTCTAGCCTGAGATGTCACATGTTCAATCCAGTTTAAGGTAATGTTATTTCGTGCTGTTTTTCTAAGGAGATGTTTTGGTCAAGGTTCTCCTGTTTTCTGCAATATCTTGCCTCAATCATAACACTTCTCCAGCGATTTACTGTTCTTCAAACATTGTATGTAGCTATGTCAATGTTACGGGTATTGGAAGAGAAACAACAAACAATAGATAGAATGTGTTAATTAAGAAGATATATATATATCGGGTGTAACTTAATGTAATAAACGTTGGGAGCTGATTCCTGATACCGCGATAAGCAAGTAAAGGTCCCATGAACATGTAGCATATTGGCAGTTAGCGAGGGTCGAAAGCGTGGGGATGGTAAGTTCGCTAACTCTGTCAATATGCCGACGTTTGTTGCATTAAGTTACATCCTATATATATATATTCAAAGCCAGACGCATTCGCCAATCAAAAATGATGGTCGCCAGTATCTCTCACGTACAAATTATCAGAGTCTCCCCCTTACTGACCTTCGGTTTGACAAAGAGGAGGTTACATCAGGGTATAAAGTTTCAAAACCAGACAATTAGATTCAGAGTAAGCAGAAGACTTTGCATTTTGTTTTCTCTCAATCAGTGATAATTATTTTAGGGTGAAAGATAAACTGCGAAGCCCTGTGAGTTTAGGCAGAAACTATTCCTACTGAACACTAGTCGCCAGCTCTAAATTTCAAGTCGTCAGCGGCGACCGGAAATTTTGCGCCCTATATATATATATATATATATATATATATATATGTAGAGTTGGCTATAAGTCCCTTACCACGCCTTGTAAAATCCGTGTTCGTGGAAAATAGTGAACAACAACCATGTAGTAACATAATAGGCAGAGGGGGAAGTCGGATTGTGATGGTGACCAAGATGTCGGCCATCTTGAAAGCCGTCATCTTGAATTCGCGTCAAGATTTTTAAATGGGAACATGGTCATGCGGCACATCATTTTAGGCTAGAATTTAAAGACAAACACAATGGTGAAATCGGTTTGTCGATATCTTAATGTGTTCAAAAGCTAAAGGCATTTCAAATTGCTATTTTTACCTGTCACACATGGCGGAGCACGTGCTTTACGTGGTCCCCATCCCGAGTTATGCGCAAGGTAAGTCGTTCAACCAAATTGTCCATGGCCCTCAAAAGAGTTTCTGGTGAAATATTGGCACAGGCTGCAAATATGCGTTCTTCCAGGTGTTCAAGATCCCGGATCTTTTCGGCGTATACCTTTGAATTTAGATGACCCCACAGATAAAAATCCAAGGGCGTCAGATCTGGTGATCGTGCTGGCCATTCAAGGAGACCACGGCGCCCAAGCCAACGTCCAGGAAATTCTTCATCCAGATAGGTACGGACCTGTAATCCGTAATGTGGAGGGGCACCATCTTGCTGGAAAAAGAGTGGAAATGTGCCGTCCTCGGACAATATAGAAGGGAGGATGAAATCCCGCAACATATCCAAATACCGTTCAGCAGTGAAGGTACCAGGAATGATGAATGGACCAATTAATTTGGTACCCCATAGACCACACCACACCATTAATTTGCCTGTACCTACCATTTTGCAAGGATCAACCCAGTGAGGATTTGTCAGGGACCAATAGTGACAGTTTTGCTTATTCACTTCCCCAGTGACATAAAAATTGGCTTCATCAGAAAATAAAATTTGTGTGTGGAATGTGGGATCCGTTTGCAACTGTGCAAGGGCCTAGTCGCAAAATTCCACACGACTATGTTGAAGTTGCAATTTGTACGGATGCCACTTGCTTTTCTGTAAGATACGTCTGATGGATGTACGGCTGACACTACATTCCATGGACAGACTACCGGTACTGCGGTGTGGTGATGTAGCAAATGATGCCAGCACTGCTACTGATGTAGCTTCATCTGTTTCGGTCGTGGGTCTTTCATACCTGGGTTTATCTCGTATGGAACCAGTATCCATGAACTTCTGGAAGAGTTGGGTGACACTAACATGGGACACAGGATGTCGATCTGGGTGCCTGGCATTGAGTTCAACTGCTACAACCCTTGCACTCCTTCCCCCCCCATGCCATGACCAACTCCTTCCTCTCTGCTGTCGTTAGCTGTATAATTATTCACCTGCAACAACACAAGCAGTACGGTAAAATTAGCAATGCCTGAAATGCCTGTAACTTTTGAACACATTAAGATATCAAAAAACCGATTTCACCATTGTTTGTATTTAAATTTTAGCCTAAAATGATGTGCCGCATGACCATGTTCCCATTTAAAAATCTTGACGTGAATTCAAGATGGCAGCTTTCAAGATGGCCGCCATCTTGGTCCCCATCACAATCCGACTTCCCCCTCTGCTTATTATGTTATTACATTGTTGTTGTTCACTATTTTCCACGAACACGGATTTTACAAGGGGTGGTAGGGGACTTATGGCCCACCCTGTATATTTACTAGCAGATTGTATCCATAAAAATAAAGTGTGGTAAAGACAGTAAAGAGGATCATGCCATATAGAGAGCCACCATTAATATCACTGTTACATAAGAAGATGCTAACGAATTGACTCAATTAACTAACTCGGCAGAGACTATGGCTAGCTGTGTATTGTCAAAAACAAAATTCGGAAATTACCTTTCTTTAAAGTTATCGTGTGGTATAAAGAACGTACTGACATTACAGTCTTTGTAAGTCCCACTCCATGGTCCTGTATTGTTCATGTATTGTTCACGAGAAAATTATTATTATTATTATTATTATTATTATTATTATTATTATTATTATTATTATTATTATTATTATTGTTGTTGTTGTTGTTGTTGTTGTTGTTGTTGTTACGATATCATGGACTTGTCTTTTGTAAAAGCAGCAGATGGAGATAGAAATTTGGGTAGAAAGGACCGTGGAGGGCTGGGGGCGAGCCCTGCATGTATCCTACTATGATAAATCCTGCACATATCACTCGTCCAAAGTCAAACTGTTCTCACTTTGGCTACGCACAGAGTAAAGAGCCATCACCTTTCGTCCTCACTGCTGATAAGAATGTGGATAGTACACATACAAAACCAATTTTCATTAAGAACCGTGTCTTCCGTCGTCAGTATTTACCTTTTAAATTAAGGATATTTTCTCATTTTTCGGCTTTCCATATTTCGGCTTTCCATGCCCATGTATTCTCCTTTAAGAAAGCGGGCCTAATAAAGGACGTATGATATTTATGAAAATTGGTACCCTGACTAATTGTGGATCGCTAATCATCGTGGTGATAGTCACTTGGTGCCGAAATGCCTTGTTTACCCGCTAAGTATAATACATAGATACCAAGCAATTATCGGCTGAGGCTGTGCCGTGTTATACCTC
The DNA here is from genome assembly GCF_964235325.1 of Thermobia domestica. Lineage (NCBI taxonomy): Eukaryota > Metazoa > Arthropoda > Insecta > Zygentoma > Lepismatidae > Thermobia > Thermobia domestica. The sequence goes on along the minus strand of NC_137467.1, from coordinate 139,869,215 downwards.
AAAAACGTCGGAAAAACGCAGACAATGAAGAATGTATGCAGGTAACCTGATACCTACTAGAGGGGACACACGACCTAGAACATGGCAGTAGTGTCACACAAGCAGTGTTGCCATCCAAATACAAACATAGCTTTTCAGATAGAACGTATATCATTTTATGGCATTAAAACAATTGACATAAAACGTGAACGAAAATAAGCAAAAAGTGGGTTACCATTTTTACCAAATAAGAAAGATATGGGGCTCTAAAAGTTGAGAAATTATGGAGTCCGTACAATGAAATGAAAAAATGTATAACAACAACAAGACTGCAGAAGGGCCAAACGTACAGTAGGGAGTAAACTACAGCTTGCACGGCCTCCAGTAACTAACGGGCTTGAAATGTCATGTCGAGTGTGCGACTAGGGCAAGAAATGTACTATTTTGCCGTACTATCTGTGGCTTTTCTGTTGTATTGATTGGTGTATTGTATTAAAATATTTTGTACTTGTATATTACTGGTTGCCTGAATGCAGTGTGTTTTATCTTCTTCGTTGTCTCACATGCTAACTGTATGTTTCCTATACTCTCGACCGACACCTCTCACAGTTCGTTAATCGATTCTGATGTACTTTCTTGTCACGCATTTGTTACCTTTCGTGCCATGGATTTTCTGTTCTCTTTCCAGGCGCTACGCCTTCGTTTCTGTGGTTTGGAAAGCAACCTCTAAACAGTTCGTTTTATAGCTCTCGGGAACGGTTCGAGATATCGATTCCACATAAACGCCATTGGAGTTGCTGCGCTACAGAAGACTTGTTGTTCACATTTCCGCATAATATCTCATGGAAATCGTTCTTTCTACGGCAACTCTACCATGTGCCCTTTTTGGATGAATCCTGTATCAAGCCCGTTAGTCACTGGATGCTGTGCATGCTGTAGTTTACTCTCTACTGTACATTTAGTCCTTCTGCAGTCTTCTTCGTGTTGTACTTGTTCATTTCTCTGTACGGACCCCATCATTTCTCAACTTTAGAGCCACATATATCCCTTATTTGGCAACAATGATAACCCTTTTTTTTTTTTTTTGCTTATTTTCTTTCACGTTTTACTTGTATGCCAAGTGTTTTAATGTCGTAAAATTATATACGTTCTATCTGAAAAACTATAATTTTGTATTGGGATGGCAACACTGTTTGTGTGACATTACTGCCGTGTTCTTGGTCCCGCGTCCCGCTCCCGAGCTGTCACGGTTCGCATACGTCTCTTGTAAGAAGAGTATAAATGATCTTAGATACTACTAGGTATCAACTTACCTGAATATATTTTTAATTTTCTGCCTTTCTCTGGCGTTTTTTTGGGGGTATAACTCGGCACAGCCTCACCCGGTCACTGCTTGGTATATGTATTATACGTAGCGGGTAAACAAGGCATTTTCGCACTGAGTGATTATCACCACGATGATTAGTGATCCACACTTAGTCAGGGTACCAATTTCCATAAATATCGAGCTGTCACGGTCCGCATACGTTCCTTGTAAGAAGAGTATAAATGATCTTAGATACTACTATTTCACGATCCATTTTTTCTTATCACTGATTGAGTAAATCTCAGCCGTAGAGTCCTTTTGTTCTAAAAATATATGTGCCAGTGCACTTTGTTTAAATAGAATAAAGGAAACTGTTTCATGTTATTTTTTACACTGTTTTTTATATGCATTTATTGCATGTAACATCGAAACAATATACTAATTTTTTGGTTTATTTCGTACTCTGAGTGATAATTCTTGAACTTGTCGTAAATAACCTGTAAGGTAAGCCTGTGAAACATGCCGATACAACATATCGTTGGTACGGAGAAAGGAAAAAGAAAGAAATGTGAAATAAATCAATAAATGTGATTATAAATCCACAATTTCTGTAGCATATACTTTGTTGTTGTATTTGATCTATTGCTAGAGATAATCTCAGTGGATTTTCATTTAATCCATAGCAGAGTTCATAACTGTGAGGCATAATGCCAGTGGTTATAGCGTGCATAACATGCATTCAGTATCAAAGGTAATACCTGGGGCTTGTCATTGTATTCATATGTAACATTGACAATACTCGAGATATGGATATGATGGCCATCTCTTTCCGGTTTGTTCATATTGACAAGAAGATGCAGTAACGGAGGACACGATAATGACTGATTAATGGAGAGAGAATTGCGAGAGTGCAGGAAGTACAGACTAGAAGTCCATCATTCATGAAACCGCGCTCCAGCGCTACCAGATGTGTCTTTTCATCCATCATCCGTGGTAATTGGGCCACCAGTGGCGCGTGATTTCCTCGCAACATGTCACCTGAAGCCGTATATACCCTCCCTTCTACATACACCAGATACACAACTAACATCATACATATATACACTCACATATATTCCCTTGACAATTTAAGCATGTTGGAAGCAGTTCATTGTTTTGTGCAGCTGACATATACATGTGAATTTTGCAATGTATTATCGGTTTGAAACTTTGTTGCTAAAAAAAGAAAAAAAGTCAGACGAAATCAATAAATTAGTTTCTAACTTCTATGTTCAATGAATACTTTAAAACGAGACAGGACACGAGTGTTGCTTTATCATCAATTTCACATGATTTATTTTGAAGCGGAAATATCTCAAGTACTACGTAGTTTAAAACAACACTTGCAGCGTTGTTTTTGGTTGGAAGTTTTATTGTCCAAACGACATATCGTGCGTTTTGTTTACTAGTGATGTTTGATCCAATAATGTAGTAATTTCCAACTGACCGAAATATGACGTAGGGCTGGGTTTTTACGATCAGAGTGAGGATAGGGAGAACTAGTTCAGTAAAGGAGGGGAGGAAACGAAATTAGCTAGAATTGAATAAAATAGTTATGACAGTGTACGATTAGTCAGAAATCTACAAGTAGTGTATTTCTTGGCCAACTACGCCAGGAATCCACGAGTAGTGTATCTCCAAAGCCTCCAACTACGCCAGGAACCCATGAATATGTATCTGCAAAACCGCTAACTACGTAAAAAAATCCTCGAAGTTTATTTCCGAAACAACCAACTACCCCAGGAATCTACGAGTAGTGTATCTCCAAAACCGCTTTCTACTCCAGGAATCCACGACTAGTGTACTCCAAAACCGCCAACTACGTCAGGAATCCACGAGTAGTGTATCTTCAAAACTGCTAACTACGTAAGGAATCCACGAATAGTTTATCTCCAAAACAGCCAAGTACGCCAGGAATCCACGAGTAATGACTGGTGTCAGTATTTCGCACTAAACGCCGCCTCAGCTGCTGTGTTCATGTGCCCATGGTAGCCTGTTTCCGAATTCTGGTGCATGGAAGGGGGCAGAGTACGATGTTGCAAACAATTGTTTTTGAGAAGTCACTCTGTTGACGTTAAATAATAATAATAATAATAATAATAATAATAATAATAATAATAATAATAATAATAATAATAATAATAATAATAATAATATCATTTAAAGAAATTAAACTACGAATGCCATCTATTGAAATTTTTAAAAAACGTTTTTATTATTTAAGAAAGAAATAGCCCTTCTTACATACCTTTCCGTGGAAACAAGCTTTTAGTATCACCGTTTTCTTTCTAAAAGTTGTCTGGCGGTTCGGGTTAGTTGTTCTCTTTTGCTTCACTTCGAAATTCCGTTGGTTCGCGTCAACTTAAAAATTTTCGTCGAGGCCGGTCGTTGCGTAGCTGGTTTTAACATCGTCGAGGCAGTATCACACTCTGAAAACGGTATAGTTACATTCAACCATAATTATTAAGTGCTGCTATCTCATATGCTTATTTGTACTAGAAACATGGCTCATAATATTATACTCATTTACATGCCGGAAAATGCATAAACTCTCGTAAACTTTCCTTCACATTTTTCTATTAGTTCATGTAGAGTCCATGTTCTTAATAATTGTCTTGCTATTCCTTTGGACATATATTATTAATGTGGTTCTCGTAACTATGTGTATTATGCGTGCAACTATAAAAGCAACAACAATATGGTATGTTTTATGTACCACATAAGAATTTCATCACATGATACTGGTAACATAGGAGGTAATGTTAATATTGTTTTTGTAAGAAATGTGTTCCAACGGCCATGTTTAGCTATATTTTTATGTTTGTGATGACACTCGTTTTTAGAGTGCAGATAATAGTTTTCATATGTTCTCAGATGGGAGTTAATCTGCGGTTTTTAGTTTTAATAATGAAAGTATTTAACTTACCGGGAAAATAGAATCGGAATAGTGTATTCTAGGAAAAAGGGGAGTTTACATCAGATCTCACACATTCCTTACTCGAAGGTACTTTGTATCATCACATAAATTTGTTATTTATTTATTTATCGAAATGGAGATTTCGAACGAAGGGGTGCACTTGTATCAAAGCAACTTATAACCTTTATCTCTTCATTTCCGTGAAAAAAAAAGAAAGAAAAAAAGATCCTAAACCAAGGACATACAGTGAATGTAAAAAGTATTCATACACCTCGGAAAATGGTAACATGTAACTTATCACAGTGAACAAACACCACTTGAACTGAAAATTTGCATTTTATTTCTTCATGTATAGGAAACATGACACAAAAATACATTGATATGAAAGAAACTTGGACTGTAGCAATAAAAAGAAGCTACTATTCGTGCAGGAAATTCAAAAAGGTAGTGAAAAGAAAGAAATATCCAATCAACAAAAAGTATTCATACAGTTCACTTAGCATCTTTGTTTTCGTCAGGTTGGGCCATTTTAGTACTTCGTAGGATATCGTTTTGCTTCTATAATACCTTTAATACGCTTTGGCATTGACGTTACCAAATCCTTGGTCATTAATGAGGGAATTTTCTGCCATTCCTCTTGCAGTGCATTTTGTAAGTCTTATTTATTCGAAATCGGTCGTTTTCTAATCTGTTTGTCAAGGTAGTCCCATAGATGCTCAATTGGGTTAATGTCGGGGGATTGGTGAGGTGTTGGCATGTACTTTGGCGTATTGTACAAGATCCAAAGGCGTGTGTTTAAAGCGGAATGCTTTGGATCGTTGTCCTGAATGAATATGAAGTTTTGTCTAATGCCCATGTGTTCAGCAAGTGAATGGAGATTCGATTTTAAAATATCAATGTACTGATAATGGTTCATCGTACCATCTATAAAGTGCAAAGATTCTACACCAGATGCACTCATACACCCTCAAACCATGATAGAACCACCACCATGTTTCACTGTAGGTTTCAGGTTTTGTTTTCGAAACTCTGTATTCTTTCGCCTCCACACCATGGTTCGTCCATCGGAAGCAAAAGTGTTGAATTTGCTTTCATTCGTAAATATTACACGGTTCCAGAATTATTGTGGTGTATTTCGGTGTTCTTTGGCAAATGTTAACCTTTTCTTCCTATTGACTTCACTCACAAAATATTTTCTTCGGGATACCTGACCATGGAAGCCACGCTTTCTCAAGTAATTGCGAATCGTAGAATGTGAGACATGCACTTTAAGTTCATTATAAAGCTCACTTGCAAGCTCTGACACACTCAGACGCGGATGCTTTTTTATTTTTCGAACTATCAATGACTGACAAAACGTATTTAATTTCACTGGACGACCTGTTCTATGTGCATTTTTTAACGTTTTTCTCTGTCCCACTCTATCAATAATATTTTGAATAGTCCCTCTAGGCCTACCAACAATGCTTGTGATTTCAGAAAGTGACTTACACTGGTTTTGCAGACGAATTATAATTATTCATTCCTCTTCTGTAGTTTCACGACCTTTATGCCCCATACTGCCGCGCTTCCAAACTCCGCGATAATGTGGTGAACTTGAATGCACTCCACTGGAATGTAGAACAAACCTGAGTGCCTTTACAGGCCTGTCATTCGTTTCTGTACACGGAGAGTGAGGTATTCCTGGGAGAGTTGTGGTACTGTATGAATACTTTTTGCGCATTAATTTTCAGACTTTTATATTTTTGTCCCTGTAAACCAAGGTCAAAATAGCATTTGCTGTTTAAACTTCCCTCAAGTCTTCCTTTCCGGAACACCTTTTTCTAATTACCCAGTGAGTTGGATGTAATATCATGAAAGCGGGACAAAATCACATTTTTTTGCAAAAATATTGCCTGTATGAATACTTTTTACACTCACTGTACATTCTCTGATATTAAGGGTGAATCAGCCCTCAAGTTGGTGGGCGGCGATTCAGTCCGAACATGCCTATCAGTACATATGCAAGTGTTAAAAATTTGTGCATGACATGTATTCTACTGAAAGATGAAATAGTAAGTTTTGCCTGACGAAGTTCAACTAGCTAACAAGGGAAGTATCAATGAGCTCATATCGAAACCTATCGTAAAATTTCACTCAGAGGAAGGAAGTCCCACACAAAGACCACACACAAAATAGCAGCTGCGATTTTGAAGTGGAATTAACCAAAATGGCAGATTGAAAGGTCGCGTATCCATGTCGACAATTGCACAATACGTTTAGTACCACCCCTTGTAAACTGCCTGTTAATAATAAAAAGTTAATAACAACAATGTGGGTACATATTATACCTAAGGGGAAGTCGTACGGTAAGGTGAACCTTGACGGCAGCCATCTTGAAATTCGCCATATTGAATGCGGATCAAGTTTTGTAAATAGGAATAGGGCAATATGATACATGATTTGGGGCTAGAATTTAAGCAGAAAAACAATAGTAACAATAGTTTTAAGATACGTGCATTTGGTAAAAAGTTACAGGCATATTTATTGTGTATGTTTCCATGTGCACAACTCCCGAATGAAGCAGCTGTCCAAAAATAAGTTGTCGCTATTGAAATGTAACTCCTACTCGATAGTTCCTCAATACATTTCAATGAGGGACGAAAGAAACGCAGAATTAAAGCTCATCGATGGAATGAGAGAAACACAAATTCCGTTGACACCAGGCACAACGCATAAGCAGTTTGTTCTCATACTGCCCTTCACATTCGCGTGTAGTGGTCTGGAAACAATATTGCACTGGCACTATGAACGCAGGAGGCCGCTCTTGTGTGTACCCAGTTGCATATTAATATAAAATCATGTTCTTGAACCGCGGAGAGGAAAACTGGAAATGAATGCAAGACTGCAGTTTCAGTATATTGTCTCTGTGGTAAACTTAAAAATAAATATCGTCCTTCGAGATGAAAATTTCTGTCAATCGACGGTAAAGAGCCTTCCACTGTCGAAAAAAATAAAATAAAATAAAATAAAATAAAAAAACTTGTCCAATGGCTGGATTTTTGGACCAAATTTGCAGACTAATCTCCTACAAGTGTGTAGCTTTGCTCAACAACATTTGGGAAAAATTGGTAAAATATAGAGGGTGTTTTCTATACTTTTGTATTTTACAAATTGTTGGACAGCTGCTTCATTCAGGAGTTGTGCACATGGAAACATACACAATAAGTATGCTTGTAACTTTTTAAGAAATGCACGTATCTTAAAACTATTGATACCATTGTTTTTCTGCTTAAATTCTAACCCAAATCATGAATCATATTGCCCTATTCTATTTACAAAGCTTGACCTGCATTCAAGACGGCGGATTTCAAGATGGCTCCGTCAAGGTTCACCTTACCGTACGACTTCCCCTTAGGTATAGTATGTACCCACATTGTTGTTATTAACTTTTTATTATTAACAGGCAGTTTACAAGGGGTGGTACTAAACGTATTGTGCAATTGTCGACATGGATACGCGACATTTCAATCTGCCATTTTGGTTAATTACACTTCAAAAACGTAGCTGCGTTTTTGTGTGTGGTCTTTCTGTGGGACTTCCTTCCTCTGAGTGAAATTTTACGGTAGATTTCGATATGAGCTCATTGATGCTTCCCTTGTAAGTAATTTTGTGTCAGGTGTTATTTAAGTGTTTCCGTTTTATTACTTCAAATGTATATTGGATTTAAGAGTGGGAAGTTGAAAACTAGTTCCAAGAAGGTGGATGTTTCTAGTTTCTTATGTTGTTAAAATTACCTGTAGTTTCTAGTTTCTTATGTTGTTAAAATTACCTGTATTTTTTTAAAAAAAGGAAAACCGTTAATGGTTTTAGTATGGAAAGTTTGTCAAACTAAGCTGCAATTCTAATAAAACGTAACGATCTGTGATATTGGCAAGCAGTCAGGAGGTCCTGTGTCAAGCACTTTCTACAGTCAAGTACCCTTCTTGTTGAAGTTAAGTGGAAGAAAGTCTTTCTGAGCACCAGGCAGAGGTCTTCTTGAGTGAACTAGTGTGTGTGTGCCTGTTTCGAGAGGAAGGGGAGGGAAGAATTCGATCAGATTTGGGCCTGTCAAGCCCGCAAGATGGATTCTGTTCCACACAACCCTGTTAAGATTGCAAGTTGCCTGTGGAAGGGTAGAGAGTGGGATGAAGGAATAAAGTCGCTGGGGGAACTGATGGATCCTTTTAAGTAAGCTTCCCGGTACGTCGAAGTGCTTCAGCGACGAGTATCAAAGGAATAGAGAACTTGATGTATATTATTAAGAAAGGAAAACCCTTTGTGTGTATGTGTGTGTATGAGTGTATGCTGCTGGTTAAGAATTATTTACAGCGTTTCACCGTTTTACTTGCTTCTTCCACTTGTTCCGTAATTGCTTTCATCGCGCACACTTCTCGCAAATTTTCTTTCTCGTTGAAAATAGTTTTTCTTTTTTTGTTATCTTTTCGCTACAACAGGTGTTAATTCTCAGTAATGGGGATTTCAGCATGAAGATAGTTTAAATCTTCTTTGAAAGTAGACCGGCCATAAAAAGGAAGAAAGTAGACCGGGCGCAGGGAAAGAAGATTTCCTACGTTTGATGTATATTATGGAATCTTTTCTTTGATGACTTCGTAACAACTTTAAATTTTATGCTGTTGTTGTAAGAATACATGTAGTATAGACTTTTAAAAATCCACACTTCAATAATACTTCTGAGGAGAAATGTCCACTTTACAATTTGGATTCACTTCGACTTGTGGCACGCTTACATTCACTATCCTTAATGAGACTTCTGCTCGTTAATCAGAATCTTCTCTTCTAAAATTCCGACACAAGGTGCAGAAACTATGCCAAAGTTTAAGGCGTTAATGTTCTGATACTATAAAACCTAGCAAAATCGATTTAAAGAATGAATTAGAAACTAGTATAGGCTTTACATAAATACCGATGTTTCACAATCATATTGTAACTGAGAGCGGAATTGTAGAAGAGAAAATGGGCGCTTTCCGTTTCAAAGGACAATAACTTGTGTGAATAACTAATAAATGGGTCAAATATGATATGTTTCCGGCATCATTTGATTTGTGTGGTTTCAAAACAAAAATGTTACAGGAATAATTAACACTTATGACGAGAGTATATACACTTACTTATCGATAACTAACATTATCTTCAGCAGACACTAGAGTTAGTGTCTGATGAAGATAACGTTAAGTTGTCGAAACCGTTACACTATATTGGGTGTTTTTTTTTTTTTTTTAAGCTCACGGATTTCATTTGGGTGTAGAATTTCTAACTCAAGTCTGATTTTTATGCGGTTTGTGGCAAATGATCAAGCAAGGATGGGAGATTTATACGACTATGTTTACTGGTTTAAATTCATCCGGGGTAAAATCGACCATGCCTCAAGAAAAACAGCAACTATTCATCAGTGAACCTTACAATTGGAATGAGGTTTTGGATTTTTGAAGCGAAATTGCAGAATACAAATTAAGCATTAGTGAGAATACAAAGTAAGGTTAGTGGTAACACCCATAAATCACATGTTGAATAGCTCTAGCCGGTTTCTTGCGACAAACGACGGAGAGATTTCTTGGGCGACTTAAGGAGTCGATAACTGACATCTTCCACAACACCCATCTGCGGGGTCCGATGCTTCCCTGTTCCACTCAGAAGCGATCCTATTTCTTCCAGTTTATTCACTAGCGACCATATTATATTCCTGTCTGAGGCAGAACGTGAAGTAAATTTGGTTCTAAATCCCCATTTCGTAGCAACAACAGATTGCGACCTGCAAAAGCTTTTAACGATAAAGTCAAGTTGCTCCAAAGAGTACACTATTTTTACTGTGTTCTGATCATACTCAGACAGTAGCACAAAACTGTACAGCGCAATTCCCAATACAACGGTCTAGTTTCCTGTTTCTTATTGACATTGCCGATGTTGCCATCTAACGAAAAAAACTGAAATCTCCACACCGCAGCGCACCTCATTCCAATTTTAAGGTACACTGGCGAATATTTGTTGTTTTTCTTGAGGCATGGTCGATATTCCCCTGGATGAATTTGAACCAGTAAACATAGTCCCATAAATCTCTCATCTTTCCTTGATCATTTGCCCCAAATCGCATGAAAATCGGACTTAGGTAGAAATTCTAGACCCAAATGAAATCGGTGAGTTTAAAAAAAATAATCACCCTGTAGTTGTAATAAATAAGCGTATATACTCTGGTCAAAAGTGTTAATTGTTCCCTTAGTGAATTCCAGAGTCATGATGGATAGGGTTAAATGTGTTTCGTATTGGATTTCCGATGGTTATTCTTTGCTTTGACCTGGAAACATTATAACTAAAGAAAATATTTTATTTTTTCTCGAAATTTCGAAGGAAGAAACTTTAACGAATAAATAGATCGAACATAAGGAAGATCGTGAAAATAAATATAAACAATACACATACTTACCAATTTAATGAAAACTGATTTTAAAAAAAAATACCAGATTAATATGGCGCATTGGACCACCTTTCTTCTTGAGAGCAGCTCTGATCCGACTTGGAATGCAGAGGTCGTGATTGGTATCAGGTATAATATTACATCATTCCAAGTGCAATGCATCACTGAGTTCAGTGAGAGAGAGTGGAGGCGGAAATCAGAGCCAGATTAATGTGTCCGAAACGAACCACAGATATTCAGTCATGTTTAGATCTGGGAATTTCTCAGGCTAGAGGAGGTGGTAAACTTTATCCCGATGTTCCTCAAACCATGTTGCAACAGCTTCAACTATATGAATGGGCTTGTTAATTCTGGAATATGGCGGCATTGCCGGGAAATAGTATTGCCCTTCAGACGGGAGTCGAGATAAGAACTTCATTTTCAAATTCGAGACGAGATTAGAAATACCACAGTTCTTGTCTTGATTTTGAGATGAAACGAGAAATTTTTCTAGTCTTGTAAGCAATACTAGTTCACCCAAGTCGTAGGTTTCAAGCTGTTTAAGTGTTACAAGATTCACACTATAAAATTTTTAATTTAATAAAGTGATTGTACGAACACAATTAAGAGCATTTTATCAACGTTTAAACGCAAGTTAATACACAGTATACTCCAATAATTAATATGGTTTAAATGTTGTTATTTCACACCCTTCGTGGACGTTTTGTGGGACGGAAGTATTCTTGTAACTTCTATATAAAAGTAAGCTTAAATTCTGGTCAAAAAATTTTGATGTGAATTTACAAAATGAAATGAAAATAGCATTCCGAAAATCGAGACGAAACGAGCAAGTTTTCGACACAATTTACGATAGGAGATAATCTTATTTCTCATCTCCTCGACCATATCATGCACGTGGTCTCCAAAATTGCTGTCAAAATCATGATGTGATCGACGAGTGTCAGCAGGGTATCCACTGAAAACCAGCATATTACGGCCCACATTAGTACAGAGTCGACACATGTTTCATGGTTGGGCAGAGACACTGCGAATCATACTTTTCTTTGCCCATCCGTCACACACAAACACGACTCGTGGTTTGAAATAATGTGAACTATGACTCATCCAAACTGTATCACACATTTCCATTTACCTTTGGTCAATGTTGTATGTACGTAGCAGCATTGGCGCCATGTTAAAGTAATATGGTTCCTTATTAGCGGTTTTGCCCGTGCAACCCGACTCCGTATGTTCATATAATATAACTTGCGGCCAACTGTGATTGTCAACACAGGCTGTGAGATGCACCGTTTCAGCTCCTCCATAACTTGCACCGCAGTTGCACAAAGGTTCTGAATGAAAATCTACTTTAATTTTCCGCTCGACTTGTTATTGAGGATTTTCTTCCGAGCACTGTTTTCCCTCACCGTTGTGGTTTTGCCATATCATTTGCAGTCCATCATCACCGTGGACATTGTCCCTCACGACAGACCCAACGAACTTGCCACTCTGGTGATGCTCATACCACATAATCTACCACCAACAATTTATCCTTCTTGGAAATTAGAGAAGTTGCTGATTTTACACTATCACCATTTTCTCAGTTCACTGACACTCCCGTTCTACTGCCCCTCACATAGTACAAAGTTTGTCCTAATACCACTACCAACAGCCGGTCGCTGCGTACGTCGACTGAACGTTTCCAATTACATGTGTATCCATTAAATTAACTAGTTGAGTTGATTTTGATTTTAACGTCCCATTGAGCAGCGAGGCTATATGACACGTGGACCTACTGATTAACGTGGAATCCGAACCACATGAGCTCCCGCCGAGAATCGAACCCGGGTCTCCCACGCCAAGGCGTGTACGCTAACCGCTTAGTCACGAATGAGCTCTAAATTAATTAGTATGTGTCAATCGACCTATATGTTCTTTACCTAGCAGTCATATCATTTGGAGCTGAAAATGGTAGTACTAGTACTGAAAGTAACAATACTACTCGGTACTTAACTCATTGTAGGCCTACACAACATGCAATAGTGCGTTATTATAAAACATTACAGACGTATATTCTTTCTATAGGAATAGCGTGTCGCATGAAAAAAATCTTTGTCCATGTCTGAAGAAGAAAAGAAGTTTTAGTGGGACTTTGTGTATGTTTGAAAAGGAAATGGGAGCATGAACATACTTAACGAGTATTGTAAAGAAGACTAGAAATTTCTAGTCTTATCTTGAAAACAAAAGACGAAATGCCTCTCTGAATTCGAGACAATAAGTTCCACCTATCTCATGAGCAACACTGGTTCACAAAGTTTTATAGCTCAAACACTGTTCTAGTGTTACATGATTCATAATATAAAACTATAAATACACTGAGAAAAATCCGTTGACAGCGGTATATTGTACAAATATACGGAATCCTCTTGCTTACTACAGAAATCAGTACGGAGCATACGCTATCCGTATGCTACATAGGCACTGCCCTTAGATGTTACATCATGCCATTGCAGGATGTCTGACATCTAACAGTTTTCCACATATCACATGCATATATTTATGTTCATTCCTCAGTTATATCTTATATACATTCATTTGTATGTGACTATTGTTTCATACGGAAAGTACGTATAGATGGAATACTTATATAGAAAATATTATAAAACATGCGTTTTCACTTATACGTCTGCTGTACGTTAAGTCCAAAAACTACAGGAATTACGCATGTAACCTATCTTTTTAAGTACGACACCTACAATTTTTTTCCCTCAGTGTAGTGTAGAGCATTTATGAACGTTTAAAGATACACAAGTCATTACTGGTTTGAATGTTGTTATATCACGCTCTTTGTAGACCTCTTATGACGCGGAAGGATTCTGATAACTTCTAGGTGAAATTAAGAAAAAAATCAGGGCATAAATTTTATACATAAATTTGCAAAACGAAACATGAAAATTTTCGAGACGAAAAGCGAAATTCTTTTCTATAATCAAGACTTAACAAAATTTACGTGACGAGGAGAAAACTTTATTTCTCGTCTAGTCTCTGGGGTAACACTATATTTAGCATATGAATTTTCCTTCTGACACGACAAGTGAATCCTGGCATCATTTACAGAAGAAAGAATATGCTTTGCGAATATTAATATTGATATCAAAAATGGTAGATATTTTTATTACTTCCGGTTACAATAGAGAAGTAACATAAGAGGGCAAGCGTATTTTTGTGAAACTGAATCCATATTTAAAAAAAAAAAAACAGTTTTTCGCCATCTATTACCGTTTTTCACTATGGCCATCAGTATTAAAACAGGAAGTCGTATATTTTCAATACTTCCATTTGGACAGAGGGATTTAAGGTGGAGGTGAAACTTATTCTTGGAACCCTAAAACCATATGAAGGAGTCATTTCTTGCTGCTGCGTACAATTTTACTCTAAGAAACCTAATATTTATACCGGAAGTGGCAGTATATTTCTGCTTCTAGCAGAAAGATTAGAGTGGAGGTGGAATATATTTTTGGGACGCTTAATTGATTGAAGGAAAACTGTTTTCGCTATCTATGACCGTTTTTGTTCCATCATGATCAACGTTAATATCGGAAATTGTTTATTTCTGTCACTTCCGATTTGAATAGAGAGGTCAATCCATATGAAATGGTCCAGAGGTGGTTGCTCGACCATCTCCGAAAATTATAAAACTTTGAGCGTGACGAACCTTGTGTATGAGAAGGTCAATAACATCATTCACGTTGTCATATGTACAAGTGTTCCTGAATGGCGGCCATCTTTGTTGTCGGTGGAGTGCCAATCATTTTTTTGCATTTGCAAACGTTTACGAAAACTACAGTTGCTCAGGACGTACGTATCATACGAACTCCAAATAAAAACGAATGTTTAGATGAGAGACTGAGGTACACGAAGAACTTATACTTTTGCTTCTAAATAAATATACAGGGTTGCAAACCAATACATGAAATCACTAGAAAAAGTACAGAAAATTACACTTTTGAAGGGGCTGTAATTTGGAATGGCATAAAGTAGGGGGGGTCATAAGTTTTGTTCTGAATACTATTCCATGTAAAGAGCCTACAGAAAGATCCACAGCTATGGTACTACTGGCACCATAGATTTATAGTGGTCTGAAAGTTGAAGTTTGTGATTTTGATGCCATGTTTAGGGCGTAATATCTCAGGAGGGCATGGGACTAAAAATGGCTGTTTAGGCCACAGAGAAATTCTATATGTGAATAAACTATTGCAAAAAAATCATGACTAATATTACATGGAGAAAAAAGTGAGGACATGGTAAAAACGCGAAGAAAGCACGCGCGTTACGATGGTCGTAGGCCGGAAAAATTTAAATTTTTTGATATGTTTCATGCTAGATCTCAAAAACTACGCATGGTTCAGCAATTAGGCCCACTTTTCTTTGTGCTCACTTTTGTAAAAGCTTGCGAGTGGCGTTTGTTCCATCTTTCTAGCTCCATGATCATTGCCACGTCTTTAGAGTGGACAATTTATCTTGACCATCCGCTATAACGGACAAACCAAAAGAGACAGGGAAGCGAAACTTTGCACGAAGCAACTATAAGGAGAGGAACGTCTTTGTATGTATAAAACAGAAAGACTTAACATACAGTGTTGCCAACCCAATAAAAGTTATTCTTTTTTATATGGCACTACGTCAGATTATTACATATTTCAAATCAACGTGTCAAACGTAAACTTAGAAGTTTCCGAACTTTGGATGCTTGTGATACTATAACATCCTTAGTTTGTAACACTGAATAATACCAGTAGTATTTTAACGCAAATACAGCACAACGGTGATGCACAGGATAATGCACATCGAAATCACTTTAGTGTTGGATACCATGGTGATGGTATGACTTTCTTCAAATGAATAGGAACAAAGTTACCAGGGCTTGAAAACTTTAATATTTTTTGAAAGCATTTATTTCGAAAAAAATACTGAGATAAGTGTCATATCTACTTACTTGTATGGTATTTAATGGTTGTGTGAATTATTTTACTGTTTACAGCACTTCGATATTTCAAACCGTTCCGGAGATATGATAAACATTGGTGAAGTTTGCAACACTGCTTAAATCGTATAATTGCTAGAACTTGTTGTAATTACAGGACATGATGTGCCCTAAAACCTATTGCTCTAATGCTATAGAAGAGAAGGGAAACAACAATTATTTTAAATATTTTCCACAAATACGCCATTTGCAGCAAGATAGAATAGATAGGTGTAACGCTACCTTGTGAACACATTAACTTCCGTAATTGGGATTGGATTTCATTCATACTTTGCTGATACATTAAGTGCATTAATACTGCGGTCCAGTTCAACGATGAGTGTCGTGGATACAAGGCGAAGCTAACCTCCTTACTATATAGACGTGACAATGATCATAGAGCTAGAAAGATGGAACAAACGCCACTCGCAACCTTTTGCACAATTGAACTTAAACAAAAGCGGTCCTAATTGCTGAACCATGCGTAGTTTTTGAGGTCTAGCATGAAACATATCAAAAAATTTAAATTTTTTCGGCCTACGACCATCGTCACGCGCGTGCTTTCTTCGCGTTTTTACCATGTTCTCACCAGGGTTGAAAAAAAACATGTTTTTTTTAAAAAAATCATAAAAAACGTTTTTTATGTTTAAAACATGTTTTTTTTGTTTAAAACGTTTTTAACGTTTAAAACAAAGTACTTTGTTTTAAACAAGAAAAAAACATGTTTAAAACGTTTATTTTGTTTAAAACAATAATCTACATAAGCATATATATTACATTTTTACACTCTTAGGTACTGCTTGCCATCTATATTCAACCGCTATATCAAATTTCGGGAACTTCCCTAATCTCGATCCGCCCAAATGTTCAATTCCGGAGAAAAAATCGGGATTTTCCCGATCTCCGTTCACAGAATATGTAGTTTAGTTTCTTTGTGTTACGTTCTACTGGTCGTCTGCATTCTTCATCTTTAAACTCCCATTGACTCAACTGCTGTGTCAGGGCTTTAAACCTCAATGGCTCAGTCTTAAACCTCAAATTAAGGCTGGAAGATGGTTTTGGTACTAATTTATTCCTCAAAGATGCAACTTTCCTGGTGTGCATTTTATGTATGTGGGAGGAGGGTAAATATCGTGTTTTTTTTTTTTTTTGTTTTCAACAGTTTTTTGGGGGCCGTTCCCCCTCTTGGGGGATAGATTCATAAAAATTGTTACATGAAGCAATGAAGTAGGTTACTACATGGTAATATCGTGTTTTTGTACCAGGGTTGGCTGGTTTAAACCAAAAAACGAAAAATGTTCCTAAAAGTGTAAGTGTTTGTAAAATCTTGATGAACACACGTTTGTGGGTTATCACGTTTCACTCCCGTATATTATTCGTATTATATTCAGACCTAAATTCCCCATTCATTACTCAAAAAGATTATACTGCATAAGCAACTTATATATATGTTGTTATATAAATGTTTGTTTTGTGATTTTTTTTTGTAGTTGTTATTATTGTTTTTATTTAATTGCAATCAAAGAAAAATTCTAAATATTGTTTCGTTTTAATGTTTACTATTGATAAAATACATCGAAATGCCGTACTTTTTGTGTGGGGGGAGGGGGGTCAGACCCCACGAGAGACATTTAGTGAAATGAGAAGTCTCTTTGATATTTATTTATGTATAAATGAGTCTGAGCCAAAGTGGACTCAAATAATTCGTATCTTTATTCACTTTTCTTACTAATATGCAAATTAAGTCGTTGTATTTCTTTAATTTGGACCAATAAAAGTTGCTGTTTACTAACTCGAACTAAATTAGTTCTTCTGTACTCCGTAGTACTTTGAAATTGTCCATATGTAATTCTGTATAATGCTTTCACTTGTGCAACTGTTTATCTTTTTGTCCTTCTGAAATGACTCTTGACAGTTATATTAAGAAGCATTTAAAGATCAGTACAACGTATTTTTATCAGGATTCCTTCGTGAGTGAGTCGGCAGACGTATCGCATTTGTGGCCAATTAGTCCTGGTTCCGAGTTCAAATGGAGGACAATTTCTCTCGGATGTAACTCGA
Organism: Thermobia domestica; assembly: GCF_964235325.1. NCBI lineage: Eukaryota > Metazoa > Arthropoda > Insecta > Zygentoma > Lepismatidae > Thermobia > Thermobia domestica. The sequence goes on along the minus strand of NC_137467.1, from coordinate 139,851,460 downwards.
GAAACGATTTTTATTCCGCTTTAAGCTTATGTGATATAAAACGATAATCATGCCTGTTGTTCTATATGGTTGTGAAACATGGTCGCTTACTCTGAGGGAAGAACATAGACTGAAAGTATTTGAGAACAGGATCCTGAGAAGAATATTTGGACCCAAGAGGAACGAGAATGGGGAATGGCGGAAGCTTCATAACGAGGAACTACATAGCTTATACGGTTTACCCAACATTGTTAGGGTCGTCAAGTCTAGGAGGCTTAGGTGGGCAGGTCATGTAGCTAGAATGGAAGAAAGTAGAAACGCTTTCAAAGTCTTGACTGGTAGACCCATAGGAAAACGACCATTAGGAAGACCTAGGCGCAGATGGGAGGACAATATTAAGATGGATCTTGCAGAGATAGGAATACAAAGTAGAAACTGGATGCAATTAGCTAAGGATAGAAGTCAGTGGAGAGCTTTTGTGAACGCGGCACTGAACCTCCGGGTTCCATAGGCCATAGAGTTAGTTAGTTAGTTAGTTAGTTTAAGCTTATGTGATCCCTTCCAGCATAACCCGGTAGTTGCATAATAACATCAAGGCGAAACAAACTTATTTCTGTCCATATATGATATGAATATATAGAGCAAATTATTTAAACCAAAAGAACCTGGTTTAAACCAAAAAAACGTTTTTTTTTTTCAATAAAAACCATGGTTTTTGCCAACCCTGATTTGTACTTCTTGCTTATTATGGGGAGCAGGGAGGGGACAAAGTTAGCCAATTTTTGGAGTTTCAGTTTTTTGACGTAAATTACATTTATTTTTACAACAAACATCAATAGCTCAGTCCTTAATTAAGCTAGAAAGGTGATTTGGTACCAAAGTATTTTTGAGAGATAAAGCTTTCCGTCACTTGCATTTTATGTATATACGGGGTACGTATGTACGGCCGAGAGAGGGAGGATGAATTTTTTTTTCATCAATTTTTTTTCATCAGGTTTTGGCGGGTATTCTTCCCCTCTGTGTGGTACATCCATAAAAATTGGTATGTGAAGCAATGAAGTAGTCCCCTACATGATAGTAACCTGTATGTGTACTTGTTGTTTATAGAGGAAGAGGGGATCAAATTTGGTTAATTTACATTTATTTTCGGGACGGTCCCGTATAACACAAGATATATTTCACTGAAGTGGTCTAGAAGCATAATTCTTGTTCGTATACATGATGTGTGCAGCAAAAATGATTTGCATATGGACGTGGTACTATAGTGGGGGAGGGGAGAGAATGTCTAATTCAATGAATGTTTTTCTGCGCATATTTTTTTAAAAAATATTTCCTACATAAAACGAATTCATTACGCAATGGCAGCAATGGCTACCATTTCTTATATTATTGTCACAAGTATATGGCCTACACATTAGCATCATTTTGTCAGCGCAGGTAACTGCAAGGGTTGCCAGGGCCCCGCAAAGTCAATATTTTCATATTTTTAATGATTTTTTATGTCTGTTCTTTTTCTACGAATACGGTGGGAATTTGACGCATATTATCTCGTTGGAAGTTGTGGTCTATAAGCTTTTCAATGTGTATATCTCATGAAATGTTCAAATACTTCACTTGAACTTCTGTTGGTTTAGTTATAAGCACACTGATGTGCAGAATTTCGTTCAGTAATTGCTGTTATAATAAGAATATAACTCTGCTTGTAATTTACTCCATGCACAAACCCTGCGGAGGATGGGTTGTTTGTTAGAAAATTAAATTAGCTTCTTCAATCTGATATTTTAGTAGTTTTAAACATGTCCAACCAGCATCGAAAAAAAACACGTTTAAAACAATTTGTTTAAAACGTTTAAAACAAACTGAATAAAACAACAGCCCTCGTTTTAAACATGTTTTAAACACTTGTTTTAAACATTTTGTTTTAAACATATCAACCCTGGTTCTCACTTATTTTCCATGTAATATCAGTCATGATATATATATATATATATATATATATATATATATATATATATATATATATATATATATATATATATATATATATATATATATTGCAATAGTTTATACACATACAGGATTTCTTTGTGGCCTAAGCAGCAATTTTTAACACATTGTCCTCCTGAGATATTACGCCCTAAACGTGGCATCAAAATCACAAACTTCAAATTTCGGACCCCCATAAACCTATGGTGCCAGTAGTATCACAGCTGTGGATCTTTCTGCAGACTCTTTACATGAAATAGTATTCAGAACAAAACTTGACCCACCCACTTTTTGCCATTCCAAATTACAGCCCCTTTAAATGTGTAATTTTCTGTACTTTTTCTAGTGATTTGATGTATTGGTTTGCAACCCTGTATATTTATTTAGAAGCAAAATTATATGTTCTCCGTGTACCTCAGTCTCTCCTCTAAACATTCATTTTTATTTGGAGTTCGTCTGATACGTACGTCCTGAGCAACTGTAGTTTTCGTAAACGCTTGCAAATGCAAAAAATGGCACTCCACCGACAACAAAGATGGCCGCCATTCAGGAACACTTGTACATATGACAACGTGAATGATGTTATTGACCTTCTCATACACACGGTTCGTCACACTCAAAGTTTTATAATTTTCAAAGATGGTCGAGCAACCACCTCTGGACCACTTCATATGGATCGGTAAAATGCAAATGTGGAAGGAAACAGGAGAACCTCGATGAAACCTGCGGACATGATGTGCCCTAAAAACTCACATAGTCTGAGATCAAACCAGGGGGCAGAGGTGAAGCTCTATTATTGAGCCAACGTTATGAATGACACGAGTGGTATCATAATTCTTATTACAGGAAATATGGTCGAACGATGTGTTCCACTGTGTATGATGCCTTCAAATGGTCTGTATTCTTTAGCTTCCTGGATGATTACAGTGTTCCCAAACTCAATGGAACTGTTTGTTGCAATTGATTTATATCATTAAATGATAAATTGACATAATCATCTAATTGGTGTAGGTATTTTGTATTGATAATATTGAAATTTGTAGGTTGTTGAGTATTTCTTCAGCTATTATGGAACTAAAATTTTCATGATGTTGTCTTATGGGGGTTCTAAAACAAACTATTGGGTAAAAACAAACCTAATTATTAAATATTACAACTTTCCTTTTTCAAATGTAAATAATATTCTTTTGCAGTAACTTAGGACAGAAAAAAATAATACCTACCAGCAGTAGTTTCTGTTTGTTGTTTCCCTTACCGTTAATAGCAGGAGGGTAGATTTTACCCAAGTCACAGGGACTGTACGAAGATTTCTTTGTTTGGAGAACAAAACAAGAAAGTCGGGTTTTGCTGCATCTTCTGCAGCCTCTCCCATCATAGTTTTCTCAACTTCTCCCTTTTTCTCTTATGTTTGGTGAGAGCGCAGCATGTATCATGAAAATTAGGACCCATTTCTATTCATGTTACCTGTGTCTACAGTTTGTTTTCACAGCGGCCCTCTCTCCAATGCTTTTGGAAGGAGAGACCCAGCCTCACACCCGCCTTGGCACCACGACGAAGTTTCCTTGTTATGTTTACATTAACAAGGAATCCGCTTCCAAGTGGAAAAGAGAAGCCGGCGTCAAATTGAGTTCTGCTTGGAAGCAGGGAAGGGACGGATCCGTTACTGTAGCCTACCTTCCGTCAGTTCGCTGAATGTGTAGCAATAACAGTAACAAAAATCCATTCTTTAATAAACCTTTTTATATTTTTTGTGTGTGCTGAGTGTAAGACTTACTTAAAGTCTAATCCCATATCATACTTTGTAATCCTTTGTAACTTCGTGATAACAAACCCTCCTCAATGTTGGCTCGAAAAATGTCATGTCATGAAAACGTCCGGAGGCACTGCGTTCTTCTCCATAAGAAAACTGTGGATCTTTAATCATAGGCAAACACAGTGGTTTTTTTCTTAATACAATTTCTCTAGCCGTTAATGCATTTTCAATTTAAGTTATTTTAAAGACTGGAACAACAACATATGCCATGTATTTAAAAGATTATATGATCAATAGTTTGTATTAACTGTTAATTTCTTCCACTTGTTTCGACTTTGATGCTTGCTTTTGCAGCTACTAAAATTCCGCTTAAATGGGATAAAACAGGTCGTAGTTTTCGTATCTTCAGGAAAATGACATCCCGAACGTACTATTTCATCTAAATTACACTTTGGCCATAATTTCATTATTCTCCAGCGGGTGTGCAAGAGACTTCTCTGAGATGAAACAAATTGTGACTTCATCATGATCATCTCTGCTTGTACAGACAAATTTTGCATTGACGTTCATCAGGATAGCAGCACCATCTCCGTCAGTTTAACCCCAATAAATATGTACACTCATAGTTGTTCCGACGTCGTCATTCTGCAGTTGATACCAAAAGCAAGAAGCGATCTAGAAGTAACAAGGATATGTTGGCCGACATGTTAACAGTAGGGAAGTTTCTGTAATATTACATATTCATGGTATGTATGGGTGCTTTTTTTTAAAAAAAAGAAAAAAAGAAACAAAGTATTAGGAAGATTATGAACAAACAATACTGAAGCATTGTTAAGTATGTTCTGTATTTGCATTAGTAAAACTATAGGAAGCTATACAAGGGGAATCCGGAAAGTAAGGTTACAACGGCTAGTATTCATTCAAAAAAAAAAAAAATTCTATTTGACAAAATGTTTACTAGAACGTATTTAGTGATACAGGGGTTGTTATTCGACGTAATTGCCACCATTGTTCAAGCAATTATTAACTTGTGATTCTAACTTCTTTATCGCACATTCATAGAATTCTAGCGTCTATTGCTGGATCTACATTTCAGCTTCGTTCTTGATCTTTTTAGTTGTCGTGAAATTGCTGTCCAGCAATGTGGTTTCATAAGCGGGAACAAGCACTTCGTGAATATCCACTGAGCGCTTACCTTGTGCGTGGAGAAAACGTATGTCGGAGCACAATTCAGATTTGGCGCGATACTGACTCAGCGGAAAGAGAAACAGTCACGAGTAGGAAGCGGAAAAGAGTGAATACCTAGTTTAGCCAACTTAACGCACAAAAGTATTACTTGTTCGCCTACAGGGGTTGTAGTCTTACTTTGCGGATATGCTACGTAGAATAGAAAGACAGGAGCACAAACATATCGAGAATCTGAGGAGAAAACGCACACTCTTTTCAGATACACACTTGACTATTATTATTTTTTTTATAGCTAGACTTTAAAAAGTCTAATCGAGAGGTACTCTTTTGTCTCAATAGTTTATTTGGAGGAGATGAAATGGAAATATTATGTATCGCCTTTTTATGACAAAACTACTGTACTTTTTAAAATGAATTTTTGAATTCAGAAGTTATGTTTTTATTGTTGAAGTATATGCTCAGCGTACTTGAGGACATACATTTATGATGTATTTAAGTTGTTTGATAATAATAGGTTGTAAATAGTGCTGACTGATTAGTGAAGTAATTTTGCTTTAGTTTTTATGTGAATTAAAGATATACCATAAATTCACATCTAATTTAAATACCCAACTTTTAGATTCAATATTTATCGTTTCAATTTGATAATGAACTATGCATAAGTTGACATGATTAATGATGAAAGTGTCCATTGCACTGCAAACTGACTGAATTCTCATTGTTGCCGCTTATTACAGAGCACGTACATTTTAATATGCATAGGAATTGTACCAATATTGTAGGAGACACCCATCATTGCACTTTTGTTCTATTATTTACAATTCTTTTTTAATTTATTTCGCCTTATTTAATTTTTCTGTACATTCTTATTTTGAAGCTTCGTCTTTAATCTTCAGTGTAGTTTTTCTTTCTTCAATTTTCAGTTAGAATTTTATTTCTTGTAGTTGAATCGAGTGAAGTGGGTTGAACGAAATTAATATTGGATAAAATTTAATTAGAACATGACGCATTGGTGGAGGTCATTAGATTCATTCGTTTCCATCTACTTTCGTATGGGAGGATGGCAAAACACGATATGTACATTTGTACAGGGAGGCAAATTGTAGCCTTACGAATTGAATTTAGAATACTTCCAATGTACTAGTGACCCTATATACTGCTAAATAGGGGCTTTTAATTAAAGCCATTATCAACGTTTTCCAACATATAGCTCTCAGTGTGACCAACTACCAGAGCGAAAAGTAGAAAATGGTAAAAAAAAATGACAGCATGTTTTGCAATTCTCGTATTGATTTAATACATAAGGTTGAAATGAGTTTGTCTGTACAAATATACATACCATGTTTTGCCATCCTCTGTCTGATTTTCTTTTCCTTACACAATTAGCTCATACTACTAGCCTCATTTCAGATTTGCTTGGGGAAGGACAAGGATCTATGCCAATATAAGTAGAGCGCTAATGTATCAGATGTATCAATAAATGTATATACACTTTCAATTGTCATAGAAAATTTATTTTCCAATCTACAAGGTTAAATTTCTGGGAAAAGTAAGGTTACAGTCCATTTTTTTTTTTTTTAAATAAGTTTATTTCTTAGGTCAAACTAAATGTTCGTAATGGAGGTTAAATGTTCAAAATGGGGTCCTTCAGCTTCGATATATTTCTGAGTACGAGTCATGTTTGCTTTCGTACTTCGCATGCAAGTGTCCAATGGGATTTATGTGCATACCATTTGAATCTCATCCCAAAGTGTCTTTTACTCTGCCCCATAAGAAGAAATCGAACGGCGTAAGATCTGGAGAGCGTGTGGGTAAAATCGATTGGGCCCTTGCCTTCTATCCACCTTTTGATCTAGCTATTCTTGTACATTCCTGTGATAGTGCGGCGGGGCGTCATGTTGGTAATAATATTTGTTATTACCGTATAATGCGCGAATGACAGGGAAAATTAAATCAGTACGTATAGTTAGGTACTTTTCTCCAGTTACAACACCGCAAAACGGTGAGGACCAATATGTCCCCTCTGAGATAAACCACGCCACATATTTAGACCAGGCAGATTCGAAGCTTTTTCAGTAATAATGTGGATATTATCTTAGGCCAATACGCACAATTATCTTATTGACAGTTCAATTAAATTTAGTTTTGCTTCATCCGACTAAACAATGCTACCCATAAGTTCCGGTTCACCTGTACCCATCTCCTGGACCCATTCACAAAATTGTATCCTACGATCTGGGTCGTCGTCACATATCCGTTCCACCAGCCTTCGAATGTAAACACGCAACTTACCGTTCTTCAGTATCCGTAGCACACTGTTATCATTTATACCGCTCTCACATGATTCATGTGTTGAAGATTTTTGTGCTGATCGCTCAAAAAGTTCCAGCACGGCAGATGAAGATGCAGCATTTGCTGTCGTGCGAGGTCGCCCTGATCGGCCTTTCTGCAAATCACACACTGTTCCATGAAACTCGAATTTATCTCGTAGACATGTAATTGTTACCCTTGAAGTTGGATCAGTCCCATACTCACTGTCTCCACTGTCTCTGAACCGCAGCAACATTTTCAAACTTTCAGTAACACTTAATAACCTGGTTCTGCAATTCAAAGTTCAAACGTCCAGCCGCCACGTTGATTGTACTTCCTTGCCACTAACTAGATTGCGCAGCTAGACCGAGGAGTTTGTTGTCAACACTTATGGAAACATAACTACTTTCTCCCAGAAATTTAATCTTTAGGTCGGAAAATAAATTTTCTATGACAGTTCAAAGTGTGTATTTATCTTTTATGACGTACCTGTATGTATGTATGTATGTATGTATGTATAGCGCACATATAAGTTTCTAAGTGAAGTCTTGACCCGACTACGGTAGGTCCCATACATTTGGAGCTATGGACATTTAAAGTTCATTTTTTCATGTTTTTGGCAGCCAATAACTCCCAAAGCAAGCACTTGTGCACCCAGATTTTTGTATACTTTTTGTCTTATCTTGGTGTCAGGAATCACCTCCCAAACGCTGTCGGTGTTTGTTTGAAACACTCAGTATATATACACTCTCTTTTAAGGGTCATATTCCCGCATCGAACTCGAAGATTATAATGATTTAATGCAGCGTTTCTCAACCTTTATTCCTTTGGAGCACACGAAAGTATGTTGCAAACTTTCGCGACACTCCTGATGTGATTTTTCTCCTAGATGCAAAAAGGCAAACATAAAAATACATACAATACATTTCTTAAAATTATGGAACAACTATGAGACACGAATATCAAAGTTAATTACGTAAAACTCTTGAAGAGAAACATAATTATTAATATAAAAGAAACTTACGACTCTTAAGCAGGAATATGAGAAAGAAATATTACCATCAGAAATATAAAAAGAAATCAAACTTAAAACTAGTGAGATATTAGTCTCTGGCGATTTTTGTAAAGCATGTCTATGCGTAGACGAATGCTTGACAGACAAGACTCTCACGTCCAGTCTTTCTTTCCATAGAAAAGTGAACAACGTTAAAAACAAACTTTCCAGCTTTAAACTTGGAATACAAGTGTGAAATCAGTCGATTGACGATAATTTGTTATTTTCTTCTAAAGATAATTTCTTTGTGGAAGATCTTAGAAGACATTAAAAATCTCTTGGCACACCGTACAGGTATTTGCGAAACACCAATGTGTCGCGATACGGCCGGTTGAGAATAGGGATGACCGGAATGGGTTCCTGGTGGGACTAGTTTCTGGCTCTGAACGGATCCGGTTCTGGAACCGGATTTTCGGATCCAGGTCCGAAACCGGGTTTTCGGGATCCAGGTCTGAAACCGGTTCTAAAAACCGGATCTCCAAGACCGGTTTTTCGCGGAACCGGAACTTTGTGGAAATCCCTACGCTAAACCCGAGCTGCTGGCAGGCTAGATGAAATGGTGGAAACGACAGGCATGCGTCCAGGCGGCGGGCGCTTGTCTCATTTGGCTAAACAAACCGGGTAACTGGCAAACTCATTTGGCAAAATACCCACTGGTGGAGCAGTTTCCTTTGAGGGGCACAAGCAGGCTGGGCGGGGAGGGCACAAGCGCGTGGTCCTCTTTTTAGTGTTTTGAAGGTGAATTTTGTGCCTCCTTTATTGGTCTTTGGGAGACTTGGATCCAGGTCTGGAACCATTCTTAAGATCCGGTTCTGGAACCGGGTTTTTGGATTCATGTCCGGAACAGTTTCGTAAGATCCGGTTCTGGAACCGGGTTTTCGGATCCAGGTCTGAAACCAGTTCTCCAAGAACCGGTTCCTTCGGCCGGAACCGAAACTTTGTATCCATTCCTACTTGAGGAACGCTGCTTTAGTATAATGAACTATTTCAATTTGCTAAAGAATATTTTGTTTGTTTGATTTAATTCTACTAATATGAATATAGACCCTTTCAAAGCGGGCAGAATTTTTAGCAAGACCTGCACATTTTCCGTGTATTTTTGGTAGTAGTTATATATATACACGGCAGCTAATTGGTGACACTTTCCCTTATCAACAGGCGGATCAAAGTACTGTACATTCATTTGTTCTGGGACAACAACAGGCTCTGTACCTGGTATATACGTAGTATACACGTTTTAAAGCTCTATTCTTCACTCATAAATTAATCTTTTGACATAAAGCACAAAAACGAGACAGTAAGAACTTAAACGGATTCGCTCAGCTACGAGAAGAAGATAATAATTTTTCGAATTAGAAAACGATTTTGCCTATCTTCGTCACCACTTTGGAGACTTAAGATCCAAATTCCTTTAAGATGCAAAAACGATCTGAGAATTACTTATCTCTTTTCTGATGTATATTCCGCGCTCGTGCCTTTAAGTAACTTATGTAGCCCGCGAACAGCGAAAAATCCTTGCTGACGTCATAAGCGCTGTTTCGAAAGAACCCAAGCTTCTCTTTCAGAATATTAAAACGCACATAAATTATCGATCCCTCTTAGAAACTTCTTGGCGATAACGTGTGCATCTCCGTCCTCGTCTCTTGTTTCTAAACAAGAGAGCCTCATTATAGAAAACACTGGCTTAACATTTTCCTTTGCTCTTAAAATATAACTTATCGCTTGCTCAACTTTCTTCAGGTAACGCCTGTATTGCGGTAGATGTGTAAATTGCTTTTCTTCCTCTAATTTGTTGCTACATATTTAAGTATAAGTCTTCAATTTCAAGAAGACTTCAAAGAAATGTTGGTACGGTTCGCGCATATTTAATGTTAATGTTACTTTTTAGACTTTATAGAACCTGCATTGCATTTATTATCAATTCATGATGATGGTATTGGATATATAGAAGACGAGTTTTACGTCTTTCTCTTTCTTTCTTTAACTTGTGATTGGAAAAGACAAATATTACGTAGTATTGTTTAATGTAGTTGAGTATATAGTTAAGATGCATCCATTTTACGTTAATAAAACAAGGAAAGAAATTTAGAGAAGTCACTTAGGGCTTATAAGGCCTATTTGAAGTTACGATTCTAATATTCGCCTTCTGGAGCTGAAAAAAAAATCTGTAAGATAGGGATGGCTAAAATTTTCCGAATTTCGGAAAAATCTCAGAATTTAGAAAATTCCGAAATCTGGATATTTTCGGAATTTTGTAAATTCTGGAATTTTACCGATTTTACTTTCCGGATTCCGGAAAGTAAAAATCCGGGAATTGGCCATCACATTTGTAGAATATGTCAGGATTAAACAGCTGTAAATTCAAATTCAAGGCTCTTTGATTATGAAGCGAGAATCCTAAATGTATCTATGTCGCTTTATGTTTTGTTTACAAATAAGAAAAAGTGATGTGTGGAAAGGTGTGGGCATCCACAAGGTAGATTCTTTTACTGCAATGGACCCGCGGTGGCTCAGTGGTAGAGCACTCACCTCTGGTGCATGGGGTCCCTGGTTCGATCCCAGCTTGCGCCAAGTGAACCTTATGATGGACAAACACCGTGTGCGTGGGTTTCCTTGGGGATCTCCCGTTTCTTCCCACTTTCTTCATTCCACTATTTCATTCATTTCTCATCATCAGCGTCTTCTTTAGCCTAGCCGGCATAAGCGTGGGACGTAAAACTCAAAAATTTCATTTCATTTCAGTTTCTTTTACTGCAAGTATTTTCCAGTAGCTGAGAGTAAAATCTTAACGGTTTGAAGTCCAAAATCCCATTTTAGTTAAAATTTCAGAATTATTTGACAATGATCATAAATAAAATAACAAATGGGTGAATCATTTTGCTATTCAATATGGTACTTCTAGTAGTCTTAACTGTAATCAAGCTGTCTGGAACCATTTAATCTTACCTCTCACGTAACCTCAACTCTCATGGGGATGGCCATCAATCAACATAGAAATCCCAATACTCTAGACATCAAACGGTAGCTTAACTTTCGAAAAGTTTCTCTGATTCTTCCTATCCCGGATGAGAAGCAGAAGGCTGGGAACCAGTACTATACACTTCTTGGTCCTTTCTTTTTTTTAAAAAAACACAAAATGAGTTTTTGAAACTTCAATATAGCATTATAAATCTAGCGTCTAGTTTATGATATTGCGCTATTGTAAGACTTCATGAAGAATATAGTGTATACTGTTCATGTATTATTCATTACGTTATTTGATAACTTCTACGAGTGATATACGAATTGCAATAAATTATTTTCTTTGGCTAGTACGCAAAACACATGTAAATTTATGATTTTATGTGTGTGTATGTGTGTGTGTTTGTGTTATCTAAATGACCTTTCAGAAACGCAAAAGCATTATTTCAGTTTTAGTGACTCTAACAAGGTTCTTTTCTTTCTTCATATCTTGTCATCTGGTGCTATAATCTAACGTTTCTGTATTCGATATAGTATATATACTAGCAGAATACCCGTTCTTTGCGCGGGGAGAATATGTTTTGTTTTGGACATAAGGGGTGAATTTGGATTTAAACGGCATCGAAAGTGTCACTGTTGGTCTCAGCGACCCCGAAAACTGTGTATTCGATACTAATACCGGTCATTTTCAATTATTTTTATGTACATATTAGGGTATTCCTTATACAGGGGTGTAGCCAGCAGGTTTAGGTAGGAGGGGCACGTCGTGTTTGGAGGCGAGCTACAATGTGCAAAACAAAATAAAATTGTTTGCATCTAATGTTTTTGAGGCCTGGAAAACCGGAAAATTTTGGTCTCCTTCCGGAAAACTAAAAACACTGTTTTTAGCTTATTACTATTATTATTATTATTATTATTATTATTATTATTTTGTTTTTCTCCATAAACTATATTCCAGGTAGTTTTTATTATGTGTAACCAAGAACTACTGCCCCGGACCAAACATTATACATTTGTGCATAACTATTTCAATTTAAGCCCTTGTACAAGGAACCAATCTATAAAGTTAACCAAGAGAGTTCTATCGCTTTCTCACCCACAACCTTCGAACATCGATGTCACATGGGGATAAGACGTACCTGGAAGATCAAAAAGTCCCCATCAGCATCGACGACCTTCTTCTAACGTTCTGGGAGGCCATGGATTACATCGTGGTAGAACTGCGTGGGCCGTGAAGCGAAGAAAGTATCAAGTGCATTTTGCACCTCTACTAGGGATTTGAACTGGCGTCCTATAAAGTGATTGTCCAACGAATTGAACAAGTGATAATTGGACGGTGCAATGTCCGGGGAATATGGCGGATGCAATAGTGTTTCCCATCCAAGGCATAGAATAGTGTCCCAGGTCACCCTAGCCACGTAGGGGTTAGCGTTGTCTTGCGACAGCAGGACCTCTTTGCGATAAGTTTTTCTTGAACATTGCTCAACTGCTGACAGTACACAGTTGCATTGATGCTCTGACCAGCTGGTAGTAGTTCCCGATGCATGATGCCACGAACAGTCCACCAAACACACATGAGGACCTTCTTCTGGTGCAGACTGGTTTCGGCTGTTTTGGAACCGGTTCATGGGATGCTAACCAATGATAACGGCGCCCTGGAGTTTCGTACAGAAGCCACTTCTCATCGCATGTCAATACTCTGTCCAGAAATAGCCATTTCTCAGACGAAACAGCAAAGAAACACAGGTGTCAGCTCGCGTTGCCTTCTGGCCTTAAGTCAAATCATGTGGGATCCATCGACCCAACTTGTAGTGTTTCTCCAGTTGATTCAGGTGCTGCCAAATGATTTCTCCACTCACACTGAATTGTAATCCCAGTTCCTCACATGTCTGGCTTCTATTAGCCTCAATTGCTGCCTGAAGCTCTTCATTTTGTACATGTGTTGGTCTTCACGGCACGTAGTGCGTCTTCGAGTGTTTCGTCACCGTCCTTAAACTTGTTAAGCCATCGCTACACTGTTTATGTAGTCACGGCACTTTCACCAAAGGCCTGGCGTATCTTCCGCCCCATTGGAGCGGCGTTTGACCTCAGTTTGAACTCGTATAGCATACACGCCCTAATGACGCTCTGTGGAGGTCCCATGTTCACTCTTCCTTACGCAAATTCACGGTGTAACTGAACTGCCACAACCAGGTAGTATGTTGGATATGCTCACACCAACAACTGACCTTCGCCTTATCTCCATTCGCATTCAACTCACGGTGTGAGGGCCAATGGATCACAGACCTCCACAAAAAGGGACAGAACATTCTTGGTTACCTTTATTCATAAAACTGATTTTTTTTAATTACATTTAATTTCTTTAAGATTTCCTGAGAAAAATATTTGTTATTCGTGAATTAAAAAATATTAATATTTTCTTAACAGCAATATCTCACTTCCTTTTTACACCAAGTAGCATTAAAAAGAGCGAATGAAACCCAACTGAACAACAATAAAAACGTTATTTTTCACCAAACTTTCCATCTAATAATGTTTTTTTAAAGAAACAATACTTACAGCATATGAAAAGTATTATGTACTTACTAATTAGTTTAGTACCATGGTAGTATTTATAGTACTTTGTTAAAATGTTTGTCTTCAAATTGTCAAATATAAATTGCAGAAAACTGTATAATCTACTGTTGCAAAAAAGTATACATTATTTTCCGATCTGTATAAGGAAGAGATACCATACTATTTTTCGATTGGTATGGTAAAATAGTATTTTTCCATACATTTTACCGTATATTATTTGGTAAGCTAGTCATTTGGGAGAGCTGGCTCCGATGGGCCCCCCATGGCTACATCCCTGCCCTTATGTATGGTAATTTCGTGTTACGATACGCACAACCGCGAAATGTATTCTATGTGGCCGTAAACACGCATTAGTGAAGTAGCAGTTCCCTACGAGAACGTTAGCATATGCCGACTTGACGTCAAAGTCATGAAATGACATTTTCATATTGTAATATAATTTAGAATGTCCAACCGTGATAATGGAGACATCAAAACAGACAGAGAAACGAAACTTTGCACGAAGCAACTAGAGAAAGAGGGCACTTGCCCGTGTATTGACGAACATCACCAATGAACAGTGTTGCCAACCCAAGAGAAAGTTATGTTTTTGTAAATCTAATAACCTAAATTGGTTTCATTATTGGAAGCAGTAATGAAAATAAAGACAAAAAGATGGTTAACGCAGATCAGTATTGCAAATTTTTCTAGAAATCACGTGAAACATGTGTTATTTGCGAAAGCCGTTGGCGCACGCAGGGAGTGAGGTACTAACGTTTTGTACACCTTAAGTTAAATATTGACAAGAATTGTTTCGCTGACCCCAAGTCTAGAAGTGGCCATTGAACAATATTGCCATCGACAGAAGAGAAAATTTGAGTTTGGAAGAAGTATAATAATTCGGAAAAGGTCACTAGACCAATATGGTTTAAAATCTATAATGCAAGGTGGTAGAGCTTGAGAAGCAGTACTGTTGTTATATGAGACCGATAAGTACTGAGATATTCAGTATCTTGTTAAAACTCAGAAGTATGGTTTGTAAAAGATGGCATGTTATACATAAGAAATTAAATGTCGACTAAAAGCAGGGAATTCGTGTTACTATTCGGTTCAAAATCTCTTGTCGTCGCGAATTCTGTCGAGGAATTTGAAGCTTAAAATATATAAAACGATAATCATGCCTGTTGTTCTGTATGGTTGTGAAACTTGGTCGCTTACTCTGAGGGAAGAACATAGACTGAAAGTATTTGAGAACAGGATCCTGAGAAGAATATTCGGACCCAAGAGGAACGAGAATGGGGAATGGCGGAAGCTTCATAACGAGGAACTACATAGTTTATACGGTTTACCCAACATTGTTAGGGTCGTCAAGTCTAGGAGGCTTAGGTGGGCAGGTCATGTAGCTAGAATGGAAGAAAGTAGAAACGCTTTCAAAGTCTTGACTGGTAGACCCATAGGAAAACGACCATTAGGAAGACCTAGGCGCAGATGGGAGGACAATATTAAGATGGATCTCGCAGAGATAGGAATACAAAGTAGAAACTGGATGCAATTAGCTAAGGATAGAAGTCAGTGGAGAGCTTTTGTGAACGCGGCACTGAACCTCCGAGTTCCATAGGCCATAGAGTTAGTTAGTTAGTTATATCCGCCTCCCAGTTGCGGGGCTGTTATATAAGTACTAGATGTTAAAGTAATTCTCAGTTTGGAGAGAGAGTTTACGAAATGTCAGATGAAGTCTAGTGGCTAGCGTGAAGGCTTTTAGTGTACAACTGTCTCAGGCTCTATTCTCGGTGGGAGAGCATATTGGACACATTATGGCGTTCGGCTTTTATCTTAATTGTAGGTCTACATCTAATGCAAAATAACTAACTAACTCTATGGCCTATGGAACCCGGAGGTTCAATGCCGCGTTCACAAAAGCTCTCCACTGACTTCTATCCTTAGCTAATTGGATCCAGTTTCTACTTTGTATTCCTATCTCTGCGAGATCCATCTTAATATTATCCTCCCATCTGCGCCTAGGTCTTCCTAATGGTCGTTTTCCTATGGGTCTACCAGTCAAGACTTTGAAAGCGTTTCTACTTTCTTCCATTCTAGCTACATGACCTGCCCACCTAAGCCTCCTAGACTTGACGACCCTAACAATGTTGGGTAAACCGTATAAACTATGTAGTTCCTCGTTATGAAGCTTCCGCCATTCCCCATTCTCGTTCCTCTTGGGTCCGAATATTCTTCTCAGGATCCTGTTCTCAAATACTTTCAGTCTATGTTCTTCCCTCAGAGTAAGCGACCATGTTTCGCAACCATACAAAACAACAGGCATGATTATCGTTTTATATATTTTAAGCTTCAAATTCCTCGACAGAATTCGCGACGACAAGAGATTTTGAACCGAATAGTAACACGAATTCCCTGCTTTTAGTCGACATTTAATTTCTTCGTGAATATGATTTTCGTCTGTTAATATTGATCCTAAATATTTGAAAGTATCCACTTTATCAAAAGTATTATTTAATATTTTAACGCCTCCACAATTTGCCGTATTACGGTCCCGACGCACTTCCATGTATTTAGTTTTCTCTGCATTTACTTCTAAACCCATGTCCCTGCAAGCGTTTAATAATATCTCTGCATTTATTTCTACTGTTCTCCTATCATCCCCTATTAAATTTACATCATCAGCATATGCCATAACCTGGTGAATGCCGTTCAACTCTAGGCCCTGGTTGCTATCTTTGATTTTCCTTATGGCGTATTCCAGCACAAAGTTAAATAATAATGGCGACAACGCATCTCCTTGTTTCAGGCCATTTTCGACGTGGAAGCTCGTGGACAAAAATTTTCCTACCCGGACTTTACTTTGGGATTCACTTAAACATATCTTAATTAATCTAATTAGCTTTCTCGGTATTCCAAGCTCTGTAAGAACGTTGTATAATGTTTCTCTCCTAACCGAGTCGTAAGCCTTTCTAAAATCAATAAATAGTTGATGTACCGGGGTATTGTATTCCCACTTCTTTTCGAGTATTTGGCGAATTGTAAATATTTGATCGATAGTTGATCGATTTCGTCTAAATCCGCACTGATAATCTCCAATAATTTTATCTGCGTATGGGGTCAATCTTGCTAACAGAATATTTGAAAGGATTTTATAGGATGTTGACAGAAGAGAAATGCCTCGATAATTATTACAGTCAGTTTTATCGCCTTTCTTGTGAATTGGAATCTAATGCAAAATAGATATGCTAAACTTGAACGAACATCTGATAATATTTATGAGAACGATTTTTTCTAAAACTAAACTTTGTAATGGCCATGGTCGTGTATCTGTGTGACATCAAGAAGTATTTTAAAGAAATTTCAGTCGAAAGATTGTCTGTAAGATTCGAGACAATTGTAAAAGGAAAACTTATTTATCTACATCAGGTTCGAGTTACGTTATATTGAGTGTTACGTAAAGTTCTGTTTTATCTTGAGAGCTATTGTTTTTCTCTAACAACATTAGATGATTATGCTTTAGAAATATATATCAATAAGACCCATCTAGCAGTAGGTGTATAAAAAGACTGAAATAGTACGTTCTTTGAACTGTCTTAAGTCCTCTTACGTTCGTTATATCTTCTTTGAGCAGCTCGTTAACAGTACAGTCAATGAAAGGAAGAAGAAATGAATGTTCTTTTTTGAGTTTCGTAGGATATTTTTTATACTTTAATAATTTGATTTCCTGACCTTTTGATAAATTGAAAACATTTTATTTTCTTCAAGAAGCTAATGAGTTTTGCTGTTAGTATCCGAATAAAAGCCACTCAATGTGGCATTTTTAAAAAATAATAGTCACCATGGTAGCGTAATTGCCAAATCTTCAAGAGAGTGATTTTCATCTGTATTCCATAGGAAAAATTCTGGAATACAATAAAATTGAAGGAAATAAGAAAAAAGTTCTGTATATCTTAAGATCGATGTCTTCCTGTTTGCCCTGTTCTTGTTTCACTTAAAACACTGCCAGGAATTACATTATTATCTCTCTCTTATTTTAGATGTAAGTAAAACAGAAGTTATGTTGGGTCTATTCCTGTTATGCGTAATCGTCCGAGATGGGGATATTCAATGTTCTATCGATTATTCTTTTAGATTTTTTTTCCATCTTCTACAATCAGTAATGGTCCAAAGATAATTAAATAACCGAAGTTCTATTTAGAATTTTCTTTGGTGAAATTTTCTTCGTTTTGTATTTTACTAATAAATTACACGCTCAGCTTTTAAAAAAAATGCAAGTAGATAGGCCTATTTGAGGTTATTATGAAAATCTCAAGCTTTTTTTGCCTGTCTTGGTTCCTTGTTTTCTTTCCACTACCTAATCTATATTCCTCGTCCTTCGATTTTTTTTTGTAAAGCAAATTACAATTACGTGCTGTACATATGGTTTATTGGCCAATATCGATAATCCTTTGTACAGTTGTCAGTAATTGTGTAAATTGGAAGGTCCAAACCTTGGGTTGTAAGAGAAATACATAGGGTCGCGAAGGGAGTTTAAAAAGTAAATGTAGGTCTAATTAGGATCGAATAGCGAATATGTATTTTAACGATTTTTAAAATTTCTTACTTTGATAGATATATTTTTATTTCCATATTGCCAAATGTTATTACTATATAAGGCTTACGAACATAAGCAGCAAATATCGAAAGGCTTATTACAAACCGAAATTACTGGGGATACTTGCAAGAGGATGTGATAAAAGGGTTTGGAGGGTCGTGATGTAAAATAAATTGAGTAAGTTTGGCGTAAATTAATAGTGTATAACAAAACTTGCGTTTTCTTTCTTCTTTTCGTCGTTTTGACATCAATTTTTAAATGAAATTGTAAGTGTATTTGCTGATTAGAATATTTTGTTTTGTGCAGGTGTATTTGATTACTTTTCACTCTACACAAAAAGGGTTTTGTCAGGAATTAGTCCTAGAAACGACAGTCCTATTAGCGACAGGAACTGTTCTCTGTCCTATGAGCGACCGATTCATTTACATTGAGATTATGGAAGATGATAATATTTTCTCTGGTTAAATATATTTGCCTCTGGCGTTATTAGCGTCCGAACAACCGTTCTATGAAAAATGTACGCGTCAGTGATACTGTTCGCCAAATATATTTACCCTCTACTGTGAGTTCAAATAAAACTTATCTTAATTTTGAGTTAGATTTGACATAAAACATATCAAATAACTTAGCGAGATAACAGAGTTATTTCCGTGAAAAGCATATCCCTATGTAATTAAATATTAAAATCCAATTGTAATATCCTCTTTCGTACTTAATTCAAATCTAGTTACTCACTAAGCAAAGCAATATATTTCATTTTGGAAAACTTAAACGTGTAAGAGTTTCGCAAACTATCTACTTTTCAGACTTCCTAAGACCCTATGAATAAAATAAGAAAAACATCTTTCAATAATAAAAGAAAGCTTTTGAGATACATTACATCTGATTAGCTATTCCCAACCAACGCCATTCTTAATATGAACGAATCGGTCGCTCATAGGACAGTTAACAGTTCCTGTCGCATCTAGGACGATACCCTTTGTCAGGAGCGGATTTAAGATAGGGGCATTTAGAGATATCACTTCATCCAAGTTACTTCTTAGTGGTGGGCGTACATATTATATCTCTTTCTCTGTCTCTCTTACAGAGGTATTTGGTTTATGTTCCAATTTGTTGTTTCTCTTTTCATTTGGAAAATCTGAAAAACGTTGAAGTCTCTTTCCCAGAAGATTACCCGGCAGAAGAATAGGTCAAATAGGAATTTCTGTTTCGCCAACACGTATGGTGAGATAGATTACAATTTCATAAGTTACCAGCAGGGTTATGGACGAAACAGAAATGGAGTTTGAGAACTGCAAGGCATGTTCAAAATTGAAGTTTGCGTCGTAACTATTAATTCTTGCGAAATTGGAATAACATCCAAATACTAACAGTGGATTGGCACATAGTTTTCAAGAAATAAGTCTTTAGGTTCAAGCAATGGTTCCCAACTTTTTTTTTTTTTTTTTTGACTGACTGACGGTACACTTTTCTTAACGTCTACGACATTATGACACATTTGTATGATTTAAAAAAAAATATTAGCCCTCTCCCTCTCTCTCTGTCTCTCTTTCTCGATATATATATATATATATATATATATATATATATATATATATATATATATATATATATATATATATATATATATATATATATATATATATATAATATACAGGGTCGGATCCAGGATTTTCTGAGGGGGTGCACCAATAACTACCAATACATTTTAATTGAATTGGAATTTTTTAAATGCCATTAGGCATATGTGGTGTCAATTAGGAAATGCTCTGGAAAACCTAAGTGTCTGTTCTCGATTAATCCTTTCCTTTCAACTTTTAGAAAATTGACTTAAACTATCGATTTTGCTAAACTTCCCTTGTTTTAAGGCCAAACGGAAACATGGCAGCAGAAATTTTCGGAAGTGTTCCTATCTTCACTGCTAGCTTCTTACTTTAGGTAGTGTATATGTACAACAACCTTTGCCCCCTTCCTAAATCCGGCCATATATATATATATATATATATATATATATATATATATATATAATATAAATGAAAGTCACTATGTTTGTGACTTCGTAACTCGAACTACCCGACCGATCTTGTTTAAATTTTCAACATAGCTGAGGTTCGGGAATAGAATAGTTTTTATTATTTCACTTTGACGGTGCAACTTGGGGGAGATACTTAAAAATGATCAAAAAAGACCGATATCAGTGTCGAGTCCATAGTTTTCTGGGTCGCTGAGACGAACAGTGGTACTTCCGATACCATTTAGATCCAAATTTAGTCCCGCAACATCGGGGAGGGGAACACACCCACCCACACATATTTCCTATATATAAATGATAGGAAATGATCGATATTAGTGTCGAATTCATAGTTTCCTTGGTCGCTGAGACGAACAGTGGCACCGCGGGTTCGATTCCCGGCGGGAGCTCATGTGGTTCGAATTCCACGTTAATCAGTAGGTCCACGTCTCATATAGCCTCGCTGCTGAAAGGGATGCTAAATTAAAATCAACTCAACGAACAGTGGCACTTCCGATGCTTTTTTAAAATCCAAATACAGCCCTCTATGTCCAAAATGAGACGTATTCTTCCCTGCGAGGAACGGGTATTCTGCTAATTAAAAATACTCGTATTAATATAAATGAAAATAGTGTAAGCTGTAAGTTTGCATAAAGTAGTGACTGTATGTGGTACTGAGCATTGTTGCTGTCGCTAGTGGCGTTGATTGGTACAGTCTGTTGCAACAGTATTAAATGTTTCATGATCTTAAAATTCTAAAATTTCAGGACACACCGGTTGTTAACCACTGGTTTAACGTACCATTCTTATGTCATTTAGAAGTAAGAAAACAGATTAATGAAGATGAATGGTTATGGAAGAACTGGCGAAACGAGAGTGTATCAAGAAACATTATAAGCGCGTGAAAACCCACAGACATGATGGTCGTTTATGGGACCTGAGATCGAACCAGCTACCCATCATAACGTACGAATAATTCTTCCAATATTGACGTGACAATTTAAATATATAGAAAGGTAAATAATTCCGGAGTAGAATAATTAAATATTTTTGTGTCATAATACAGAAAGAAAGCTTGAACAAACTGTTATTCATTTTAATTGAGAAAGGTCAAAATTTTCAGGCAGAAAATCACAGAAACACTCCGTTTAAAAAATAATCTTGCAAGCCTTTGCATCTCTACCTAACAAACACCTTGGAAGCTCTTTGTTAAGGTGGTGACGAATTTTATGATGGAAGTGAGCAGAACATCCATCTTGTTAAAAGATGAAATACGGCCTGTCTTGTAATGTTACCAGAAGCCACAGTTGTAACATAACAAGGTATGTAACCCTTGTTGCTCTATTTTCAGAAAAAAAAAAATGTTCCGTGCACGTCTGCGGGAGATGACAAAGCACATTAACTTTCGGGGAATCATATTTATGTTCCACTAAGCATGTAGGTTTTCAGCTGCTCGTATCTTAGCAATGTTTATCTTTCCGCTGATATAGAAGTTGACTTCATTGCTTAACTCTACTTTCCATGATTCTTCATTATATCTTGGATCGTGAACGAAAATCTCAACCTGTATGATCATCATATGGTAGTTCTAGCAGTAGGTTTGAAGCTCAAACGAACACAGAGAACCCTCTAAAACTTTTTTGCCATAGAGTTATAAAATAACCACTAGAGGCACAAGTGGCACTGCAAATGCATTGGCCTTTCAATCGTATTAGTGTATGGCAAAAGCTCACTTGCGTGATATTGTGTGTTTTGATTGAGGTTTGTTTGGAGGAAGAAAATCTGTTTCTTGTGCAGCTTATCGTTGCATAGAGAAATTAATAAGAGAAAATGATATACCGTTTCATACTTAAGTTACAAATATCTTTAGATTTAGGAAAATTATTTGTCTGCAGAAGTATTTTAATGTATAAAATCAAGGCTATCACCGTGGTCCACGTAGAAGACCTGGGTTCGATTTCCGGTAAGAGTTCATATGGTTTGGAAGCGGAGCTGTAGTCAGAAATCTTCATCGCTTACACATTGAAACAAGTAGTGGGCGGCTGCTTTTGCCATACAAGTGGAAAACAAATAACTGTTCAATTTAGCAAAGCGCAAGTAACTTGAATCCCATAGATAGTGACGCCGATTGTGTCTCTAGTATTTATTTTGTAACTCTGTTTTTTTGTTTCGTTTCGAGTTGGAGCTATGATCCGTGGGCTGCGGAAACGACGCGCCTGAATTCTTTCCATGTCTTGTTCTAAAGTTGATAGATGCCAGTTGATTTTCTTTTTCACAAGTTCTATGTGTGTGTCTGTAAACTGTTTTTACAGTTATCGACGGAGGAAACTAGAGTACTTACTCTACAAACTGTATAGACGCTATATGGTATTTTCTTTTTTCCAAAGTGTATCACGCACGAATTGGAATGTCGTTAGTGGGATTTATATGGAACTTTATCTACACAGTAATTACTGATCTAGGAATGTGGTAGAACGTAAAAGTTGGCTTAACACTCACCAGATCTGGAATTTACTGATTTTTTTTTTTTTTTTTTTTTATCTCCCTAACAACATATATGCAATCTTGAATCAAGTTATAACTTGGACGTGTTTTGCCTTGAAAAGATATTTTAGTTAAAGTTGGAACTGATTTCACACCGCTCTCTTCCGTTTCTGGTTCGCCACAAGAGCAAGGACATCGTACTGCCATCCCTTTCCTGCGATTCGAGCAGCGTTAACATTTCATCGTACCATTTACCACGAATTCTTGTTTCGGTTATTGTTTTTATTGTTTATCCGTCAAGACTAGGAAAGAAAATCCAAGAGAAGAGAAAAAGAGCCCTGAAAGCGAAACCTTTCTCCACTCGTTGCCTTTGAAGTAGCTGGAAAGGCTGAGGCACTCAAAAGAAGTCAACATTTCGAGTTGCATTAGGGAACGTCCGGAAATTGTTGCGGAGGATTCCTCTTTCTCCAGGAATGCATACTGGTGGTACTGGAAGGGAAAGGGAGCGGAAACGGAGATGGAAGAAGAGACCTGCTGGCAATTTGAGAAGTGGCAGGAAAAAGCCACGCAGAGAGAGAATCTGAGTTGGGTTTTGTATCGTGATTAAAATCTGTCCTGTCCAATCGGTTGAAGGCCAGACAGGTTAGATATGCGCTCTAGAAATTAAATTGTCTTCGTTTCCTTCTGTTAAGTGATGTGATCATGAGTAATGTCACTCTGCATATTCAATTTAAATCTCAGGGTTTGTATCTCAGGGTTAGGTTACATTTAATTTAATTTTGGATGATATTATTCCGTTCACTTTTCCTTTCTAAGAGTTGGAAAACGCTTTTCGCAAGTATGAAAGTTTATGAATTACAGGATGTCCACTGATGTTATTTGGAAGTTTACGGATACTATCATAATAAAAGTCAGTTCCGCATTTTGGTGACAGTAGCTTTAAGTTAGAAACCATACCAGTAAGGATACTCTACGCAAGTTCTGCGTACATGTGACGATAAACAAGTAAGGTGTCGTGTCGACACATTATTCGTAGCTTTCCAATTCCTTAAATACACATTTGAGGTTGAATATTCGGAATAACTCAGTCAAATTCAAGAAATAAATGCTATACTTTTGCACCAAAACAAACTGAATCAATAATATGGTAATATAATGATTCTGTGCAGTATGATCTTGTCAGTTCTTGTAACTCGATGAAATATAAGTAAAATTAAGAAGTTGGCTATTTAGACTTGACAAGCCATCCCAGAAATTTGTAAACTTCGTAAAATCTTTAGGGTAGAGATAATGGGTTCGTGGCCTGGGTTGCTTTACAAAAGGAAATTGAATACTTTTCAATTGAAAACAGATTGTGATATAAGAGGGCGAAAGAGGGTTGAAGAGTAAGGGATGAACTTAGGATAGGTAAAATTTCTTCACAGCACTAGCCTAGAACATTCGGCGATCCTCCATTGGTGTTTCCCTTGGTATGGTACAGGGGCGTCATTTCAGATTTCGCTTGGGGGGGGCAAGAGCACTTCCGACATAAGATTTTCACGTTTTGTAGTAGTATACTATATTATTAGACAATCGATTAAAGTATATGTATTCTTCAAACTCTTGGGGGGGGGGCAATTGCCCCTCCTGCTCCCCCTAAATGACGCCCCTGGTATGGTAGTCTTCCTTCAAGAACATGGAATCTGGGCTCAGGACGACCAGACAGCTCTAACAGGAGCTCGATGTGAAAACAATGAAATTAGAGTCAACTTATAGCATTGAATGATACGGAATGCGGGCACTTCCGATTAACAAAGTTATTCGTACCATTGATACAAGAATGCGCAATTATGGACGTTACTTAAAGGAGTATATAAAAAGCTTTATATTTCGAATTTAATAATCGCGGAGCATTCTTCGCTACATCATTCTAGTTAATTGACTTCGTCTTCTCTGTCTCGACGTGTCCTCTTCCTCTGATTTTGTCCTAAGGCGTCGATCATTGAATTCCTAGTTCAGTCGATCGACAGCAGGCTGATAAAATGCAAGACGTGTAGACGGACGTTAAATAACGTGATCTTTAGGAATGTGGATAAAGGAAATAATCTGCATGTTTATTCATTAAAAAATACATTAAAGGAAAGAGACAACACAAAGTAGATTTTTTTTTTCATATACCTGAACGTGTAAATGAACTGTAAGTTGCGGTGAAAGAAAACGGAAATTAAAATATAATTTTAACATCGATCTGGTAATGAAAATTCACTGCCCATGATTTCAAATAAAAAGTTTTTTTCACAGTATTTTATTTCAAAATATCACATGTCCAAAACATCATTATTATTATTATTATTATTATTATTATTATTATTATTATTATTATTATTATTATTATTATTATTATTATTATTATTATTATTATTATTATTATTATTATTATTGCTGCTTAATCACATCATTCGTCGTGCTGGACACGATATCTCCACAATTCATTCACTCTTTAATTATTTTGTTTCGTTTATTGTTTCCAAAAGGTATAATTTTACACCTAAGCAATCTGTCCAATGATAAAATTGTTTGATAGCGATGTAGTGCGTCATTATGTGTGCAAGGAAGTTGATCTTTTTTGCTAAAGTGTATCCATTATTTTGATAACTTCAAAAGTAGAGACAAGCATCAATTTTCATTATGAAATACGTATCCTATAACTTGGAATTGGTAAAATTAAGGTTTCCGAAGAAGTTTTTTCTGTAAGTCAATGTGATTAAAGAATTGGCTGAGTAAGGTAATGGAAAGAAACTAAAAAATTATTTATACGATATTTTCCACGAAAAGTCGTGTGCTTGCATTAAACGAGAGAACCTTTGTATGAAACGGGAGCAAAGCCGCCGGTCTTCCTCCTTGTTCTATTCCTAATTGTTGGATCCTGTTCGTAGTAATTGCATTATGAAGGAAATAACGAGGTTCATGAAATGCATGTGAAAACACATGCATTTCTTCGATTAACGTTGGGTAATATCATCTCAAAGTGTTTTGTGTGCTTGTGGATATCTTAGCTTTTCGTTGAGATTCTGCAGTAGCGTGGTTGGTTACCTCACAAATCTTCGCTAGACGTAGGAGAAAATGAGTCTTGCTGTGAATATCGGAAAGAAATTCTGCTTCAATTAGAATGAAATTCAATTTGCTTCAGGGATCGAGTAAAAGATTTATGCGAGTCTTTTCGGATAAAAATATTTACTTTTTTCTCTAGTAGCTGCAGCGAGAAAATGGAAATTGATTCAGCTCATTGGTTTCATTTGAGGACTAGAATATACTATACTTTCTTCTTCAGTTTTCCTGTCGTCTATCTTATATTGTATGTGTTGTTTTTTTCGAGTACTGTAGTTGATGCTCGCATATAGGAGGCATTTTGAGACAATGCAATAAGTAGACTCATTATAATCCAATCGTGATTGGTAGTTTTTTTTATTATGGCAACTCCGCACAGCTTCAACCTCAAAAGACTTGTAAGAGCACTGTTGCTCGGAGACAAAGCGCTTACCTCTAATGAGAGACGTCCCTGGTTCGATCCCAGACCATAGAATTTGTGATGTTGAATACCGTATCCATAGGTTTTCTCGAAGTTCTTCTGTTTCCTCGCACATTCTCATTCCCTAATTCTTTCAAAATGATTCACTTTCATGAACCATTTTCTCCTTTAGCCTAGGGCGAGATTTTAAAACCTATTTTACACCACGACCTTCTTTTATCACATCCTCTTGCCGGCGACCTCAATAAGTTTATTTCCAGTTTGTAATGTCTTTGATGATTGTTGCTTATCACTTACAGTTAAGCTTTACATACACATACAACTCTGCATATAATAACAAAGGTTCCCCACACTATTTCAATATGCAGTTTTTCACCACTTTCATTCTTGATTTATTTTATATTCGTTCCTGTATTTGATAGTAATTAACTCTGTAACTCTATTCCCTATGGAAACCGAAGGTTCAATGCCGCGTTCACAAAAGTTTTCCATTTACTTATATCGTTAGCCAGCCGGAACAAGTTTCTACTTTATATTCCTATTTTTGCGAGATCCATCTTAATATTGTCCTCCCATCTGCGCCTAGGTCTTCCTAATGGTCGTTTTCCGATTAGTCTTCCAGTTAAAACTTTGAAAGCGTTCCTACTTTCTTCCATTCTGGCTACATGACCTGCCCACCTGAGCCTCCTAGACTTCATGACCCTAACAAAGTTTGTTAAACGGTATAAATTATGCAGTTCCTCGTTATGAAGTTTCCGCCATTCGCCATTTCCTTTCATCTTGGGTCCGAGTATTTGTCTCAGAATTTTATTCTCAAATACTTTTAGTCTACGTTTTTCCCTCCGAGTAAGCGATCATGTTTCGCGAACATACAGCATAATAAGCATGATTATCTTTTTATATACTTTAAGCTTCAAATTCCTCGACAAAATTCACGATAGCGAAAGATTTTGAACATTAGTAACACGAATTCCCTGCTTTTAATCGACAATAAGTATGGAAATAAAAATATTATATAAAACATTGTAGAATAGTTTTCCGCTAATACATCCTAATTACATTTATCCTTTTAATCTTCTTTCGTGACCCTCTAGGGGTCCGATCCCTCCAGGTTATGAAATCCTGATCTAGGATAACCTGATTTATGAAATATGGAAACGGGACACTCAGCAAACTGACATAATTATGACATAATCACACATCACTAAGATGCACAGTGAGCACATTTGACCATACTGATAACACGAAAAGAATCCCAAAAGAAGAACGTCTAAACCGGAAGCATCGAATCTACATGTAACTATCGGTTATTGAGCCACGAAACGTTATCAAATATGAAAACATAGAGTTTACTATGGAACTGTAAAGTATATATCAGTTTGTGTGTAGCCAGCACATCATGTGAACTTCCAGGGAGCTGTATAGGAAATTGCAGAATACCCACCGTTAATAGGTCAATTTGTATTCTATGCGTGCAGCGATTTCACTTCTCCAAATTCAGTTTGGTTCAGGTTTTAGAGAATGGTAAAGTCAGCGTACAAAACAGCACGTGTTCTTCAGTGTTTGCTCGGTGATTCATTGGAAGGCTATACAAAATCTAAGAGATAACTGCAGGAACTGCTTTGTAATTACCTTGTGTAGTCGTAATATTCTGGAATCACGTAATCCACGAAATGGATTTTGCTTCATTTTGTTTGTTTTGCGGATTAATATCAGTTACTTTCATCTGTAGAGATGTTGGAAACACTTTAGAAACGCAAACATAGGACTATTTATTACATTCGTGGGGGAGGAGAATCAAGAGAAGGAAATATTAATCTTTTAGCGACCATTTTCAGGAGATACTAAACTGGTTTCCGATACAGTTAACGTTGTACAGTGGAGTTCCCAATCATTTTTTCCCGTTATTTGTTACTGATAATTTGTCATATGCAGAGATGTAGACTGGCAAAGAATGTGTTGATATCATAGTTTTGTGTGTTGCAATTAAGAAAGTTGGAGGTGATTTATAGAAATATTAGTGGAAATATTGGTGGGATGAGTTTAGCGTCCCTTTCAGCAGCGAGGCTATATGAGACATTAAGTGACAGCATAGCGTATAATGCAAATAGCATCAGTGCCAGCTAGGAATCGATCTCGGGTATTCCATGGCAAGGACGTGAACGCTAACCATACAGAAAGTTAGTTTTTGTGAACATACATTAAGAAGAAAATCGGTTGGATTAGAGTTTAACGTTCCTTTCAACACCAGATCTATATGAAACGTGAACCTACAGCTTAACGTGGGATTCGAACCGCATGAGCTACCGCCAGGAATCGAATCCGGGTCTCCTTCGCCGAAGACGCATTAAAAGGAAGGATTACTGAACATCAAAAATAGCCTTTGGTATGTTATTCACTACAGCTCTTGGTGTTATATATAAATATTTTGATTCTATACGTGCTGTGATTTCCACTGTACTGAAAGAGGTGGCTCGTGAGGGAAGTCACATCGGTGAAACTTCAAATGTTGGTGTGTCAAAGTGAGGTAAGAAAACTTACTTCATGTACTAATTCTTGAATGCAACAATTAGGTAACTATTCGTCCCTTATTTTGAACAGATATAATTGCAGTTTTTACCGATATGACTTTCCTCACGAACCACCTCTGTGTACTGATAAGGTCGTCCAACTTAGACCACCTATACACTATAGGATATATCCTAGGATATCTCTTACGATTTTTCCTAGAGTCAAAATTTCAATGTGTATGGCATCAGATCGCATGTCATTTCCTATGTTCTGAACGATCCTGAGATTTCACTTGCTTAGAGCAGGGTCTATTTCGGAATGAAAATTCGTAAGATTTTGATTTAAGCGACATCAGGTAAAAGGAAGAAAAATGTGTTTTCTTCCCGCCAGCCGTATGTGGACGAAAGAGCAAAAATACTCGACAAAATGAGGAGTGGTGCAGGGACTGATGAGTTATGTTTTGCTAATTTATCTTTTGATTTTTTTTAAAGGTGTGCAATTTAACAATATAGCGCCTGGTATCAATATCATTAGGATGTGCAGTATAGTTACGTGTATGGCACAAAAGGGAAGGATTTGCAACGAGATATGTCGTAACATTTTACTTTAAATAAATCCTAAGACATTTCCTAGGACTTATAGTGTGTAGCTGGCTTTACAAGCCTGAAGCCAAATTTTGATTTTAAAAAGGTGAAGACAGCATTTTGTGTCGTTTGTTCTTAGAAAATGATTTTTTTTTTTTTTAATTTTCGTGAGTATTAACTGTGCCAAAATCGTCAAACTTCATTGGAAACGCTTGGCAGATATTTCTGTCTGGAAAAAAGAAAGAAAAAAAAAAACAACTTCCAACAACTTTCCGAAAGAGCCTTTTCACACACCATTGAATTTGTAGTATTTTTTTTTTCTTTTTTCATTTTCTCGTGAGGTAAAACTGCTGATCATCCACAATAACATCACCAAAAAACAAGTCTGGTTCTCATATTCGACTTGCCTTCAGTTGCAATACGATGCGAGCATTTAATGTTAGTCGTAGCTTGGTGTTCTGCCTGGAACATTAGAGTCGTCGTGATCGTACGTTTCCTTTCGAAATTTATCATCGTCATTAATAGGACACAACTGTGGGAGTAAAATTTCAGTTAATAACCAATCACTACTTAGGGCAGTGTTTCTCAAGAAATATGCCACCAAGTATCTATATACAGTTTCTCTGATAATCTGTTTCATCTTGTAGTATGCAAGCTCTTGGTGATAGACAGAAGCGTTTTAACAGAATTGCCGCATTGTACGTAATGCTGAAGCTGTGCTGTTAATATCTTGATTCTCCAAATGTTGTCGCTTTCGGCATCAAGATGTGTTTCTAAATACTACGTGTAAATTAAACTATGGAAATTTTGAAGTTATTATGGACAAGTCAAAATTTGAAGACTACAGCTCTTTACAACGTGCAGGTTAAGTTTAGGTACACCACTCGAAAGAATTGTCGAAAAATTATAATTCTTTCACTAACTTTCTTCATATTGTCCTCCGAAAGAATTGCACAGGACGACATGACTGACAGTGCTCCACTTACCGTAGATTAAATTCAAGGGGGCCACCAGAAGAAATTGAAAACTTACAATTCTTGCAAGATTTGTGTGTAAGTACAGCATTTGGACATATACCATAAAAGCTACACTGCTCCTATTTTATGTCGTCCATTCTGCGAAATACTTGACTGTGGAAGAGAGAAAGGAAGAAATAAAGTAAATAGAAGTCGAATATATGAGTATGCATTTAAAGTGTATAATTAGTTACAAACGTAACGTCAAATTAAAAGTGTACGAGATGTAAACAAATTAACTACTATAAAGTTTATTAAAGTTAGAAACATGACATTAATGAAGTAGGCAATAAATCGGCGGAAGTGAATTTTATGGATCGTTACTGATTTTGAACACTTTCTATGGTAATACGGATATAGAACTACGCATTTTATTTTGATGCGTTGAAATAACTTGTTACTTCACTGCATATCTCACTTTGTGATTAACTTCTCTGAATACGCTGTCAGTATTATATATCATTCTACCTACATGCCCTATCATAACGGGAAGCTTAATTCTAAATTAATGCATCTTTTCTGGGATACTAATAATACTACATACAAATTTCTGTAGCGAAGCGTACACTGAGAAAAATCCATTATCCGGACAGCGGTATATTGTACAAATACAAGGATTCGTTATGTTTACTAAGGAAATCTGTACGGAGCGTACTTTATCCATATGCTACACAGCTACTGCCTTTAACGCGCTTGGATGTTATATCATGTCGCTGCAGGATGTCTGATATCTAACAATCTTCCGTATTTTATATACGTATACGTATGTTAAATACTTCAGCTATATGTTATATACGTCCATCTGTGTGTGAGGTCCTGACCGCCTATAGACACCTCTTTCTTGCACCATAGATGACGTCATGAAACAACTGTCGTATGCTTGCGAGCTGGTTTATAAACGAGGTTGTTTACAAACGGAAAAGAAGAGCGGAAGGAAAGCCTGGGTAAGTGCAATAGTAAATTATCACTTTAGTTAAATATTCCATTAATTATATATTCCTTTAGTATAACTTGCTTTAATATAGTACTAAACAAGTAATGTGATTTATGACCACAATTCTTACTATTGTAACTCGTTAATGGTTGAGGAGAAAGAAATGGGTTAATCTGAATTTTGAGAAATCTTTGAATATTAATGTTCTGTAACTTTTTACATTTCAAGGTACGCAAAATGAATGTTATGTGTTTATTCTTTCCTTTTTATATGTGACGGTTTATTACTTGATGGAGATTTACTACAGGACTGCTTAACATAATTGCTAAGAAACCGTTTTCAGCGCGAACATTTTCTTGTGTAGTGAAGATTTAGGATTTAGATTTCTGGGCTTTCGGCATCAATGACCTTGTTAGCCCGTCACATGTGAGTTATGACGTCCCTCGGTGAGCACACTATCCGGGGAAAGGGAAGGAAGCAAACGGCCTGGGACCTATATGTTGGGTACTACCCGGCATTTCCCTGGTATGAAATGAGGAAAACCCAAGAAAGCCTCATTCAGGATGTCTGGACTTAAAAGCTTTTGATACTTTTTCGACCGAGTGCCCCTACCGGAATCGAACCTGGGTCCGCTCGTACCGAAGGCGAGAGCGTTAGCAACTACGCTACGCGGAGCCACTTGTGTCTAGGAAACCTATTTTTACTAGGATATTTGCAACAAAATTTATTTCCTTTCTTTCTTTATTTTTCTTTTTCTTTTTGTTTTTTAACAATAAAACAAAACATATTTTACAGCCTCACTGAAATTTAAAAACAGCAGTCAGGGAGAGCTCACGTTTAAGATTCTTTTTGTTTTGTTTTGTTTTGTTTTGTTTTGTTTTGCTTGTTATGTTCTCTAGTTAACTAATGTTTGAGTTCCTGAGAATTACATTATTATTATTATTGTTTCATAATTTTCGAACCAAAAATTAGATGTTTTTCTTTTTTTCCTTGTGTTGACGTCATTGTGGCAAGTTGGGGTGTTTGTATCGTACCGTGGCATTAATTTGGTTACTAGCACATAGTTTCAAGGTCATAAGTTGTAGGCCGCTTGAAACAGCTATTACACAGTTGAGTGTCAGGCTCGCAGCTTTCGTTACAGCGTCTAAATTGCAGTATTGGATTGCGTCCAGCTTCTAGGGCTGGTAAAAAAGTTATATCGCTTTCGTAATATGGTAAGAAATACAATGTAACAGTTAGGTATAGTATATATGACTAGTTTAATTAGTCGGAAATTACTCTGTTTTCTTGTCTTATTCTTTCGATTATGTTTAAGTACTGTGTCTTCATAGTATTGTTTCACTATTTCTAGAAGGAATTAAGTATTAACGAAGTAAAGAATAAGCAGAAGCCCACTTTGACGTTTACTATTTCTCATACTTCATTGAGAATGTTTTGATCCCCAATTGCGCAAACTTCTAATATGTATGTGTGTTTCTTTTTGTTGTTGTTGTTGTTGTTGTTCTAGTATGTATGTGTGTTTCTTTTTGTTGTTGTTGTTGTTGCTTACACTGCTATAGATATGAGCTCCTTCATGGCTAAGCGGTTAGCGTACGCGCCTTTGGTGTGGGAAACCCGCGTTCGATTCCCGGCGGGAGTGGTTCGGAGTCCATGTTAATCAGTAAGTCCACGTCTCATACAGCCTCGTTGCAGAAAAGGATATTAAAATCAACTCAGCACTGCTTTACAGATGGAGTTGTTTGATTCAGGGTTCGAATGAAGCTTTTTACGGGAAGCAGGCACGTAGCCAAGGGGTGGGTCCAGACCCCCCCCCCTTCGGATCCAGAAATGAAAAATATTAAGGAAAGATGAAACAGAAAGAAACAGATGAATCAGCCTCAAAAATATAAAGCTACAATAAGCGTTTTGGTTACTCTTTCTTACGAGGAGCTTTGTGTGGAGGAAACGGGAGGGGGGGGGCGGATCAAGTTGAAATTGGATATTATTATAACGGAACATTCCGAATTCCATCTAGCTCCATGTTAACCGTATGCAGCGGCGCAAATCTGTCTTCAACATTGGGAGGGACGGGTAAGACAGTTCTCATAATTTTTTTAAGGATGTTCAAATTATGAAGTTGAAAAACAATGCTGCGGAGGATCAGGGGAGCAGAGTTGTCTTCAAAATTGTGAGGTGGGCAGATTTAAGGCTTATTCTGGGGTGGGGACATCAATTTCATCTTACTTTCCTTTGTGGCAATCGGACACAAATCATCACATTTCTCTCCAAAAAACGCATTTCAAATCGGATTATTGAGGGGAAAGTCTCCCCCCCAGTTCTAAGATTGGAGGGGACATGTCCTCATCCCCCCGGGACTTGCGCCAGTAACCCTATGGACTACAAATGACGATCGATAAACCGGTTCTTTCAGATAGCCTGTCAGAACTTAAGCAATGCCCAGAATTACCAATAATATGAACCATTTTGAATTTCGCGGCAACACTAATCCATTTTATAGGATGTCTTTACTCCAGAAAGAGATCTCGTAGCTATCCTTGACGGCATTGAACTAAGATAAGAGAAATAGAAAGAAGACGAGAAGAACCGAGTTCGAATGACCTTGGAAGACTATGTCTTTGTCAATACTTTTTTCTATTCTTTTACGCAAGATTTCTTCATAATTCTTTAATTAAAATACTTACTAACATATCCTCATTTTATTGTCCTAACAAATCAATATGGATATGTTGTCAGTAAAATAGTTTAGATTGATCGAACCCCTGGTGTGATAACCACAGTATTTCGTCACAGACCTCCCGTATTGCGAAATCGTGGCTACGTGCCTGCGGGGAGGGGGCGACTTTTCAGATATACAATCCAAGCCTTTTATTTCTCAGTGATGCAAGATATAATATATAGTATATAATATGTAAAATATGAAATGAGGGAACATATTTTCCCGGCAAGGGAGAAATTCTTTGGCGAGTTGGGGAAATTACTTGACGAGAGGGAAAATCTTCATCCTCCCGTTGATTCAAATCTTGATCGAAGATCATGCGAGTAGGATTCCATATTATGCTGTAGGTGTAGGTAGTACACAGTCTTGGCGCTGAATAGGACGCTAAGCTTCAAGCCAACCACATGTCTGTAATAACCTATTGCGATTGAATGGTAATGTAACGTAATGTACGATATGTGCATTTTCTAGATGCCATAAAATTATAATTTTAATTGAACATTCCACGATTATATACTTCAGGTTAAAGGAGTTTGATGATTAATTGAAGTGAATAATCGAGGCAGTGATTCTCAATCTTCTTGACTTACGACACACTTTAGTAAACCCCAATGACATCGATATATTTGTTTAGATTTTGGATTGCTTTCCAACAAGTCGAGCCGCGCCAAAGCTGTAGGCTTACTAAGTTAAGTGAACTGATCTTAATCTAAATCCATTGTTTTCGGGGGCGCAGAAATGGACAGTGACACTTCCGATACTATTTAAATCAAAATTCAGCCAAGCAACTTGGGGAGGGAAAGAGGGGAGACGGATCTTACAAATGATCGAAAATAACCGATATGAGAGAGCGTTTCGTAATAGTAAAAAAAGTGACTGACTAACGTAACATACATGTATTACTGGTTTTCTTATTTTCACCCAACGAAGCAGGTAATTAACGCTAGTACTAGGTATGTGTAGACTAAATGAGGTGATTTGCTTCGTGACCCTTCGAACAATGTACGAAGCGGATGCAAGCAGTTAGTACATGGAGTTAGCTTACCTAAATTTAGATTTCGCTTTCCGAAATCTTAATGGATGTATTAAGTGATTTCGTTACTTACACTCTTAATCTCTAAATACAAGGATTCAAAACACATTTTCGATTCCAAACTATGACTCTGCTAGACAAAGAAAGCATAGTCCAGTGTATGTTTTACTTCATTTTCATATACGTGCTCGTAGGTTTTCTCGGGGACTTGGTTTCCTCCCACTTTCTCATTTCACCAAATATTCCATAATCATTAACTTGCTTTAATCACCGACTCCCTTAGCCTAACAGCATAATAGTGGGACATTAAACTCAAAGACTTTATTTTTATTTTCAAGTAATTACTTTTCTCTCCCTTATTTATTTTTAATTTAATTTCTCTTTCAATTTCCCTCTTTTAGGAACATCAACATAATTTACAATTCTTTCTCATTATAATAACACTATTAAAAGTCCCATATGCAGCTCACCACGTTGGAACCCAACGGAAACAGATGAACAACGAATATTGTTGAAAATATGCATTGCTTACAGCGGCGTAGCGAGCATTACAAGATTGGGAGGGGGATGAAACTTGAAATTGCCAAGTCTTGATTTTTATCTTAAAAAAATGTCAAGTCTTGATAAAAAAAATGCCAAGTGTTTCGAAAATCTTACAAATCCTATGAAAAACTATTACAGCAACCTTATTTTCATATTCGTTCCATTCCATGCCCCCCGTCTGAGACACGAATAAGATCAGCCCTTGTTCCGCTCTCGAGTCCAATTTAACATCTAACCTCAGGATCATTATCATCACCCACGAAGCACAACTGTTAATTTGATAACTCATGGCTATGTTAGGTAACCTCCGCCAGCTAATCTTCACGAGAACCTTTAAAGTTACAATCAGTTGTAGAAATGCATTTAAAAACGTAGAATAAGGTAGGTTATATTTACTGTTTGTGATGTAGAAGTGCCTAATTGACATATTAAACATTCAATTGAGGGGTTCAGTGAGAGACCAGGCTAACTTACATCCAGGTCAAGATTGAGATTTTGACGGAACAGCATACTAATGTCATTAATTGACCTTTGCCTCAACCACTTGTCTGTGTGGCTTGTCCTGAGACAGGGGCGGATCCAGGGAGGGTCTATCTCCCCCAAGAAGAGGAAACTTTGTGTATTTTAATATAAAATAAAACCCACCCAGAGTTGAATCTCTTAAAAGTAGCTCTATCTTGTAAGTAGTGGCATTACAACCCACCGCCCCCAGTAGTCCATCCTGGATCCACCCCTGTTGTATACTAAACCAAACTATGAATATCAGTCGTATCCTTTGAAACGTGCTGTTTTCATTTGTTTCCTTTTCTTTCAGAAAGTTAAAATTGTCAGTTAGCCTAGTCTCTCGCTAAACTGTCAATTGTGACAAAACACACCAATAATTGTTGATGCCAACTAAAACATACATATCCAAAGCCTACAAAATATATCACATTATTTAAGTTTTTCTCTTTCTTTCTTTTTTTTTTTTTCAAAATTGCTTGCCATGTTTTTCTTCGTGCCAAGCATCCGAATGTCATCTTGAATTCTGACCTCATTTCACTACAATTCTTTGAAGTGTAAGACTGCGCAGCTTTTTTTTCCCCTCTCTCTCGCTCTCTTCAGTCCTTCAGTCTCCCCCACTTTGATTCCATGATTTCGCACTCTGATGAAAAGTATTAAACACCAAAATGGAAAAGTACTAATATATAACCTCTCTTTTAGTAGCCCCTCCAACCACACGCCCGGGGCACGTGCCTTGCTTGCTCGCCCATAGCTCTGTGAGCTATATAAGTAAAATACAATGCGCGCGCATATGTAAACTTGGTGCCAGCTTTGATTCTCGCTGAGAGAGTATACATATAATGTTGGTTCGAATTCCATCAAAACCATAGGCTCATTTTTGTGTAACCTTGGTACTGAAGAAGACAGTAGACTTCAACAAATATTCCTGTCGGGCCTCGATGGCTCAGTGGTAGAGCGTTCACCTCTGGTGTTTGGGGACTTTGGTTTGATCCCAGCTCGCGCCAAGTAAACTTTGTGGTGGACAAACACCGTGTGAGTGGGTTTTCTCGGGGTTCTCCCGTTTCCTCCCACTTTCTTCATTCCACCATTTCATTCATTATATCATCATCAGCGTCTCCTTTAGCCTAGCCGGTATACCCGTCATTATTGATACAACTATTATATACAGGATGCATCAGAAGTCCCTTGTCATCCTTTCTGAAAACTACAGGGATGTAGTTACATTGATTTCGAGATAAGAGATACACATTAGGCCCAGAGGGATACTTTCGGATTACATCACGCGGACGGTCGCCATCTTAGATTCGAAATTGTAATACGGACGATAAGTGGGTAGTGTGATACATGGCCATGCACTAAAATGTTCTGAGGATATCAAATATGCAA
This sequence comes from Thermobia domestica, assembly GCF_964235325.1. Taxonomy (NCBI): domain Eukaryota; kingdom Metazoa; phylum Arthropoda; class Insecta; order Zygentoma; family Lepismatidae; genus Thermobia; species Thermobia domestica. The sequence goes on along the minus strand of NC_137467.1, from coordinate 139,813,849 downwards.
TCAGATATCATGTAACTTATTCTGGTGAAATGTTATTGGCAGTGAACCAAGTGAGACTATATGTAGTGGTATGTCATACCCTTCTTTTTTTTTCCAGTGATAGAGACATACCGTTTCTGGTTTTTCAGTGATCAAGATAAACCTTCACGGAAGAATAAATGCTAAATACCATTAATAAATCCCTTTTTTATACGTATTGACGAATAGCTTTGCACATAAAAAGATTTTATTTCTTATGTAGATTCTAAGTTGACAATACTGACATTTTTACCTTTTTCTACCTTTTGTTTGTAAAATGAGGTGTTTTCAAAGAAGTTCATCTAGTTTATATTTTGATGTGCCGTATTGAATTGTTTCTTTCGTATGTATGTATGTGTCGTCTTGTCTGAATTCTTATAAGCGTCGTATTTTGAGCATGGGCGGATTTAGGGGATTGCTGTGGGGGCAGATCTTACGGGAGTTTGAAATACCCCTCATTCGAGTGTGTGGTCCAGGAGTTTTCCCGCTGGAAATTGTTAATATTGAAAGTCGGTTTTTGAGCACTTTCGTGTATAATTCTCTGATACAAGGTAAGGGCTATTTTTATTTATTTTTTTCCAGAAAGTTGTTCACGATGGATGGATCAGTCTCTCCGTTTTTTCTCCGTAACTAAAAGAAGCTTTCCAGTGGTTTTCAGACATTATGTAAATAGAAATGCAATCTTGTAGGCTTCACACCTCACTGCATTTGAACATTTAGATAGCCGATATGTCGAGTCAAAATCGTAATAAAACACACCGCCTCTGATTTTTCCCACTTCGAACACATTTCCCTGTTATAGTCAGGGGTAAAAGCGAGGGGGAACGCGGGGGACGCAGTTCCCCACCTCGAAAAATATGTAGGACGTCCCCCAGATCCTAAAATGGTACAATGGGCAGAGATAGGCAGGAGGAACGGCGTGGAGTGATGCCGCTACCTACCGTCCCCCCACCTTTTCAGGTCCACTTTTACCCCTGGTTATAGTATATGTTCTACATGTTCCTACTGAGCAATAAACATTTGCAGAAGCTTCTTCCAATTGCTGTGGACACAAAGTAGGATATAGGGTCAAATTTGTGCACAGACGATGGCGATACTTTGTTCTAGATGATAAAAATTATGAATATTTACTGCACAAACCATAGCCTTAACTTTTCCACTTAGCTAGAAATTGAACAGCGTTAGGTCCGGTGATCGAGCAGCCATTCAACTGCCTCTCGTCGATCAACCCATGTTCTAGAAAATTGTTCAAGTAGTGACGCAATACGAATCCATAATGAAGAAAGCGCCATGGTGTTGAAAAAACTGCGAGAATGTACCATCCTCGGGCATCGCAGCTCGCAATATCTATCCCTGTACGAGCGTGAGGTATTATTCCGCAGTTAATTTTATGGAATGAAAAAGTGACTGATTAGACGTATTCCTCATTTGTCTGCCAACAACATAATTAATTTTCTTTGCGCTGGTCATGTTGGAGGGGTCTTGCACGCGGGGTTGTCAGGTGACCAATTGTGCATGTTCTGCCTATTAACCTTCCCATTTACGTAGAGGTCAGCTTCATCTGAAAAGAGTATTTGCATAAAAATGTTAACCATAATTACTCACTGCACTTGGCGATCAACATCGTTCTCGTGGAGATGTTGCTTCATTTGCACCTTGTACGGATGCACTTATACACGCGCAGACCCTATGACTCAACCCACATTGCATTAATAAATGTGTGCTCCTCTGGGGCCACATCCAGAAAGAAGTCAGCACTGCCGTAGGCGTTGCTTCATCTGTAGCTCTCTACGATCGTCCGCTACGACGTATGTTCACGAATGTGCCCGTCTCCTCAAATTTAGTTAATTACTGTGACACTGCAACATGTAACACAGTCACATTGTGGATGATTCTGTTTGCAATCGGTAACCACTGTACAGGCACTCCTCCCGCTCCACAGTTTGAATATTTCGATGCATTCCTCACGTGCTAACGGTATGGTTCTACATCTAGAAGAAAGATGTAAATACAACGTTCAATTGGCAATAACTTTTCACCAAATTAAGCTCCATGGAATCTGATTGCATATTTGACATACTGAGAAAATTCTAGCCTGTGGCCATATATATATCACATTACCCACCAGTTTATAACAAACAAATTTAATCCAAAATGGCGGCCGTCTGTGAGAGTATTTCCAAACGGCCTAATGTGTATCACCCATCTCACATTCAATTAAACTACACCCGTGTAGAATTTAGAAAGGAACTTCGTATGATGTATACAGGGTGTTTCGAAAGTCCTCTGACGTTACAACAAAACGTAAGAGGAAAAACCATTTCTAAATATGTTGTTTTCATTCTAAAGTGAACACTTTTTAAATCGGAGGAGCCGTTTGGGCTGTACTCTTTATGCGCCCAATGTGGAATGAAAATGCAATGTTACCATTTACCTGGACCCACAACATATGTGAATGAAGTTACTGTTTGAAATGGGGGCTAGCCATCGACATGTTAGCGTAAAAATCAGTAACTTCATTCACTTATGTTGTGGGTCCAGGTAAATGGCAACGTTGCATTTTCATTTAACATTGGACGCATAAAGAGTGTACAGCCAAACGGCTCATCCGATTTTGAAAATTCCTTCAACTTACATTGGAAACATCATATTTGGAGACGGTTTCCCAATTACATTTTGTTGTAACTCTGATAATAATCGAGTTACTTAATGTCAGGGGACTTTTGAGACACCCTATATATCTTATGGAATATATGTTTGATGTCCCTATAACTGTAGTATATTTTAGTTTGTTTAAATTTACAAGTTATTACAAGTAGATTCTGACTTACATGCGTAAGAGTTTGTATGTAACTAACTAATGAATTCTATTTCATGAAATTTACATTGAAATATTTAACACAAAATCTTTTATATTCATGCTTAACTTAGTGACTTGGCTTTGGACTGCAACTGATTATTGTACCCCATTATTGCTTGAGAAGAAAACCGATGTCCGAATCTTCATTTGGAGAAACCAAAGAACTATTGGAATGCTGAGGATTGCAATCATTAATTTCTACACTTCAAGGTGCGTAAATTATATCTAGGTATATTCTGTGTTTATTGTTATAATTACTATTACTATTATTGGGTTTAGAATCAATCAAGTACTTCATGATATTTTAGAGGGATCAAGATGGCTGCCAGATAGATAAATATTTGAGCGTCAGGCCCTTATTTCTTTTCAATTTTATATTTAATCAATGTCTATTTCCCCCCCCCCTCATTATTCCACCAAATCGTATTCCAAGATCATCAATTTTCAATACTCATTTGTGACTGTCAGCATACATAGCATAACCGTAGGAAGTAAAACAAAGATTTATTTTTATTTTTCGTTTTCATGTCTTTTCTCCATAGCTGTGAAAAATAACGACTTCAACATCATAAATTTGTATGCTACTTGCCTGCTTTCGAGCACAGTAATCAACTATTTGGACATTACGAAGCAAAGCAGGTCTACGTTGCAGTTAGCATACTTTTGAAAGGATGTGACATAATGATATTGGTGTTGCGATGTTCAGCCTAAACAGTGCAAGTAAATAAATCTGTAACAATTGTATTGGTGTTTAGCTTACATGTCCTCCAGACGGGCCATTTTTTTTTTTTTTTTTTACATCTTGTTACTTCTACTCTATATGAGGGGTCGCGGTAGCTCAGTGGTGGAGCGTTCACCTCTGGTGCTTGGGGTCCTGGGTTCGATCCCAATCCCCGCCAAGTGAACTTTGTGGTGGACAAATCGTGGGACGTAAAACCGGCATAATCGGCATAATCGTGGGACGTAAAACTCAAAGATTTCATTTCATTTCTACTCTATATGAAGTATATTCTGAGGTTGTGTTTTTGGGGACGTGGTAGCTCAGTGATGGAGCGTTCACCTCTCCTGCGTGGAGTTCCTGGATCGATCCCAGCACGTGCCAAATGGGCTTTGTGTTGGACAAACACTGTGTGTGGTTTTCTCGGGGTTTTCCCGTTTTCTCTCACAGTTTTCCTTCTACTATTTCATTCATTCTCATGATTATAGTCTCCTTTAGCATACCCGGCAAAATCGTGGAACGTAAAACTCAAAGATTTCATTTCATATAAACTTTGGTGCAAAGTAACCCCATAGATGAAGATATTTTGCACCACATACAAAAAAGTATGTTCAATATACTAACATAATGTTTGTCTGCAATGTTTTCTCTCCTGTATTTATACATTTCACTTTTTACACAAAACTGCATGTGTAACGAATTTTTGTTACGAAATTCGAGACGAGACATAGCTCTTCCAATAGAAACAGATACAGTTTTCGAGACGAGACAACTTTCGCGACACCTTTGCGAGAGGTGACAGTCTCAAATCATTTCTCGTGCGTACCCCTAGCCCATATCGTGCGTTATCAAAAAGCATGTTAATGAGAAATAACAACATGTAAATACAATATAGGTAGTTAAAAACATTTTTGTTTTCATTCTTCACTAATGCATTATTATTAACCTCAGTATTTTATTGTCCATTCTTAATCTTAAGGTGATATATAATTAAGTTTTGAATTCGGTTAACTTATTTTGTTTCTCAAATTGTATTAAAAATGTATGTACAAACATGTTTATTTTCATTCTTGAGTGCTTAAAGTCACTATAGTTATTAAACATAGTAATTAATATTGTACTCTTAACGTTAAAATAATATACAGTTAACTTTTGAATTAAGTTAACATTTTTCTTACTGAAATTGCTTTAAAAAGTATATAAAAACTTTTTTATTTTCTTTCTTGAGTGCCAAAAGTGATGCACAGTTATTAAGATTAGTACTTTATACTCTATTCTTAATTTTAAACTGATAAACAGTGCGTTTCTGAATAAATTATGTCAAGTTATTTGAGTGACGAACACTGGTACAAAACCCTAACTACCACTGGAACATTTCGATTTTGAGATGACTACTACCGGTGCAATACAAGGGATTTTAAAATATTGTTTTTCCTTCAACGGCTATTCGATTTTGAATTCTGACTACATGGTCATATATAGGAAGGATCAGTGTCTCTTTCCAACTATGGTACAGCTCCGACCGATTCACGGTGCTCACAGAAGAGACAAAAGAGTATGTTTTCAACCTTAAAGTAACGACCACTGGTGTTTTTACCCTGGTATGCAAAAGTAAGTGGGTACCCCAATGGGGTAGAGGGGTACTATGCGGTACCTAATTTCTGCATTTTAGATATATGGAAATACATGTGTCTAAAATGTAAAGAACTGATATTTGTTTACCGAAAACTGCAACTCGGTAAGCCTTACGGATACCGAGACATGGGAAAATAAAGAGCGACACGATATGTATGTGGGGCTTGCATACTTGAAGGTACAATTTGGAAAATGAATTCAAATATGACTAACGGCTATCAAGATATTGTCAAATAAAGAGAGGACCAATACAGGTATGGGATTTTCGTATTAGATGATAAAATTTCCGAAACCGGTCATGGAAAGTTAATAAACACCAGTAGCAATTCCATCTTCAAGTAATTAGATATTTCCATGGGGTGTTAGAACATCTTACAGTCTACCAAGATTAAATTTTAAAAGCTTTTGAAAATATAACTTGACATTTGTAAAGAGTATTAGAAATATGTATTTACCTAAAACTTGCAGCTAGTACATCTAACATATAGAGAAACACCGTGAAATAAAAGAGTATGAGATGTTGAAACTTCGGAAAAATTATTGGTCCCAACAAAATTAAAATAAGATGGTATTTCTATGGGTTAAGTAAGTACCTCAGTACAATTTCGATGGAAAGATTAGTTCTAGGTTTTCTTCAGGCAGTTCCAAAGGTTCATCGAGCTGTGTAAAAGAGTGAAAATTCCCTGTGAATATCTAATATAGTAACCAAAATATAACGAGTCATTTATTTTATGACGTAAAAATAGAGATCTTTAAGGATTTGTACTTCTGGGTCTTTGCTATAAGAAAGAAATTCAAAAACCTACTGTATATACCTTAATATGCAATTAAATCAGTGAGGACACAGTAACTTAGTGGTGGGGTGTGTACCTAGTATGTTTTGCAGAAACTACACTGGAGTATTCTCTTAATCCACAGAGATACGATCACACTTAACTGCCCATTTAATTTTAAAATGAAATTAAGGCAAGTGAATGTTGATGATAGAATTGATGGAGTGTAAAGGTGGGAGGAAAGGAGTACACCGAGAATACCCACGAATACAATGTCGACTACAAACTGACTTGGACACGGATCAAACCAGGGACCCAATACACCAAAGGTACGCACTCTACCACTAAGCCACCGTGCCTCCACCCATTTAATTGTCTATTAAGGTGTATACGGTAGTTTTCTGAAATTTCTTCTTCTTACAGCAAAGACTCAACAGTACAAATCCATGTGGGTCTCCATTTTTACGACCTCGTAAAATACATAATTACTTATATCTCGGTTGCTATATTAGATATTGACAAAGAATTTTCATTCTTTTTGTACGCTAGGAATTATCACGCTTGGATTTACCCGAAGAAAACTTCGAGCTGAATTAATCTTTCGATCGGAATTGCCCTGACGAGTGTGAGGTACTCACTTAACCCATATAAGTACCATCTTATTTAACTTTTATTAAGATCAAAAGTTGTTTTATGAAATTTCAAGATCTAATACTCTTTTATTTCACGGTGTCTCTCTAGCTGTAAGATGTACTGGCTGGAAGTTTTGGGTAACTCTATTCTCTTTTCTAATACTCTTTACAAATGTCAAATTATATTTTCCAAAGCTTTTAAAACTTAATCTTTTTAGACCCATGATGTTCTAAAACCCCATGGAAATACCCAGTTACTTTAGGATGAAATTGCTACTGGTGCTTATTCAGATTTCATGATCGATTTCGGAAATTTCACCACCTAACACGAAAACCCCATAACTGTGTGGGTCCTCCCTTTATTTGACAATATCTTGATAGCCATTAGTCATATTTTCATTAATTTTCTAAACTACTGTCAAGTATGGAAGCCCCACATACCTATGGTGTTCCTATTTATTTCACCATATTTCGGTAACTGTTAAACATACCGACTTGCGGTTTCGGTAAACACACACCTGTAACGTTCTTTATAAGTTTATTAAGATATATTTTAGAATGTTTAGAAATGGGAGGTCTGCGAATGCCATAGTACCCGAAAACCCCCATAAGGACGTGTGTGTAGTGTATTGAATTGAAACTACTTTTGAGGTTGTTGATAGCCCTCAGTAATTACGTTTTCGAAACTGCACAATCTAGTACGCAAAACTCACACTTCTATGGTGTTGTCCTTTATTTTCCCATACCTCGGTATCCATAAGGCTTACCGAGTTGCGGTTTTCTGTACTAAACAGATATCAGTTCTTTACATTTTAGAGACATATATTTCCACATATCTAAAAATGCAGACATATTAGGTACCCCATGGTACCTCGAACGCCAGTGGGTACCCACTTACTTTTGCATAGTAATACATTTCGAGTTGTTCAGCATCAACAAACACTTTTTTTTAATTCATCATTTTTCTACCAGAAACCCAAAAGTCCATACCTGACCGAACAGATTTTGTCCATTTAATCTAAAAAATGTTAAATATTTTAAAATGTAACATTTTAAATATTTTTGGATTTTTGTTTCAGGTATTTCATGTATCAAAACAAAACCAGGATTCTGCATGAAAGACAGCGAAAAGAAGCAGTGTAATTTGTGGCTAAAAGCACGTCCTTTCTGAAGACAGACCCGATTGTATTTACATTCTTTTGTACAAATATGTAACCTTAATAAATATACTGCTCCGCAAATTATTTCTTTCTTCCATAAATTAGAATAAATGTATGTCTGTTTAAAGAAAATGTTTGTTAGTTAAAGGTCTTTTCAACTCTTTTTCTCTGTAAATAAGAACATTATACCTTCCAACATTTTTTTTTATCATTGTGCAATTCCGATTGGATAAAGTAAATCTGCACGAAGCACTATTATTTCAGTCATACATTAATAACTAATGTATTGTTCTGTGAATAAGGCAATGGTATAGTGAATATGTTTTAACATAAAATCTGTAACTCAGCTTTTCAGTAGTCAACTTTATTGAGAATCCGAAGAAAGAAAGAAAAAATGTTGGACTTAACGAATTTCAAAATTATTTTTGTTCGAATTCTGGACTAATCCAAATTATCCGGAGAAATCATTTATGTTGCTCTCTACAGATGTATCCTTTCTCCAAATCGTATGAAAAGGAGACTTCATACATCGCTATATTTTGTATGTACTATGTTTCGTATTTATTTAATCACTTTGTACCTTTCTCTAGTGTTGACAAGGCCGCAAGTGTCAATCGAATAATTTAGTGTTTCACTCATGTAACCTTGTGACTAACGTACGTCCTGTCGGTATATATATGTTACTGGGTTCGGTTAGCGACAAACAATTTTTAGTGTTAAACAAATACAAAAATCTACACGCAATGAGATACGATGATCTCTGCCTCATAGACAATACCAAGCAACTAACGGTACTGAGTGTGGTTGAGTTTACTAGTGGTATTATCTGGCTAAAATCAATGTTCCGAGAGCTATACTTCTTTTTGTGCTCTGAATGCAAACTTTGATATAACCGTTTTAAATTATTGTACATCTATCTATCTATATAGCTATATCTATCTATCTATCTATCTATCTATCTATCTATCTATATATATATATATATATATATATATATATATATATATATATATATATATATATATATATATATATATATATATATATATATATATATATGTATGTATATAATTGTAAACTAGAAACTTCCGAGTAATTCTGAGAATCATCGCTCTTTCTTTAAATAATGTATGAGACTATTACACTGCTCGTTACTTAAAATGTTGAACTAAGAAGGATACATCCAGGAAAGTCCAAATTTGCAGAATGTGTAGAGCAGGGAAGGATAAATATGTTTGGTCGATGGCTGCACAGCTTCTCATACCTGTGAACTCCGCCAGCTACAGTTGATGAGCTGTGGCATTGGATCGTAAGACGCATGGCTTACCATACCAGAAGAGAACATCCTCTCGATGTCTCGCTGTGTTACAGTCGTTCTGGTTGTCAATGTTGGGTCAGTTCTGCTCTGCTATCACCACGTTGTCACACAGCGAATACAGCGGTAAGTTTAACCCTTAACGTAGCAAGCCTAAGTCGTCAAAGTTGTTTACCAAGCTGGAGTCTTCTGGGGACCCCAAGTATTATTTTAATTTCTCAACATAGTATTGCAGAGGGTTACTCCAACTATTATTTTTTGGATGTCTAGAAGCATACTTAAGTTAAATGAACATTGTTGACGTCAAATATTATGTATATTTGAACACTATTCAGTTCTTCATACAATTTCATACTTGTGTGTTCGTAAATCTGAAACACAGGTTTAACAATGAAGTTTTTACATTTTGAAGTGTGTTTTTATTTTTTGTATTTTTTAAAGAAACGCATCGTTGATCTAATCATGTAATTGATATCTCAAAGGGTTGCAGGATACATATAAAAATCGAGAATAAATTGATTCTTATAATTGCGGCAGTATCACCAAATATCACTCTCTGGGGTCCCTAGAGTACCCCGCTTGGTATGTTAAGGGTTAAGCATATTCGACACTTACTATTAGATATCGGCTTGGGAACTTTGGCGTAGCTACCCTGTCTCCTTGAAGTTGCATTTTTAATGGGGAGTACTGTTTAGGAATCATCTTGTGAGGGAAAACGTTTTCAGCTGACACCATGTTTTTAATTATAGCTTCATTTAAAAAATAACTTATCTGTTAATTAAAATGTTCATAGAAGTTATTTCTGGAAAATCCTATTCACGCCTCTTGTGGTAACAACTGCATTTTGGAAGAGGATATTATTAAGGAAAAGAATGAGGTAAAGTCGTCTGTATATAGTACACACGGAAAAGAAAGTATTTGACAGTTGACAAATTTTCTTTTGCCAATAGGTCGGCAACAAATTAATTAATTTGGATCTTTTTGTTGTTATTCTTCGAATAGTTATAACTTGACAACCTGCCAAAGTCGGTACTCTGATAGGTTAATTTATTGTTGAGTTTTTAGGAAAACAAATTTTGTCAACTGAAGAATATTTTCTTTCGTGACTGTACAAGCAATGGATGATAACGGCTTAATAAATGACTGTACGTAAGTCTTTTTTGAGTTTGAACATAGGATTGTACATGGCTGTGAATTTTGCATTATTATTGAAGTGCTGCAACTAAGTTATTGCAAAAGGTATGATAAATTCTTACAGTAATATTGTCACATATTGATTTACTCTGTATGAAAACTAAAATAGTTTAACATATGGTTACCCTCCTTTGTGCCAATAATTTTAAAATTAACTCTTGTGCCACTTTTCAACACTTGGCTTTGCAGTAGCTTTCCAAAGAATTAGCAGGAAGTCCAAACTTACACCCTGCAGATAAATACATTTCTCTGGACAGTTTCACTGCTCCAAACTAAAATTTGAAAAGTGTAGTATTTTTAATTTTATTATTATTGGCACAAAGGAGACATATTTTAAGCTATTTTTGTTTCCATACAGAGAAAAACAATATGTGGCAACATTACAGTAAGAATGTATCATGCATTTCTCAGTATGTTGCAGCACTTCAATAATGGTGCACTATACGTACAATCTAGATCCTGAATATGTCCAATTCATATATTACAACAAGGCAATACGTATGCGATACAGGTAAAATCCGTATATTTCATATGGACAATCTACAAGCTACATACATCCAGTCCATACATTACATATGGCCAGCCTGTACGCGACATACGTGTAATCTATATGCCGCATGCAGACAGTCTGTAAGCTGCATATGTGCACTCTGTATGGTGCATACGGATATTCTGTATGCTGTATCGGGACAAGCTGTGTGCGACATAAGGAAAATCTGTATAATACATAGGTACAATACGTACACTGTATCTAGTCGTACGTACGGGGCACAAGTACAATATAGATGCTGTCTCGGGATTGAACGCAAGAAACACACGTACAGAACGTATATTGCATACTTCTTGAAATTACGCTCCGTCCTGATAGTCAGTGAGTGTCGTCATTATTAACCCACATGCTACATACGATCCTGACGTCACAAAGCTAGATATTACCTCCGTATATACTTGTTACTGTAGATGACGTCACATGAATGACGTCATTGCACTTATGTAGACAGTACGTATAATACATACTTTTTCAGCTATACGTTTGCTGCAGGATGCTATATACGGTTGTACGTTAAGTCCAGAAACTACAGGAATTACGAATGTAACCTACGTTTTTAAGTATGCCACCTACATTTTTTTTTCTCCGTGTACATATAAAAATACAGCATGCAAATACTTTATTAATACTACTAAATGCAATTTTACTATAGCAAAGTCTATTTATACTTACCACTACTACGGAATAATACAGCAAAGCCTACTGTCTGCAAATATTCTAATAACTCTACTCAGGCCGGTAGCCAGCCCAAAACTATGGGGGGGCGGTAGAAGTTAGGGGGGGCCGATCCAAAAATATTATACTTCATCACCATATTATAATTCATTTGCAAGCCTATTGTGAAAATTTTAGGAGGGGCCAGTAAAAATTTAGGGGGGTGGCCCCCTAGATCCCCTTGGATACGGGCCTGACCCTACTAACTACAGTCAACTCTACAACAAACAAGGACGCCGATTTCCCTGTAAATTCGGGGAGGGGGACATTCAAATGCAGAAGGCATATATGAGGATTTTAAGACAAATTGCATTCAAATTATGCCAAATATTTAATATTCATAAATACAGTGCGGGGGGGGCCACATGAGCTTTGGGAGCTCCGAACCCCCAAGGATCGGCGCCCTTGACAAAAAATACTATTAACACTAACATTACTGCATGCAACTATGATATTATTATACAGTGAAGGATGCAAATAATACTACTGCATACAAGCCTACAATTGCAATAACATGTCTTACTTTACAGCTATTACATAGAAGAACTATTAACATTAATTGATGTGAATTTCTATTATTATGTTGTAGGAAGATTCCTAAGATATGCTAATTGTTTTTCATTGATATTCAAAAGCATGCTCTATATCTAAAATACTTGTATGTATTAATTACACTAACCTCAATACTTTGTGTGTTATGTTGAATACTTACCCTTATATGTTTTACCAAACACTTACTTTTATGTAAGTACTTAACCTTTCATGAGTGATGAGTTCCCTGATCCTATTGTTGTTTGGATGTGAATCTTAAAAACAAAAGAAATAATAATATATATCGAATCTTCCAAATTTACGTGTTGCTATATTTTATTGTTACTGTTGATAGACAACTTCCTACGTAGATATATTTATATATGATACGGAATTTTATACTTACGCAATAATCGCCATTAAGTGAACCATGATACGATGTTTATGGGATATTATTCTTCCTCATCTCCATGAACTGTGACATAACTTCTACTGTGAAACGAATATGAATAGCGTTATCTTACGTTTATTTAGGGCTACAAGCCTCTGGCGACTCCAGCAATGAGCTGATAGCTTTACATAGATCCCCCTGTCGCCTCGCTGGAGCCTTCTCAAGCAAAGAACACATTGTGCGAGAGAGCACTGCTTTATCCATCGAAGGCATCATAACCTATGTATAGATGCCGCGAATCGCGTCAAGATTCGGAACACCATGAAAAAGCTTCAGGAGAAGGACGCTCAAGGTGAAGAAGAAGTGGGGGAGCAATTTCAAATCGTCTTGGTGTTATTAAGATGTAGAGAGGATAATACCCACGCAGCTATTAGCTAAGTGCAAATGAGTGAACTACTGATTGTAAAAGTAATAATAATAATAACAATAATAATAATAATAATAATAATAATAATAATAATAATAATAATAATAACATACATGGGGAACCAAAGCTACAGTATTCCAGAGTAGTACTGTTAAAATTATTCGAGTAATTTATTGGATATTGTTCGGATGAGTAATTGTTCGAATAATGAATATCGTTCAAATATTCGGAAATATCATTATTCAAACATTCGAATAATGAATTATTCGAGTTTTAAGAGCACTATTCCAGACGTTTGTTACATATTAGCAGGCAGAGGTAAAATTCAGTATCCAATGTGGGCAAAAACAGTAATTTATAGAAATATTGTTTTTCATATGTAAAACGTTGTTCTAAGCTCCGTGAAATTGTTGAACAGGCTGATTAGAAGGAATTGATTTTCACATACACCAATTGAGTAAAGCTCCCAGATTTTCAGACTAAAAAACCTGGACACTTTATGAAAAGTTACTTTATAATCGTAGTTAGATCTATTCACTTGCTTTTGCTAAAATATCAGAATTTATTAAATAATAGGCCGACACTTAACAAAAGTAACAGATAGTATATTGCAAAAATAAATGAGTATTTGAACATGATTTGGACGCTTTTAAGAAACGACTTTTGGTCATAGTTTAACATGTCCGAAAATGGCCTGAAGTGTTCTATAAATAAACACAAAAATCTAGAATGCATTCTAACGGTGGTTAATAGGAAGTTTAAGAGTATTCGAAACATACTTATCTTCTGATATGTCCAAACGCAGTTTAAAGTTCGTTCCTGTCCCGTGTACCTACTAAATAGTATACCTAAGAAATTCAGGTATATTTTGAGTACTCGTAGACATATCCTATTAACAACTGTTAGGATGTATTCTAGTAATTTTTTTGTTCATTTGTAGAAAACTTCAGGGCGTTTTTGTACGTGTTTAAACAATGACCAAAATTCGTTTCTGAAAAAAAATGTTCAAACATTGATTAGCAGTGTAGATTATTCCTGTTAGTGGAGTATCTATGTCTAATAAAACCTGTGTTTTTAACATGAAAGGAATTTACGTATGTTTTGGTGTAAAACCGGTCATTTGGAGTTTTGAACAATTTGGAGTAAAGCCGGTTATTTGGAGTTTTGAACAATTTGGATGGAACAGGTTACGTAAATCCAGTACTATCCTGACTAAAGCGGACGTCTCTAAGCCCTACATATGTGTTAGCATTTGAAATATGGAATTGGAAGGGGATGTTTCTTGAACCTCCTTCATGTAAGATTTATATATAGTATATCACTTATACACTGAATCCTCACTGAATTGCAATCACTCCTCAACACAAGGTAGTGTGGCCAGCAGCCGAGCAACATGACCACTCCGACTGGTAGTATTGCAGAGAAAGAATACACTCGAGGCTACATGTTGGCGGACAGCATACTGTTATAATGGGAGGTGGGCAAGATTTATCTACATTCCAATATTGCATGATTGTATGTACCCGAACAATAAGTGGGTCAATAATCTAGACACCAGTACTTGTGGGATGCGCCCGTTCCTGTGTAGTGAAGGTATATATTGCGTCGGAGGAAAATGGTGTAAGATACAGAACTGCAAGGACGTACGGAAGTTCAAAACGTGGAGTGAGCGTAGCGAGTTCGTGACAGTCAAACGAACCATCAGTGTCCGGGAATTACGATTAATACTATAGTGGATACACAACACCCATATCCCATGAAACTATACAGCGTATACGGGCACGCATGAAGTTCCACAGCGGACGACCCGTAACCACCGACTTCGTCGCACTTGGGTGCAGGAACACGCTAATTAGACCGTAGACGATTGGAAAAGGGTGTGTTGGTCCGCGAAATCGCAATTGGTACTACTCCACTCGGACAGGCGTATGCATGTGTGGCGTCAACAGCATGAAGCTATGGACCACTCGTGCATGCTGCGTACTGTACAGGCACGTGGAATCAGTTGTATGGTTTGGGGATGCTTCTGTTGGTATGGACTGGGACCGTTGGTGTGCATGGACCACAGCAAGACATCCGTTGTGTACCTGTATGTGTTAGGGGATCATACACCCTACAATGCAGCACTTCTTCCCACACGAAGACGGCATATTTCAGGACTACAATGCACAGTGCCACCAAGCCAGGACTGCACTTGCTTGGCGTAAGGAACATTCCACGGAGCTGTAGCATGTGAATTGCCTCCCTAACTCACCGGATCGTAATCTTATAATACATCTATGGGATGTTGTTGAATGAGACCTTCGCACCATGACTCTTGCACCAACACCTGTGGGCTCATTGCGGGATGTCATCAGAATATATGGTGCCAGATCCCCGTGGAAACATAGCAAAAACCAGAATCCGTGCCACACCCTGTCCAGGCCGTCCTCTGAGCAAAAGGTGGAGCAATGAAGTGTTAGATAGGTAGTCGCAATTCAGTGAGCACTCAGTGTATTAGCATTGAGCTAGATCAGTGGTTTTCAACCTAATTCCTATTACGACCCCCATTTTATTATTCTCTTGCCAGCGACCCCCTTATAATTTCTAGTTTGTAATAAGTTTCTGAGATTTTTAATATACCTATTGCGGAGACCTAACGATATCCATCTATTTCTATAATAGTAGAATTGATTTCTTGTATATAGTGGACACAGTAATTTCTCTTAAAACGAATGGGTTAAAACCACATTTGGTCAGTTCATTCATCTTAGCAACTCTCATGAAACCCTCTCGCGTCTCCAGGTTGAGAAACCCTAAACTAGATAATTCCTCTACATATACATTGGTGTTGATTCATAAATTATCTGTAGTAAAATCTCAATTTCAGAACGTCGTCACTTAGTTTCAATCATTTAATTTTTTTAGACTTCAGTTATTGTATGCCTACATGATATGGGGGAATTTTCCAAATTTCCCGTTTTTCTCCTCATGGATACGTTCGTATATTTTATTTAAAAAAAATAAACCAAAAAAGCAAAATGAAATCAAATATAGCAAAATTTCAAGAGTTGCTTTGTAAGATTTGTGTAACAAAAGGGTTCTTGGGTTTACAATAGTTGCTGCGTCGGTATTAATATTTATTTATTTTTCAATTCACAGAAAGTTTCCGTACTTTAAAATAAAACATACTAGTAAAATTATAATTTGTGCTCTCTATCCCTCTGTGTAGTGTCGGTACGTATTGTTTTATTGTACTAGTTCCTTACACTAGACTTCATGGTATGTGTAAACGACCACATAAAATATTCCTTAGAGCGTTTCATTTTAGCTCAGAAGATTTGACGAACAAAACGACCTTTTTAAGAAACTCGCTACTTGGAAGTCTCCTAGTTTTGTGTTTTCCTTCAAGATTAAACGTCACTTCCGTCTAAAATTAAATCCTTGCATCGTGAAGGGAATGTTTCCATTAGCGTCCTGCAATAAACCGTCCGCGTAATTCGTTGTGAGATTCCACACACCAAGTATTTCGCTATCGAGGTGGAAAAAGCCTTCTGGTGGGCTGGCCTTTAACTAGTATGTCGAGTAGTCCATTTCTCTGTAATTGGAGAGTCCCGTCTTGTTAATGCAAACGTCAGGTAGAAACGAAGCATGTGAAGCGTAACGTGACGAACAGTCAGAGGGACTAAGCAGAAGTTTTCAGAGATGTTTCTTGTTGTTATTTTTTTGTTCTTGCAAAAATGGTTTCTCGTAATTACTGAACATTTATACAGAAGCATTTAATTTTTTAAAAAAGTAAAAAATATACATTTATGCAAGATGGACAAGATTTTTATTGAATTACTACGTTGCCACGAGTTGGATACGTTCATAACAGATTTATTGAGTTTTTTAGTTGCAATGATTAGAACAGAGAAAACACAACATGTATGTAGTAAATAATTTAAGGCGGTGGTAACCACTTAAACCTCTGAATAAGTTAACTTCAAATATCCATTAATACTACACTTATTATATACAACTAGCTGAACTTGCTCTCTCTACACAGCGCATCATTTACATATGAGCATGAATCTCCGTGTCATTCCTCACAACATATGTACACTCATCTCCAAAATTATTGTGGCATGTCTATAAATATGTTGTTGTAGGAATATAATTTGATAACGAATTCGCCCGGTATTTCTTACAATGTTAGTGTGTCTAATCGACAAAGACATACTCGATTATGCACATACTAGCAAATTTCATGTCAAAAGAGCAGTAAATAAGAACAATAAAACGAAAATAAAACGTTTTTGTCCATTTAGCATCATTTTGTTTTATTCAGTCTAATTTTCATATTTATAATTCTTTTTCTATGAAATTTACCACAAATATACATTTCCGGATTATACACATAGTATCAATATTAAAAAGTGCCCTGCAAAATCATTATCAAATTGTATTCTTACAAGACAGTTATAGATATGCGACAATTATTGTGGACATGAGTGTACATGTGCCTTTATAGACACAAGTGAAAGATTTCTTGATAAAAATCAGCAAAGGGTGTCATAATTGATAATTTTTTAAAATTGTTTTTTCAATATCTCGTACCTTTTGCAAGATTTGAGCCTACTTCCGGTTGGAGTGTACCTAGGTATAATTCATATATGATAAATATTTTCTTTCTTCTTGTATGCAATATGTAATAAGCAAATACATTACGCACACAATTAATTATAACGTCAGTGATATATGGTGTTCATTGGGCAAAAGACTCCAAACAATAAAGATTCGTCTTAGACTGGAGAAATGGTTATCCTTCGTTTTTCATTATCATTTGACCATAAAACAAACGCCGGAGAGAGATATTAACCCCGTATAAAATGTGTGGTGTTGGAATGTATAACTTGTAGGATATGATGCTTGTTTAAAATTCCAATACTTCCATTGTATCCCTAAAAATGTAGTAAAGTAACGTCCATTTTAAAAGAAAAATATTCAGTTAGAACTGGACAATCTACAGAAAATTTGTAATCGATCAGTGAAAACCGCATGTTTCTAGAGCTTGTGGTTTCCCACATATCATTGTCAAAAGAATTGGCCAGAAACATATAAATGTCCACAAATATATAAACTTTTCTTGCTCACAGACATATAAACCTAGCATTTTAATATATAGGTACTAAGTACGGTAGACCGGGGTATTCACGAACACTTAAGCTTTGATTATAAATAACTCTTTTGTTGTTGCAGGTACAATTAAGATTTCTTGTTTATTTAAAACTTGGAGTTTTTCCTGTTTACTAAAGTGCAGAGGAAAGTCAAAAGTAGTATTTGTCAACAAATCAGTGAGATATTTAAAGTGTACCTATGTTCGGGATTGTCCCAGTGGTCGGAGTAATCCTGAACATACTGTTTACTTTAAATTTTCCTTTACAAAAGAGGTGAAATGCATTAAAATACATTAAAAATATACCGTAATTTAGTATTTAAATCTTTAATAACAATTATAATTACAAACATAACTAATACATACATCAAACTATTGTGCAATCCTATTGAAGATTCATTAATTAAAATGGCCATATCTATAAATGTGTATTTGTAATTATGTATGTGAATTCATGCATGCTGTAACTATATACAAACTGACTAGGTCACTATCATTAGGTAATATACCTGTTGTGATCTATATGTAACCATAAATACATAAATAAATAATAAATATAGCGAATTATTCTAATTAATAAAACTAATGACGCTTATTACCAAGACATAATCTATTTCCCAAATCAATTTCATTAACTTATTACTTTCTTTTCAATAAAAAGAACCATTTAAACATTTTTGATAATTATTTCACACCATGGGGCGATTCCAAACACTCCGGGGTAATGGCAAACATTCTGTCTGGCAATTCCCCATGAGACGCCATTTTATTGTTATAGTTGAAACTAATTGTTGACTGCATAAGGCTAGTAACATTACAAAGAATTAATGCTTACATATAGGGGAATATATAGCCTTATCTGTAACAATATAGATAAGATAAAAGCTAACTTATCTTGCCCAGATTGTTGAATCAAGTTTATAAATGAATCGACAAAAACAACAAAACGTGTTCTTCCTGGCAATTCACTCCACTGACTGTCACCAACTTTATGCTACACTTTTCTAGGTAATTTCCCTAGCGTGCACCAAAATCATCTGTTTTCTAACAAGCTTCCTTGAACTTAAACTTGGGTGTTCGGCATTACCCCAGTGTTCGCGAATACCCCGGTTTCCTCTATATGATATGCTAATGTATATATTATACTAATTTTATCTAATCTTATCTGTGCTAATCTTTATAAGTACACACTTCATCTATAAGACAGTTGATCAAGCAGCTTATCATTTACTTTGTTACGGTGAAAGTTTATGTTCAAGCCGTAACTTTGATGGCCCATAAATCGAGAAATGAAGGTCCACGAATATTTCACATTCATACTAAGGTCAAACTCTACAATTACACTAAATTTAATTAATATCGATGAGTTTATGAGAACATTTAGATACTCATTTTTTGTTCGAAAATTTGACTAAGTTCAAATCCAAAAATTTGATAGCCCCCTACTCGGGAACGTAAGGTATGCCTATGAAAAGATTCCATGTGCAGACTTAGAGATCAAGTTGTACCGGGATGCTAAGTTCGATGAAGATCGGTTGAGTTCATCTGAAAACGAAGAAAAATAAATGAAGGATGGCAATTGAACAAGCGATTATATACTTAACAACGAACAGTATGGTAATCATTGTATAATTGTTTAATTTATGACACTTCCATTCTTTAACATTCCAACAACGTTCTCTTATCTCTGGAAGCATAAAACACCATTTCTCTGAAATGACAGTCTTACTGAACCATAAATTTAGAGTCCAACCATAAATTCGAGACTTGTAGACTCCTACTTCGTCGATCTTCACGCCTACTATCGACCTATTTCCCGACGTCAGTTTCCAGGTAGCGCACACTGACCTTTTCTACTTCCATTATTTCCTCAAAGAACTTCTAGAACTAGTTAGTAAGGCTGCATAACGTCTGTGCAGTAAAACCCATGGCAGTGATTTACCACCATTGTAATTTTATGAACCTCAGAGTAAATCAACTTCAAATATCCATTAGCTAAATTAGGTCTGTCCATTCACTTACTAATTTTAATTCTAATGGCAGTTTTTTTTTTTTTAACATATCATCAAGAAGTTTTAAGAAACAAATCTCTCCCTCAAAGAAAACTCTTCTTCAGTTATCAATTCGAAGATTGGTTTGTAGCAACTCTGCAGGCATCGCGTTGCTCTCCTAACCCCTTCATGATCAAAACGCTGGAGGAGCCGGTGTTCTCAGTTACTTGCTTGATGAATTCTAGCGAGGGTCAACCCGTGACATTTCTGTATTCCGTGAGCTTCTCTTCAGCTCCCGCTGGAACCGTTCTCGATGTTGAAAATTACATATTCTATCTGTATTGTGACAGTTCTTCCAATTACCTGATTTTAACATTATATACGCAACTTTGACTTTGCAGAAATATAATTTATCTTCTTTCAATTACTCTATTATACAATTCAGGCATTACGACTTGTAAGTTGGCCAAAAATGCAAATAGCGTCGTCCGCCATTTGTAAAATTTTGATACATTTTATTAAATAAGTATTTCAATTTCTATATTAGTAATTCACTAAAACTAGTTTTAGCATACTTGGCTTGATGGCTGGTGCACCTAATTTATAAACACCGATAATGGTATAGAAGACAAAACAAAAGAACTTTTTTGTGGCTATATGGTGAGCGTGTGCCAGATTAATTTTGAACATGGTACTAACACTGTAACATTGGATCACATTACATTTAGCAGAGACCTATTTGAAATGGGCAAAAATGAATTACTGGACAAAATATATTCAAATATATGGCCTTACCGTAGGGTCTAATGCAAATTTTGGCAAGAAATAATTGGAATCTAATAAAAAGCATAACATAATACATTCAGCTAACAATTAGACTTTATCCAAGTTTGTGTCTGATGCTTGAAATATCAATGTATTTATATCAAAAGATTTTTAGGCAGATGTAGCAAATAGTAGTGTTTCTTATTAAACATTTAGTATATTTTTACGGAAAACTTCATCTTAGTAATAATTAAACGTTTATTAGTGTTAATTTATTAAACGTTTGTAAAAGGGCACTTTTAAACACATTTAAACTTTTACTAAAAGGGTTTAATTTATTGCACTTCTGTTAATATGCTTTTAAAACATTTAGACATTTACGATAATGTTTGGTTTATTAGGCGCTTGTAAATGGTCACTTAAAATGTTCAAACATTTAATTGGAAAAGTCGTTTAAGCCCTATCTGGTATCTATATCCATAAAGGGTCAGTTCAAAGTTTGTAGGATTGTTTTGATCTGGTGGTGAGATGTCGAATTTCAGCGAGTTTGTAAGAAAATAAATGATTATCTAAATACGTGTTTGTAATCTTACATACAAACCTGAATATTTGTGTGTTTGTCTATTCTGTTTCTCTATACAAGCCCGCTCCGTTGGCTTGACATACGTCTAGGTAACTCTACGGAAGAAACTGTAGGTTATAAGATTTTTTAAATGCTTATTTTAAAGGGAAAAGGAGGGTAGAACGAGCACTTCTTAATCTAATGGTTACCGAGTAAACTCTTTTGGTAATATTCAGTAACACTAGGTTAACTTGTGTATTATTTACGGCTTTGCCGTTGCAGATGATAGTGGATAAAATTATATATATGTCTTGAGTGTGTGGTAATTAATCAGCATAACATATTCTCGTAATATGGGTAGCTATAGCTGTTAGGTAAGATGGTTGAATTGATTTGAAAGGTTTAATATGCCGGTATATAGGGTTTTGTGTATAGATGCCGATTCAAAAACATACTTACGAATTGTTGATGAGTTGATTGAGAACTTCTGCCACTTGTCGCGTGAATGAACTTTCTGTACTATGACAGCAATAAGGTATATAAAGTATAGAGTGAAGTTTTAAAAGCAAAATGAGTAGGCGAAATAATTGAATATAATAATAATAATAATAATAATAATAATAATAATAATAATAATAATAATAATAATAATAATAATAATAATTTGTTTGTTTATTAAAGCTTAACATCCTTTTCAGCACCAACGCTATATGAGATGTAGGTCTACAGTAGGTAGAATCCGAAACAGTGTAATATGTTCATGTGTTCAGTGCTCTCCAATGGTGGATCGAACCCGATACTTCATGCGCCAAAGGCTAGCCAACAAAAGTTCTTTTTTAATGTAATCAAATCATCATTATCATCGTAGATATTGTGGCATTATTGGCTGGTCACTTGCCGCAACTGAGAAGCTTTCATGCATCATGTCTTTCGCTACCTCATCACCTTTACGTACGATTTTTCTGTCTTCATATCGTTCATTAATTGAAGTTTCCTTTGCCCCCTCCCTCTCTTTCCTGCCACCATATCCTCTAGCATGTCCCTGATGATGCAGTTCCTTCTTAGACAATATCCCAACCAGTTTCTCTTCTTAATTATATTGTTCTTTTCTCCCACACCATTTCTAAGACGCTCTTGTTTGATTTCCGCTCGATTCAGGTAATTCTCTACATTCTTTTCCACACCCACATTTTAAAAACTTCCAGTCGTTTTTCATTATTTCTGCGTAATGTCCCTGTTTCTCCCCCGTGCAGTACAATACTGCACACGAAGTATTTTATGAATCTTTTTCTCAACTCCTTATTCAGAGTCCCACGAAATAGTATTTTTTTCCTTCTAAAGACTTCTTTCGTCATTCCTGTCCTTGTTTTTATTTCACGTTCACACTTCATACAATCACTAATAATACTAACCAGGCAGCAAAAACTAGTCACCTGTTCTATTTTCTTCTCGTATTTCTATATTTTGATACAGACCTCTTCGTTCCAATTACCGCAGCTTTTATCTTTCTAATATTTATTTTTATCCCGTATTCTTCAGTTCTTCCTTAAGTTTTATAAGATCCTATTGATTTTCTTTTCAGATTCGGCCGCAAGTGTCATATTATTTGCAAACCGTATACATCTAATCATTCTGCCTCCTATCGAAATGCCGTCTTCATTATGTAGGCTCTTTATTCACTATCTCTTCTAGATAGGTTATGATGGCGAGAGACGGCATCTCTGTCGAACTCTCTGCCAATTGCACTCTCCTCTGTCATTTCCTCCTCTGTTCTAACAATTACTTATTGATTCATATATAAGCAGGGCCCGGATTTTGTTGACCTAAAATTTTCTAAAAAGTGACCTATAAAATGACACTAAAATTCCTGCAAAATGACCCTAAAATTCACAAAAATTGACCTTAAAACTTGCGTTTTTTAAAACGTTTATTTCGTTAAACATTGCCATTTTTTGAATATCTATTAGATTTTAATTACCGTTTCTCATTCTCAAAAGTTTTGTTTCAGTTAGTTGCAGTCTATTGATCAGTCCATTGTACGGCATTGCACGTACTGAAAGCGTTAATTCACTCCCGAATTAAAACTAGGAAGCACACTTAAAGCATAGATGTAAAAACCGTTTAAAATCTTTTTAAGTCTTCCAATCCATTTTTACTCATTCACGTAATCACATCCTTTGTGGTCAATAATCCAAAACCATCTGTTTGGCCACCTACGAACTCCTACCCATACCCAAGCAGCCAAAGCTTAGTGTTCATTAGCTTTTTTAGGAACGCAGTTTTTCCACTCCAATAGTTTTTCCAAGCCGAAAAAGAGATAACTTCGTATTTTTTAAATCAGTAAACAGTGTTCATTTTAAGATTTCTTTATGTAGAAGGAAAAGACTAAAATGACCATAAGTGACCTGAAAGTTACCTTAAAATATTAAAAAATGACCTGAAACTTCAAAAAGGCAGAAAGTGACCAAAAGTTGACCCTAAAACAATATACTTTTAGAACCTTGAGTTGAAGGATAACGTTTTTATTTGAAGCTGCCTTGTCCTATGTGTAACAGAAAAAAATTGACTTGTCAACAAGATCCGGGCCCTGTATATAAGTTTCTTATGAATCTTCGATCTTTCCATTCCAACTTAACCTTCTTTAGAACTTCCAATAACAATTCCCAATTCATGTGGTCAAAATCCTTTTCTAGATCAATAAATACCACATACATTTCTTTCCTTTTTTCCAGAAACCTTTCACCGGTCATCCTTAATAATCCAATTGCATCTTTGTGCCCTTGCCTCTCCTGAACCCGAACTGTTCCTCTAGGGGCCGCTGTGGCTCAGTGGCAGAGCGTTCACCTCTGGTGTTTGGGGTCCCGGGTTCGATCCCAGCCTCCGCCAAGTGAACTTTGTGGTGGACAAATACCGTGTGCGTGGGTTTTCTCGGGGTTCTCCCGTTTCCTCCCACTTTCTTCATTCCATCATTTCATTCATCACTCATCATCACCGTCTCCATTAGCCTAACCAGCATAACCGTGGGACGTAAAACTCAAAGATTTCATTTTCCGAACTGTTCCTCCTCAACATTTTCATTTGTTCTTCCGTACAACCTTTTGTTAAAAATTCGAAGCAATATTTTTGCTACATGAGGTATGAGACTAATAGTTCTGCAATCTCCACTTCTCTGGGTTCGATTTCTTAGCCTTCGGTATCATGATCGGAAGTCTTTTGGCCACTCGCCTGTATGGAAATTACAAAATTTAATACAATATTTTATCCATTGTCTTAAGTTCGTTCGATTTGCGGGTATATAATACGTTGACTTATAAACTATTAGATAAAAACGTAGAACTGGTAAAATAGACAATATATTAATTTAGTTCTTTATAGAACCAAATTTCATCCGTTCTTAAAGAGGTAGTATCTAAGAATGACATTACACAATTTTTCAAGAATAAGCGCATTATAAAAGCAGATGTTTATATTTGTGGAATATGATACAAACCAGCATCCAGTTTTCCCTCTTTCTTTCTTTTTTATTTTAATGTTTTTATACTTAAAAGAATGTATTTTTGAGCTACGCTGTAGTAGCAACAGCAGAAATTTGCTTCGTTTATTAAAGCCAAGATTATCTCTCTGGTGTTGCTTTAGAATTTTCGTAGCTCCTTTGGTGGAGTACGTGATTGTCCTCCTAAAATTTTGCGAAATGGAAAACAAGTGGTGCATGCTTTGCGTAAGAGGCGGAAGGGGGGAACGTACTAATCTAATTGGTCTGTTCCTCTTCTTGCTTCAGTGCGTGCGTCCGTTCGCTTCTCATTTGGAGAAAAGCGTATGCGTTAACTTCAAGCGAACTAGTGGAACAAACATAACGTCTTTCAGCAAAGACAATTCAGCTACATGAACCATATTCTTAATTGTTTGAAGAGAGTGCTAACGGAAAGCGTAATACTGTAACTCAATATTTGATTTTATTTTAGTTGTGGTATGAGGTCCATTTTCAGTAGTAATCTAGAAGCAGTTTTCAGGATATTTTAATTGTCATCTTCCAGGGAAATAACAATTTTCTACAATTTTTTAAAAGCTAATTATAACATAGCGTACTCATATCCATGATAAATTGACTTTAGAGCTTCTGGGCCTTATGCAGAGTCGATTTGACTTACGATTAGCGTCATACTAAAGACCTGACTACTGCAGGAAACATGGGTTAGTCGGATTCTTTAGTATGGCACTAATCACGCTTCAGAATGACTCTGCATAAGGCTCCCTTTGTTTAACAAACTGATCCAAGTATGCATATTAGCCTTAGAATCATGATTTTAAATGTTCAAGGTTGAACTCCGGAATGTGAGCCCTTCGTCAGTTGAAAGACTTCACATGTAATGCTTCAAAATTTTTGCGCAACCATCAAGTGCATACCATTCAATACTCACATAATTTGAAATTCTCGAGTAATGAAAACTATAATCTGAATCAGATTAACATCAAATGACTTTAACTCTTTAATTTTTTTTTTTTTTCTGGAAAACTACACATGAAAATTTACTCTCCAACATCTCAGCTTTTCAGACCGATGTCATACGTTGATTGATATGCAGTAAGTCTTATCTTTGGACAATATATTTTTAAAGAACATTAAAGTTTAAGATATTAAGTGGACTCTATCTCATTAACTGTACTGTATACCAGCTATGTGTTACGGCGCACTGAACCCTTTCATCTGGCCTGCCTGATCCGTTTTTGGAAATGTATTTTCTCATGTAACCTCTTAACCTGAATTGATTTTTTTTTTCTGGATAATTGATGTCCACCTTGAATATACCCTTCACGTTGCAACATCCAGTTTAACACCAAATATTGAGAGACTAGTTCAAAACATGAACGATTAAGTTTCCGACTAAAATAATAAGTATTTCTTTCTGAGCTTCTTTCGTAAATAAATATTTTGGTTACAGTAATAGCAGTTTTCCTGTTCCTGTAGTGTTACTGTACGATGAATCAGTTTCTTCATTGAATATGGCTATTCAGTTCTCGTGAAAATGTTATACATTGTCTCGTACGGCCCTCGACACTACTAAGTGATTTATGATTGGCCCACTCTCTATTCCAGCTTGCACTTGCCTACTGTATACTTTCAACGTGCTAATTTTGTAATGAAAAGTCCTTATGTTAGTATGGGTTTCATCGTAATAGTTGGGGCCTTGGTTATCGTACTGCATCAATTTTTATGTTTACTAAAATAATATTGTAAATTATTGTAATATTGTAAAATACAATATTGCTAATAATATTGTAAAAATTTGACAACTGCAAACATACTAAGTTGCCAAACTATATCAGTCAACAAATTCACAAGTATCTCTTTTCACATCACTTGCTCTTACGCTTGGTACTGGCTCTTACGCGGGGTCATTGAGGTTAATTTCACACATCGAAAAGCGCCATTTTGATTTTAGTTATCGGTACAGAAATGTCTAATGTAACGTAACTCAAAAGGAGACTGCATGTATTTAATTTGAACTCGTCTCTTGCAAATGTAGTTTTTCTCTCACAACACGGGGACAGCTCAGTGGTAGAGCGTTTACTTCTGGTGCGTGGGTCCCTGGTTCGTTTTCCGCTCGCGCCAAGTGGGCTTTGTAGTGGACAAATACCGTGTTCGTAGGTTTTTGGAGTTCTCCCGTTTTCTCTCACTTTATGCATTCCACCATTGCATTCATTTCCCATCATCACCGTCTCCTTTAGCCTAGCCAGTATAAGTGTAGGACGTAAAACTTAAAGATTTCATTTTCATTTCCTCGTACAACACGCAAGTAGTTATGGTTGTTCAACAATGGTCGAATGCTAGAGTGCTCATTTCTGATGCGAGGGGTTTCTAATTCGATTCCAGCAACGTGATTGGGTGGTGGACAACATGGTATTCGTCTTATCTTAGACGAGGACTTTTCTCCTCTTTCTGATTCCAACAATTGTTCTATGATGATCCACTTTCTTTTAAAAAAGATCTCCTTTAACCCAAAGGCATAAACATAGACTTTCACTTCATTTAATTTCTTCAGGATCATTTATGATACGTAAGATTAACTTCCTCATTTCAAGGAACAAGTGTCACAACAGACAGGATTTCTATTTGTCTTTTTGGTTAGCGATGCCTTAATGGTTTAGTCGTGTGTTGTCGGATGGATAAACTACATAATTTGCTAATGGAAATATTGTATGAAAAATGTTTTAAGAAATGGTTGGATTTATTGTCAGAAACTGAAGTTAGGTCTTGATAAAATATTTATACCTATACTGTTTCCTATCCAGCTATGATAGAGAGATGTTTCCATGATACGTAAATGTATAAAAAGAAACGTACTCAAAAATGTATGAAATTCTTCGGTTGAATTGTGCCTGAGGTCTAAAATTTCTCTGATGTTTCGGGTAGAGTGGGTGAGAGAAAGGGGGTTGGGGAAAGTGATCATATCATGAAAAGTTTTTAGGATTCGTCTGATCGACGATCCTGTGCCCTTGGACGGTGGCGGAAACGGTTTTACCAACCAATAACACGCTTGCCGGAGCAGTATTTTTGAATAACGTAGAAGGAGGAATTCTCAAGAATTCTTGTGTGTGATGTATAGATGGATGGTCCGTACTGATCGATATCCAGTGTAACCATCCTTGAAATTTTCAGTCTTGTTCGCAGTGAAGTGTGCAATGAAAATAATGTAAATAATTTTGAGGAATAAATAATGGTTGTCAGATTTTTTCACACTTGGTACTTTTTTCTTTCTCCAAACTTGCTTATTGCTTATAGTAAATTAATTACACTTTATTACTAGTAGAAGTCTTTTATTGTTGTATTATCAGTAATATCTTCAGGAATTCTTTATTAAAAATAAAATGAAGTTTTAAGTTTTACGTCCCACGTTTATGCCGGCTAGGCTAAAGGAGACGGTGAAGATGAGAAATGAAGGAAATGGTGGAATGAAGAAAGTGAGAGAACCCCGAGAAAACCCACGCACACAGTGTTTGTTCACCACAAAGTTCACATGGCGCGAGCTGGGATCTAACCAAAGACCCCATGCACCGGGGGTGAACGCTCTACCACTGAGCGACCGCGGCCCCCTTCTTGACTAAACTTCACGATATAAAGCTGTTTTAGCGGTGGTTCGATCCCAGCTCTCGCCAAGTAGGTTTTGTGGTGAATAAACACCGTGTATGTGGATTTTCTCGAGTTCCTCCCCTTTTCCCTCCAATTTCCTTTCATTCCACCATTTCGTTATCATTATCACGGCCTCCATTAGCTTCGGAGCATAATCGTGGGACGTTAAATATAAAAATAAAACACACTTTACCTCGGATATAAGTTCGACTGTTATTATCACAGCGTGTTTATAAAGTTAGGGATGATTAATTCTCTTTACGAGGTCCCATTACGGCGAAATTAAAATACTGTTAATTTTACAGTAATTATGTGGTATCTTCAAAGATAAAAGATAATCGAAAAATGGAACAAGAGCTACCTAGAAAATATTATTTTACTTAAGATACCGTTATCGCGACTCACTTATCTACTTTCCATATCCAGCCATTTAGAAAACCGGCATTTATTTTCGTGTTTCTTAATGGCTGCAAACGAAAAGCTACTAGATGACTCGTGATAACGGTACCTCATGCAAAATAATATTGTCTAGGGCACTCGTGTTCTACATTTCGATTATCTTTTATCTATTTGAAGATATCACGTAATTACTGTAAAATTAACGGTATTTTAATTTCGCAGTGATTACGCCTTGCAAAAACTATAATCAGATTCGTTCATTCGGTCTGAAGATATTACGAAAAGATGTTGAAGTTCGGAAGTATTTACTTTTGATGTCAATTTGTACGCCACTTGGATTCAAACGGTTGACATCTAATTTGCTAGTAAAGAATTTGAGCAATGAGGGAATAGAAAATCAATAGGCTTTGTATGTGTGGGAGAACGTATTCAGCAGCCCTTCTTGGAACAACTACCGTAAAAATATTGCTATTAGAAGTTCGTGGATGGTGGAAGGGAGTTTTAGAAGTGGCTTTGCTTCTTAGAGAAATTGAAATGAAGCGTTATTTCCCAGGCGTCACGTACACCATAACACTTCTAACTGCAGAACGTGTTTTGCTTCCTATATTTTACGTTGATTATTATTTCCTGCGCCATAGACTGAATCACCAATTAAATATATTGAAGATAATGCTCCATATTTGCTGCGTAGGTGGAAGCAGCCTCTGGAATTTCACCAATTAGAACGTATAATCGTAGCTATTCAGAATAAAATGCCGTTAACTGACGGATTATAAGTGGTATCATAATTAATGTTGAGGCCCCTCATTGAATTGTCTTTCTTTTTCTTTTTTGCAAAATGATGTAAAAGAATGAAATGTGATATTACAGTTTTCTAATAATTTAGAAATGCTATCTAAAATAGTCAATATCTTCAAGAAGCTTCACATTACGGAGCAATACGTCACCAAGGGTTTGACGTCACAGTTAACTTACAGACATGTTGTCTGGAAGAAAAGACCCTGAAGATACTAGTAATTGTAGATCATATTATTTCGTAGCTGAAAAAAAAAACTTAGTTTGATTATATATATTTTATTTCTGCAATATCATTTTAAAAAATAAAAATTATAATTCAGCATACATCCTTAATGCATATTCTGTATCTATCTATGTTACCATAATTGAACTGTAAAATCTCTCCACAGTTACAACTTGAGGAACGGTTCCTTCGTGTTCTTTCTGATGACCAACCAGCATTCTGTATCACATTTTGATTTATTTATTTGGTTTATCTCCTTTCTCTTGTTCGATTTATTCCTTTTTAGCTAGGCGCATTCTTTTTAGCCTGTTACCTTATGAAAAACTAAATTTTGCAAAATTATTGTTGTCACAATCACTGACAAAAAAAATGCATTTAGTTATGGCATATTTCACTTTTTAAAAAATGTTCAGAGTCGTACTGACTGGGGTAGCAAAAATTAACAGAATTTTGGTCCTGCTAACAATATAAAATTGTGTTTGTTTTTGCATTGTCTCGGTTTTAAAGTATTTTCGGTGCAAAGAAGAAAAGAAGCTCCATAATCATACACGAAATAGACAGGAAGACCAACTTTTTTTTTTTATTTGTAATAACTGATACCGCAAAGATCAGTCGTGATCACCTCAGCTAATTTTTTAAATTGGTATCTTTCCTGAGACTTGTGATTGCGATAATTGTTAATCTACATTTTATTTATATTTACTTTTGTAACCAACGTACCATATATTCACTATTCAAGAGACGAAATATTGAATTCCAGGGATTTAATCGTTCCGGTGGGGGGAAAAATTATCCGAGACGACGTAAAATTTCCAGTTAATCCCACCCAACCCGTGACAATTGGGAACCATAGGGGGATGTGATGATGGGTGTCATTTCTCTGTAAGAATCTGCAAACTGTTACTAGATGTAACTGCAGCGGTCCTTGTAGGGCTAAATGGAATACAGATATCGGAAACATAATGCAAGTCAGGACTGTCTATGCAATGCTGAAGGAATAATGAATAACTACAAAAAGAACAGTATAGAGAAACAAATTGGTTACATGCCATAATTGCATATGTTGTAATATGTGAACACCACGCCACCTCGATTACATCTTTGAAGTTATCAGGTTCCCTAATATCATAGCAAGCGTTCTGCCACGTGAAACGAAGCATTAGTCTACATGCATCCGTAGATAGTAAATTGTAAATGACGGAATGCAACGCATAGTAAAATATCTGTCGAGCATTGTACTAATATCTCTCACTTACATTTATAGTTGATAAATCTATGTAACGTTTCGCTTCTACACTGACCGTTACAGTGTCATCTAGTAAACGTTTGCAGAGTCTTGCAGAGAAAAGACACCCATCAGTACGTTCACAGGTGCATAATAGTCCTATAACTAAAATTCCACACACACACTGAGAAAAATCCGTTATCAGGACAGCAGTATATTGTTCAAATATAAGGAATCCATAAGTATACCACGGAAATCCGTATGGAGCATACGTCATCCATATGCTACATACGTACTGCCTTTTTCCCGATTAGGTGATACATCATGCCAGTGCAGGATGGCTGACATCCGTCTTCCGCATGTTACACACGTCAACTATATGTTGTGTACGTCCATCTATTTGTGAGATCCTGACCGTCTATATGCATTTCTTTGTTTGATGCGGAACGTACGTATAGATGGAACACTTATGCGAAAAGTACGGTGTGTCTATAAAAGAACTCCGGGGTTTTGAGGCAAAATATTTTAATTAAGTAAAAAACATACATACATGTGTTATACATGATTGGAAAGCTTACATTTTCAAGTTTTTTTGTTTTAACAATTTGATAAAGTTCAATATAAGCCCCGCCGGGGTTTTGAGGCAAAATAAGTAAAAAAAAAATAAAAAAATAAAAAAAACCGTACATACTTGTGTTATACATGATTGGAAAGCTTACATTTTCACGTTTGTTTTAACAATTTAATAAAGTTCAATATGAGCCCCGTGAGTGGCACGGCACACATCGTAACGGTACTGTATCTCTTGCCATGTCCTGCCCAGCATGTCTGGGGGGACGGTTGCCACGCTCAAAACACTTCCTGTTTCCCTGAATGCAGTTAACCATTGACGAATGGTTTTGTCCGTAGGCGGGTCAACGCCATAGCTACGTCGAAAGTTTCTTTGTACGGTAACAACAGACTTAGTTTCTATGAGCCAAATAACACATTGAGCCTTTTGTTGTGGCGTCACCATAGCGCGAAGCGCAACAATCCACACGGCACGGCACTGATTCACTGACTACCGCAACCGCTACGTCGTCTCAAGGTCAACGCTCCGCAGCGCTGCCATCTGTTGATAAAAACATTTCCAATTAGTATGACTAAAACTTTTTGAGCTAGTCGTTTCAGAGAAATTAACTAAATTTTGCTCTCTTTTATCGTTAATAAGATATGAATTTTTAAAACCCCGGAGTTCTTTTATAAACACCCTGTATTATAAAACATGCGTTCTCAGTTATACGATTTCTGCAGGATGTTACTATAGTCGTACGTTAAGTCCAACTACAGGATTTGCGCGTGTAACCTACGTTTTCACCTACGCCACCTACCGTTTGTTCTCTCTATGCAGGTATGTTCGTTCGAATTCAATTACTTTTTTTTAAAAGTGATTGTTACAATAAGTAGTCATTACATTTATGCTACAGATAAGAAATAAAGAATTTAACTGCATACATCATCTAATGGCCTGTCCTAGTTTCTCTATTATTTATGTAGTGTTTTCTTCATTTAGTGTGACTTCGTAGTTAAGTAGCCAATGTGCATATACGAGTGGCCCCTAATTCGATGCCTGCTGTATCGGATACAACCACTAATATTGACTTCGATTCTACTATACTTGTAAACAGTAGATTATGTTTCATAAAGATTTAATGTTGAAAAAGAACGTTAAACTCCAATCGATGTTTAGTGTTGTCGCAGCACTATCTTTTCTCAGCTAGTCTAAAATAAGGTGCACGACATAATATTAACCTGCGACTCAGTAATCCACGCTTGAAATGTTTGTTGTAACACCGGATCCTATTCCATCTCTAATAGAAGTTTGACTTCATTGGTTAGGATGTAAGTACATAGTTTTGTTCTCAGAATTTGTATTATACACACTATTAGGATGATGGTTTATTCAAGAATGTAACAAAATACTTTTTTTCTGTGGTAGTTAACATTTTCCATTCAACTGTAAACAACATTTAGGTTAGCATTTTCGAGCAGGCCGTTGTTAGACAGAAAATTCTCGGCGGGTTTTCTGTGTGTTTATGTAATCCCATCTAAGTTGAGAATGTACTCTAACACGACAGTGGCTTTAATACCCGGAGACTTCTGGTTATACCTCATTGTGAGATTAAATGAGAATGCACAATGTTTTCCATAGAGAGCCAAGGAGCTGTTGGAGTACTTTGTTTGAAGCTACTCTCAGATTCCAAGTTGCGGTCGCTTAGGGGCATTATTCGACCAATGCATATCGCGGTAGCCCACAGGACTCGGGAGCAACTTTGAAACAAGAGTTCTTCCGCAGATAAACCGGAATTACCGAGGTCGCCTCTCCAAGCCCATCCGGATACATGTTGCTCTCCCCCTCCCTTCGAGGAAAACCTTCATTTCCTGTGAGCACCGAACGCCACAAATGAGGCGAATTGCTCGTTATCTTGCCTGAGAGTGACCCCCCTGCGATTTGTCTTTCAAGCTTTGGAAAGGGAAGTCTTATATTACGTTTCTTTCTTTATATTCTTGCATAATCTCTTGAGGTTCGGTTCAGTTTCTTTTATTTTATTTTCCATATTGATTTTTTAAAGTTGAGTCGTCATATAAACCCTTCGTGAACTACGAAAATACCGCTCTAGAATTTTGTTCTAATGACAAGTATTTTGCGTAAGACAAAGTGGTGATAAGTTATCCTGCGTTAAATGCAAAAGAACTATAGTAAGTTCAGGTTTTAAAATCATATATGTTAATTGATCCTTAATCTTGGGTTGTATTTCCCCCTCCCCCAAAAGTGATACTGGCTTCCATTTTTTTAAAAAAAAATTTTAGTGAATAACTTTAAAACAATGAAGAGTATCAAAAAATGTAGAAAGTGAGCAAAGAAGTATCTACAAAGCGATCCTAAATGAACTCTGGTAAAGACAATAAAGAGAATCGCGTAAAACTAAATGTTAATATTTTTTTTTTTCCGGAAGAAAATCTATATATTTTTGGATCAAAAGATCATACAGAGTGGTCTAAAAGTAGGTATACAGTCCTGTGTGTTTTATATATGTAGGTCTGTATACCTATTTTTGGGCCACTCTGCAGGGTGGCCCAAAAGTAGGTATACAGTTACGTCCCGTATTTTATATAATTTCTTATTGTTATCAAACAGGTAGACCTAGTTTCTTTATTATTTATTCATAACGTCTTTTTACCTATAACTTAAGCCTGGAACAGTCGAAGCAAATAAATCCATAAACTAGAATGTTATACTTGATCAATGCAGGAGTGTATACCTACTTTTGGGCCAACCTTTATATATTTAATCAAAGATTTTCTTGTAGGCCTTATATCTGGAGAACTATATGTAGTGTAGCCAAACCCAAACTATCACTTAACTCAGTATGATGTGCTTATTCTGTAGACAATACGAAAACTCGATTTAGGGGTCATTCAAACATTTTGGGCCCCTGACCTAAAAACTAATTATTAGCTAAGATCGCAATCTTTAGATCCATTTTTGGTTTTCTTAAAATTCTTGTTATCATACACAACCAACAATGCTTTGCTGTTGTACAGGCTGCATAGAAGGTAGGGAATGCCATTGGTTTTAAAGATTATTTTAACAGATTGAGTCCATTAACAAACTTGGCCGAGATAATCACTGTTGCATAATAATAATAATAATAATAATAATAATAATAATAATAATAATAATAATAATAATAATAATAATATTTGCTTTCGTTCAAGTTATTGTGTGAAGTAACCGACATACTAACAGCATATTCTTGTAAGGCCCACTATGTGTTCCTAATAAAGTTATAACTATCGCCAAACCTTTTTGCAGATCACAAGTTTGAATGCACAGGTTATTACGTCATAATTGATAGGCACTCAAATTATACATTATATTAAAGTTATTGAAAATAATTATTAGTTCATGTAACACCATCTTGTAGATATTGTCTGGCTCACTTTTGTGTTTAAGTTTATTTACTAAAGTTTAAAAAAGTAAGAATGAACTTAGCGAAGTTTTAACTAAATACGAGGGTAAATCAAAAAATATCCACGATTTTGACATGATTCTTCTTACATTGTTCATAGTGACCTCTGTCCTCGTTTATTTTATTGTTATGCTGTTGTGGTCATGCTACGAAAGTTTGATCCTAATTCCTCCATCTGCCTTCCTTTTGTTGCATATAGATCATTGCCGCTCCATTAGAAGTTTGCAACCGAGAGGAACTACAACAATGGTCTGTTTTTTGTGGTCGGAAGGTGTATCAGGGGCCGCAACCCTAACAGTACAGGATGTGCTAGGCATGTGCCATTTAGGTGTCCCAGCTACTTTTTAGGTACCCGTCATTTGGCACATATGATATTCATTTGCTAAGTATGTACTTAAACTACATACAGTTTTAGGTACTTGTTACACCTAATTAATATTTGCAACTATGTACCACAAATATAGCATTTATATATCTGGCTCAGTTTCGCACTCTAACAGTCATTTGTTTTTATGTCGCCACTTGGAACATATGTCTGCCATGTTCTAGGTACGTCCTTTAGGTACATACTGTTTCAGATACTCTAACGGCACAAGATATACTAGGCATGT
This sequence comes from Thermobia domestica, assembly GCF_964235325.1. Lineage (NCBI taxonomy): Eukaryota > Metazoa > Arthropoda > Insecta > Zygentoma > Lepismatidae > Thermobia > Thermobia domestica. The sequence continues at coordinate 139,778,078 of NC_137467.1, read as the reverse complement.
TACATTTAGGTGTTCTAAATTCATCTCCCACATTTGATGCATTTGTTGCTTCTTTTTCATCCAGAGTAGTAATCCAGAGGTTGGTGGTTCGCGCCCACCCTAGGGTAGCCCTACATTTTTTTTACTTGTTTAAAGTGTTGTTAATACTCACCTTAATGTAAACGCATTACGCATATAGGCGATTTAACATATTTTGGGGGAGTAATTTTGAGGTTCATTGACGCTTACGGCACGGGGAACAGAACTAGAACATACTAGGCACGTTCCCCAGGTACATGTCACGCATGTGCCTAGGGGCGGACATAGACTTGACTATCACTTGCCATCCATGTGATTTCTCTTTCAGAGGTATAAGGCACATGCTGGACACGTTCCCATGTACCTGAGTGAACATGATAGGCATATGCCTGCTATGTGATTGTGCTGTTAGGGAATCTATCAAAAACTTTTCGAAACAATACGAGAAGAGTCTTCCGCGGCGGAGTGTCTACGTATGGATTGAAAATTTCAAAAAACGGTCGCGCAAGTGTGACGCACGAGGAAGGAGCCAGACGAGCATCTACTACCACTAATGATAATATTGAGCGTGCATGTGGCAGTTCTGTTAGACAGACGAATGAGTATTGATAAAGTGGTACATCGTCTGAAAATTAGTCATGGTTCCTGATACACCTTCCGATCACAAAAAAAGCGAATTGGCAACTCGAATAATTTATCAGTGCCAGAACAAATGCATTGCTACCAGAATTCGCCATACTGTAACAAAAAAAAAAAAAAAAGTTAAAATACGTTTGTCTGTCAATAGTTTATTTGTTTATCATTCACAGCGCGATACACACTTAAATGATAATCAGTTTCATACTAGATCTTATTGAGCATGTTTGGGGTAACAGTGCCAATCGTTTTTAATTTTAATTTGACGTCTCAGGATTATGCATTGAAACTAAGGGAGGCCGCGGTGGCTCAGTGGTAGAGCGTTCACCTCTGGTGTATGGGGTCCTTGGTTCGATCCCAGCTCGCGCCAAGTGAGCTTTGTGGTGGACAAACCCCGTGTGCATGGGTTTTCTCGAAGTTCTCCCATTTCCTCCCACTTTCTTCATTCCACCGTTCCATTCATTTCTCATAATCACCGTCTCCGTTACCCTAGCCGGCATAACCGCGGGACGTAAAACTGAAGGAGTTCATTTCATTTTTTTAGACTAAGGGAGATTGTGATAATGAGATGAATGATAATGGAGAAGGATGAAAGTGATAGGAAACTGGAGAACCACTGGACACGCTTGTCCACCATAAAGTCTAGTTGGCGGGAGCTAGGAACTTCAGATTTATAAATTCTGAGTATAGATTTTCTTGTTGAATTTTGAACTATGGATAAGAAACTGTTTTGCAAAGTTCCGGAGGGAGGAAGGGAAGAATGTAGAAGAAAATCCAGTGGTTTCCACTATTGCTACAATCAATACAGATTAATATTCAATAAAAAGAGTATTTGTGTATTAATGTAGTATTATTACTGTGTACCTAGGTAAAACATTTGTTGAGATTGTTGAATGAATTTGACTTGAAGTTTGTTATGAGAATATATTTCCTCGTATACATTACGAGGTTCGTGTTCAGCTGCGTCAGGCATAATGTTTCATAACCGAGAGAAAAAATAGGTTTTTTTTTGCGTTGTATATTGTCTATGTTTGATGTAGAAATATGATATGGTTTTCTCCTGCAGTTTTGTTTATCTTTGTGAGTGAAATAATTTCGGTAAATAAAGTGAAAATTCATCAGTTATCAATCTTGCACATAAAAGCACTCATTCCACGTTATTTTTCTTTCACTTTTTAATTTTTTATTTTCAATATTTTTGTTGGAAGAAGAATCTGAAGTAAACATGAATCCCCTTATTTTGAACCTAAAGCCACATCCAAATGTTTACTTCGTTCAGCTGAATTATCGTAAGTGGTATCCAAAATTGATTTTTAATCGCAAATTGAAATTTATTAATGGGCGATGCAGTGTAGGGTTCAAAAATATACTTTTGGATGCCTTCTATCATTTAATTTACTATTGAGATGAACAATGTCCTTTCTGTTGAGCAGTTCCGACCATTTCTTTTGAATTGCTAGGTGCACTCGCACTTATTATCAGAAGAGGGAGAGTTTGTTGAGAAATAGAAATACGCTAATTCCCTATATTTCCTTATTATTGGAAATTATAACGAAACGGCACGTACTTTTGGAGTGCCCTTTGTATTACGGTACTGTTACATAAAAGTGTCTGCTGAGTGTGATACTACTTTTTTTTCGAGCTTTTGTGCTCTTTATTAACGATTTATTCCCATATAAACGCCAGGTCAAATAAATGAACTTAATAAACACATTTTGTTTCCTTCTGACCATTTTCTACAGTTTCTTGGTAAATTTCTTCCAATCTATGATTCTAATGTCACCGAGTGTGAAAACCTATGCTTCATTGAAGTTGATACTGAAATATATTATAGAAAAATAATAATGTTTATATGTGTAAAATGTATGTATAGTGAGTTGTTATTGCTTTCACATTCTGAAATGTTTGCTTTCACTGTTTAAAAAGCCCGGCCTTCCTAAAAACGTCATTTTCCTTCCTAGAACAACTTTGCTAGCTACACCGCTGCAGACTCTGTATATATATATATATAGACAATGGTTCATGTTAATTAAATGCTTTGTATCCAGGTTACTTCATAAAGCAGCATATAGCTTAATTACAGCCCTACGTATGGATCGCTTATTTACTGTAGGTGTTTCTTCAAGCGTTACAAAATATTACACATATGTACGCGGATTTTACTCTAGTAATGGGTCCTTCTCGGTACAGCTAATTTAGTTCGTGTGAAGCATAGGTATATGTTCAGAAATGTTTTCATATGTTTTCATATGGTCGATATAAGGGTCAGCTCAGTGACTTTATTGTATGTGCTATGCTTGATATTATCACCTTATATTTATCACTCTTTGATTATTAGAATTAATACATATTTGCTGACAAAACTGAGAAACAAAATTACACACATATATATATGTACCCAATTGCGCTCAGTACATTTTGTGTTAAACATTTATCTGAGTTCGATTTAATAAACTTTTTAAATTGTAATTGAAACTTTTATTGAAACATATTAACTCAAATATTGTGGTATAATACGTAATGTTTCTGAACAAACCCGTTTCATTCAGTTTAATTATTTTCGCGAACAGGGAAATTCATATTGAGATGACATTGGGATATTTCAATATTGCAATATACATATATTTGTAATGTGTATGCGTATTACTGAAAAAAATATTTCATGAATATTGACAGTATAATCGAGCATGAGGCTATTATGAACTAATCAAATAATTTCTTTGTTGCAGGTATGGTTCCTTTTTGAAGATTTATCTTGGAAATACAATTGTAGAGTGTGTTCTCCAGATGTCTGGCGAGAGATAGCGATAAGTAATGTTTACATAAATAACAATACATTATGAGGAATTTATTTATGTATTTGATAGGCTTTTCACCTTCACTAACATCAACATTGATTGTGAAGTAAATAATGGGAAGAATCCGTGGTTACTGTTGACAGAATAATAGTCCGTGTATAACTCTGCTGAAAGTATAAACATACAGAACTTTCAAATGAATTTATATTGTAAAGTTTTGTCCCATATGCAGGGGCGGATCCAGGATATGATCAAGGGAGGTGCTAAACCATATTTTGCCGTTTTATCCAGTGTAAAGCAGGATTGAAGCCCATTTTATCCAGTGTATACCTGAGCGTCTTAGCCCTCCCCCCCTTAGATCCGCCACTGCATATAGGTTTAGGTAGAGTATTTAATAAAAAGTGTGTCCGGAATCGATCTCCCACTACCAGTTTTATTATAAAACTTCTCCACTATAAAAGTATTTGTACAAAATACTACACTAATAATTTCTCTAATATACAGGGTTAGTTATATGTTGTCTTTTGAGCATAAGGTCGCAGACAGGATTTCTACAGAGCCCCGTAGCAGGCTAAGCAGAGTGGAATTAAGAAACCAATGCTCCGTAGCAAGCAAAGGCGGGTTAAGTGGCCAACAGAGCCCCGTAGCAGGCTAAGCGGCTGAGGTTAGGATTCCCAGACAGAGCCCCGTAGCAGGCTAAGCTAGGGGATAGAATAGGCGTAGTCCCGTAGCAGACTAGAAGAAGATCACCAGAAAACTGGTACTGAATTGCCTTTGTCCATCCAATTTATAGGGTTCCTTGGGTGTCGGTGGCGCTGCTGCTCCGATGTCGTCTTCTGCTCCGTGGGAGGGGCTAGAAGCCGTCGTCTGCAAGTGATTGTAGATCCATCTGGTGTGAAGTCTTCTTGTCGAACCACGTGGTGGTGCTTGTAAATACTGACATGTGGAACTGTTTGTTTACAACATCTCATGGGATATTACAATATTGTTTGTCTGTTCCTATTACACAGCCCGTCCCGCTGATCTAGTGGCTAGCGCAAGCGGGTGTGTGGGTTTTCTCGAGGTTCTCCCGTTTCCTCCCGCTTTCTTCATTCCACCATTTCATTCATTTCTCATTATCACTGTCTCCTTTAGCCTAGCTAGCATAACTGTAAGTTCGTAAAACTGAAGGATTTCATTTCATTTTAACCTCCAGGTCAAGCCTTATATACGAGGGTATTTCGAAAACTTTGTCCTGAATTGGTAATAATATTCAGATGTATAGTGCCATCTATGAAACCAATCATGTATCAGTTTCAATTGTCTCTCTGCATCAGAGGTAGTAATTTGAATCAGTCACAGTGTGTCATTTGCAATATTGTGACTTCAAGAAGATTTTACACCCACTGTACAATCCAGATTTAGCACTGCAGCCTTGGCATCAACAGACGTGTGGAATGGAGTATTGTCATTCGGTATGCGAGCTCAATGGCCAACGATTTATTCAAGTGGTTGCGTCCAACGAACTGTCGCAGTTAGAAAGTTGTAATTATTTCTTCACTGTATATCATGAACGGCTTATTATCAGTGACGCAATATTTCATTGTCAAGGGGAAAACCTTTCGAAATAACCCTCGTAGCCTAGATGCTGACGTCCCCATTAAACCTTACTCAGTCAATTACTGTTTGTTATCGATATTGTTATTATCTATTTGTACTTCTGATATGTTATCTCTTCTTTCAGGTTTTGATCATTTTTGCACATTTTTTGTTTCTTATATTTTGATCTGTTCTTTTTTACGTTAACTTTTATTTACTTCAGTCGAGTTGATCGTGGCGGGGACAAATGGCCTTGATGCTGACGTCCGCATTAAACCTCAATCAATCGATCTTTTTAGAAAGCTACTTACTCCGTCCGCCCCTGTTTTATTTCGTTACGTATATAGTTAATAAAGAGGATAAGTCAATGGCAAAACGCGGTTTGCTACCGTTCCGTTAAACACTTTCTTATACGTTGTAGTTTGGAGTTAAACGTCACTTTTCTTATTGGGTTGAGTTGATTTTAACGTCCCTTTCAGCAGCCAGGCTATATGAGACGGGACCACTGATTAACGTGGAATCCGAACCACATGAGCTCCCGCCGGGAATCGAACCCGGGTCTCCTACGTCAAAGGCGAGCACGATAACCGCTTAGCCACGGAGGAGCTGACTTTTCTTGTTGGATTTGGCCATTGAGTGCCCACTTGTGATGAGGAGTCCCTGCTTTGCTTCTGAGCTATGTAAGGTTTTGACGGACAGCATTGTGCCCATTTGTTTTCTCGGAGCTCCTCCGTTTCTTTTCTTATATTTTGTTTGATCAGTTCTTTTATAATCATTCATTTTCATTTTTAATCAACCGTCTCCCTAGCGTAAAAGACATAATCATGGAACGTAAATAAAGGTTTATATTTTATTTCAATTTATTTTCACTGAATTGTTTTCGTTCAAGTGTGAATGGAGACTTTTACATCAAAAAATAAATGTTCAATTTCTTAAATTTAATTGTACTGTTTGAGGTATCATGTGGTTATTCATAGTCATAACGTAAGACAATAATAATATGTAAGTGGTTTTCGTTCACATTAGCGTTTCAAGTATGTGGTCTGTAACGTTTTCATTTTTCCGGAAAGATGAAGAGACTTCGATGTTAAGGTAACAACTAGTTGCAGCTATGCTCTTCTAGGCTGTTAGAAAAGTGATTGCATTTTTAAAAGGAGAGTTGGGGCAAAAAAGATTAGAAGAGCTCCGTCTTCTGCCCTAAAGTGATATGGAATGAATTTTTGAGAAGCTAGTAGCGCATAAAGCCCACGTTTTGAATGTCTTCAGGCTGAGAAGAAATTTTCACTGTACCGGAGGAAACTGTGCGAAAACGTAATACTTTTTTTTTTTTTTGGTTCGCTTTCATTTCAATCTTCCTGTTCCTTTCAGTTCTACGCATGCGCCCATGCGTATACGTGCGACGAATAAGAAGCTTTCACTGATTGTGAACAAAGATTTCTTTGTTGGAGCCTTCTATGAATAAAAAACAGTAACAGAAAATAGCGAAACAGAGAATTTACCTGACTTTGTCGTCCTCGAAAATGACTTTTAAGAGAGTTTACACCTTAATTGTATTAGTTATTTCATTTTATGGACACATCTTTCAAAAGAGTCTACAATATTATTTTTGAAACTAGTGGGCTAGTTTCAGGTTCTCTTTTATCTTACCCTTATTTTCCTGAACAATTGTTACTTCATTTCTTGCTAAAATCTTTTACTCTGTGAAAAATATCCTCCGAACCTCGTGTGCTAATGACCCTCTTCGTGTCCCAGTAAAACACATAAGCTTAAAAGTGACCCAAAACAACACAAAATTAATACGAGTGAAATTTTAAAGCAGTTTAGTTTCAAAGAGGAACGGGAATGGGAAATGGCGGAAACTTCATAACGAGAAACTACATAATTTATACGGGTTACCAAACATCGTTAGGATCATCAAGTCTAGGAGGCCCAGGTGGGCAGGTCGTGTAGCCAGAATGGAAGAAATTAGGAATGCTTTCAAAGTTTTAGCTGGAAGTCGAATCGGAAAGCGACTATTAGGAAGAGTTAGACGCAGATGGGAGAACAATATTAAGATGGATCTCGCAGAAATAGGAATACAAAGTAGAAACTGGATCCAGTTGGCTAAGGATAGAAGTTAATGCAGAGCTTTTGTGAATGCGGGATTGAACCTCCGGGTTACATAGACCATAGAGTCAGTCAGTTTTATAATTACCGTAATTTTTTTTATAAATAGCACTAAATGGCTAATATTGCTGGCGTAATATGAAGAAATGGGATTAATACTGAAAGCATTAAACACTATTTAACTGACGTTTCATAGCTCCCTCAACCTTAGGAAGAGCGCCTGATGCTTGTAGTCTTAGTTTCATTTCTCCATTTTACTTCATAAAAATGCATTTTACAAAAGCATTGTTTTATTTATTTATTTATTTATTATTAACTGAATGTACCCATTCTTCGCATAGGGGCTGTACTTGGAAGTCAACACCTGTGGGAGTATCATTATTCATTTCAGCGACCACGAAAACTATGGATTTGACACTAACATCGGTCATTTTGGATTACTTTTACATGTCTCGGTATCCCCCCGGTGATCCCCGACCCACAGCGTAATAGAGTGAATTTGGAAGTTAATGCGATCAGAGTTTCACCATTGATCTCAGCGACCGCGAAAACTATGAATTCGACACTAATCATCGGTCATTTTCTACTACTTTTACATGTCCAGGTAAACGCCCTCTGAGACCCCCTGGTTCGAATTTTTTTAAAAAACGCCTCGCCTTGGTCTGAAGCCTGGACCAAGGTATCCGTGACCAAAATTTGGTAACTCTCGATCAACTTGTCTGGTCCCGGTAAACGCCCCCCTGAGACCCCCCTGGTTCGAAATTTGAAATAAAAACGCTTCTTCTTGATCTGGGGCCTGAACCAAGGTACCCAAATTTGATAACTCTCGGTCCACTCGTCTAGTCCCTAGGCCGCACACAGGCACACAGACAGACAGACAGACACAAACGAACTCTATTTTATTTATATTAGATACTATTATTTTAAAATTTATGTTCACAAAAATTGTAGCACTCTACGAAACCATAATTTATATCCTCGTGCAGTTTACTACAATAACAGGATATCCCATGTATGCAGAAGTCAGTTCGCGAGACAATTCATCCGTTGTTAAATCCTAATAACCAATGATTACAGTTTCGCAAAGCATCCCATTTTTCCCCTCCATGCTTTAGCTGATATGATACTATGTCACACATGTCAGTCACTGCATTCCATCCTCTTTCTATTGACCATAACGAAAATTGCATGCTACAATGAAACAAAGGTGCTATTTGTAGGCCGCGTTGTCCTGTGTAGATGAGATTTCTGTTGGATATAATGAACAGGTTGGATATGAAATTTCCGTACGATGTAGCCTGTGGCTAGCAGCGTGGTTTAATCACAGTTTAATGAGGTCAGCTCGGTTAGGTTAATCGGCTCTGATTTCTGGGATATATCAACAGCCTGCAGCAACTTTATGATGAGAGAATGTGTCGATAGCGAAATGTGATTCCGTGTGCCTTGTGTGTAAAATCACTTTTTGATTGTAGATAATATTTATCGTTACTCTTGTTACAGTTTTGACGAAACCAATAAATCATGTATGTACTCTGTAGGAGGAAGTATTAAATTATATTTACAAGTTACATAACATATTGTATGAGATAATAGCATACACAAGATGGGGGTTACCAAATATTAATAACCTGCTGTACGCAATAAATAAATAAATAAATAATATATATATATATATATATATATATATATATATATATATATATATATATAATGTGTGTGTGTGTGTGTATGTATGTGAGAGAGAGAGAGAGAGAGAGAGAGAGAGAGAGAGAGAGAAAGTGACCATGTTTCTGACTTCATACCTCTTAAACCACCCGACCGATCTCGCTTCGGGTCTGGGATGGCTTTTATTATTTCACTTTGACGGTACGACTTAGGGGTGGAGGAGGAGGAGGGAAATATATAAAAATGATTGAAAATCACCTATATTAGTATCGAACCTATAATTTTCGGGATTGTTGAGATGAACAGTGACACTTCCGATGCCGTTTAAATCCAAATTGAGCCCCGCAACTTGCAGAGGGAAGAGGATATATATATATATAGATATATATATAATATAAATGATCGAAAATGCCTGTATTAGTATCGAATCTTTAGTTTTCGGGGGCGCTGAGATGAACAGTAACATTTGTAATGCCGTTTAAATTCAAATTCAGCCCACAATAGTAATATTTAGTTCTTAAGACAAAAAACATCGTCTATCAGAGAGCGCTTCAATAGTAAAAAATGACTAACTAAAGGAACGTATTACTAATTTTTCTTAATTTAACCCGGCGAAGCGGGTAATTGACGCTTATATATATATATATATATATATATATATATATATATATATATATATATATAATATACAAGGTGTTAATGAACTATACCGACAAACTGTAAGAGGCGATTCCTCTCATCAAAATAAGTCAAAAAGTTCCTTTGAACCTGTGGGGAAAACTGCATAGTTTCAGAGCTAGGACTGTCCAAAATCGTGAGAAAGCCGAATTTCAAGAGGTCCTATTTCGAATTCTAGAAATCGTGTAGTGGTGGTCCTTATCAGGGTAAAGGAAATCATGCATACACAATCCAAAAATGCATGTTTCATTAATGTTCAATGGGTGTGCAGAGTATTCCTTGCAGGGTGAAATTCACAGACATGCCATCAACCGAATTTTGAGATATGCATTGACTTCACGATTGGTTCGAAGTAGGCAAACGATAATCCTTGACAGCAGTCAACACGAAATCTTTGACGCGGTGTCGGAATTGCTAAGAATCGTCAACAGCACTGTCTCTCGTACCCGGGGAAAAGCATGCTGCGATGTTGTTTTTTTTTTTTTTTCACGCGTATAAGTGAAGAAAACGTGAAATATACCGTGACGCAATACGTCGCATCACACGTTATTCTGAACAGACACACACACACACACAAAAAAAAAAAAACAAAAAAAACATGGAGCTGTCGGTTCTAGGGATGCGCACGAGACGAGTCGAGACAGAATTTTCCTGACAAAATTCGAGTAGACACACAGCTCTTCCAATAGAGAAATATTCATTTTTCGAGTCGAGATATCGCTTTTACAGCACATTTTCGAGACGAGACAGCCTCAAATCTTGTCTCGTGCACATCCCTAGTCGGTTCCTAACACTTCCGACTTCCGTCCGAAGAACTGGATGTCGATTGTTGTTAAGACTTAACTCCTGCCTATTTTGAACCCTCCTTGAAATCAGGATATATCTGGGAACTCTATTGAGAGCATATTTGAGAATTATACCCTGCACACCCATTGAAAATTGATATAATATGCATTTTTGGATTGTGTTTGTGTGACTTCCTTTACGCTGATAAGGACCACTATACACTGGAATTCGAAATAGGACCTGTTGAAATTTAGCTTCTTCGCGATTTTGGACAGCCCTAGCACTGAAACTATGCACTTTTCGCAATAGATCCATATGAACTTTTTTTTTCTTAATTTTATGTGAGGAATCACCTCTTACAGTTTGTCGGTATAGTTCATTAACACCCTCTGTATATATATATATATATATATATATATATATATATATATATATATATATATATATATATATATATATATATATATATATATATATATATATATATATAATGGAATCTTTAAGTTTTACGTCTCACATTTATGCCAGGGTAGCTAAAGGAGACGGAAATGATGAGAAATGAATGAAATGGTGGAATGAGTAAAGTGGGAGGAAACAGAACTGCGAGGAAAACCCACGCACACGGTGTTTGTCAACCACAAAGCTCACTTGGCGCGAGCTGGGAAAGAAGTAATGACCCCATGCACCAGAGGTGAACGCGCACTGAGTCCCTGTGGCCGCTAGTATATGTATATAATATTATATCAAGTACCATATTGAGATATGAATACAAAAGCTCGCGTGACTAGGAGTGCGATTGTTCTTGAAACCTTTAGGGCTTAAAATTCTACAGTAATATTACCATTTAACAAAAAAAGAAAAAGGTCCAAATATGATAGATATACCAATCGAACTAAACAGAATTATATTGGTTCCTAAGGTTTCGAGAAAAAAAAAAACTATATTTTATTGTTAACCTAAAGAAGTTGATGCTGTACGGTAACTCTGTCACTTATTTAGATAAAATTGATACCCTCATCAAGCTTTTCAGTTAAACTACACAGTATAGTTAATGAATATTGCTCAACATTTAGATTAACTCCTGAACTTCTGATATTTTTTTAACTGTAATATTGTTCAACGGTAACACATATATCAGTCAATAAGACCACATCAAGCTGAACAAAATGAGAATTTGGGAATGAATTCTCATGCATAGTTTTTGAGAAAATCATATTTTTATGATGCTAAAATGTGTCAAATTTGTTGCCAGTAATAATTGAATAACATGTTTATGTTGAAACGGAATGTTTGCTTATCTACTGTAAATAAAAATATGCAGTATACTGTTAACAAGATGATTTCATCTGTTATTTGTGTTCTAACGGTGAAACACATACTCCTAACAGTGGCACACAGTCCTAACAGTGACGCAAATACCACTTTAACTAACAGATGAGAACATTTATCTTTTTAAAGGAACAGAAATATGGAGGGTCCCCACATTCTGGAAAACCAGGGAAAGTCAGGGAATGTCAGGGAAGGTCAGGAATTGTAAATGTGCAAGACAATTCATGAAGTGTAAATTAGGTTTCTTCAGAACTGTGACAGCAGAGTGTGAACCATTTTAAACGAGATTCCAGAGTCTTGAGCCATTTGTTTGTTTCTTATACTCAGAACTTCTATCTCTCTTACGGAATCTAATGAGACGTTGTGTCAAACAAAGCATTATGAACATTGCTGAACGTGCAGTGAAACTTCTTGCTTTGTATTTGACTGCAAACGAAAATTTACTTGAAATAAGAAAGGTCGACATTGGTTTTAAGATAGAAAAACTACTGAAAGAACTAAAAGTATCAAATAAACTTACTTTCAGGCTTGACTGTCGAAACTTTTTGTTGGGCGCAATCAAGAAGATTGTGGAAAGGAGTCCTTCTGAAGTACAAACTAGTACGTGCTCTGTCAACTTTTGGACCCTAACCTACAAATGAGCAATCCAGCACTTGTTCAGGCTAGGATGAAATGCATCCTACCAACTCTGCAAGAACATAACAAAATATCTCATTCTGTACCTGAGAAAGCAAAGTGTCAATTTATGTCTTTTTGTACTGAAAAACAGGGATCTCTTGCAGTTGACTTCAGAGAATACGAAGAGAAGATGGAAAGCATCAGATTAGATTACTCTTTTGCAATGTCCAAGGTAATGTCCAAGAAACAAGAATATTCCGATTTGTAGCATGTTGTGAAAATATGTTTAATTTTATCTCACGGCAATGCTTCAGTGGAGGGCGGGTTCTCAGACAACAAGACACTTACAGTATTTTCGAAAACCAAATCGAAGATTCTGTGGCAGCACAGTGGCGGGTAAATTATGCAATTATGTACTATGAAGGTGTTGAATCTGTCCCCGATCGAAGAATGCTTTTCAGTTCGTCCAGCTCGGAGACGCTATGATGAATACCTTAAACAGAGACGAATTCAAAGTGCAGAGGAAAGTAAAATCAAATAAGAAAGAAGAAAACTAAGTACTGAAGTTAAGAAATTGGAAGAATTTATGTCAGGGAAATCGCTCTTTTTTGTGTGTGGAAACCCTGAATATGATCATGATTATTTAAATATATTTGCGTCCTGACTGCTATCGTAGTGTTAAATAAAGTGTATTTATTTGTAGAAAGCAGGAACGTACGCAACGGGTGGGTCCTTGAAGGGGTTTGGCAGCACCCTGCCAGAAGTTTGGAATTCTTCCTTCTGCCTCTAAAATGCATGCATTCTTGTCACATTTGGTAATGGTGCTGAGATCATGTCCACCTTGATTTCGACGCAAGGATAGGATGAGCTTTTGGTACACTAATGGGGAAGCCTACTTGGACCTTGGAAATCTTCCACTATGTGATTTGGACAACGCGTGGAGATTTTCCGATGTGATCGGTCACTCACGTAGGAGTCGGGAACAAACCATGGAAAAGGATGAATTTTGGTCTGTCAGTCATCATTTGTTATTCGTGAATGATTCGTCATTCATGGACTAATTATTATTCATGATCATATCATTGGTCTCATCTGCATTTAGACTTAGCCTATTCAAGCAGAGAACAGTTGTGTGGTGAAAACTTTCCATACTCAATTGCAATTTTTTAGCGTATTCAAGCACAAAACAGTTGTATGGCGAGAACTTTCCATGCTTAATTGCAATTTTTTAGCCTATTCAAGCAGAGAACAGTTGTGTGGTGAGAACTTTCCATTCTCAATTCCAATTTTTTCAGGCTCTTCAAGCAGAGAACAATTGTGTGGTGAAAACTTTCCATACTCAATTGTAATTTTTTATACTATTCAAGCAGAGAACAGTTGTGTGGTGAGAACTTTCCATACTCAATTGCATTTTTTTTTATCCTATTCAAGCAGAGAACAGTTGTGTGGTGAGAATTTTCCATACTTAATTGCAATTTCTTTAGCCTATTCAAGCAGAGAACAGTTGTGTTATGAAAACTTTCCATATTCAATTGCAATTTTTCGCACTCAATTTACATTCTGCTAGCTATTGCTTTAGAAATGAGAGTTTTCATTCAATTCCTAAAATAATCTTAAAGTTGGTGTTAATTGTATTATTATAATTGTTATGATTGCTAGTCTCAAAGGAGGCTAGTGGTAGATTTCGCTTCCATTTACTGTTCGTTTGAGTACTCTATTTACATTTTAGTTAATTGTACTTTTTTGACTTTGTCAGCGAAAATCGAATCAAATCCGTCTGTAAGATCATACGCAGCCTGCTGTATCCTATTACATATAGTATTCAACTCACTTTTTATACCGGGGGCGCGGTGGCTCAGTGGTAGAGCGTTCACCTCCGGTGCTTGGGGTCCCTGGTTCGATCCCAGCTCGCGCCGTGTGGACTTTGTGGTGGACAAACACCGTGCTCGTGGGTTTTCTCGGGGTTCTCCCGTTTCCTCCCACTTTCTTCATTCCACTACTTCACCCATCTCTCATCATCACCGTCTCCTTTAGCCTAACCGGCATAACCGTGGGACGTAAAACTTAAAGATTTCATTTTTTTTCACTTTTTATACCAAAACAATACATCAACTCTAACCTTATATTCAGTACGTAACTAACCATATGCTTTTCAATGCAATAAGCAAACAAAAAAAAAAAAAATAACCGCGTGTCTCAGAAACAATATTTCTGAAAAAGAATTATGTTGTATATTTTACTGCAATATAAAGTAGTAACGTTTATAGACATCGAACAAATATTTTAGCTTGTACTTGTAAGAAAAGTGGCCAAAAGTTTAAAATTCCTCACTAACAAAAGTGCTCTTTCTTTTCTCAACGTTTTGCTGAAGAATAACCATCATCAATACAGAAAAGCTTGTGAGCAAGCAGAAAATTTTAAAAGTTCGATTTTTTTATTTTTAAGAAAAGAACCATAACACGATAAAAGGAATGAGTGGTCTGTGGAAGTTAGAAATAACTCCGAAGAAAGTTCAACCCGACCTTCATTATTGCTTAACTTGCAAGAAACTGCATAAAAGGAAAATAGTTTTTACGACTTATCTCAGGAGTACTATTCGATTGAGTAGAGAGTTGGCTGCACTAGGCATTAACTTCAAACAGATAGTATGACCAAACATAATACTTTCTCTATCGTTCGCAGAGGAGTTGTAAGTGTCGTTGTCGCAGGGCGAAATAACATAGTATCTGCTACAAAAGGATAAGTATTTTCATGATGATATACATCAGAGTAGAGTAGAGTAAGAAATTTTCTGGGTGTATCGACGCCGAGGTCTTTCTGCACCCATACAAAGTCATGAATTAAAAAAAGGAAAACCAATTGAACACAAAATCAACAATAATAAAACTAGAAATAAGTTAATTAAAATACAAGAAAAAACATCCACACACGAGTTAAATTGCGTGCAAAACCTGAATTTCTCGTAAAAATAACAGAAGTTCAGATAGAAAATGAGTGCCATCCCCAAGGAGCAGGTCCAGTCTATCGGAAGATTGTAATGTTGTCTATGCCGAGCTGGAACAAGGCAATCGACAATTAGAATAGATAAACTGTCTTTAAAAAATGGATCTGCAACTTCACGTAAAATATATGGATGCGTCAAATGGCTGTGTTCAATACGTAGTCGAGTTACAAGTGTTTCTTCTCGACCAGACGATCGGGAACTAGAGGCCCAGACTCCTAAGCGAGGTTTAATGGCATGCAATTTGTTGGCATGTGCGAGATCCCATTCCGACTGCCATTGATGTAAAAGACAAAATGTGAACACTGGCAGCGCTCGCAGTGGAGGACAACGAAGGGCAAGTGACCTCCTCTTGGATTTTCAAAAGGAGTTCTTCGAAATTCATGTCAAAACACATTAGATTTGGTTACTCACTCACTACAGTATGTAATATGTTGTAAAGATTTTTGTCCTTTAGGGAAAAAGAGCTAAAAGATGGTACACGGGAGATTGGACTATCCCATGACCTTTTATTATAGATGTCTCCTCTTGTATACAATAATATTAAATGTTACAAATAAGTGTAAACAACTAAACAACTTGGTGATTTTGTTAGTGAATTAGAAGAGCAAATGACCATACCTCTTAGGGCGTGTTGGATAGGTGCCTCTCTATGACCAGGCGTCTTAGAGAGAACAGGAACTCTCATAAGTTCCTCTAGACTTTATATATCATTAACTATGCTGTATATTGAGATCTTCTTAGTGTCACAATAGTAAGTTTGATTAGTGTATACTTCAGTATCAGAGAGTTTTTGTGTGATGATGTTCAGAAGCAGACTTTCGCTGTTAAATATCATGTAGTGGGAAGAGACGATTAATAGGTCATCTTCCAAGACCACAAATGAGGCAATCATAAGTTCCTCTAGACTTTATATATCATTAACTATACTGTATATTGTGATCTTCTTAGTGCCACAATAGTAAGTTTGATTAGTGTATACTTCAGTATCAGAGAGTTTCTGTGTGATGATGTTCAGAAGCAGACTTTCGCTTTTAAATATCATGTAGTGGGAAGAGACGATTAATAGGTCATCTTCCAAGACCATAAATGAGGCAATCATAAGTTTCTCTAGACTGTATATATCATTAACTGTACTGTATATTGTGATCTTCCTAGTGCCACAATGAAAAGTTTGATTAGTGTATACTTCAGTATCAAAGATATTTTTTGTGTAATTATGAGTT
The DNA here is from genome assembly GCF_964235325.1 of Thermobia domestica. Taxonomy (NCBI): domain Eukaryota; kingdom Metazoa; phylum Arthropoda; class Insecta; order Zygentoma; family Lepismatidae; genus Thermobia; species Thermobia domestica. Next base: position 139,761,639 of record NC_137467.1, on the reverse strand, counting down.
CAAAAGCAGACTTTCGCTTTTAAGTACCACATAGTGGTAAGATATGATTAATAGAAGACCACACAATGAGGTCATCATAACTTCGACTAGACTTTACATATTATTAACTATACTGTACGAGTATATTGTCATCTTCCTAGTGTCACAATAAAAACTTTGATTAGTGTATACTTCAGTACCAGAGAGTGCTTTTGTGTGATGATGAGTCCAGAAGCAAACTTTCGCTTTTATATCCTGTAGATAAAGTGAATAATGTACACCACATGAGGACGTAATGTCATTTAAATTTGTGTCAGCAGCATTTGTGTTGGGTATATTCATTGCTTGACAATAGTCTCTTCCCCGTCATCTACGAAACTCAACAATGTTCCGCTGTTATCCAAACTTTCAGTTAACTTCACAACCGTTTGGAGCATTATTCGTTGTAGTTTGCGAAGCGTAGCTGTTAACTTCACTTTGTCTCAATGAGGGCAAACTCTCGAAAATAGAATTATGAAGTTGCTCAAAATAACTTCATCGGAATCCTTCTTTTATGCAAACGAAAAAAAAAAAAAGTTGTTTCCGTCTCGTTGATTTAATTCAGTGGCTTTTAACTGTTACGTTTTCACCAATTTTCAGTTAAGTTCTGCTTTCAGCTATAGTGTGCATTCTAAGTGAATTTAGTTTCTTTTAAAGAGTAGCTTCATTGCAGATAATTATCAATGGTAAATATGGGATGGCCGTTATATTCTTACTACCGTTTCACTTAAATCACAATGGCTAAATGGCGGCTCGCAAACCAAATTGTATTTCTTTCTTTCTTTTTTTTTAATGTGTAACATGAAGAGTGTAGCTGGTCGTCATAAAATACATAAATCAAAACTTGACTTTTAATTGTGAAAATGTTTCTTTAACCTTTTCATTACCAGGCCTTTCCATCCAAAATAAGGAGCTCTGCACACAAGCCAACTAACTGTCGGTTGCAAAATATCAAATTCCCGTAGATTTCTAGGTACTTTATATCAGGGTTGCCAGGCATTCTTCTTTTCATGTGTTTTCTCTTTTACATCTGGAGCAAGGAAGAATTGCCACAAGAGTGGAAAGAATCAATCATTGTTCCAATTCACAAGAAAGGCCACAAAACTGACTGTAATAATTATCGAGGCATTTCTCTTCTGTCAACATCCTATAAAATCCTTTCAAATATTCTATTAGCAAGATTGACACCGTACGCAGATGAAATTATTGGAGATTATCAGTGCGGATTTATACGAAATCGATCAACTATCGACCAAATATTTACCATTCGTCAAATACTCGAAAAAAAGTTGGAATACAATATCCCGGTACATCACCTATTTATTGATTTTAGAAAGGCGTACGATTCGGTTAGGAGAGAAACATTATACAACGTTCTTACAGAACTTGGAACACCGAGAAAGCTAATTGGATTAATTAAGATATGTTTAAATAAATCCCAAAGTAAAGTCCGGGTAGGAAATTTTTGTCCACAAGCTTTCACGTCGAAAATGGCCTGAAACAAGGAGATGCGTTGTCGCCATTATTATTTAACTTTGTTCTGGAATACGCTATAAGGAAAATCAAAGATAGCAACGAGAGCCTAGAGTTGAACGGTATTCACCAGGTTATGGCATATGCTGATGATGTAAATTTAATAGGGAATGATATGAGAACAATAGAAAGAAATGCAGAGATCTTATTAAACGCTTGCAGGAACATGGGTTTAGAAGTAAATGCAGAGAAAACTAAATACATGGAAGTGTGTCGGGATCGTAATACGGTAAATTATGGATGTGTTAAAATATTAAATAATACTTTTGATAAAGTGGATAGTTTGAAATATCTAGGATCAGTATTAACAGAGGAAAATCATATTTACGAAGAAATTAAATGTCGACTAATAGCAGGGAATTCGTGTTACTATTCGGTTCAAAATCTCTTGTCGTCGCGAATTCTGTCGAGGAATTTGAAGCTTAAAATATATAAAACGATAACCATGCCTGTTGTTCTGTATGGTTTCGAAACATGGTCGCTTACTCTGAGTGAGGAACATAGACTAAAAGTAATTGAGAACAAGCTCCTGAGACAAATATTCGGACCCAAGAGGAACGAGAATGGGGGATGGCTGAAACTTCACGACGAGGAACTACATAATTTATACGGATTACCAAACATTGTTAGAGTCGTCAAGTCTAGGAGGCTTAGGTGGGCAGGTCATGTAGCTAGAATGGAAGGAAGTAGAAACGCTTTCAAACTCTTGACTGGAAGACCAATCGGAAAACGACCATTAGGAAGACCTATGCGCAGATGGGAGGACAATGTTAAAATGGATCTCGCAGAGGTTGGAATACAAAGTAGAAACTCGATGCAGTTGGCTAAGGATAGAAGTCAGTGGAGAGCTTTTGTGAACGCGGCATTGAACCTCCGGGTTCCATAGGCCATAGAGTTAGTTGGTTAGTTAGTTTTTCTTTTACGAGAATGAACACGTACAGTTAGTCAGTCGAACGACATATTAAGATAGCAAAATAGTAAGGGATTAAGATTTATACTATAAATAGCTTGTGCTTCTTTGTTTTACATAGTCCTGGGTTCGATTCCCGGTGCGAAAACATATATAGCTTTGAATGCATTACAGTGGTTTGAATTTGACTTTAAACCGTAGGTCCACATCTCATATATCCTCAGTGCTGAAAAGGGACACTAAAGTTCAACAAAGAAATAAATAATGGGATAAATGAGTAAATCCACTAACAATCAATAACAGTAACGACAGGGAATAGAAGGAAATTTACCAGAGCCTATATTTAAAGGCGCCATCCTGGCATTTGACTTATTTAATGAAAAATGTCTCGGTCAAGATTGCCGAAAGACTTGAACCCAGAATATCTCGATTGCGAATTATGAAAGCTAACATTAAAACTTCGGATATATCCGCTGTATTTTTCTTGAACGTGTCCGTAACTTGTTTTATGGCTTCTGATTTTTTTTATTGCAGTAGGGTTTGATTGCAGCCCTGTGGTTTTCTTTCGCTTTTTTCATTTCCTACGCTATCGTTTCATCACCTAAAACGACACTCGACATAAATACATATTATTCATGTGACATCGTAACGTATTCAGACATACAAAACAACTTAACTTGTGACGTGTACAAGTAAATCCTGCATGTCCATGTAACCTCAATTTACGGTACGTATTTATATGCGCGAAAGAAGTTTTGTAAATGTTATTGAAGTCAGTTAACTTTTGTGCATACAATCGGTTGCGATCATCTTTGTCAAGGATTGTTTGAGTTTAAAAATACAGTTAAAGATGTAGATTGGAGTTCAATCTTAGATTAAAGTATCACGTCAAGTGAAGTAACATTATGGCTAGGGTTCCCAACTCTGAAAATTAAAATTATCGGAATCCGCTGTTAATCCTCACTTCAACCTTGAAATATATAGCTAATCTGACAAAATGACCGGTCAGTTGGCAAATCTGATTATGGTGGAATCAAATAAATATAGAATATGTTACAAACTAGGAATTAGGAATTTATATTTTTGAACCTTATTTTCGAAGAAAGAAATGGAGAAAGTAAGAAGCTGCCGTGGAATTTTGTTAGGTAGCATCCCAACATTTGCCTGGTGTGAATGAGGAAAAACGTCACTCAGGATGGTTGGCCTGGAAAGGCTTTTACATTTTTCTGACCGAGTGTCCCCACCGACTACTCTCCCAAAGCCGAGAGCGTTAGGGACTACAGTATGAAAAAATGAAATGAAATCTTTGAGTTTTACGTCCCACAGTTATGCCGGTTAGGCTAAAGGAGACGGTGATTATGAGAAATGAATGAAATGGTGGAATGAAGAAAGTGGGAGGAAACGGGAGAACCCCGGGAAAACACACGCACACGGTGTTTTTCCACCACAAAGTTCACTTGGCGGGGTCTGGGATCGAACCCGGGACCCCAAGCACCAGAGGTGAACGCTCTACCACTGAGCCACCGCGGCCCCCTGGACTACAGTATGCTCTGCCACATGTTACAAATTAGTGTAATTATTAATTGAGTAGTGTTATTAACTTAATTCTTATTTGAGTGTTTATAAAATACAGAGTGGCCCAAATGTAGGTCTACAGTCACGTACTGATTGGTCATGAGGTGTGATTTGAAAGTTTTAAGACTGGGCTTGTAATTCAAAAATGGCAGTACTTACAGGCTATTGTGATGGATTTCCTTCAAAGTAATCCCCTGCTGAATGAGCACACCGATTCCAACGGTGTTTCCACTTCTGGAAGCATTCCTGAAAATTATTTTCCGTGATGGTGTGAAGCACTCTCTTCGTATTTGCTTGAATGTCCTCAGTTGAGTCAAATCTCTTCCCTTTCAATGACAATTTTAATTTAGGAAAGAGGTAGAAGTCGGCCGGAGCCAAAGCTGGGGAATACGGGAGTTGAAGAACCACAGGAAGTATGTATTTGGTCAAAGTCCTGGATCGAGAACGCACAATGCGCTGGTGCATTGGTGGAGAATACAATTCTTTTCTTTCCAGAGGGCAGGCCTTTTCCGCCGCACATTTTCACGCGGACGCTGAAGGACACTTTTGTAGTATTCCTGGTTGACTGTCTGACTGTCTACCGCCTAGGGGCAAATTCGTGATGCACGATACCCTTAGAATCGAAAAAATGACACCTACATTGTCTTCACATTCGACCGACTTTGTCGCGCTTTCTTTGGTCTTGGCGAATCTGTGCTTTTCCACTGAGATCAAGAAATCTGAGTCGATTTCAGCTCGATTAAACAGTTCTTGGGACACTTCAAGTCTGTGTTGTTTCTGCTCGTATGACAACACTTTTGGAATGAATTTCGCGGACACTCGACGCATGTTCAAATCATCAGTTAAAATTGATTGAACCTCATAGAAACTTAAATTCAGGTCTTCAGTCATCTCCCTAATTTTAAATCTATGGTTCGAGCACACTAAATCGCCAACTTTCGCAATGTTTTTGTTAGTTCTTGATGTTGAAGGCGGGGCCAGACCGGGGGCCATCCTCTACTGACTCGCGGCCATCTTTGAATCTGTGAAACCAGATAAACACGTTTGACCGGCTCAGACATTTGTCTCCAGAAGCTGTTTTTAAGAGTTCGTAAGTCTCCGAATCAGATTTCCCAGTTTTAAAACAAAATTTCACACAAACCCTTTATTCCAATTTTTCATCCATTTTGCGCACTTAAAAATCCAAGACACACACACACACGCGCGCGCTCGCGCTCGCACTCAACTGATTGGTATGCCGTATTGAATAAAGATATCTCGGTGTATGTGTCAACATGTCTCGAGGACCCACCAAGCCACCGCTCCCATGCTAACGGGCGATGATATCTACTCTTCCTGAGCAGTGTTGCCAACTATCTTTAAAGTTTTCAATCACACCACGTATATCATTTATTTATTGTTATCCATACAGATATTGACTTAGTTTCTTCCTTATCTGTTCTTCATTTATTTTCACTTATACGTTAAGCTAGGAACAAACCAAATCAAATAAATTCATTATCTTAATAAATTAAAATCTCATTCTTGATCGAAGCTAGCCTGTATACCTTCTTTTGGGCCACCGTGTATATTAAACCTCGATCTGAGTTTAAACGTATTTGTTCTTAAATCATATATATGTAATTGTTATATTTAGTGAAAAACAGGTCATTTTAGCCTTGAGTACACACAGAAACAATCAGTAAATAAAATTTATCAGTAGTAACTATTTAATCAACAGATAGTTGATATGTCTAACATTTAAATACAGCGTAGGCCATAAGATGCTTAACACTAGGAGTTATTAATTTACTACAGTAGAAATAACTGATTGACGTAAATAATACGTTATGATATGGTTCGTAAAGAACACATTGTAAGAAGTGATTAAAAGAAAACAATTTCCTCATTGATAAATAATTCATTTCAAATGGATTTTGGTCAAATGAATTATTGCCAAACAGTGTACGCATAACGAGTTAACGAGTTAAGTGCACATTTGAATCAAATGAAACTCGGAATTTGTTTATTGAAACGAAAAGATACTTGGGTGTTAATTTGTTTTGCAATTAAGTTTGTTATGAGAGTACTCTTAACGCTTCCACACTTGAAGGGAACTCCCTCGTGGCTGTATGGTTAACGAACACGTCTCCAACGCGGAAGACCCGTATTCGATCCCGGCAGGAGCTCACGTGGTTCAGACCCCGCGTTATGTTGTAGGTTCACGTCTCATATAGACTCAGCGTTAGAAGGGACGCTAAACTATAATCCATCCATCCACACTTGGAGGGATATATGAGTCACCATGCTTTTGCTGAGAATCTACAAGGTTGTCTTAAGTTGCAGTTGGGTCGAAAATATTGGGAATTATAGAGTATACGAATATTTTGTCAATGAGATCTCAGGGCATCTTCAAATGTCTTGGATAATGTGTTTGAAGATGATAGATTTTACATTGGTTAATATTGTTTCAGTATATAGCCTACACATTGTTAGTTATTATTGAGTGATATATGAGGAAGTGAGTACCAGAGTAAACTATACATACTCTCAATACACGATAAGGACATGTGAAGTATATGTAATACTATTTAATGTTAAATATCGACTGAATCAACGAGATTGGTGAGTTTTAATTAAAATGTGTGTATAGTTGAGTTGGTGTTGACATAAGTTTTTGAAGGGAGTAGGCCCTTGATGTAGAGATGTAACATTTACTAATGCAATTAAGGTAATAAACACCGTAAATAAAGCATGAGATGTCTGTGTTTGCCATTATTTTGAATATGTTGTTTCCTGTGTTTGGTAATGGGATCGTACATTTTATGAATGAGCAAAAGTGGCAATGCTTTAAAAAAAAAAAAAAAAAAAAAAAAAAAAAAAAAAAAAAAACGATGACACGGTTGTTCTTCAATAAATTATCTTAACACGTTCGCTCCTGGGCTTATATATCTATGTAAATTCCAGCTTTCAGTTTAAAACATATCAGGTAATACAA